>NC_138348.1:48060664-48687331 GCF_046562875.1 Panthera onca
AAAAAAAAGAAAATGGGTCTGGATATTGTTTCCTACTCTCCTTTGCAATTTGATTGCTATTCTCTTCATTTTCTTTTTTTTTTTTTTTTTTTTTTTTAAATTTTTTTTTTCAACGTTTTTTATTTATTTTTGGGACAGAGAGAGACAGAGCATGAACGGGGGAGGGGCAGAGAGAGAGGGAGACACAGAATCGGAAACAGGCTCCAGGCTCCGAGCCATCAGCCCAGAGCCTGACGCGGGGCTCGAACTCACGGACCGCGAGATCGTGACCTGGCTGAAGTCGGACGCTTAACCGACTGCGCCACCCAGGCGCCCCATTTTTTTTTTTTTTTTTTAATTTTTTTTTTCAACGTTTTTTATTTATTTTGGGACAGAGAGAGACAGAGCATGAACGGGGAAGGGTCAGAGAGAGAGGGAGACACAGAATCGGAAACAGGCTCCAGGCTCCGAGCCATCAGCCCAGAGCCTGATGCGGGGCTCGAACTCACGGACCGCGAGATCGTGACCTGGCTGAAGTCGGACGCTTAACCGACTGCGCCACCCAGGCGCCCCTATTCTCTTCATTTTCATTTAGCTTTTCAAATTTCCCTTCTAATTCTACAAGTTTTTCTTTGTTGATTCTCCTTGATTATAGCATGAGCTGTTATTTTAGAAGAGGACAGTACTGCTGGTTCTTTTTCCATATCCTAAACACTGTTCCTCAAAACAATAAAGAGAAATTAACTGGCAATATTTTCTTTATAGCTCTCCAGTTTAGCTTTTCACTCCTGTCAACTAACTTTTCAGAAACCTGCCTTGAGTGAGAAGCCTAGAACTGAAGACTGAGCATACTCACATTTAGCGAGAGAGGCAACAAGTTCCCATCAATCATTCTCAATCACATTCCAATAGTGGCTTAACTTCTCTCAATATAGATATCCAAAAAATTAAGATTGTTTCCTCTTTCAGAAACTCATTCTTAAGCACCAGCACCATCATGCAGACTCCCTTTATCTAATAACTCCCCTTCTAGAAGTTTGTTCCCAAAATTTAGGTCATTCTTTTCTTTTCTCATAAGTTATTTCTCCCATCCAAATCCTTGCCTTCTACAGTTTGTTTTTTCCTTCCTGTCTTCTTTCCTTCTTTCTTTTTGAAATACTTTAGAAAAATGCTTGAAGGCTACCTCTCCTTTGGGCATGGTCCTAGGTTTTAAGGATAATGATGAAAAAGACCTGATTCCTTCCTCCTTGTCTACCTAGTTCCGTGGTGATAGAGTCACATATGTTTCCAAGTTAACTATACCTTGGGACTTGTGCTCACCCAAGTAATGAGGTGTACAGATATTTAAATATTAGAGACATTTAAGGGCTATCCCCTGGTCTCTTACAAGTCACCTATGTGCAGAACAGATTCTCCTTTCATTGCTGGTATTTTCTGTATGGATATCTAATTTTATGACCAATACCATTTGTAAGAAAATAAATCATTATCCAAAAACTCCTGTAAATGACATTCATTTTGAAGAAAACTCATAAACCATTGCTCAAGGCATTATTCACAAGTCAGAATTCCATAATTCCCATGGAAGACAAACCATTGAATATCCATCTGGGAAAACAGAGAGTGCAGTCTACTTATACACAGTACATATAAACCTCACATTTATCAAGCAAGAAAGGGGAACTCTAAATTGAATTTTGGTCTACCAGAATAAAAGAGAAGTTATTAAAGAGAGAGTTATTATATAAAGGATGCTTGTGGTAATTACTATTATAACCTCAAAAATCCTTTTGTAAAGTGAAAAATGACTAAAATTTTGTGAATTGTCCCCCAGTTGTGTTTTCTAAATATGAATTGTGTGTGTCTTGTTTCTTTGAAGAAAGAATCACTTGCCATGGTGTATGAGAAAAGATAGGCATATACACCCTGTTCTCAGTATGTAAGTGTGCATTTGCTTTCATGAGCTTCTGCATCATCCCCTGCCCCACAACCGCCGCCTTCACAAAGATAAGCAGCTGGAGAAAAAAAAAAAATCACTGACTGTGGGAGGAAAAGAAGCACAATCCATGCTCAATCTCCTTTAGAGACAGACATTCCTAAGAGTATATAAATGAATGGGCTCCACAGGTAATAGCAATGAACCATGTCAGAACTGGGCTGGTTGGGGAGGTAGGGGATGGCAGGGAATATGGGAATTGGGGAAACCTCTAGCAGTTTATGCTGTGCTATCTGTCTTCCTCATTTGTGTGTTTTCTGAGTCAGCATTAGCTAAATTTTCCAGAAAGCAATCCACAAAGTACAGCCTGGGCATTTAAGGGACGTCACTCATTTCCCCCAGTGACCTTGACAAGTCAGAAGCTTGAAAGCAGGGAAATCCGGATGTCTCAGTTATGAAATGAAGCAGTGGGGCTCCAATATATTTCCAGAAGACTCCATCTAGACTGGTGATTGCCTGCTTCTATTACTACCAGTGACCACCCAGGGTGCTTCTCTGGCTCATAAGGGATTTGCATAATGGCCAAGTGCTTCAGCCTGATGTTGCTTCTTGCCTCCATCTGGACCACAAAGCTCCTGGTCCATGGCTCTCTCCGTGTAGAAGGTAGGTTTCTTACCAGATTTCCAACCTGAGGCAAAGCAAGATCTTGCAAACTGTCCTAAGCCTACCAAATTCTTAACTATGGATTGCTGGGAGTAGGGGTGACCCTCAATATCCACAGATCTAGTTCATAGTGTTGCTCTGCCAGAAATGTTTTTACCATATTGTTGACTTCACCAGAATGATTCACATTTACCTTTATGTTATTTTCACTTTTATTTTTGGTTATCCAATCTTTTTAATGAGAATATTTTGAAACAAAATATTGAGGAGAGATCATTTGTTTTTAAAAGTATTTCATTGAAGAAATAAACCATGATTGTAATGAATTTTAAGCAAGCACTATAAGCTGGGAAAAATGGCCAACTTTCACTAAATATTGACCTGTTTTATATTTTTGGAAGTGTCAATATAATTATTTTAATTTCAATTTTGCTGTATTACAATTGAATGCATATGTTTTTAATATGAAATAAATAGCAAATTAACTGAAAAAATGTGAAAATATAGGTTTGATAATTAGTCATTATCTCCCTACCAAAAAGGAATGGCTTTAAGGGATTTCCAGGCTTTTGAGATGCCTAAGTGGTAAACTCACTCTGCAACGTAGGCAAAAAAATTGTAACCACAAATCACTTATTATAGCTCCAGGCAAATGAAAACTTGAGCACTTTAAAAACAAAATTGTGTGTTCCTATGCTGGAATAGGCTCTGTGATATAAAGTATGTAGGAATCAGATATCCTGAGTTGATTCATATATTGTTATATTTATTATGAGAGCCTAGAGTAATATTTTTTTTTCAAAATTCCAGAATTGTTATTCTCAAATAAGTTTGGTCCTCTTTGAAATTCCCCTGGGAGACTTTTCCCCACAATGCTGCCATGACTCAAATATTTTGGAAATTGTTCTTTAACAATAATTCCATTGCACTCTGGACTATCTTTAATGATGGCAAAAATTTCCTAAGGAAATTAAATTATATATATCATATTTTATATTATATATAACTTTTATGTATGTAATATATGAAATTTCATTTAATCTTCTCAAGAAGGGGCACCTAGGTGGCTCAGTTGGTTAAGCGTCTGACTTTTGATTTTGGCTCAGGTCATGATCTTACATTTTTTGAGAGATCTTCATGGACAGTAGGGAACTTGCTTGGGATTCTCTCTCTCTCTCCCTCTCCCTCTCTCTCTCTCTCTCTCTCTCTCTCTGCCCCTCCCCACTCTTGTGCTCTCACTTTCTCTCTCAAAATTAATAAATCAACTTAAAAAAATCTTCTCAAGTAGACATTTTATAGATGAAACAGCAGGCTCAAATGAAGCCAAGTGACTTCCTAATGCTGTATAGATGGTAAAAAAAAGCTTGGGTTTTAATTCAACTCTATCTGATCCAAACATACAGTATTTCTACTATGCCTGCTGTTTCCTAAAAATTCTTAAGGAAGAGGTTAGTGGAGTAGCCCTTGGATTCCAACTCCCTACTTTTGTCTTTAAAAAAACTAGGAAAGCATAAAAATGACTAATATTTGTTGACTATCTCTTATGGACCCAGTCCCTGCTAGGCACAAGTTATCTAACTTAATTCTGACAAAAATTTTGTGAAGAAGATAGAACCAACCATTTTCATCTTACAAATGAGAACAATAACTTGCCAGAGTCCCAGAGCCTATTAATAACAGGTGAATAATCAAAGCTAGGTCCATTGTCCAGAATAGGTCCTTCATTACTCTAAATAATAACTTTTAAGGTAAAAATGAGTTATGATGGAAGAGTAGCAATACCACTTTATAGTGTAATTAATAAACCTTCTCTGTAGGTATTCCTAAAGAAACAGCCATGAGATTTGAGCAATAGCAAGCTCATGGGCTAAGCCAAATTCCAGGACAAATGGTGTGTTTGGAGAGTTTAGCTCTAATTGTAGAGTGTGTGTGTGTGTTCATTTTCTCCTCCACAACACAGTGGGAAGCAAAATAGTGGGGTTTTAGAGTTTGTGGGGTTTGTGCACCCAATCTGTCCTATATCCATGCTTTATATCCTTGGGTTTGGGAAAGTTACTTAATCTCCCTGAGCCTCAACTTTCTATTAAAGGAGACAGGGTTTGACACAGAGTAGCATAAACAGATGATAGATGTTAGAATTAGTATTAGTATTTTTTAAAGTTTATTTATTTATTTTGAAAGAGAGAGAGCAGGGGAGGGGCAGAGAGAGAGGGAGAGAAAGAGAATCCCAAGCAGGCTCCACACTGTCAGTGCCATCCAGGTATCCCTAGTATTAGTATTAATATCAGTATTGCTATAGGTATTAGTATTAGTACATATAGTCATAAGAGGCTGTTTTGTCATTAACCCTCAGGTTGGGGTGTTGACTCTCTGGTTTCTCATCGTGAGGGCAATGTCTGGAAGCAAATAAGGCCATCCACAAATATTGTGTATCATATACATATTACCTCTTCTAGCTTCTTGCTCCAGAGCATAGCAAGGCCACACGGAGGACTTAGAAATGCTCCTTCTATGTTTGCAAGAAACTTATTTTAAATACCAACCTAGAAAGTGATCAAAGCATTTGACTGGGTATCCAACACACAGATCTGTGTACAAGCAACCTCTTGGAAGATTGTAATGCCCTCTTATGGATTTTTGTGGACAAAGCCCAATAGGAATAATGCACCTGAATGCAATACAATTTTGCAATTTTATACAGGTCTATAAATCCCAGATCCAAGAAAGTGATCTAAAGAACTTTTGGATTCATGAATTTTTGAGTAAAATATATTCACGACATATCTATTCAACTGCCTCACCTTCCCTTGAGAGATCAGTCATTAGAGAACTAAAACCAAAAAGCTTTGAAGATAACATAATGATGTTACTTATGATTTACTGAGCACCTACTTTGTGACAGGCACTATGCTAAGCATTTTTATTTTAACTAATTCATTCAACTGTCACTACCCTACACAATAGATACTGTTACTCTCTCAATTTTATGAATAAGGAAACTGAGGCTCAAAAAGATTAAATAGCCTAAGATCTCAGAGCTAGCAAGTGACATAGTCCAGACTCTAAAACTCAACTTTATTTAGTTTCTCTGTCATGCCAGGTTTACTGCCTGATTTCTTTAGGAACTTCTGAGTAAGCCTGCCCCCCAATGGTCAGAGAACACCTGGGAATGAGAAAGCTCACATTGTGTTATACCAAGTGCAACATTTTTCAGCCCATCTCAGAAATACTGGTGTTCCCAAGCCATATTGGTTTGGTGTATTGTTAGCTATTCTATTAACCAGAGCCCTGAATTCTATTTTTCTCAAAATCTCAGACCTTTCATTTTATAGACTCTAAAAGGTTTGCAGCAACTGTATCACCTAGACTCAACCCAAGGAACTGGTGGCAAAAGTCTCTATGTAAAGAACAAGTCTCTATGTAAAAAACCCCTTAATGTAGTGGTGTAGGATAGGCTCAAATCTGATGAGAGGTACAGCTGGGACAAGAGCAAAGACCCACCCTAACCCAGCAGGATTTCCTTGTGGGAAATGTCTGGCCTGTTATAGCTAACCGTCAATCCCAGCCACAAGGACCTCACTGCTCTAACAAGACAATAATACTTTGCTAGGAAGAATAGCTTACAGGCTGGGAACAAGGACAGCGGCAAATTGAGGACCTCTGTGATTCCTTTGCAGAACTTTCCATCTCAGCACCATGCAGAATTGTAGGGGTCACCCTTGTGAACAAAAAGACAACCCAGCAGCTGAATTTCACAGAAGCCCAGGAGGCCTGTAGGCTGATGGGACTAACTTTGGCCAGCAAAGACCAGATTGAAGCAGCGTGGAGGTCTGGCTTTGAGACTTGCAGGTGAGAAACAACTGTATTCACAATACTGCTGGACCTCTTCCAGCTCTGTGTTCTTGTTCAGCAGTAGAGATAAATGTATCCATTCAACTAATGTGTATTCTGTTATAGCTATGGATGGGTTGCAGATAAGTTTCTGGTCATCCCTCGGATTCTCCCGAACCCCAAGTGTGGGAAGAATGGGATGGGTGTCCTGGTTTGGAGAAATTCACTCAGCAAAAAGTTCTTGGCCTACTGTTACAACTCATCTGGTGAGTCATATCTGTAGCCTCTCCATGTTTTCTCTAGCTCTATGACCTGTCTGAATAGCCCTGAGTAGCAGCAGAAGGAATCTTGGTGATGGTCATTTAATACTCCCAATACTGCCTCTATGTAGGACCAGGCCAGAGTTGGTCATGTGTCCCTCAGAGGAAAAAGTTAGGGAAAATATGACTAAATGGCAACATAGGAAGAGGGCAACCCAGGAGGTTCCATTACCCACATTCCTCCATCTTATAAGATAAATAAGAAGAAGGTAAGGAAATATTCACTATAGACAAAGCAATGTATCGAGTTATCATACTGAACCTTGACAATCTCTTTATAAGGTATACTTTGCCACTCCCATTTAGCAGAGGAGAAAATTTAACCCAAAGGACATAAGTATATTTGTCTAAGTTCTCACTTACAACAAAGATTTTAACATAGGTCTAACTCTGAAAGCATGCTCTTTACCTTACCCTACATTCCTTTAAAGGAGAGGAAATTCAGATGCTACATTTTTTCTTTTTTTTAAGTAGGCTTCACACCCAGCATGGATCCCAGTGCAGGGCTTGAACTCATGACCCTGAGATCAAGACCTGAGCTGGATCAAGAGTCAAATGCTTAACTAACTGAGTCACCCAGGGGCCTCACTACACTTGACATTTTTAAGAATAAGATCATTTTATGAAGGAAGGAGTTGAAGTTAGGAAATAGAATTGGTTTGCTCATGGTCACACAGTCCTATCCTATCCTATTAACTTTGCTTGGAGACCACATCCACCTATCCCAAGTGCTCTACCTAAGGAACTTCCCAGAAAGTTTTTCTTTCACTAAATACTTATTCTCTGCTGATTTATTACACTTCACACATACTCATAAATCTGACCTTCTAAAGGTCAGACAGCTGAGTGGTCATATAAAAGGGCAGATTCCAAAGTCATTCTCTAAGATCCAAGAGATAAGTATGCACCAGCAACATTATGTTGCCCAAAGGCAACATAGGATCCAAGCAGTTCTCTGAATCAGGAGGCTTTGACCTAGAAAGAGCCCTGAAAGACGCTTTGTCCTCTTCCCTCATTTCATGGATGAAACAATAGCTCAGAATGAAGGTTTGGCTTGTTCTGTTGGTGGCAGAGTCAAAAGTGGAATAAAGCTTTTTTTGTTTGTTTCACCATCCTCCTTCTCTCTTCTGCCTCTTATGCCTACCGCTTTTGGTTGGGGAATTGGTGGTTCACAAACCTGTTTATCTCATAGCCAGCCCATGCCTGTCAAGTGACCTGGCCTTTCAACTTCCTGGCCTTCCTCCTAGCTGTCAGTGTGATGATATGATACCCAGCCCTCTGGACTTCACAAAATGGAGTCAGAGGAAGAGGACTTGGATTTGTGTATTTCCTCATGGTTTCATTTAACTCATACTTCCAACCCCTATATTTCCTGTATGCTTAAAGTTAGATCTAAAGGCTTGATTAGACTCTTGTTCAACATTTTGAGAATAATATTTCATAGATGATATTGTGCACTTTAAATCACATCCCAACTTAATGTCAGTATGTCCCACTATTAATATGCTAACTTTGATCATTTGAATAATATGGTGACTGCCAGACCTCTCTAAAGGAACTCATAAAGATATGCTTTTCCCCTTGCAATGAGTAAGTAATCCATAATGTGATATTTTGGCACCATGCATATATTCTGACCCCAACTATCTAGTACCTAGAGTTTAAGCAGCCATTGGTTATTCTTACTGGAATCAGTTATTATATGTGGGGTTACAAAATGGTGATGTTTCTAAATCTTCCTTTTACATTTATTAAATTTTACATTATTAGCTGGAATTCTTTGATGCAGAAGAATCTCTCTCTTCTCCAATCCCGCCCACCACACACATTTCTTCCCCCCCCCTTATACTACTATGAATACATTATATTTTACTTATTCTGTGTGTTCAATATGTTGTAATCAATTTTACAATTATTATTCTTTTATTCTTTTTGATGCTCAAATTGTCCCAAATTTGGTGAGTAGGAGCCCCTTCTAGTTGACTTTTGTGTTCTTTATTCCATTAATATTTGAGTAATTCCTTGCTTTCTGACATAATAGCATGTCCCACACTTATGTTGTACTTTCTCTGCCCCTGATATGGAACCAGCCATTTATTTCTCCAAGAAGCCATGTTCTTTTTAATGGAGAATGTTAATTTGAAACCAAGATCTGGATGCAAGTAGTTTTCATTACTACTGGAGTTTTCACTGCTTCTTCAGTATTTTTAGTGGATAGCTCTATACATATATAGCTCTCTCTCTGTCTCTCTCTCTCTCTCTCTCTCTATATATATATATATGTATACATGTATATACATGTACATGTATATACATGTATACATATATATACATGTATATATATGTATACATATATATATGTATATATATACATATATATACATGTATATATATGTATATATATACATATATATATACGCACACACACACACACAGAGCTATCCACTAAAAATACAGACTTATATCTAAACATTATGAATTTGGGGGCACCTGGGTGGCTCAGTCAGTTAAGTATCTGACTTCAGCTCAGGTCATGATCCAGTGGTTCATGAGTTAGAGCCCTGAGTCAGGCTCTGTGCTGACAGCCCAGAGCCTGGAGCCTGCTTCCGATTCTATGTCTCCCTTTCTCTCTGCCCCTCCCCCACTCATGCTCTGTCTCTCTGTCTCTCAAAAATGAATAAATTTTAAAAAATTTTAATAAAAAATAAAAATTATGAATTTGTATTGATATTTCCAGCTCAAATATAACAGGTCAAGCTTTTTCTTAGTTTACTTTGTTTTACACTTATATTTTTCTCTTACACAGAAAATCACAGTTCCCAATAAATAATATTACTATACTTTCTCATCCTATGATAGTTTCAAAATTATAAAATCAACATTATTAGGAATAATGAACCCATTGAGTGAAATTTGAGATTTCTTTGCATTTCTTTTAGTCCCCACAATATAGCCCTCTAAGGGTGTACTGTCAATGAAGTATGTGCAAAAGGGACTTGAAAAATTCACAACTCTGTGTAGTTATACTATCAGTTTGAAATAAATTAGGTTCATCTGCTTTTGTTTGCCATCTTTGTGAGGATCAGAGATAATCTAACCTTTATCCAAATGCTAATCCTAAACACATGCCATTTGTTTTTATAACTTTCTTTTTTATGGTTATCTTGTGAAGTCTATCAGAGTAACTTAAACCTGACCCTACACTTTATCCTAATTGTCTTTTTTATTGCTATCTTTGTGAGCTTTGGGGGACCAGATCAAGGTGCTTTGAATGCTCTGCATGCACCATCTGTTTCATGCTGTTCCCTCCACCACAATGCCCATCTTCCTATTTAGTTAACTGCTACTCTTTATTCAACTCTCGAGTGCCATCATCTTCAAGAAGCCTTCCCATACCCTTTACTCCTATCTTTCCTCTTGGACTCCAACTACACTCTGTGTTTAATATCAGTACACTTGGCACATTCTAAAGAAATCATATTCATAGTTTGAGGTATGCCCTCAACCCAGTAGGAATTATGGGACCAGACTGCTGTTGCTCCCTCACACTGTGGCCCTGTTGGCTATATTTAATGAACAGAGAGGCAAAGGAAAGTAATTGTTAGGTAGATCCTGTCTATCATGCTCATACATTATGATAGGCCCTAAACATTTATTATCTCATTAACCCTCAGTAAAATGACAGAAGGGTATCATTTCTATTTTCCAGGAGAAATAACTGATGTTTAGAGTATATTTTGCTATGATCCTAGTCAACAAGGGAAAGAGCCAGGATTTAAATCTTGAGCCACTACTCCCATGTAGCACCTTCCATGGTGATGACTACACATCAATAATATACCAGGCCCCGGTTGGGTTCTGGGCATCAATATTTTTTAAAAGCTCCCCAGATGATTCTAACCTATAGCCAGCGTTCAAAAAATCACTTTTCCCTAGGAGATCTCTAAAATATAACTTTTAGGATTCCAGATACTTCTGGATTCCCCTATTTCTTTGCAATTGCGATAATCTCCTTCCTTATTCCTGGATTGTACTCTCTCCCCATTGCATTTCATCCTCCACACACCTCCACTGATAATTATGTTACTCCTCTGCTCCGTAGCCCTTGGTGACTTCCTATTAGAGAATATGATGTAAACTATGAAGCCTTTTACGCATTGAAGTGAGCATGTCTGAGAACTCCTGTATATCAGTTGGGAGGTTTGTGGACCCAGTTGAAAATTCCATTTCCTACAAAATACATTCCAAATGCTTTAACAAGGCAATTACGAATCTCAATACTCTGGCTCTAGTCAATCTACCCAGTTTCATCTCCTGCTTGCAGTCTTTCATGCTACCAATCATATATACACTCTACTTTCCAGCCACCCTGCACTCCTTATCATTTTTCTGTAACTACATTTTCAAACTTCTGGTTTCTTGGATCATGCTATTCCTATTGACTGGAATATTCTATTCCTTCCTGCATACTAGATGAGCTTCTGCTGTGTTCCAAACATACTGGCCTTTTATTCATCAAACATACTGAGTTCATTCAGCTTTGGGCTCTTGAACTTCCTGTTCTCTTTTCTTGGAATGATTTTGCCCTAGATTTTCAATGACTGGCTACTTTTTATCATTTAGGCCTCAGCTTAAGTATCACCTCACTTTCTCCTATCATCCTATTCAAAGTATCTTCTTGGGATGCCTGGTGGCTCAGTCGATTAAGAATCTGACTTTGGCTCAGGTCATCATCTCATGGTTTGTGAGTTCAATCCCCATGTCAGGATCTGTGCTGACAGCTCAGAGCCTAGAGCTTGCTTTGGATTCTGTGTCTCCTGCTCTCACTGCCCCTCCTCCTCCCCAGCTCATGCTCTGTCTCTCTCTCTCTCTCTCAAAAATAAACATTAAAAAAGATTTTTTTAATAGTTAAAAGCAGAGAAGGAGGGAGGCAAACCATAAAAGACTCTTAAATACAGAGAACAAACTGAGGGTTAATTGGGGGGGAACAGGGGGAGAGGGAAAAATGGGTGACGGGCATTGAGGAGGGCACTTGTTGGGATGAGCAATGGGTATTATATGTAAGTGATGAA
This sequence comes from Panthera onca, assembly GCF_046562875.1. NCBI lineage: Eukaryota > Metazoa > Chordata > Mammalia > Carnivora > Felidae > Panthera > Panthera onca. The sequence goes on from NC_138348.1 coordinate 48,072,466, forward strand.
TCATGGGAATCTGCCCCCAAAACCAAGAGCACACTGTACACACTGTATGTTAGCCAATTTGACAATAAATTATATTAAAATTAAAGAAAAATTTTTTTAATTCTAAGTATCTATCTCCCATCCCCCACCGCTACCAGTTTAATCCCTATTCTCTTTAATTTTCTTCTTAACATTTATCATACTCTGAAATTTCTGGCTTTAAAAAAAAATTGTATCCTTCCATTAGCATATAAGGCCCTTAAAAGTAAGGACTCTGTTTTCTTTGTATCATGACCTTAACACCTAGAACAGTGTTTTGCACAGAGTTGGAACTCAATAAATATTTGTTGAACAAACACATTAATCCTCCATACCTTGCTCAAATGCCATCTCCTCTGTGAATCTCTTTATCAAAATACTTCTGTCCTGGAAACTGGAACTAGACCTAATTGTATCTGTATTTTCAGTTCCCAACATATAATGTGCTCATATGTTTTTTCCCTGATATTGAAAATTTTTCATTTTTTGAAGAAAAACTTAGCATGTGCTCAAGAATGAGAAATCTAACTAAAAGTTCAAGGCAGAGGTCAAGGATGATGTGTGTTTCAATAGAGATATTTTATAAGTATAATAAATAGTATAAAATTCTGACTGAATGTGTGTGTAGTCAAAATGTTTTATCAATAGTATCAATGACCTTGATTGGTAATTTATGGTATTTTTCAAAAATGAATAAAATAACTTTTTCTTCCTAGCTAACATTCCAGCTGATGGTACCCACTGCCAGAAATAAGTAGGAATTTGAAATAGATGCAAACTCATATTATATCTATTATATTATACTATATATTATAATATGTCCTATTATAATATATCATATGGCTCTGCCATTTATTAGCTATGTGACTTTGGGCAAGTTATTTAATTTCACTGAACTTCAGTTTCCCCCTATAAAATGAGAGTTTAATAAAATTGCTAAATAAAGTGTCATGATTGACTCAGAGTTAGCTGCTCAAAGATGTTGAGTTTCTTCTCCACCAGAGCTAACAGATAGGAAACAGATAAACCTATATCCAGCCCCTGCTCCCCTCCTTAAAATTTTTTTTATTTTGAAGAGCACAGAGAAAGCTGGTTTTAGATCTTTGTCCTGAAGTGGTGTCATCTGTATATATGTCTCCCCAGCTACTCCTTCCATCCTGTCACTTTTCTTTCCTTTCTTTATTCATCAAATATTTATTGAGCATGTATTATGTGCTAGGCACAGGGAATGATAAGACAGGGGTCCTGCTTCCAAGGAGCTCAGTCTAGTGTAGAGCAGTGCAATGAGAACCTCGACAAGGGAAGTATAAGGAGGTACAAAAACATATGCCTCGGAACCCAATCTAGTCATCAAGTCTGCCTAATAAAGAGATGTTCAATCTGAGACTTGAAGAGTAAGTAATAGCTAAGTAAAGAGGGGACAAAGAGTCTTACAGGTGAAGAAAGCATCATGGTCAAGGCTTGGATATGAGAGAAAGCACATCAAAGAAACTGAAGAAATCTGAGTAGGCAAGAGGAAGGAGAGACACACTGGTCAGATAAGGCTAGCCATGTCAGCAGGAGACAGATCACAAAGGGCCTTATGGGCCACTGAGTAGAGGCAGTCACTGAAAGATTCTAAGGAAGTGATATGATTAGATTTGCATTTTTCTAAGACCATTCTGGCTGCAGTATAAGGGGACTGGAAAGGAGTAAGACTAGAGGCAGGAAGAACATTAGGAGGTGTTACAATACTTACTTGTTACTTTATTTTTCCCTCCCCCAACAGATACTCGGATTAACTCATGCTCTCCAGAAATTATCACCACCAAAGATCCCATATTCAACACTCATGAGGCAACATACACAACAGAAATGATCACCAGTGACAGTGCATACTCGGCTTCATCTACTGTTGCACCTTACCCTACTACACCTACTCTTGCTCCTACTTCTGCTTTGGCTTCCACTTCTCGACGGAAAAGAAAGTTGATTTGTGTAACAGAAGCTTTTGTGGAAACTAGCACCATATCTACAGAAACAGAATCTTACATTGAAAATAAAGCAGCATTCAAGAATGAAGTTGTTGGGTTTGGAGGTAAAAGCTTTCTGTGTTTGCAGTATATTTGTGTGTGTTTGTGTGTTTATGCATAACAGAAAATACATAAAAAACTAGGCTGTCTCCAGATTGGCCATACAAGTAAAACCTTAATGCAAACTCAACTTTCATAAAGTCAGAGAACTTGAGGGCTCTAAAGAACCTTAATGATTAAACTAAAAATCATAGTATATGAGTATAAAATAGCTTCACTTTTAAAACTCAAAGACTTTAAAAATAAGACACTATTAATATATCAGAGTTTAATATATATATATATATATATATATATATATATATATACCTTTAAATGCCTATGATTAGAAAGTTTGTCTTCCTATTTAAAAGGAAGGGTTTACACCTAACTAGCTCCAAACCTATCATCCCACAGCCACAGAGAGGAAATGGACTCCATGATATTGCAATTTATAGAATAGAGCTTGAGAAGCAAGGCCTGGGATTCTATAGGAAAAGAAGCAAAGAAGCAGATGTGGGCCCAACATTCTAACTAGCCCCATTGTGGTCACAGAGAAGGCTTTTCTCCTGCATTATCTGTTGTCTTCATGCATGTAAAGAATCATTAGAAGAGCAGCACACAACACTGTGTAAGCAAAGGACCCACAGACGATGTCTCTGTTTCCTCCAGGTGTCCCCACGGCTCTGCTAGTGCTTGCGCTCCTCTTCTTTGCTGCTGCAGCTGGTCTCGCAGTTTGCTACATCAAAAGGTGGGGTTGTTGGCACATTGTTAGTCTTGTAATGTTTGTCACATTCCTATCTTGTGTTTTTTCCAGGGTTGTTGTTAGCATTGCCTCAGTCAAAACAGAGACAGTAGACTTCTCACATCGTAAATTTTCTCCCTCTTCTCACCTCTCCTCCCTAACACCCAATCTTTCCTACTATTTCAGCACATGCATGTCACCCAGCCTTTAGAAACAGGTCAATGGGTGTCCCTTTGAAAATCAAGAGATAAAAAGAAAAGACTGAAATCTAGGGGGGAAGTATATGCTTTATTTTGATTCGGAATTCTCTGTTGTTGGTGGGAGGGTTGTGAGGTCAGCCTTAAGTGTGGCCTGCAAATTTACTGTCTCATCTAAATGAATCCACTAAGGTAGGGATGCAATGTCTTTGAGAATGCACATGTTAGCATCTGACATAAAGGTACCTGCATACTGTGCTAATACGTGCCAACACAGACAAAGTGTTATCTATTGTCATATGTGTTACATAGAAGTGTCTCACTTTGATTTTATGTTTATGCCTATAGGTATGTGAAGACCTTCCCTTTTACAAACAAGAATCAGCAGAAGGAAATGATTGAAACCAAAGTAGTAAAGGAAGAGAAAGTTGATGATAGCAATCCTAATGGGGAATCAAAGAAAGCTGATAAAAATTCAGAAGAGCCCAAGAGTCTGCCCAAAACTACAGTGCGATGCCTGGAGGCTGAAGTTTAGAAGAGAAAGAAATGAGAGGACACACCTGAGGCTAATTTCTTTCCTGATTCATATCCTGGCCCTAGATGGGGAAACTTAAAGGGCCAAAGAACCAAACAAGAAAGTTCACCCTTGGTTCCTAAATGGAATCAACTCAGGGCCACTTTTGGATTATGGAGTTCACCAAACGGAATTCCCTTCTTCTTACTGCAATCCTTTCTGGATCCTCCTACCTCCAAAGCTTCCCACAGCCTTTCTAGCCTGGCTATGTCCTAATAATATCTCTGTGGGAGAAAGGAGATTTACAAACCACAAGAACCTAAAACAGCTAATCAGAACGCATTTATAAAGAGGCTTCTCAGCTGGCTGACAAGAGGTGCGTTGAGAACCAAGAGATTGTTGAGACCAAGCTTTTCTCTATTGATTCCACAGGCCAGATCCTTTCTTCAGCTCTGAGAAAGTAACATGCATCACCTGGCATGCCCTTCTGAGCCAGGCAAGAACAAAAGAAGGAAGGAAAAGTTCAGCAACTGAAGGTCATGGACATTCCCATGACTTGAGACCTGATCTCTGTAAAGCCAAAATAAGTAGAGAAAAAGAATGAGGCCAAGGATGTTGCCAGCATATTGTCAGCAGGGACTATAAGTACAAACAGGGTCAAAGTAGTCATCTCTGAATAATCTGAGTTGGAATCACTTTTTAGAACACACTTTCTTTTCTCTCTCTCTCTCTTGCTGCTGCCATTTTTTCTAGAAGTACATAATTTTATAAAGGAACCCCCCCAATCTCTTACAAATTTTTATTTTTATCGGAGCTGTATCTGGGAAATTAGTACTGAAGAAAATTACTGTATTAAAAGGCAGTAGAATTTAACAAACATTTATTGAATTCCTACTATATGTCAGGTGCTGGGTAAGGTATTATATTCTATAATAGAATATTATTTATCAAAAACTTACAAACAATAAAATGTATGAAGCTAATTTTTTCAGTTTTGATATCCTTAGCTTATCTACTTGCAAAACTAATTTTTTGCTAAGACTAATCCATTCACTATTTTCTCTAATATGGCAGCCACTATAACCTTAATTTATTATTAACATACCTAAAAAGTACATTATTACCTCTATACACCAAAGCACATTTTGAAAGTGTCATTAACAAATGTATTGCCAGTTCTTTTATCAGCAAGAAGGGCTCAAGAGGTGCAGAAATATTTGTGTCAAAAAAAAAAATAAATAAAAGCATTTAGAAAATTTTGTTGCTCCCTTATTTACATAGATGTGTTATAACTTTCATGGAAAACTGAAGTAATCTGTTTTTTGCAAAAGTAAGAGGGACAACTTTGGTTGTTGAAAAACAAATATTTGTAAACCCAGCGGTACATACATCACCATGTGGGGTTATGCTTGCTTCAGGGGTCTTATTTTAAGTTGGTCAAGTACTCACCTATAAAACAGTCCTTTACTTAGGATACATTACAATCCATTTCAGAATTCACAGAGAGCTGAAGATTCAGGATTGTTCCCCTGTCCTGTTTTTCTAGCTTTCTCTCTCCCTCTCTCTGGTCTTCCCTTTTGGACTAGTATCTTCTTTCCCTTACCAGTGACTGCACAGCTAGCTAGCACCATGGTCCTTTCAGCTCAGAGACCATAAACTGCTGGCACAGTCTTTGGTAGTTGGCCCAGAGTATTATCTTAAATTTTGGGTTAATTGCCAGGAATTAAAACTTGAGGGGTGCCTGGCTAGCTCAATCAGTAGAGTATGTGACTCTTGATCCAGGAGTTGTGAGTTTGAGCCCCATGCTGGGTGTAGAGATTACTTAAAAATAAAATCCTTAAAGAAATCAAGAGTTTTCACATATTTATATTTCTGGGTTCCCTTGAAAAGGGAAGATCTGGGGGCACCTGGGTGGCTCAGTTGGTTAAACGTCTGACTTCGGCTCAGGTCATGATCTCGCGGTCTGGTCCCTGAGTTTGAGCCCTGCGTTAGGCTCTGTGCTGACAGCTCAGAGCCTGGAGCCTGCTTCAGATTTTGTGTCTCCCTCTCTCTCTGCTCCTCCCCAGCTCACGCTCTGTCTCTCTCTCTCTCTCTCAAAAATGAATACACGTTTTAAAAAACTTTTTTAAAAAGAAAAATGGGAAGATCTGGAAATCAAGAACCCATATTCCTACACAACAATAACTATCTCAGACTGAGTAGTGGCTGTTCCCTTTAAAAGGTCGCTGCTTAACAGAAGAGGGAGAGGGGAGAATGGGGAAGGGGAAGGGAAAAAAAAAAGTTAGAGAGGGAGGGAGCCAAACCATAAGAGACTCTTAAAAAATGAGAATAAACTGAGGGTTGATGGGGGTGGGAGGGAGGGGAAAGTAGGTGATGGGCATTGAGGAGGGTACCTGTTGGGACGAGCACTGGGTGTTGTATAGAAACCAATCTGACAATAAATTTCATATTAAAATTCATTCATTCATTCATTCATTTAAAAAAAAGGTCTCTTCTTGCTTCACGCCACCACAGTGTTCACTCTCTATTGCATTTTCATGCCAAAATAAAGGTGCCATGTCCTATGGATCTTGTAATACTATTGCCTTTTCTTTCACACTCAGCCCATTTCACTCATTTACAATCTTCCAGGTGCTGAGGTCTATGAGTTTGAAATTCTGGTTTGTCAGTCCTTAAGTTTTATTAGCCTCATCTAGTTCTCAAGTAGTGAAGAAGAAACAGCAAAAAAGAGCCTAAGTAATGGTCTTCCTTTTGTGTGTTAGCTGAAAAATAATCAGATCTTCCACACTAGATCTCTCATCTTGAAGGCATCTACTATATATTAAGACACTATCATCTATTAATTTAGACAGGTGTGTGTCCTCCTCAGGAGGAAGGGGGAAGGAGAAAAACCCCACCCATCCACATATAATCACTAGATAGCCCAGATGCCAACTGCAAACATATTGATGAAATAGGTAACATTCATTGTTAAGGAAGAAAGGAAAGGAAGGAAGGGAGGGAGAGAGGAAAGGAGTAACACTGAGTACCTACTAAGTGGCAGTCATTTTCACATGTCCTATTTAATCACTATGTTTTCTCTGAGAAGAATTATTACTGTCATTTTTTATTATTAGAAAATTTGATTTTTAGAGGAGTTAAATCACTTTTCTATGGTCACACGTCTACTTATGTGCTAAAGGTAGGATTCAATCCCATGTCAGAATGACTGCAGAGACCATATTCTTTTCCCTACACCACCAGACTCCTTTTGCAAATGACAAGAGAGTGATATAAACTATTCCAGTATGTAAGCTTGAAATCAGGCACTTGCCAAAAAACAATAGTGGGGAGATAAGAAAAACAACTTAGGATTCCTGTCCCAACTTCAGGGAATTTTTCCTAAATCCACTTGCAATAACAAAGAAAAAAGAGAACCACTAAAAACCTTTGAGAACTGTTCCCTCATTGATGCAGACACCAACCTCTGCAAAGACTTACCTGGTCCAGCTCATGTGGTCAGAAAATGCAAGGCTCACAAGGATCCAAGATAAGCTCCTCTAAATTCTTCCTTCACAAAGTTAAAAAAATGAAGCCAAATGTCGCTGATAGCTAGAAGTGAAGTAGAGCCAGGTCTACAAGTCTCCTTCTTCCTAGCCAAATTCTCTTTATTCTCCGTTGAGCAAAGAGAAATTAGAAGAATGCAAGATATGACCCCAATTCACACCTACAATCTGGCCCTTGTGAAACTAACTGCTTTTTATAAAAACTAAGCCAACTATCAAGTATAAACATGCTAATGTGCGTCCAATAAAAACAAGCAGATTTCTAAGGGTGGAAAGCTGGAGTAAAGCAGAGGACTTGACGCCCAGCACATGTATGCACAAAGTGGGAATTCATAAATGCCCACTGGCTTGAACAAGATTGAATCATGTTGATTTCCAGAGCAAAGAATCCTGCATGTTACTGCCCTTCTGTAGACTTTTAGCTGGTTACCAAAGCAAAATCAAACTAGGGAAGAGCAGGTTTCTAAGGACAATAATAATAACACTTAAGTAAATAAATTCTTACCAAGGAATGAGAGAGTTACTCACACTCACACACACACACACACACACACACACACACAAACACACACACACACAGGTTTAAGTTTCCAAACAGGAAGAAAAGCAATTATTTGTCAATTCAATCTCCTAGTTAAATGTAAATAAGACTTAGTTGTTTATCATAATAGTCTATATGTAAGGTCAGGTTTGACCTAAGAGCATTTTTAATAATATTAAAACCAGCTCAGAGCACTCTCCTCTCTGTTTGTTCTCCAGGAAATGCCCAAATTTCCAGACAGTGCTGATGTGAGTTAGGATGTCCTCCTTTAGTATCTAGGCCATTTACTTTTTATTTAAAAAAATTTTTAATGTTTATTTATTTTTGAGAGAGAGAGAAAGAGAAAGAGAGAGTGTGAGCAGAGAGAGAAAGACACAGAACGTGAAGCAGGCTCCAGGTTCTGTGCTGGCAGCCCAGAGTCCAATGTGGGGCTCAAACTCACAAACTGTGAGATCAAGACCTGAGCCAAAGCCAGATGCTTAACCGACTAAGCCACCCAGGCGCCCCAAGTCCATTTACTTTTTAAAAAATATATTTTTTTAGAATAGTTTTAAATTTACTTAGAAAAAAAGTGAAGATAGTAACAAAGAGTTCTCATATACCCCACAGCCAGTTTCCCCTATTATTAACATCTTATATTAGTATGGTACATTTGCCAGGCTTAATGAACCAATATTGATACATTATTATCAACTAAAATGTATACTTTATTCTGACTTCCTTAGTTTTTACCTAATATCTTTTCTTCTTTTCCAGGATCCCATCCAAGATATCATATTACAGTTAGTTGTAATGTCTCCATAGGCTTCTCTTGGCTTGACAGTTTCTAAGACTTTCCTTGTTCTTGATAACCACAATCAATTTTGAGGAGTACTGGTCAGGTACTGTGCATAATATCCTTCAACTGGGGTTTCTCTGATGTTTTCTTATGATTACACTGGAGAAGGGGAGAAAGAACACAAAGGTAAAGTGCTATTTTTATCACAGCATATCAAAGATACATACTATCAACATGACCTATCACTGTTGATATTAACCTTGCCTACCTGGCTGAGGTAGTGTTCATCAGGTTTCTCCAATGTAAAGTTACTCTTTTTCCCTCTTTCCATACTGTACTCTTTGGAAAGAAGTCACTATGCATAGCCCATACATAAATTGAGGGCAGTTATGCTCTGCCTCCTTGAAAGCAGAATATCTACATAAATTATTTGGAATTCTCCTGTGAGGAGATTCATCTATTTTCCCTCATTAATTTATTCAATCCTTTATTTACATCAGTGTGGATGAATATTTATTTTCTACTTTATGTTATAATCCAATGCTATTTAATTTATTTTTTGCTCAAATTGTTCCTGCTTTGATCATTGGGAATCTTTTCAGTTTGCTCTTGTGTCCCTTTGACCTAAGTTTGCTCCAGTGTCCCTTTGACCTACCCCCATCATGGTGTTTTTATTGTGTACTTCCTTACTTTCTGGCACTGTATGATAACCCAGGCTCATCTTATATATTTCCTGCCCCACTCCTAAAATCAGCCATTTCTCCAAGGATCCCTTGGGGGTTTTTTGTTTGATTGGTTGGATGTTTTTGAGAATGGTCATGGAAATAAAGATCTAGGTGCACTCAGTGCGCCTGGGTGGTTCAGTTGGTTAAGCATCCAACTCTTGGTTTCAGCTCAGGTCATGATCTCACACTTTTGTGGATTTGAGCCCTGCATCAGGCTCTGCACTAGCAGTGTGGAGCCTGCTTGGGATTATCTCTCTCTCCGTCTCTCTCTGACCCTCTCCAACCTGTGCTGTCCCTATCTCTCTCAAAATAAACTTAAAAAAATAAAATCTAGATGTGCTCATTGCTGTTGGAATGTCATTTCTTCCAGGCCCTTTCCCAGATATCCAGGCAATAGGAGCCCCAGTAGTCCTAATTTCATAGACCAATGATTCTTTTTTAAATTTGGGGGTCAAAATAGGGTTTTTAACTTTTTCATATTTTCAGACAAAAACATCTAAAATTTATACTTCTAACATTGCTATCATTTTACAAAAGATAGCAAAGGAGAAAGTTATAAAAATCAGAATAAAGAAGAGTCACTAAATAAATCTAGTTTTATGAAAAACTGACTACATGGACCTTATTTTCCTCATTTTACCAGTGACAACTAACTCACTGATAAGTACCAATCAAAGGATTGGCCTTTACCAATCAACTAGAAGAAATAATTTTCTGAACTGTACTTAAGATAACCCTTTAGGATAATGCGGACATGCTGAGAGCAAGTAAACAAGTCCTATGATTGGGATCTAACTCCTTCTACCTTCCCAGTGGTCTCTCCTTCCACATTCCTTCCCCTACCACAGCCTGGGCCACTACATACACATACCATTACCATTAAGCAAAAAGAGAGCTCAGTATGTGGAAGGAGAGACAATTTACAATTCACAGTACTTTGAACCTAACTGTACTAAATGCTATAATTTCAGCACAGACTATGGGAACTCAGAAGAGAAACAACTTCTGATTTATCTGGAAAGGCTTCATGAAAGTTATGTTATTTAGGTTAGGCTCTTAAGGATCCATAAGATTTTTGATAAGAAATGATGGAAAGAAGTGACAACCTGAGCTTTACAGTCTTGCAAAGGCCCAGAGATATGAAAAAGGGAGCAATGTTCCCTAGGTAACCAGTTGTATATCGTGGCTACAGCATATGGTATCATGCCAATAGGGAAGAGATGGAAAAAAATGAAACTGGAGGGAGGTTATGCAAGGAGCCAATTCTGTGGTGTCTTAATTCCTAGGCTAAATACTCTCTGATTGGCACAGGAAAGCATCATTGGGTTATGATCATCACAGGGATATAATAAGATTTTGAGAACTCTAAAAAATGATGCTAGTGGTGGTGATGTAAAATATGGACTTAAGAAATTGTTAAACCAAATCTAGCTGATCACTGGACCCATCAAAGGAGATTTATAAAAGCTCAAAATCATGGGCCCCTAACCCAGCCCAAAAGAATCAAAATGTTTTTTCATGTTTAGGACCTAGAGAGATGTATTGAAGCAAACACATAAACAAAAGCAAAATAAATCCCAGAGAATCTGATCCAACTGATCCCAGGATCAGTGAATGGGAATTGCTGAACTACAGAAAAGAGGGATTAGAGACAGTAAGACAAAGAGTACCAGTACAAAATGATAAGGGCTTGGACTCTGGCAGTGCAGATAGGACAGAAAATGGATTCCAGAGAGATTTCTGAGACTAAAATCAGAAATAGTGGCTAAGTGATGAGATATGAAAGTAACTCAACAAGGACAGTGAAATTTTCAACTTGGGCAACTACATGAATGGTTCTTTCACTAGCCAAGTTAGGGTACAAAGAAAAATTAAGCATATTTGAGATAGAAGATAATGAGTTTGGCTTGAGTATGTGGTGTTTCTGGTATGGAAACAATATGTGAGTGGAAGTATCTATAAAGCAGGTAAATTTTTAGCTATGGGGGAAAGGTAGGACTAAAGATCAGGATTTTTAAGCCATTAACATGCAAGTGTCTTGGGAGGGAATAAGGAGAAATTAGTTTGGAAATAAAATCAAAGAAATATACCTAATAGTTGACAGTGAAAACTGTGGCAGGACAAACATTACTATGCAAACTTTACTTCTCTAATTGCCAGTCTAATTTTCCTCAAAATAAACCCCAAACCAGAAGGGTTTACTTTGCTGGAGAGAGTCTAAGTCAACCTATACAATCAAGGAATGAGAAGGAGGCAGGGATGGAAGAGGAATGAGGAAAAGAAAAAATTGCAGGGGGTTAGGTGTCAAGAGAGAGTTAGGGGATTTATGGGAGGAGATGCCCCAGAGTACTTGGAGGCTGTGATGGAAGTCAATAGGATTGGAAGGAAATGTTTTACCAACTTTGCTGTGGCATATGTATGGTCATAGTTTTTGAGAAATGTAAAAATAAATAAAACAGTATTATTTTGAAGTGAATTTTGGTTGTTGTGCTGTGTTTCTTTCACTTCAGCACCACTCTAAGCCTGAATCATACAGACCTAAGCTTAATAAAGAATAAAGAATTCTTAGATTTGATAATACAGTAAGAAAGTACAGTTCCTGGAGTACTATTGTTACATTCAGAAAATACAGCCCCCAGAGAAGTGTCATTCAGGGTACATGAATTAAGGGACATAGAGTTTGAATGGTGGCATTAAATATTAACTGAATTGGAATGAACTCAATTTACTTTGTCTTCCACATCCTCTGACCTCTCCTTGGTATTTCCTAGACCCTTGTTCAAGCTCTTTATCATTTTTCTTCTATACCACTGCACTGTTTCCAATCTCAGCAAACTCTCTGTCACACCTACAGTCCATCCTTTTCTCCTACATAAATGTATTTTCTCTGATACAGAGCTTATTATGTCATTCCTCCACACTTTGAGGACTCACCATTTTTTTTTAAATTTTTTTTTAATGTTTATTTATTTTTGAGACAGAGAGAGACAGAGCATGAATGGGGGAGGGTCAGAGAGAGGGAGACACAGAATCTGAAACAGGCTCCAGGCTCTGAGCTGTCAGCACAGAGCCTGACGCGGGGCTCGAACTCACGGGGCCGTGAGATCATGACCTGAGCCAAAGTCGGCCGCTCAACCGACTGAGCCACCCAGGCGCCCCAAGGACTCACCATTTTTTTTCAGAAGGAAGCCCAAACACGTTAGTATACTAAGTGGATATGGTGAGTTGGCGCCAATTCAGCATCCATTTTGAGTGTGTGCTTTCTTAAACTGTAGAGGATGAAAAATGAAAACTACTTTTCCCAGACTGTCTACAGCTGGACTTCTGGAATCCAACAAGTTCTACCAATTAATGCATATCCACATGAGTTAGAAGGCAATAAGGAGAGATGAACTTTATGCTACTTCAGCTACTGCTACAGGCAAGCATGATCATGGAAATACTGGTTTTTTCTGCAGCAAAGTTCCAGAATCTAGCCTAGCTTCTTGGGTGTTGAGAGGCAATTATAGCCATAGCAATGATCAGACTTTGTTTTAAGCACTTCTAATGGTTTCATAAGCACCTAATTCCCCATATTAAACTTTTTCTGTTTAAAATATTTGGAGAGGTTTCTGCTTCTCTTGAGGGAGCCCTGATTGATACAAATGCCATTAAACACATTTTACTATTTGGCCTCCAATCCTCATCTCAAATCTTATCTTAAGTCATTCTTACAAGGATATTTCACAGTATAACCACACAAGATCATTTGCCATTCCAGAATTTAATCTATCCTATACACTCTCATCTCTACAAATGCTATTCCTTCTATTCTCATTACCCTTGATTTTCTTCCTAATTGTATTAGTTATTTGTTGCTGTATAACAAATTACCCCAAAACTTACTAGGTTGTAACAATATTTATTATCTTGTGTTGCTGTGGGTCAGGAATGGGGTCCTCTGCTTCAGGGCTTTCACAGAGTTGCAATCAAAGTGTTGGCCAGGGTTGTATTCATCTCAAGGCTCTATTAGAAAGGTATCAATTCCAGGTTCATTCATACTGTTGTTGGCAAGATTTAGTTCCTTGTTTGCTATTGGCCAAAGTTTGCCCTCAGTACCTTCCCATGTGAAACTATCCATTGGGGCAGCTCATAAAATGGCAATTTACTTCATTAGAGCAAGCAAGAGAAAAAGCCAAAGACAGAGGGTAATAGCAAGATGGAAATAATAATCTTTTAGACCAAATCTTGGATGTGACATCCCATTACTTTTGCTATTATTCTATTCATTATAAGCATCACTATGTCCAGACCACACTTAAGGGGAGGGAATTATGCAAGAGCATAAATACCAGAAGGCAGGGAGCCATTTTAGAAGGCTACCTCCTACATTAATGAATCCTTCTCATTCCTTCTATTTGCAATTTGTTTATATATCACTACCTTGTACTATTGTTAGTTGTATACAATATTTTATTTTTCCTTTTATCTTTAGCACTTGTGTAGTACATGCTAACCTAGCACATACTTAGTTGACTTTCAGTAAATGTTGTTGAATGAATGAATGCATATATTCTTTGGGATTTCACAAATTCCAAGTCTTACCTTTATCCAGCTGTCTATACTAAGTGTTAAGATCATTCACTATAGGACCAAGTGTTCCTGTCCACCTAAATATTGTTCATTTTGATGTCCTACTTTTAGTATAGAATGCAGTTGTTAACAAACCAGAAGAATGAATAAAGACTATTGTGTTTGAACTTTACTCTCTGAGTCGGCTATTGACTCACCGCTATTGTGAGCAATCTCACAGTAATATTTATTTTAACAAGGAAACTGCAGTGTGTTTTGAACTGTGGTCAAGTCAAAGAAAGTTGAGGGCCCCTAGGAAACCACATAGCCAATAAATATTGACAAAAATTTGGTTCCTTGGTCTCTAGATTTTTACTTTAGTCTTTGAAGTCTAGGATGCTTTCTTGGCAATCTGGAATTCTGCCCAACAAATACTATCATTTTCTAGAAATTAGATTCCTTTTGAAACATTTCCAGAGTTTTAATTTTACTACTCCAACTGTGTTGTTGTTATTTTCTTTGGGTTTAGTCTTCAGCTAAGTTGAAGACATTCTTTGTGATCAAAAAAATAAAAAATAAAAATCAATTAAAAGTAAAATATCTATGAATAAAAAAAAGATCTGATAGAATACTCCATGTACAGATTCTTTTATCTATGAAGATAATAATTTCAGCAAAAGTCAATATTATAAAATATAATTGTAATAGCAAAGACTTAGATGTTACAAAACTGCATAAACTGCTGTATCATAGAGGTGCCTGGGTGGCTCAGTTGGTTAAGCATCCAAGTTCAGCTCAGGTCATGATCTCACAGTTCATGGGTTTGAGCTCCACATTGGGCTCCCTGCTGTCAGCGTGGAGCCCACTTTAGATCCTCTGTCTCCCTCTCTCTCTGCCCCTCCTGCACACATGTGGTCTCTCTTTCTCTCTCAAAAATAAATAAACATGAAAAAAAGTGCTGTATCATAGCAAAATATCTTAAAATCATATTATGTTTTCTCCATTAGTAAGTTTTTGAAAATAATCTATTAAAAAGCAGCAAGAGAAAAGAAGACAGTTACGTGCAAGGGGAAACCCCTATAAGGCTATCAGCAGATTTTTCAGCAGAAACTTTGAAGGTCAGAAGGGAGTGGCATGATATATTCCAAGTGCTGAAAGGGGGAAATGTGCAGCCAAGAATACTCTATCCAGCAAAGCTATCATTCAAAATAGAAGGACAAATAAAGAGTTTCCTAGATAAACAAAAGCTAAAGGAGTTCATGACCACTAAGCCAGCCCTATAAGAAATTAATTAAAGAGGACTCTGAGTGCAAAGGAAAGACCATAAGTGAGAGTATGAAAAGTAAAAAACACGAAAACAGTAAAAATAAGTATTTCTGTAAAAATCAGTCAAGGGATTTGTAAAATAAAAAGATGTAAAATATGACACCATATACCTAAAATGTGGGAAAAATGGACAAAAGATAAGAATGGACCATTCACAACAAAATTGAAAATGGCTCTTAAATATAAGAAATAAGCTGACTACTACTCAAAATAAGAAACAATGAAAATTATCCTTGCTACACCACTTCTATCAGGTTGGCACGAATTCAAAAATGTGACAGAATATTCTTCTGATCCAGGTGCAGAGTAATGAGCACCCTCATATATTCCTGCTGAGAATTCTTCCCATAGAGAGAACTTAGGTAATACCTGGTTAAAAAAAAAAAAAAAAAAAAAAAAAAAAAAAAAGTGAAATTACTTACATAAAAGATCATTGACTGTTGAATTCTGTGGATAACAACAACCCAAATGTCCATCAAAAGGGGTCTGGCTAAAGAAATTATGATAAATCCATATGTTTGAATTCTATGTAGTTATCCAAAAATGAAGTAAATCTCTATTTTTTCATTACTCTAATATGAAATGATCTTCAGGATATATTATTAAGTGAAAAAAAAAGGAGTTACAGAACACTATACATTGTGTAATAATGGGGTGGAAAACACAAACACGTTTCTACTTTTATTTATGTTTGTGTATGTATTTGCTTATATTTGCAAAAATCCTGGAAAAAACACAAAAATGTTTAAAAGTAGGAGTAAAGAGGTAACAGGGTAGAGGACTGGGAATGGGCATGACACTTCTCCAAATATGCCTTATTATATAGTTCCAACTTGGGAAACATAGAAAAATTTTACATTTCAAAAGTAAAATTAAAAATAAATTTCTAAAAGTAAGAAAACAAACTGAGGAACTACTAGAAAAAGGAGAATTATTTCAAGGGACTAGAACACAGCTATTTTGACTCTGCATCACTAGTGATACATAGTCTAAGGACAAATAGAACAGTAAGAACATGTAAAGTCATTCAGTAACCAGTCAGTATATTGGGATTTTTATTTTGTATCTATTTTCTATATTTTATAATATAAATAATTACTTAATTAGGTAATATGATTTTCAATGTAAGATTAAAGAGAGACAACTATTAAAATAGTGTTATATTTAAAGTCTTGTAATATTAAATTTAAATTAGGAATATCAGTACAAACTCTAAATTGTTATTTTCTTTTCAAACATATATATTCCCTAGCTCTGTCCTCCAAAAAGGACTAGAAATAATCATAATCCAATAGCTATGAATACATCTAGCAACCAGATTGTCGTCTCTAAAATACCATTCCCCATTGAAAGGATCCAGAACTCCTTGGAGGGATAGCTGGTTCCAGATCTGAAGCCAGAATTAAAGAAGATAAGCCAGGGAGAGACCAGGATGCAAGAAAGTTGTCTTGTCAAAAAGAAAATATGAGGTGCTTACCATTGGCCAAAGATGGGACTAAACAACAAAAGAAATACTAAATGCAACTGATCAAGTATATAAAACCCATAAATTTGTAGTTATACTAAAAATTTTATATTCTACACGTTGGACATGATTGCAAGTAACTAGGTACCAACTCCTTAAAAGGAAAGAATTTGACATTTTTCTTGCCTTTCCTGTATGAACAGTATTTCAAGGTAGCCCCAGTTCATAAGAAAAAGGGTTTTTTTTTACAGAAATATACTAATAAATAATCATCATTTTTTAATCCGTAATAAAATGGATTCAGACTACCATCCTAATAGATAAAATCATTAGATAAACTATTGATGAAAACCCCAATGATCAGTCTAAAAGTGGACAAGCAGATATTGTGGACTTCCTGATGTAACATGAAGCACACAGCACCAACTATTTTCTTGCCAGAACAGTCTGATGGAGCCTGAATCTCTCTAAAGCCAAACTGTATTTATAGGAAATATGGAAAGAAAACAAAATAAATGACACTACAAGGAAGAAAACAGATAAATCCAGAATGTAGGAATAATCTACACAATTGACCCAACGTGATAGTCTTTATATGTCAATATAGCTAGACTTTTAGTCACTAATTATTCAATCAAACACTAAACTAAGTGTTGCTGTGAAGGTATTTTGTATAGTAATTAAGTCCATAATCAATTGACTTTAAGTAAAAGAGATTATCCTAGATAATCTTGAAGAGTCTGATTCAATCAGTTGAAACAATTTAAGAGCAGGAACTGAGGCTGCCCAGAAGAAATTCTACCTGGGCATAGCAGTTTCAGCTCATGCCCATAAGTTCCACTCTGCCCATCCTGACAGTTTACCTTATGCATTTCTAACTTGTCTTACCAGCTCTCCCAACTGAGTAAGCCAATTCTTTGCAATAAATCTCTTAGTATATATCTCCTGCTTGTTCTGTTTCTCTGGTTGAACCCCAATACACCCAGTTTCTGATATAATTTAATAGTACGAAGAAAGGAGGGGAGGAGTACTGCTCTCAATTAAAAGAAATTTCAAATATAACAATCAAAATGTAATGAGATGATCTTGTTTGGATCCCAATTCAAAACAAATTAGTACAAATTTACTATCTGTAAAGGACATATTTTAGATAATCTGGGAAATATAATTATGAACTGGCTGTTTCTAGTCCTTGTTTTCCATGTAGCAGAGTGATAAACTGACCTGGGATTGCTCTCTGGGAGTAAACTGTGTCATCTCACATTGGTCTGTCTTTGGTAACAAGGACCCAAAGGACCAAGTTGGATAGCTCCCAGGACTGGAGCAAGTATTCTCTATATTGTTCTTGAACTTTCTGACTTCATTTCCCCTGGCTTGATCATTCCTTGCATTGTACATGATAATGGGAAGATTTTAGTTTTGCATTTGCATAAGAAGAAACATGATTTCTTTGATCTGCAGTTATTAGGCCTAGTTAGCTTAGAAAACAACAACAACAACAACAACAACAACAACAACAACAAACAGACTTCCAGATGGAAAAGTTTAAAGAAGAGAGATGGCTGGTTGATAGTATTAAAATACTGATGTGAAAGGATGTGACAGCTAGGGAAGAGAATGTTAACTGTCTCCTAGCCAAAAAGGTTGTCATGGAAGCAGATTCCTTTGATTTCAGTAAGGTAGAAATTGTTTGAAGGAAAGGCAGATAATGGCAGAGGAGTTGTTGGCAGGAGAATGGAAATTCCTGAGGTCAAACTGACATAGCTAAGGCAGAGAGGAAGCTAGCATGAGGTGAGTGAAGAGGTATGCCAAAGGAAAGTGGGTCGTAAAGAACTGCAAAGATCAGTGATCATAGAACATAGCAATGAAGGATTGTGGGGAGAGTGTTGGGAGGTGGTTTGGAATGACATAACAATGGGGGTAGGTAGTATATTAGACTTTTCCCAAGATCCAGATAGATCTCTGGGGCAATGGGATTGTAAAATCATCCACTTAAAATGAGTTCTCAAACACTGGGGTCCATTTTGTTGATATGTTCTGGCCTAATACTGAGCACCAGCACCTTTATGGCATAGACTTAATAATGTTTTAAGTTGGTTGGTCTGGCAGCAAGATACAAGATGGATTGAATAAATATGTTTCAGGATAAGTTGATTGGCTAGGATGTTGTTATACAAATTCATCTGTGAGACAAGGGACTTGTATTGAGATGATAGTATGGAATGGACAAGAATGGGTTAAGCCCAATAGTAGAAATATATCTCAGTAGCTAAAACTTGAGGTTCTAAAATCAGACAGTGGATTTGAATCCCTGCTCTACCATTTATGAATTATGTAACCTTGGGCAATTTATTTAACCTCTCCAGGACTGTTTACCCTTCTGTAAAATTGAGATGATATTGATATCTATCTTTAGGACTGTTGTGAGGCTTACATGAGATAATACATATAGAATACTTTTGGTACTTGGCAAACACTAAGAACTCAAAAAAAAAAAAAAAAAGAATAAAAAAATAAAGCAAAGAAAAATTTTAAAGAAAATATAGGATACCATGACAGAATGCTTTAGGAGACAGAAAGAAATCTCTTCATATGATTTAACCTGGGAGACCAGAAGGAATACTGAAGCTACTTTGATAAGGAAATTGTTGAATTCAGGAGCCCATCACTGTAGTACATTCATCCCTCTGGGAGATATTCTATGTAAATACGGAAATACAGGATTGGAACACTAATGAAAGATAACAACTGGCAATGTTGATTTGGAAATCATCTGAATATGGATGATAATTGAAGCTACAAGTGCCTGAGCTCCCCAAATGTTCAAAAATAAAAGCAGAAAACTGAGGGCAGAGCTTGAGAAGAAACAGCCAGAAAGGAGGGATCAATAAGACATAAAAACCTCAAAATGCATCATTCTAGAAGATGATGAAGCTTTAATCTTAATTATCGGTGGCCAGTTGTTCCTCTGTATTCTACACTAATATAATTAAAAGCAGTAATGTACTGTGAGGAAAAGCACTAGACTGGTGGTCAGCATATCTGGATTCTAACACAGTTTAGTTAACTTGCTCTGTGGTCCTTAGGTAAAGGACCTTGTCATCTTTGGATCTCAGTTTCCTCATCTATAAATGAAGAATGTTGGACCAAATGATTTATTAGTTCTTTTAACTTCATAATTTTATGGATTAATATAGGAAGTTAAAAGTTTTTACAATCCAAAACCACTCAGAGCCTTCCTCATATATTCCCACAGTCCTATCACAGATGTTTAGTGACCTAACAAAAAGCAGGAGGCATTGGACATATTTTCTTAGAAAAAAGTTTTAAAAGTCTCTCAAATTTTCCTGGTCTTCACTACAGGACTGTGTTTACTACAATTTCATTGAAGCCTCTGTATTTGGATGGGCAAATACCTACCTAAACTATGAAAATCTGAATACGCATTACAAATTATAAGATTCATTACAAAAGGAACAATTCTTCTCCTCCTCCTCCTTTCCCTCCTCCTCCCCCTCCCCCTTTAGAGAGAGAGAGAGCATGAGAGCTGGAAGAGGGGCAGAAGGAGAGACAGAATCCTAAACTGAGCGCAGCTTAGGTCCATGCTGAGCGCAGAGCCTCACACAGGATTTGATCACCATGACCCTGGGATCATGACCTGAGCGGAAATTAAGAGTTGGTTGCTCAACTGACTGAGCCACCCAGGCACACCCCACTCTTCTTCTTATAAAAGGGTTAACTTAGTAGTTTCTCTTTCCTTAACTCTTGCTATTTATACTTGTGGTTTCCTATAAACATTTTCCTGCACCTTTTTTTATATAAGAAAAATAAAGGTTTCCTTTGCCTGCTACAAAATAACTTCATAACTCCTATTTCAGAATTTCTAATCTCTTCTACTACTGCTTTTAAGATAATCTTTATTAATGTCTTATGGTTTTATATTTTAATCATTACACTTGTGGAAAGTTAAGAAAAAAAGCTGTAGTGCTTAAAAGAAATTATCTAGAGATGTCAATATTAATTTTAAAATATTTTAATCTTGTAGTCTCTCCTATAGTTGCAATCTTCACTACACTCTCTATGAAGTATAAAAAAGGACTACTTCAATTTTATAAATTGAAAGCAATTTGTACTGATTTTCTGACTCCCAGGCTCAGATTAGGCTGTAATATAAAGCCTTCTAAAATTTAAATAGATATGTTTTCCATCCCAACTTTATTGAGGCAAAATTTGCATATAGTAAACTGCACATGATAAAAGTAGACAATTTGAGAACTTCTGACCAAGTATACTTCTGTGAAACCATCACTACAATCAAGAAAAATAACATGTCTATCACTACAAAAAGTTTTCTCCTTTGTGATACCACCTTCCCACCAATCTCCAGTCCCCATTTTTCATCCTCTTCATCCCACTGATCGCAACCACTGATCTTTTTATCACTATAGTTTGGATTTTCTAGAATTCTATATCAAAGGAATCATACAGTATGTGTTCCTTTTTTGGTCTGGATTCTTTCACTCAGAATAATTATTCTGAGATTCATTCATGTTGTTGAGTCTATCAATTGTCCATTCCTTCTCATTGTCAAGCAGTATTCCATTGTGTGAATATACCACAATTTGTTTTCCTTTCACCTGCTGGTGGTCATTTGGGTTGTTTCTAGTTTGGGCCTATCACAAATAATGATGCAATGAATATTCATAGTCTTAGTGGGTAAATACCTAGGAATGCAATGGGAATCATATGGTAGGTATATGTTTAGCTTTTTAAGAAATGGCCAAATTGTTTTCCAAATTAGTTATATCATTTTATATTCCCAAAATGCACTATATGAAAATTCCAATTGTTCCATATCTTTGCCAATAATTTGTATGATCAGTCTTTTTAATTTTAGCCATTCTGCGACTAGGGTGTGCAGTGATACCTCATTGTACTTCTAATTTGCATTTCCCTAATGTCTAATAATGTTAAGCATCTTCTCATATATTTATTTTGTCATCAATATAACTTCTTTGGTGAAGTGTCTATCTAAATTTGTTGTCCAGGGGCGCCTGGGTGGCTCAGTTGGTTAAGCATCCGACTTTGGCTCAGGTCATGGTCTTGCAGTTTGTGGGTTCAGGCCCCACGTGAGGCTCTGTGCTGACAGCTCAAGGCATGGAGCCTGCTTCAGATTCTGTCTCCCTCTCTCTCTGCTCCTCCCATGCTCATGCTCTATCTCTCACTGTCTCTCAATAAAAAATAAACGTTTAAAAATTTTTTTAAAAAATTTGTTGCCCAGTTTTAAAAATTAGGTTGCCTTCTGAGTTGCAAGAGTTCTTTACATATTGTAGTTAGAAGTCCTTTATTAAATATATGCTTTCCAAACAGTTTCTCCCAGTCTATGGCTTACCTTTTTACTTTCTTAAGTATGTTTTGAAAAAATGTTTTAATTTTGAGAAGGTAAAATTTATCAATTCTTTTCCCTTTTAAGATGCTTTTTGTGCCATGTTTAAAAAATTTTTGCCAACTCCAAGGTAACGTATTTTTTTCCTTATATTCTCATCTATGAGTTTTATACTTGTAGCTCTTACATTTAGATTTATGATCCATTTTTTAATTTTTTATATGGTATGAGGAAAGGATTGAGATTCTTTTCATTTTTTTGGCATAACTATTCAATTGTTCTAGCACCATTTCTTGAAAAGATTATCCTTTCCCCATTGAATTGCCTTGGCATATTTGTTGAAAATCAATTGGCCCTGTGTGTGTAGGTCTATCCCTGGGCTCTCAATTCTGTTACATTGCTCTATTTATATCTATCTTCACATCAATACCACACTGTGTTGATTACTGTAACTCTTATAATGTCTTTTTTTTTTTTTTTTTTTTTTTTGAGAGAGAGAGAGAGAGGATCTTAAGGATGTGGGGCTCAATCTCACGACCCTGGGATCAAGACCTGAGCTGAATCAAGAGTCAGAAGCTCAATGAACTCGGACACCCAGGCGCCCTTCTTATAATGTCTTGAAATCAAGTATTGTAAGTCCCTCAACTTTGTTTTTCTTGGTCAAAGTTTTGGCTACTCTAGTTCCTTTGCATTTCCATATAAAATTTAGAATCAGGTTGATAATTTCTATAAAAAGAATCTGCTATGATTTTTATTGGGCTTGCCTTAAATCTGTAGATCCATTCAGACAGAAATGACATCTTAAAAACATTGAATCTTCTGATCCATGAACATGATATATCTCTGTATTTAGATCATTAATTTCTCTTGCAATGTTTTACAGTTTTCATTTTATGTCTTTCACATCTTTGGTCACATTTATCTCTAGGTTTTTGTGTTTTTGTTTTTGCTGCTAAATGATATTTTAAAAATTTCAACATCCAATTGTTAATTGCTAGTATACAGAAATACAGCTGATTTTTTGTATATTAACTTTGTATCCTGCAGCTTTGCTAAACTAATTAGTTCCAGTAGCTTTTTTTTTGGTACTATTCCATGGTATTTTTATCTGCAAATACAGTGTTATTCTTCCTTTCCAATCTCTATGCCTTTTATTTCTTTGCCTGGTTTTATTGCACTAAGTAGAACCTCCAATACTATTTTAATTGAAGGAAAATTTTACAGAGAAATATTCCAGACTCCCAGGCCCAGATAAGGCTAAACTACAGAATCTTGCTGAATTTAATTAGATTTTTTTTTTAATTTAATAAATCATTACTTATAGGCTTAGTTTAGGCTTATCATTATTAGGCTTAGTTTTTCCAAGGTTCATATATTCATCACATGTTCAAATACTGAACAACTATTGCAGGCCAGGTTGTGTGCTACTTGTCAGGCAGAGAATCCTCGGCACATTCTCCGTAATGTATAAAAGGGGAGTACACGGACAACATGAGCCTGGCCCTGATGAAGTCTTACTGAGGCAGTTTACAAGAGTTAAAAGCACAAGCTCATGGTTCAGTCAGGGTTTGAATACAGCTCTGTTCCTTACTGGTTGGTTGACCCTTGGAAAATTTAACATACTTTCCTGTTTCTTCAACTGTAAAATGAAGGTATTAATAATACCTACCTAACAGGATTGCTGTGAGGATTAAATTAATACCTTTAAAGTACTTGGAACAGGGCTTCTTCTATGGTCAATAGCTATTATTAGAGGGCAGGATTAATTCTTCACAGTTTAAATCTACAAATAACTGATACACAAGTGTCCAAACATTAAGAATCGTAAGTAGTTTAATTTACCTGCTAAGTAGTTTAATTTAGTTTAATCTATCGTAAGTAATTTAAACCTGGGTTTAAGTCCTTGCTCTGCTGTTCACTGGCTGTGTGACTTTGAACAAACCACTTAAACAAGAGCAATGCCTGTAAGGTGACTTGTATAGTATTTTGCACACAACAGATGCTTAATGGGCAGCAATAATATCACAGCATGTGTTCATAAGAATTGCTGCCATTTATTAGGGCTTACCATGTGGGACCCAGGGCTAATTACTTTCCATATAGTTTCTTTTTGCTTCTCAACCTAGCTAGGTGAGTATAATTGGCCCCATCGCATGGTAAAGTAACAAGATTACCTTTGTGTAGCTATGACCAGTGGGAGGCCTAACAAGTGGTGGCTTGGAATCCAACCCTTCACCAAACCCGGGTTCTACAGTGCGGCCTTTGTCAACAGCTGGGCGGGCCCCCGACAGCCGCTCAGGAGGTGGCGTCAGGAGGCGGCAGTCGGCCAGGCGGGAGCAAAGGCCACCTCACCTCACCGAGCCTCTAGGAGCCCGCCAGGCGAGGCTTCTCCTGCCTCCTCTCCGGCTCGGCCCCCTCCTGGGGCGTCACCCTCTCAGATGGCCTCCGGGGCTCGAACGTCAAAGATCCTCAAACTGAGCGGCACGCCGCAGCCGGAACAGGAGCGGAGGGCTGGGGTCAGTGACTGCGCACTGTTTCCAAAAACGCTCTGGGGGCGGGGCTTCTGCGTCACTGAGGTGCGACCCGGTCGCAGGCCCGGCCCGCGTCGCTGCCGCTGTGGGTCTGAGCTGCGGGCTGAGGTGGAGCTGCTGCCGCCGGTAGCGCGTTGCCTTGAGCCAGGGGTGAGCTGCATCGTGCTGTCCTTTCTCCGTTTCCCTTCTTTGTTGCCCCAAGACCCCGGGGCTGGGAGAAGAAACACCGGCCGGTCCTCCACTGTCAAGCCGGGCTTCAGTGGGGCGACAGGCCCGGCCCCGCCATCCTTCTAGGCCTCGGTTTAGGGCGCAGGGCTGGTTTGGGAGGCCCTTCTGCGGACGCTGCGTACCCAACCCGGCAGTTTCCAGTGGCCAGAGGTGCAGATGGTTGTCCAGTGGGAGGGGTGGTTCTGGACAACTAGGAGAGGGTTTGTCCTTCTCGAGCCGGCCGGAAACTGCTTTTGAATATTGCCGCCGGCGCAGTCAAGTGGGCCAGCGGAAATAGCTGTTGGTTAAACGTGCAGGTGCGCTTGAGGAGGGGCCGAGGCAGCTAGGATGGCCAGAGGGTGGTGGGTGCGTTTAGTAAACACACCGGTGCTGCAGAAACCTTGTGTGCCCCTGCCGCATTGGGCACCTCAGGTTAGAAACCCTTGCCTGGGGCGATAGTTCAGAAAAGGCCAAGTCGATCTGCTTAGCCGGCCTTCTATTGCTAAATTAGCTTACACTGTCCATCTTCCCAAAAGGCTTGCCTTGTCGAACCAGCTACCTTGACCCCGTCTGAGACAAAAAGTTTCCTTTCTAATAACTGTAATAACTACTCCTGGAAAGAAAGCCTTCTGTGTTAGCTTTTGCAGTGACTTCTTCTGTTATTTGTATCGTGGTTACAAATGTGGATTTACTGCTATTATTCAAATTTATCCCTAGCCCCTTTATTAAATATCAGTGTACATTCATATTCCGACCCTGTCCTAGTTCATGCTGCCAAATGATTTATTTAGTTCTTTCCTCTGGCGTATTTATAAAGCTGCCTTAACACTTCCTATGGTTTGTAAGTCTTAGATCTTCTGCATAAAGTTATTTTTCACCTCTCTTCCGCCCATTTTTTGCTATAAGATGAGCTCCATCCATTCAGAATTTCATGCGGGGTATGGGGTGCCATGGATCAACGATCCTAAATCAGTAACCTGTGTATTGAAGTCACTCCTAAGAAGTGATGCTTTCTGAATTCAGAACTCAAAAGAAGTATGGGTTTTTCTCCTTTCCTTTGATTCTGACTGCAGTTTCTTTATTTTTCTTGTTTTTTATTTTTTATTTTTATTTTTTAACTTGTATTTATTTTTTGAGACACAAAGAGCATGAGCGGAGGAAGGGCAGAGAGAGAGGGAGACACAGAATCCAAAACAGGCTCCAGGCTCTGAGCGGGAGCACAGAGCCCAATGCGGGGCTAAAACTCAGGAACTGTGAGATCATGACCTGGGCCGAAGTCAGACTTTAACTGATTGAGCTACCCCTGCCTGACTGCAGTTTCTAAATAGTTTCCTCTAGAATATGATTGTATGTCTCCAAAATGTGCTGTCATTTGGTGTAAGTGAACTTTATATTTAATGTGTGTAGCCTGATCCTTCTTAGTTCATGTCTAAACGCTTCACAGACTTCCCTTCCCCTTCTCCCAAAAAGGCAGGGAAAGCCCAGAGAGAATGCTTACAAGTCTAGTTAGTGTATTTTTCCAAATATGAAATGTATTTAGTAAACACAACAGTGCTATCAAAAATCCAGTCTTAATCTCAAGTACTCTCTTTTTGTAGTTTTTCTTTCTATATATATTTTTTTCTAATTAAGATCTTTGAGCCCAGAACAAGCATTCCAGCTTCTATAGTAACTAGTATAATTGTTTCCTTATGTATCCATCATAGCTACTGTTAATTTCTTATCTTGCAGAACAGCTGATATCTGCTTATAGATGTAGAGTTTGAGTAAGCGGTGAGTAACAAAGTAAATAGTGTCTTTAGGGATCTAGTTTTTAGAACTTAGTTTTTATCACTGATCTTAAAGCTGACTTAATGAAAGTAGTTGATGATTATTATTTTTGTAACTAAGGAAGTTGATACAAAAATTCATGGAGAATAGGCTTCAGAGAGGTTTTCTAAATACTACAGTACTTGTCAACTAGTCATTTTACTGTACTTTCAGGCTTTTAAACTTTGCTTTAATCCTTTTATTAATGGATATAGTTTAAATGTTCATGGAGGTTTTCCTTTGTTTTGGTTTTTGTTTTGCCAGGTGCACATGATGTGATTTTTATATCTTTGTAATGCATATTTGAACTACAACAATTCGTTTGTTAGAAAAAGAAGTGATCAAGTGTATGTTACCACCCACTAGAGAATGTGGCATTTTTGGAATCCTTGATATTCTTATGAGTTTCAAAATAACATTTGTTCTTTATTTAGAAAATCCTTGAAATGTTTTTTTGAAAGCACATTACAGGCATACCTTGGAGATATTGCAGGTTCAGTAACAGACCACCATAGTAAAGCAAATATTGCAGTAAAGTGAGTCAAGTGAATGTTTTGGTTTCCCAGTGCATATAAAAGTTATGTTTACACTATACTGTAGTCTATTAAGTGTGAAACAGTATTATGCCTAAAAAAACAATATACATACCTTAATTTTAAAAAATACTTTATTTTGGGAGTGAAGTTTGCTTCATCAATTTACTCTTTCATGAGTGATTTCTTTCTGGCATGTAGTGTTATTTGGTAGCATTTTACGCACAGTGGAACTTCTTTCAAAATTGGAGTCAATTTTCAAATTTACTTTCAAATTGACTTCTCAAATCCTTCCTGCTTTACCAACTAAATTTATATAATATTCTAAATCCTTTGTTTTCATTTAAGCAATCTTCACAACATCTTCACCAGAGATGGATTTTATCTCAAGAAACCAATGTCTTTGCTCATCCATAAGAAGCAACTCCTCATCCTTTAAAGTTTTATCATGAGATTGCAGTGATTCAGTCATATCTTCAGGCTCCACTTCTAATTTTCATTCTCTTGCTCTTTCTACCACATCTGCAGTTCTTTCCTCCACTGAAGTCTTGAACCCCTCAAAGTCATCCGTGAGAGTTGGAATCAACTTCTTAAAAATTTCTGTTCATATTGATATTTTCATCTCTTGTCATGAATCATGAATGTTCTTAATGGCATCTAGAATGGTGAATCATTTCCAGAAGATTTTCAGTTGGCTTTGCCCAAATCCATCAGAGGAATCACTCTGTGATAGCTATAGCCTTACAAAATGTTAACTAATTAGACTTGAAATTACCCCTTGATCCATGGGCTGCAGAATGGATGTTGTGTTAGCAGACATGAAAACAACATTAATCTCATTGTACATCTCTAACAGTGCTCTTGGGTGACCAGGTGCATTGTCAGTGAGCAGTAATAATTTGAAAGTAATCTTTTTTTTCTGAGCAGTATGTCTCAACTGTGGGCTTAAAATATTCGGTAAGCCATGTTGTAAACAGATGTGCTATTATCCAGGCTTGAGCACACGCAGAGTAGATTTAGCATAATTCTTAGGGGCCCTGGGTTAATCCGAACGGTAAATGAGCATTGGCTTCAGTGTAAAGTCACCAGCTGCATTAGCCCCTAAAAAGAGAGTCAGCCTGTCCTTTGAAGCTTTGAAGCCAGGTTTTGACTTCTCCTTTCTATCCATGAAAAAATCCTAATGACGTCTTCTCCCAATAGAAGACTGTTTCATCTACATTGAAGATCTGTTGTTTAGGGGCACCTGGGTGGCTCAGTCAGTTGAGCATCCAACTCTTGATTTCAGCTCAGGTCATGATCCCAGGGTCATGGGATTGAGCCCTGCATCGGGCTCCATGCTGAGTATGGAGCCTGCTTAGGATTCTCCCCACCCCCCTCCTCAATCTCCCTCTCTTCGTCTCTCCCTCTCTCCCCCTCTACCCCCTCCCTCCCTCTTCCCCCCCACTCCCTCCCCTCCTCTCCCCAGCTGATGTTCACTCTTTCTAAAATAAAACAATTAAAGAAAAAAAAAAAGAAAAAATCTGTTGTTTAGTGTAGCCACCTTCATTATTAATCTTAGCTAGATCTTCTGGACAACTCACTGCAACTTCTATATAAGCATTTGCTGCTTTACCTTGCACTTTTATGTTACAGAGATGGCTTCTTTCCTTAAACCTCATGAACCAACCTCTGCTAGCTTCAAACTTTCTTCTGCAGCTTCCTCACCACATTCAGCCTTCACAGAATTGAAGTGAGTTAGAGCCGTGCTCTGGATTAGGTTTTGGCTTAAGAGAACGGTGTGCCTGGTTTGGTCCTCTATCCAGACCACTAAAACTTTCTCTATATCTGCAATATGGCTTTAAAAAAAAATTTTTTTTTAATGTTTATTTATTTTTGAGACAGAGACAGAGCATGAGCAGGGGAGGAGCAGAGAGAGAGAGGGAGACACAGAGTCCGAGGCAGGCTCCAGGCTCTGAGCTGTCAGCACAGAACCCGATGCGGGGCTTGAACTTATAAGCTGTGAGATCATGACCTGAGCCGAAGTTGGATGCTTAACCGACTGAGCCACCCAGGTGCCCCTCTGCAATATGGCTTTTTAATTTTCTTATTGTTTGTGTTTTCACTGGAATAGCACTTTTTAACTTCTTTCAAGAACTTTTCTTTTGCATTCACAATTTGGCTAACTGGTGCAAGCAGCCTAGCTTTTGGACCATTTCAGCTTTCAACATGCCTTCCTTACTAAGCTAATCAGTTCTCACTTTTGACTTAAAGTGAGAGATGTGTGACTCTTCCTTTCACTTAAACACTTTGAGGCCATTGTAGGGTTAGTAATTGGCCTAATTTCAATATTGTTGTGTCTCAGGGACTAGGGAAGCTTTTGGAGAAGGAAAGAGATAGGAACTGCTTGTCAATGGAGCAGTCTGAATATACACAACATTTATCAGTTAAGTTTGCTATCTCATATGGGTGCAGTTCATAGCACCCCAAAACAATTACAATAGTAACATCAAAGATCACTGATCACAGATTACCATAACAAATATAATAAGAAGAAAGTTTGAAAAATTGCAAGAATTACTAAAATGTTACATGAAAAAATGAAGTCAGCAAATGCTATTGGAAACATGGCACCCATAGACTTGCTCCATGCAGGGTTACCACAAACCTTCAACTTGGGAAAGAAAAAAAAGAGGCAATATTTGTGAAGCACAATAAAGGTGTATACAATAAAAATAAAACAAGGTGTGCCTTTATTATCCTGCTAGAAAGGCAGGTGGCATTAAATTATAGATGGCATAATAGTATGAGAACTGATAGTTCCTTAAGAACTTAAAAAAAAATATTTTTTTAATGTTTATTTTTGAGAGAAAGACAGAGAATGAGCGGGGGAAGGGCAGAGAGATAGAGGGAAACAGAATTTGAAGCAGGCTCCAGGCTCTGAGTGGTCAGAACAGAGCCCGAAGCAGGGCTTGAACTCATCAACCATGAGATCATGACCTGAGCCAAAATCAGACACTCAACCGACTGAGCCACCCAGGCGCCCCTCTTTAAGAACATTTGATGGGAGATTTATCTTGTACTGAGTTCTATGCCAGTGGTTTGTACAAATTATGTTCCTATGCTATACTACTGTGCCCTGTCTAGAGGGAATTATTTGCTACTATCAAATAATGAATATTTTTCAATTCATGTACACATTAAATTAGTGATGAATTTTTACAATTTTTTTTTCATGTATTTTAAAAATTTCAACTTCTTTCCAAGTTATTACTAGATGAATGAACAAGTTAGGAGTCAAAAGAATACTAAGTGAACAATAATTTTTAAAAGATCTGTCAACAATATTTACTGTATCTGTTCATAAACATTTATTGTATGCTTATGTATCTACCAGAAGAGAGAACACAGCCTCTATCCTCAGGAAGCTCACAGAGGGGGATGGTCAAGTGACCTAACTGATGATGTGTGCTATTTTATAAAAGAATGTGCAGAGTCACCGAAGAGGGACACTGAAAAACCTATGGCGGGTGACTCGAGGATGGCCACAACAGACTGTTTTTGTGAATATCTGTCCTTGGTTTTGGTTTTATAATGCATATAGATCACAGAATCATATTTATGTTAGTGATGGACATTAATATTTATCATTATTATCCTTATTTTATGGTATTCAAAATGAACTGTAAATTCTAGGCCCTATCCACTGAACCAGGGTGAGAATCACTGCCCAGACTCTCTTAGTATCTAGTGTTGCCTTTTAATCAGAGTTAGTGAGGCACCTGGATGGCTCAGTTGGTTAAGCATCCAACTTCAGCTCAGATCATGATCTCACAGCTCATGAGTTTGAGCCCCAAGTGGAGCTCAGTGCTGACAGCTCAGAGCCTGGAGCCTGCTTCAGATTCTGTGTCTCCCTCTCTCTCTGGCCCTCCCCCACTGGTTAGTTTTCTCTCTCTCTCTCATTCTCTCTCTCTCTCTCTCTCTCAGAAATAAACATTAAAAAAATTAATCAGAGGAGTTAGTGATTAGGTTTTCCAGATACCAAGTGCAATTACAGGATAACAAGTTAATATGCTGCATCAAATTAAAAACCTTATTCAGAGTTAGGGCATCAGATCAAAACTATTCAGAAACAAAAGGGACCATTTTCTAACTCAATAAATAAGTGACTAAAGCTTCTTTTTAAATATCTGGTTGGTGGGCACATTGGTTAAATTATCATTAAATGTTTTATACTAAATATTAAGATCGTGTATTTCAAAAGTTTAATTTTTTCTTTGTTAAGTAATATAGGTGTAATTTAAAGTTTTCAGTCCAGTTGGTTAGAATTTTTTATTGCATTTTGATTGGATTGGTACAGGAAAGCTAGAGGGAATTTAAGCTTCACTTTAGGAATGAAATATTAGGTTAGGAGTCACCTACTCTATTTCTCACCCAAGCAAACATCTTCTCTAAAACACTCATTAGATGAACTTCTAATCTTTATTTAAACACTTCCACACTTCCAATGAAAACAAGCTCGCATACATTACAAGACAGCCCTTAATACTTCTGGATAATTGTGGATGATAGAAATTTCTTATTTGACCTGAAGTTTGCCTAATTCACACTTATAGGCCAGTATTTTCACTGTAATTATATAAAATAAATCTTACTCTTGTACATGAAATCTCTTTAAATGTTTGAACAAACCTATTGGTTGTTACTGAATTATGCTTATCTAGAATAAATCACTTTGTTTCCTTTGCTAGATCCATAACATCTTGTATACTGTCTCAGGTATGTTCAAATGATTAATGCCCTTTAAAAATGTGTGCTTAGAGCTGATTACAGAACTACAATGTGGTGGACCCATTACAGAGAACAATAGGACTAGGGTCTTGCTTTGGACATCTGCTTCTAGCAAGAGTTTGGGATTATCTTAATATCCTTTTTGTCCTTATTTACTGTTGGCTTATTTTGACTGAAACCCTCAGACTTTTTATATTTTTTTAACTGCTTTTAAGCACATCTTAGCTTTGTGTTTTTGTGCAATTGGATTTTCAAAAAATATTAAGGATTTAACTTTGTCATATTTGACATAATTTATTCCATTTCAGAAAATCATTATCTATTTCAGTCTTAATCCTAGTCTTCAGTGGACATTATTCATTCATACCAATTTTAGCCATCCTCAGGTTGGACAGGCATGCAGGCTTGTCTTCAGGTCGTCTCTTGATACCAGTCTCCCTTGTGATACCAGCCCAGCTCTTGATACCAGTCTCCCTCTCCCTCTGCCTCTGCTTTAGTCACTCTAGCCTTTTTTTTATTGACTCAAACGTACAATGTTCCTTCCTCCATTACACACTTTCTATAACTTCTGCCTGGAATGGCCTTTCCTTTCCATTGCTCTATCCCTCTTCTCAAATCAAATGTTGTTTGTGCATGACTTCCCTGACACAATACTACATCAAGCCTCCCTTTTATAGGCTTTTGTAGCACCCTGTACTTGTTTGGCTTAGTTCTTCTCATTTTATAATTATGTATTTATTGGTGTGATTGTTGTCTCTTCCCCACTGTATCAAATGCTCCATCATGGCAAGAAACATGTTTCTTTCACTCACTGTTGTATCTCCATGGCCTTAAAAAGACCGTGGTAACACAGTGGCTTCCTAACACCTGTTTACAACCATTGGCTCCTAATGATATTTCACATGTTTGAATTAGAACAGGAAAAATAAGGACAGTAGTGCACATGTATATATGTAGTGTACATCAGTGTGAAGTTACTGCCTTCTTGGGAAGGACTTTTATTTACTTAGTTATTTAAATTTTTTTTAACGTTTTTATTTATTATTGAGAAACAGGGGATGAGCATGGGAGGGGCAGAGAGAGGAGGAGACACAGAATCCGAAGCAGGCTCCAGGCTCTGAGCTGTCAGCACAGAGCCCGACGCGGGGCTCAAATTCGTAAATGGCGAGATCATGACCTGAGCCAAAGTCGACGCTTAACCAACTGAGCCACCTAGGCGCCCCTGTTCTTCTAACTTTATATTACAAAACAAACAAACAAACAAAACAACCCTGTAAGCTATGTGACTTTGTTACTTTAACCTCTCTTTACTTGTTTCCATAACTATTCTATTTCTTCATCTATAAAATGGTTATTATGGGAATTTGAATGACTGAAGTCCTTTTTTTTCTTTTTAAGTTTATTTATTTTGAGAGAGAGAGAAGGGGAACCAGCGGGGGAGGGGCACAGGGAGAGGGGGACAGAGGATCTGAAGCAGGCTCTTTGCTGTGAGCAAGCAAAGAGCCAGATGTGGGGCTTAAACTCACAAACTGTGAGATCATGACCCGAGTCGAAGTCAGGAGCCACCCAGGTCCCCCTGACTGAATTCCTGAATATATGTAGAGTGCTCAGAAGATTGTGTTACACAATGCAAGTGATCAAAAGTATTAGCTGCTTTTACTATTAGTAGTAGTAGTATTTGTGTTGAATAGGGATTTTCATATTAAGTGACAGAGTAAGTCAGCATAGACAGAAATACTAAAACTTTATTTTCTGTTTCAACCATATTCTCAATACTTGATATTCTGATTAATCATTATTTACCAAAGAAAAAAACTTTGCAGAATAAACACATTCAACTCTTCTTTAGCCACAATTCACAGAATTACATATTTCAAGACTTTAGAGTAATTATTAAATGTTTTGTGATTACAGGGGTGCCTGGGTGGCCCAGTCAGTTGGGTGTCCAACTTCGGCTCAGGTCATGATCTCACGGTTTATGGGTTCGAGCCCCGCATCAGGCTCTGTGCTGACAGCTCAGAGCCTGAGGCCTGCTTCGGATTCTGCGTCTCCCTCTCTCTCGGACCCTCCCTCGCTTGCACTTGGTCTCTGTCTATCTCTCTCAAAAATAAATAAACATTAAAAAAAATGTTATAAATGTTTTGTGATTACATTTTTAAGTCATTTCAATAACTTATTGATATATACTGCTAGTAGATTATTAAAGGAGTGATCCAGCCTTTCAACTAAAATATCACCTTCATACTTAGAAAACAAGTTATATAAACTTTAAGTTTAAAACACCTGGTAGGCACCTGCATGGCTCAGTTGGTTGAGCATCTGACTTGAGCTCAGGTTATGATCTCATGGTTCTTGAGTTCGAGCCCCATGTTGGGCTCTGTGCAGACAGCTCATAGCCTGGAGCCTGCTTTGGATTCTGTGTCTTCCTCTCTCTGCCCATCCCCTGCTCGTGCTCTCTCTCTCTCAAAAATAAATTAAAAAAAAAATTTTTTTTAAACATTAAAACACCTGGAGAAGTTAGATAGCAAAAGTGCTATCTTTTCTAAGCAGAAAATGTGAGGTGGTTAAATTATCTAATATTTGAATTTTCTTAGGCTTTCAAACCAAAAAAAGTGTTTAATTTGCATATATTTTATAATTAAAAATTAAGTTGCACGTTTACAAATAAAGTATTTCAACAAATGTTATTTGGCTGATATAATTGTATCATGATTATGTATCTTGGTATATCAGTGATTAAAAATATGAGTACTAGAAAGTGAAATAAGAGAAGGATAAATATATGATTTCACTCACATGTGGAATTTAAGAAACAAAACAGATGAACATTGGGGAAGGGAAGGAAAAATAAGATAAAAACAGAGAGGGAAGCAAACTATAAGAAATTCTTAAATACAGAGAACTGAAGGTTGCTGGAGGGGAGCTGGGTAGGGGGATGAGCTAAATATGTGATGGGCATTGAGGAGGGCAGTTATTGGGATGAGCATTGGTTGTTATACGTAAGTGATGAATCACTAAATTCTACTCCTGAAACTGTTATTACACTATATGTTAACCTGGATTTAAATAAAATTTAAAAAAATAACTATGTTAGTATTTTACACTTATGTGCTGAGCACTGGTGATGTATGGAAGTGTTGAATCACTATTTTGTACACCTGAAACTAATATTACACTGTATGTTAACTAGAATTTACATAAAAACTTAAAAAAATATATGAGCACTAGAATCTGAAAAACATGAGTTCAAAGTTCACTTTGGTCACTTACCATTTAATTTTAGATAAGTTACTTAGCTCTACTTCCTTATCTGTAAAAATAAGAATATAATAATGCCTCGCCCTTAAGGTTGTTGTAAGAAATAAATGAGGTAATATATGGGAAGCTCTTAGGTAAGAGTCTGACATGTGGTAAGTAGTCAGTAAATGTCCTTTGAAAATTATGCGTATAAACAAGCTTCCTATTATATACAAGCACTTAAATGCCTCTGTGTGTGTGTGTGTGTGTGTGTGTGTGTGTGTGTGTGTGTGTGTGTGTAATGTTTTTTTTTTTTAATTTTATTGTTTATTTACTTATTTTGAGAGAGAGAGAGCACAGTCATGCACTCCCATCAGTCAGGGCTCAATCTCACAAATCATGAGATCATGACCTGAGCCAAAATCAAGAGTTGGAAACTTAACCAACTGAGCCACTCAGTTGTGATGGTTTTTGAGTTGCCAAAATTATAGGAATTAGAAGTTCACCACCCTACCAGTAACATAAGTGAATCCTGTTTTTTCATTTAGTTATATGATCTTAAAAATAAAAACATAAATCTTTACTTTAAAAATATTATTGTTTAAATAAATTCCACCTTAGACTTGTTTAAGTTTACTGAACCCTCACTTAAAGGTATTCCTAGTTTTTCTTATTTTCTTGAAGGGATGGGTATATTGCTGTTTTTATAGTATATATGAAAGTAACTTTTATATATATTTGACAGATAACTATGTGAAGCAACACTGTTTCTGGATTTCAAAAGACATCATTTCATCATGGGACAGCAAATTTCGGATCAGACACAGTTGGTTCTTAGCAAGTTACCAGAAAAAGTAGCAAAACATGTCATATTGGTTCGAGAAAGTGGCTCCTTAACTTATGAAGAATTTCTTGGGAGAGTAGCTGAACTTAATGATATGTAAGGCTTGCTCTTTTTCATTTTATTTTTCCTCCCTGATGTATGCCCCATATGCCATGACTGAGAAGTAACCAGAAATATTGATTGGTAAGACTGAATGTTTTCAGCTGCAGCAGTTAGCAAATATTTATTGAGTGCCTACTACAAGATTTTCTATGTGGCTATTTTAAAATATGTAACAGGAACAAAAGAGACCAAAGGAACTTAAAACTGGATTTTGAACATAGGCTTATAAATCAATTCTTGTTTGAAAGACCTAAAGGTTTACATAAACAGAAGAGAGTAAGAATAAGCCAATTAGTCACTCTAGAGAAAGGTTCCTAGGATAGTCAAAGGGCAGTCAGGTTTCTATACATCAGCCAATTCATCTGGTTAATAAATAAATAAATCTGTGTTCACTGAGCATTATTTTTGCCATAGAAATACATAATAGTAATAATTCATTTGTCACCACTGAAGGACAAGGTATTTCGTTTGTTAATATTTTCTAATTAGCTAACATTTTTAAATCTCTTTAACTCTTGAATAGATTTCTGAGATGGAATTTAAATTTCTCTGCCTTTTTAAAGAGCACATCTAATAGAACTTTGCCTTTTTTGTGTGAATTTATTCTTTAAAAAAATTTTTTTTAATGTTTTTTTATTTTTGAGAGAAAGCGAGAGAGACAGTGCAAGCAGGGGAGGAGCAGATAGAGAGTGAGACACAGAATCCCAAGCAGACTCCAGGCTCTGAACTGCCAACACGGAGCCCAATGCAGGGCTAGAACTCACGAACTGTGAGATCATGACCTGAGCCAAAGTCAGATGCTTAACCAACAAGCCACCCAGGCGCCCAGAGTTTATTCTTTATTGTATCAATTTTTATACTGATCTGTGTAGAAGCTATTAAAATACAGAGTCTACTGTTATCCAGTCATGAAGAATAAAGAATGTCTTAAACATTAAAGTTATCTTAGAAGATAACATCTTTTTGAAACATTGGATTTCATTCATTTAATAAAAAAAAAATTCTGTATAGATATATGGATGGATCCTATATGAATATACATATAAATGCATAGAAAATGAACTGTAAGTATGTATACAATGTTTCTGGGGAATTGCTGGAAAAGGGGGGCAGTGAAGGGAGATTGTACATTTTACTGGGTATATTTACATATTGTCTGATCTTTTATAATAAAAATATAGTCATAAAATTTTAGCCTTTTTCTTTTTTCCTTTTTCCTTTTTTAGATTATACAGATGGTAGTATTTGAGGCATTACTTCTGGGACTGTATTTTTAAGGAGTAAAAATAGATTAAATTTAATAGAATAATGAATGGAATGCTTTTTTTTTTTTTTTTTTTTAACTTTTTGAAAGCAAGAGCATCGGGGAGGGGGGGGGAAGGAAGGGAGGGAGAGAGGGAGAATTCCAAGCGGGCTCCACGCCCAGTACAGAGCCCAACGTGAGGCTCAATCTCACAAC
This sequence comes from Panthera onca, assembly GCF_046562875.1. Classification (NCBI taxonomy): domain Eukaryota; kingdom Metazoa; phylum Chordata; class Mammalia; order Carnivora; family Felidae; genus Panthera; species Panthera onca. The sequence goes on from NC_138348.1 coordinate 48,109,797, forward strand.
CATGAGATCATGACCTGAGCTGAAACCAAGAGTCGAATGCTTAATTGACTGAGTCATCGAGGTGCCTGAGTGGAATGCTTTTTGGTGTTTATTGTTTTGACTCTTATGAAGAGTAATCATTGACATCTGCCATCCCTTTAGAGTCTCGGAATTTATATACATAAGCCATCTGTTCTATAAAATTTTACTTTTTGGTCTAAAGATACCAGATAAAATATGTCTTGTGAAAGCATCCACAGCTAAGCTTATTGTGTAATATAGAGGTGATAGTAAAGAATATCTTCCTTTTATTTACTTAGCACAGGATGTTCTGACTGGATTTGGTTCCTAAAACTAATTTATATGGGTCAGAGTTGGGCATTTCACAAGTGCAATGCTGTGTGAGAATTATAAAGTTAAACCTATACAAAAAGCGTGGCTTAATAGCTAGAAAACAGCTGAGAACTGGCACAGATGAATTTCACTAGCAGACTTTGTTACCTAGAGCTAGTTGCTTTATTTTTGGTGGCTTCTATTTACCTCTACATCCTTTGGTTCTGAGTATGATATCCCCACTGGTGCTCAGAGAGAAATGTGACTAATGATAATACTTAGTGTATCTTTGATCTGATATAATTTGGCATTAATGGGAAGATACTGAATTATCCTCTAAAGGTGTTATATTTTTATGTTAGAATCCTGTGGCCCTCAAAATTACTCTGCTAAAGGAAGATAGCAAAGCTGTATTTAAGGTGTCTCAAATCGTTTGCTTGATCCAGTCCCAAATTTAAAAAAAAAAATTTTTTTTTTTTCAAAGAGCTGTGTGTTGCTTAAATTAGGGCTCAACCAAGAGCAAGATTTTTTTCTCACACTTTATACATCTGAGGCAGTAGTCAAAATGCAGGTGGCTCATTCAGTTAAGCATCCAACTCTTGGTTTTGGCTCAGGTCATGACCTCACAGTTCATGAGATAGAGCCCTGCATTCTGCTCCACGCTGACAGCATGGAGCCTGCTTGGGATTCATATTCTCTCTCTCTCTCTCTCTCTCTCTCTCTCTCTCTCCCAAAATACATAAATAAACATAAGGAAAAATAATGTGGCTAAATGAAACCAGCTAAACTTTTTCTTTAAGTACCTGATTTCTTAGATGTGTTTTTTTCTAGACATCTTTGTTAGACATTAAAAAACCATTGAGATATGACATAAAAAGATCTATTATTCTGTCAGCGATGCTGTTGACGTTAAAAACTTAGTTGTATGTTTATAATCAAAACATTCTCTGTCCCTGTGTTTTAAGAATCTAATTATTACAATCATTATTGTTACTTGTCTCTGTATTTTCTTCAGATTTTCTTCTGTTTTAAAGGGTTTCTTGAATCTGGTTTCATAGCTCCATTATTTTATAAGACTTTTCATAAAATTAACAAATGTGTTTGTCTCTTTTCAGAACTGCTAAAATGGTTTCTGGCCAGGGAAAACATCTTGTTTTTGAGGTACTCCCTCGGTCTGATTCCTCTGCCTTATGGAAAATGGTTGTACGGGTGATCTGTACCAAGGTGAGGACAACAGAGACTTCAAGCTCTGAACTTAAATTCTTTTGGTGGTTAGAGCCACGCTTAATCATGTAATACAGTATAGTAGAATTACATATTAATAACTTGCTAATTTTTTTTTTGGTTAAAATTACAAGGTTTTATTTTAAGGCAACTCATTTTCATCAAAGCAGTTTGCAATTTTTTTATTTTTTTTTAAATTTTCTAGTTCTCTTTGCTGAGGCATAATAGAAACCTTGTCATTTTTTTAACTTTTTTTTAAATTTAAATTTTATTAACATACAGTGCAGTATTGGTTTCAGGAATAGAGTTTAGTGATTCATGACTTACATACAACCCCCAGTGCTCATCACAACAAGTGCCCTCCTTAAACTTTTTTTTTTTTAAGATTTATTTATTTTTGAGAGGGAAGGAGAGAGAGAGAGAGAGAGAGAAAAGAGAGAGGAGGGGCAGAGAGAGAGGGAGACACAGAATCTGAATTAGACTCCAGGCTCTGGGTTGTCAGCAGAGTCTAACACGGGGCTTGAACTCACAAACCATGAGATCATGACCTGAGCCGAAGCCGGATGCTCAACCGACTGAGCCACCCAGGCACTCCTCATGTTTCTTAATCTTAAGCGACTGAAACACAATTGTGCTATAACCTTTGTATTTACAAAAAGACCTTGTCTTGACTGTTACTACCATGATTATCCTCAAATAATATTTAATTCATTATAAAAGCTAATCTAAATGATGTTTAAATGAAATATTTTATGGAAATAATATTAGAAAAATTAATGGGTTAATTAAAATTATGGACTACAATGGCTATTAAGAAACTTCATGAGGGACACCTGGGGGCTCAGTCAGTTAAGTATCTGACTATTGGTTTTGGCTCAGGTCATGATCTCACAGTTTGTAAGTTCTGGCCCTGCCTCAGGCTCTGTGCTGTCAGTACAGAGCCGTCTTGGGATTCTCTTTCTCTCCCTCTCTCTCTGGCCCTCCCCTGCTTGTACTCTCGGTCTTTCTCTGTCTCTTTCAAAATAAATAAATAAACTTTAAAAAAGGAACTTCATGAATTGTATTGTTTTTATCCATCCGAGCCTGCTTGGGATTCTCTTTCTTTTCATCTGCCCCCCTCTGTCTCTCTCAAAATAAATAAATAAACTTTAAAATAATAATAATAAAAGAATGTAAGCGAGGGTGGGGAGAGGTACAATCTGTAGGCCACTGGTTCCACTTTATACTAAATGAGTCTTTTTGCCAAAACAAAATAGCCTTCTGGGAAGAATTCAACCACTTTTTCTTAGGATTTACTTTAGTGTAATTTTCTTTCTTTAGTTTGGAAGTTTTAGTGTAAAATAGAACTTAAGATATTCAAGAAAGCAGTTGGTTGTTTCAGTTATAGTAGACTGGCATGTGGTTGTTGGATTCAAATAAATCTTTTAGTTAAGAAATTCGTTAAGTTAAAAAGAATTGTCAATACTGGTCTCTGAAATTCATTTTTTAGGTCTGGGAAAGTCATCTGACATCATCAACTCTAAACAGGGTGATGCCTACAGGGTTATTTTGAGTATCAAATGAGATACATGTGTGCAAGTACTTTGACTTCCATAAATGTAGGAGACATGACATTTATTATTCATTTGCTCAGACATTCTTTTTCTCTCTTGTTAGGTAGTTTGCAAACCTTGAAAAATTTTACTTCCTAGGATGTTTGACTAAATATCTGTTCCCCCCTCTTTTGGGAAAAATGATTAGAGAAGGGGGATGGATTGAATAGGTGATGAGGATTAAGGAGGGCACTTGCTGTGATGAGTACCAGGTGATGTATGTAAGTGATGAATCACTAAATTCTACACCTGAAACTAATATTACACTGCATGTTAACTAACTGGAATTTAAATAAAAACTTGAAAAAAAAATTGGTCAAAGAAATTATGAACTTTTTTTTTCATTTTCTTTGTATTTGTAGATTAACAAAAGCACTGGCATTGTGGAAGCATCACGGATCATGAATTTGTACCAGTTTATTCAGCTTTATAAAGACATCACAAGTCAAGCATCAGGAGTATTGGCAATGAGCTCCACCTCTGAAGACCCTGATGAAAACTCATCATCTGTAACATCGTGTCAGGCTAGTCTTTGGATGGGAAGGTATACAGTGCATAAGTACCATGTTTCTCTTCTTTTCCAATATGCAAGCTGCTGAAATCTCAGTAATATTTGCTGGTGCTCTTTGTGATATCTTAAATCACATTACTTCTTATCTCAGCTGATCAGTTTTTGGATGTCTGTGCTTCAGGACATTGTTAAGTGCCAAATTATAGAAAAATTAAAGTGACTCACACCAGGTAATGCTTCTATCAACCCAGTTTCCATGAATGCACTCTCCACTCTATATGCTTGCATTTAATGACAAAGGATATTAATATCTCTCTTATAACAGGAAGAAATGAAGTCAGCCAGAGTTTTCTTTGATGGAATTTGTTTACTCAGGCCTAATATATTATTGTTCTATTTAAACTTTCTTTTCCTTCTCTATAATGCTTTTTGCATGTGAACACTCCCACCTGTTGCCATTTGACAACCATGACCATAATTTAAATTTGTAAATGCCTCATTGGAAAAAGTCTTTGGTGGATCCAGACATGTTGACATCCTGTCTTATTGTCATACTGAATAGACAGTGAAAATCTGTATTGACAGTGTCTTTTACCTTAAATTAAGAGTATGTTTAGCAAGAATTTCTCTTTTATTGGTTCTTTTACAGTTGCATTTTCTGGTCTATTCTTAACCAACTGGTTTCCAAATACTATATTGTAGTAAAATTGTTATTTCCTTTTATCATTTGTTGTTTATAGGATTGTTTGGTTTTCTAGGTTTGGGCTGTACAAATATTACTGAAATGCCAAGTGAATTTTAGAGCATGACTGGCAATGTTTAGGCTTTTCTTTTCTGTATTTTGTTGTTGCTGTTGTTTTAATGTTTATTCATTTTGGGAGAGACAGACACAAAATGAGTGAGCAGGGAAGAGGCAAAGACAAGGGGAGAGAGAGAATCCCAAGCAGGTTCTGAGCTGGCAGGAGCCTGACACGGGGCTCCATCCCATGAACTGTGAGATCATGACCTGAGCTGAAATAGTCAGATACTTAACTGACTGAGCCACCCAGGCATCCCAACAAGGTCCATAATTTAAAGAGCTTTGTATCCTACATGGCAAATAAATCTTCTATCGGTCGAATTCATTTATGTAAATGTGATATAATTGAAAGGACCTAATATGGGGGCCCCTGTATGGCCCAGTCCAACCTTGACTCAGGTCACGATCTTCCGGTTCATGAGTTTGAGCCCTACCCCCACATAGGGCTCTGAGCTGACAGCGTGGAACCTGGAGACTGCTTCAGATTCTGTGTCTCCCTCTCTCTATGCCCCTCCCCCCCTCGTGCACAAGCGCGCGCACGCGCGCTCTCTCTCTCTCAAAAATAAACATTAAAAAAAAATTTAAAAACAAAAGGGCCTATTATTTTCGGAAAGACCTGAGTATTTCCAGTTTTAGTTTATGTATTCTTTTTGATCATCACAGTGTTCATCTATTATCCAGTCTTTCTTTATGAAATTTGTCCCTCTTAGTACTTCTTCCCTAATGTTTGCTGTCCCTAAAAGTGATGTTAATTTAGTCTTATTTTGCCTGAGTCATGTTTTGCTTCATGCTGAGGGCACACAGATGCTGATAATGCATTCTAAGGCACTGGAGACAAAGTTTAAAGCACAATGACAGCAGAGAATATTGTTGCTCTAGCTCCGTTTTCACACTGCAGGGTGAAGCAGCTGACTGACGAGGAGGAGTGTTGTATCTGTATGGATGGTCGAGCTGACCTCATCCTGCCTTGTGCTCACAGCTTTTGTCAGAAGTGCATTGATAAATGGTAAGTTATCTGCTGCCTTCAAGGGATGGGCACAGATCAAATGGAAAAGTACATGAATAAACTTCAAAGGATACAATAATAGTGTAGTTAAGTGTAAAAGATTTTGTTCTTTAGTACTTTGGATTGTATAACATGCTTCCTCTTCTGGTTAAAAACATTTTTATACTTTAACTTTATGAAATGTGGCAGTGTATCTTAATTTTGGCATTTTACTTTTGCTGTAAGATTTGTGCCTGACTTGAGTCTAGAATCACAAGCTTCCCTTTTTCTTCATTTTTGTCCTCATTTCTGTATTTTGCCTCTATATATGATTAAAAGGAATAATATGAATCCTTGAATATTAGATTATTGGACCTGGAGAGAACTTTAGAGATCAGCTAGTCAAGCACGTTATTTTACAAAATAAAAATCAAGCATTTAGGTGACTTTATAACTGACATACAATAAACTACATATATTTAAAGTACAGTTTGGTGTTTTGACATATATACACCCATAAAAAATGTCATCACAATGAACAAATTTATCCTCCCCAAATCACCCCAAAAGTTATTTTGTGCCCCACTGTAAAGTCTCTTTCCCAACACTTCCAGTCCCCAGACAACCACTAATCTGCTTTTAGTCATTATAAAATAATTTGGATTTTCTAGAATCTTTTTAAATGAAATTATATAACATGCACTCTTTTTTTCTTCATTCAATAGAATTATTTTCAGATTTATCCATGTTATAGCATGCTATCAGTAGTCCCCCCCACCCCCAACTTTTTTTCTGAGTAGTGTTCATTGTATGGTATACCACAGTTTACTTATCTATTCACCCATTATGGACATTGGATTGCTTCCAATTTTTAGGTATTGCAAATGAAGCTGCTATATGTATTTGTAGACAAGTCTTTTTATGGACATGTATTTTGGGTGTCTCTTGGTTAAATACCTAGAAGTAGAATAGCTAGATCATATGGTGGGTATATGTTTAACCTTTTAAAGAAACTGCCTCCTGTTTCCCAAAAGTGGTTGTACCATTTTGCACTGCCACCAGCAGTGTATGACAATTCTAGTTGCTCCACAACATTGCCAGTACTTAGTATGGTCAGTTTTGTTTTTGTTTTTGTTTTTCGTTTTTTTGTTTTTTTAATTCCAGTGTTGTTAACATCAGTGTTATGTTAGTTTCAGCTGTATAATATAGTGATTCAGCAGTTCCATATATTAGTGCTCATCAAAAGAAGTGTATTTTTAATCCCCTTCACCTGTTTTACCCATCCCCCTACTCTCCTCCCCTCTGGTAAGTATGGTCAGTCCTTTTATTTTAGCCATTCTAACAGATGTGTAGTGGTATCTCATTGCAGTTTTAGTTTGTGTTTCCCTACTGATTGATGATGTTGAGCATCTTTTTATATGTTAATTTACCACCTGTCTGTCTTTGGTGAAGTGCCCACACACATCTTTTGCCTATTTCTTTATTGGGTTGTTTTGGTATTAAGTTTTAGAGTTCTTTCTATATTATGAATACATATCAGATATTTGACTTGAAAATATTTTCTCCCACTTTGTGATTTGCCTTTTCATTCTCTTAAGAATGTCTTTGATAGAGTAGAAGTTTTTAATTTTGATGAGGTCCAATTATCAGTTTGTTATTTAAGCATAGTGATTTTAGTGTCATATCTAAGAAATCTGTCTAACCTAAAGTGACAAGGATTTTCCTCTGTTCTTTTGGAAGCTCTATAATTTTAGGTTTTACATTTATATCTATGATCCGTTTTGAGTTAATTTTTTGTATATGATGTGAGGTATTGATCAAAATTCTTTTCTTGCCTATGGCTATCTAGTTGCTTCAGCACATTTTACTGAAAAGACTATCTTTCCTTCACTAATTGCCCCTTCACCTTTATTGTAAATCATTTGTTTAAATACACATGGGTCTATTTCTGGATTCTCTTCTGTTCCATTGATCTGTTTATTTCATAACAATACCACACTACCTTGATTAATGTAGCTTTGAGTCTTAAAATCAGGGAATGTTAGTCCTCCAACTTTGTTCTTCTTTGTCAAAGTTGTTTTGCCTATTCTAGTTCTTTTGCATTTCAAAATGAGTTTTAGAGTCAACTGTCAATTTCTTCAAAACAGCTATAAGGATTTTGGTTAAAATTGCATTAAATAAATAGACTGATTTGGCAAGTGTTGACTTCTTAACAACATTAAGTCTTCTAGTCCACAATCACAGTGTATTTCTCCATTTATTCAGCTCTTTCACTTGTCTCATCAATTTTTGTAGTTTTCAGTATTATAAATCTTTGATAGATTTATCTCTAATTATTTTGTATTTTAGGCTATTTTAAGAGTATTTTTTATTTCAATTTCTGATCATTTGTTGCTAGTATATAAAACTGCAATAGATTTTTGTGTATTAATCCTTTATCCTACAACCTTACTAAACCCATTTATTAGTTCTGATAGCTTTTTTGTAGATTCCATAGAACGTTCTTGAGTGTCTGAACATCGTTTTTCAAAGATATTTTTTCTGGGTATAGAATTCTAGACTAATACTATTTTTTCTTTCAGGACTTTAATGATGTTGCTCTCGCTCCACCCTCATTTTTCTTGCATTGTTTCCTATGAGAAATATGCTATCATTCTTATCTTTTTTTCCTCTGTAGATAATATGCCTTTTTTTCCTCTGGCTGCTTTTAAGGGTTTTTTTTTTTTATCATTGATTTGAGAAGTTTGATTATGATATGCCTTCTAGTAGTTTTCTTCACGTTCCTTGTGCTTAGTGTTCACTGAATTCCTTGGATTTGTAGGTTTATTGCATCATCAATTTTGGAAAATTTTCAGCCATTATTTTCTTAAATATATTTTTGTTCTCACTCTTCTCCTAGGACTCAAGTTACACATATATTAGACCACTTAAAGTTGTCCCACAGCTCACTGTTGCTCTTTTCCTTTTAAAAATCATTTTCTCTATGTTTTCATTTTGGAGAGTTAACATTGCTAGATCTTTTCAAATTTGTCAATCTTTTTTTTTTGGCAATGTCTAATTTGTCAGTAATCCCATCCAGTGTATTTTTTATTGCAGACATTATAGTTTTCATGTCAAGAAGTTTGAGTTTTTAAAATATCTTCCATATCTTGGGGCGCCTGGGTGGCACAGTCAGTTGAGCGTCCAACTTCGGCTCAGGTCATGATCTCACTCTCCGTGATATCGGGCCCCACATCGGGTTCTGTGCTGACAGCTCAGAATTCTGGGTCTCCCTCTCTCTTTCCGCACCACCCCCCCCCCCCCCACCTTGCTCATGCTCTGTCTCTCTCTCTGTCAAAAATAAATAAACATTAAAAAAATGTTTTTAATATCTTCTATATCTCTACTTCAAATGTTTGGTCTTTCCTCTAGTGTTTTTAATACATAGAATATGATTGTTATAACCATTAATTTTCTTTCCCTGCTAATTCTAACATCTGTGTCTGCTCTGGATTGGTTTTGATTGATTTTTCCTCTTCATTTGGGCTTGTATTTTTCTGCTTCTTTTTATGCCTGGTAGTTCTTGACTGGGTGCCAGACACTGTGATTTTTACCTTTTTGGGTACTGGATATTTTTGTATTCCTATAAATATCCTTGAGCTTTGTTCTGGAATATAGTTACTTAGAACAGTTTGATCCTTTTGGGTCTTGCTTTTATGATTTGTTAGGCAGGACCAGAGCAGTGTTTAGTTGAGAGCTAATTATGTCCCACTAATGAGGCCTTCAGGGGACCCTTCAGAGTACTCTGCTCAATGCTCCATGAGTTACGAGGTTTTCCAGTCTGTCTGGTGAAAGCAGGCAATATCCCAGGCCCTGTGTGAGTTTTGGGTAGTGTTCCTTCACATTCTTTTGGGTGATTCCTGAGCCTCACATGCACACACTGATCATAACTCTGCTGAATATATCCTAAGGAGACCTTCAGTAGATTCCAGAATTCTCCCTTTGTGTAACTTTCTGCAGTTAAGTACTTCAGTACTCTGCCCTGTGAACTCTAGCTGCCTTGGCCTCCCAAGAGTCTCAGCTGTGTCTCTTCAACTCAGAGAGTCTGCCAGGCTCCATCTGGGTTTCTCCTGCTTGCTCTACAGCCTGAAGGCTCTCAAGACAATAAGCTGGGGCAATTATAGGGCTCACCTTCTTTGCTTCTCATCCCCAGGGATTATTGTCCTGTGTTATCTGATGATGTCCAGTGTTGAAAGCCTTGTTTCATGTATTTTTCCAGTGTTTTCATTGTTTTAAGTGGGAAGATAAATCTGGTCCCTATTGGCCAGAAACAGAAGTTGACTCTTAAAATTGAGACTTTTGTGCACAGAAGAGAACACATTATTATCTTATAAAATATCTCTGAGGAACCAGAAATGAATCTGAATAATATATGCCAGCTCTAGCTTTCACATAGTTTTTGGAACAGATTTCTAAATTTTTGCACAAAAGCCAAAGAGCAATTGATATAATTTAATTACTTTGGTCTCAGATTTCACTGAGAAATGAGGAGAAAAACATTTTCCCTGCATGACATGTTTCTGGCTCAAATGTGGTATTTTTGAAATTTCCAAAATAATATTTGTCAAGGCAGAAAAATCCCTGTGGAAAACATAATCTCATTTAAGTGATCATATATGTTTTTTCCCTGTCAGAAAAATTATTCTACATGTAAGTTTCATCTTCTGTTTTAAACCTTGAATGCTTCCATCCCCCTAACTGTATCTTTTACAGTTTGTAGCTGTAAAAGATAGGGGAAAACTTAAATGTCCTTCTGTGGGAGATGAGTTAAGTGAATTATGGCCTGTCCACACAGTGTATGTTTAAAAAGAACAGACAGCTCTAACATGTACTAACACATAATGGCCTATAAGATATATTGACAAGTAAAAAAAAAAAAAAAAGATATATTGACAAGTAAAAAAAGCAGTAATGTATATATACACACAAGCTTAATCATGTGTAGTCTATCTCTAGAAGAATATATAAGAAACTGGTAACAGTAGTTGCCCCTGAGGATAAGAATTAAAGATTGGAGTGGGAAGGAGAGATTTATTTTTTACTGTATACTTTTATGCTGTTTACTTTTTTTTTAAACCATGTACATGGATTACTTTTCAAACACACCTATTTTTTTTTTAAAGAATTAAAAACAAACTGTTCTTTATTTGACTTCTCTGATAGGAGTGATCGACACAGGAATTGCCCTATTTGTCGCCTACAGATGACTGGAGCAAATGAATCTTGGGTGGTGTCAGATGCACCCACTGAAGATGATATGGCTAACTATATTCTTAACATGGCTGATGAGGCAGGCCAGCCCCTTATACCATGACCTTGGGGTGAAGGTCTTCTGTTGCTATTACAAGCTGCAAACACTTTGGTCATGGGGGAAGAATGCAGGGATATTGTGGCACAGACGCAGAGATATCAATTTTCCCTACCCTCTTATTTTCGCTGTTCTGACAGTTTGTCCCATTTCTTTTGATAAACTTGCTATGTCTTCCATTTATAGTAAACTAAAATTTGCTACTGTTTTAGACCATATTTTTCTATTATTTATCTGTTCTAATATATATTAGAACTAATTGCTCTTGAATCCTTTGCTGAAGTAACAGCAACATTTCCAGAGACTTCTGAAACACTATTTTTCAGGGCAGGAGTATTCTGGGATCTATTTAGTTAGGTTTAAAATAAACTTTGAATGTTAAAAAGTGTAGCCATCTGAGAGAAAATTTGAAGTGACTGAAAATGTAGAGTATATCAAAGTGCAGGTTACTACTTTAGTCTTTCTGCTGGAATCTAAGGAGTGTGTATGCCCCCTTGTGGTTAATTATTGCTCCTTTAATAATTTTTACTTGAAACGATCCACAATTATTTCATAACTGTAGCAATGTGTTTTGGAACTACATGTTTTTTACTTAAAAGTCTTTTTTTTTTTCCATGCTGTGTAATTTGGGTGAGGACTATAAAGCTGGGCATGACTTCGCCTTGTAAATGGATTTCTGCTGGGGAATCTTCTTGGCTGATCTGGAAATGCTTTCCCATAGTTGGAAAACTGTTCTAAATAGCTTTTGATAATGCTCTTGCTTCTTGGAGTTTCAGAAGGAAATTTTTCTTCTTCACAGATCCTGAATTTTGTATTTCCAAATTATGGTAAATCATTCAATATTGGTTCATGGTGCCTTTATTTTCTTAACTTGAAGGCATCTTTCTGAAGTCTCAAAGTCTTTAAATTTCTTATGTTATTAAGTGAGAAGAACATAGGGTACAGCCTTTTAAACGTGTACCATGAACACCTCTGAAAATCAGGAGATAATTTGGCTTTCTACTGTTTCACTGTACTTCCTTTGAAATACTCAGAGAGTATAGTCATAATGGAATTATGATTTTTAGTGACACTTCATTTTTCAAAAATTTTGCTTATAAAGTAAACTTTTTGTTTTATGTTAAGCGTTAACATATTAGCATATAATAAAACTAGAACCTGATGTCTCCTTTAAAAGATACATTAACATTCCATGTAACTTTTTTGACTTATTATGCATAATTGCAAATATTACTATTTTCCAAAATACCAAAGTACACAATTTAAGTTGCTGCTTAATGATGGCAGAATTTTTGGATTTTGGGATTTTTTAAACTATTTTTTAAAGTTTATTTATTTACTTTGAGAGAGAGAGCAAGCAGGGGAGGGGCAGAGAGACAGAGAGAGAGAGAAAATCCCAAACAGGCTCTGTGCTGTCAGTACAGAGCCTGACACAGGCCCACACCCACAAACTGCGAGATCATGACCTGAGCCAAGATCAAGAGTCAGACACTTAACCAACTGAACCACCTGGGTGCCCCTGGATATCAGGATTTTAATAGGCATGCAAATTAAATAATTCATTTCCCTCCCAAAAATGTCTGACCAAAGATAGCTTGATTTTACCCCCAAAATATTGATAACTAATTGGTTGACATTCATGATGGAGACAGCCCAGGACCAAATAGCTAAACACCACTGTGGAGCACGAGGGGCTCTATCATATCCACCTGGCAATGTGCTTGATGGTTTGTGTGACCTTGAGAAAGTCCCTGCTGCTGGTTTGTAGGTTCCTACGTTAGAAACTGAGATGTTATCTGTGCTTTTTACACTTTATTTTAGCAGTAGAACTTTTTTTTCCCCCAGGTAAAATCTTACTCAGAACCCCTACACATACATGCTATATACCCACACACACTACCCCTCTATATAAAAGTCATATTTTATTAATATAAATTTCCTTATATAACTATATACCACAATAAATATTATAAAGTCAACCAATAAAAACATGTATTAATGCATTGGTGGTATCCAGGATATTCGAATTTATTTAGTAATGTAGTTGTATGATGGGAGTTATTTTTTAAATGAATTTTTTTTAATGTTTGTTTATTTTTGAGGGAGAGAGAGACAATGCGAGCAGGGGAGGGGCAGAGAGAGAGGGAGACACAGAATCTGAAGCAGGCTCCAGGCTTTGAGCTGTCAGCACAGAACCTGACGTGGGGCTCAAACTCACAAACCACGAGATCATGACCTGAGCCAAAATCAGACACTTAACCGACTGAGCCACCCAGGACCCCCCCGCCCCCACCAAAAATTTTTTAATTCAAGTCAGATTTGTAGAACCCTGAATCTCCTCCCCAAAGTCTTAGTATCCCATGGGACAGATTTTGAAAACCTTGGGATAGATGATCTCTGAGATCTTTTCCAGCTCTAAGATTTTAAATTGTCCTTTTGGATTAGACTTGCTGAGTCTAACTCAGATTGCCTAATTGAAGAATATTTCTGAAAATGAACAAAGTTGCTTTACATGTTTTTGGAACTTTCCAGGTATAGCCAATGATCTTATCCCCCAGAATCCTTCACCTTTCAAGGAATTATTTAACAGTAAGCCCAACGACCTGATATTGCCCAAACCTTTTTACTTTCCAATATGAGCTCCAAGACACTAACTGATCTACTGTGAAGTAGAAAGTTCTTAGTTTTTGTTAGTCTTATTAAATCAATGAGCACAGGTTTTTGCCTACTGCATTAACTGGGTGATAATTCTTTAGATGTGAATGTTAGGTAGGTTCTACTATTATAACTAATCATAAAAGTTGTAAATTTGTTTCATGGATAAAATGTACACTTTTTGTATTCTGTACAGCTTTGTCTTTTTTAAATATGAAGTACTTAAATGCACTTACTATGATAGGAAATAAATGTGTGCCTTCTAGGATTTGTGAAATGTTTTCATGAACTCTAAGGAATTTGTTTTAGAAGTTAAAATGTTTTCCCTATCCTAACTCAGTAACAAAGAGTTTACTCATATTGTGATGCTGTAGAACTTTAGTTTGAGAAAATGTATTTGACTACGTACTGAATTTAGAAGTTGAGAATAATAGTATCTGCTTTATTCTTAGGACAAACTGATATATTGTGCAATAAATAATCTTTAGCAAGTAAATTTTAGCTAAGTGAAGAGACTCTTTTCTTACGTAGTTTCACATTCTTCTATACTAAATGTTTATATTCCTTAGAGGACTATTTTGTATTGTGCTCTGGGGAGTTGTGATGTTTGCGTCCTATGTTTTAAAATTCATTTCAAATTGAACTCAACTTCCTTATACCTAATCTATATCTGGGTAATAAGGCTGCTTGAAATTATCTTTTGTTTCTGTGATTAACAGTGGAAAGTTGGATTCATTAAAAGGCAGTCCAAAGAATTTGCATTTTTAACTGTTTTTTTTTTTTTTTCTTTCTTAAGTCAAGCTTACTTTGTCTATTGAGGAATAAGAAAACTGCTTGGAGATTAGGGAAGTCAGCTGATCACTCCCATTTATGATGGGCAGCACAATGACAATATAATATACATATCAGACAACAGATTTTCATTTGTTCTCATGTCTTATTTACCCTGTTGGACAGGAAAAAGATAAAATACTCCACCCTACAGTGGTTTTTTGTGGTTCTTGTAAAATCATTTCCAAAGTTAAAGAGTATAATTAGAAAAGCATGTTAGAATCTTAGTGCTGAGAAGAGGAAAGCCATTTATAAGAAGGAATGGCAGTTTATATTTCAATTTACTGATGTACAACATCCTGGAGAAGTACACATTTTGGTACCAAAAGACATAAGCCTCCTCAGAGATACATTTTGATAATCTTGCAACTGTTTATAGTCTTACTCTCTGGCATCCTCGATCTTTCTGATAAAATACTTATTTAAAGGTTGAGGATTTTTAAATTTCCAAGCAACTATGTTTTTCTGATTAGTATTCCTTTCATTGTAGTTAGTTACCCTTGTTCTTTATAACAGTCATAGTTCAGGTATTGTGTGCTTAGGTGTATTACCAATCTATCTCCTTCAATCGTGTGTATAAATCCAAAAAAAGATGAATATTCCAGTGGAGGACTCAGAAACAAGTAAAGAGAAAGCCAGAGAGATGTGCTTTCAACTCTGCTTTAATTCAAGATAAAAGGAAGTAAAGGCCCAGGACTCACCTTGGTACATACCAACCCAGGAGCTGTGATTGGTTTTCATGTGGCAAAGAGCAATGTTATTGATCATCTCAACAATGCAGTTTGGAGTGACACATACATGAACTTGAGGCTTTTATAGCAAGGGATAACCTGCTTCGAAATTTGTTCTTTTACAAACATGGGCTAGTATACAATAGCCTTTGATTCCACCTGTGAACACAAAAGAAAGTAGGGATTCATCCCCCACCCACCCCACGCCCCTGCAAAAGGCCAAAGCCAATTAGGTACAGTGATGAGATAAAAGAGCAAAGCGCTACCGAAAAAGGTGTCTGAAAAGTTTGCAGGACAGGTAAAATCGAATACATGGTGGCTGAACAGATTAAAGTAATATCCAGGGAAAGGGAACACGTGTGGTTTTACTCAGGAACTGTAACAGGCCAGAAATTAGAGAAAAAAGGTAGCAAAGGTCCACCTTCTGGGTCTAGTGAGCTTCAGTTTAAAATTTTTGAGTATTCATTATAAACGTCATCTATGTCTGAGTCTTAGTAAAAGATAAATTGGTAGTTGTTACTTATAACTTTTCATGATGCCCAATCTTTTTTAAAAATTGTTTTTATTTCAGTATAGTTGACACACAAGGCTACATTAGTTTTGGGTGTACAACATCGTGATTCAACTTCTCTGTATGTTATGCTATGCTCACCACACGTGTAGCTACCATCTGTTACCATACAGTGCTATTACAATATCATTGACTTATTTCCGATGCTGTGCATTTTATTCCTGTGACTTATTCCATAACTGGAAGCTTGTGTCTACCACTCCCCTTCCTGTGTTACCCATGCTCCCACCCCATTCCCTCTGGCAACCATCAGTTCTCTATTTATAGGTCTGATTCTGCTTTTTGTTTCTTCATTTGTTTTGCTTTAAATAGTATTAACTTGAAATAGTTTTAAATTATTGAGACATTTATTTAATAATTAAAAACAAATACTTGGTACAGATAAAATGACAATTAAAAACTGTACAATAATTGCTGAGTTAGGACAAATGTATACAAATGGGGCCTTTTCAAAAATAATGAATGTGTAAGATAAATACTGGGTTTTCAGTTAGTTTCATCATTAGCTGGAAGATAGCATACATGTCTGCCTAATAAAAAGACTACATTTATTGTTCCGTATGCTGAGTTAATCGGTAGAGGGGATAAGCATTATAAAGTCACAGGACAAGACCATCTAAAGTCAAATAAGCATCTTCACAGGCAAAAATAGAGTTCTTCTAAGTCTATAATAATTTAGAAAGGCTTGTCATAATCTGCATTTGCCCACAGAAATAGAAAGGTCCTTGAGCAGCTTGTTGCATACTTGGAGCACATATCCTTAAAAAAATTGCCAAAAGAGAAATTCATTCAGTTATTCAATGTACATTTATTGAGCACCTACTATGTACCAGGCACTAGTAACACAGATGAAGAGTACATTGGTAAAGCTTAAATTCAGTTTGGTCTTAAAAATAATTTCTACCTGGCCCCTGGGACCACTTATATCTTCTAAAGAAGTCTGCATGTTAGGTAAGGGAGAAATTTCACCTTAAAAAAATGCACAGGTTACACTGGTAAAATTTAACATCTGTGAGGCCTAATGGAACAGTGGGGAAAAGGACTGGATTAGGAGGAGTAGGGAAAGTAGTTCTGGTCCTATTACTTATTAGCTGTGTGACCTTAAGCAAATTTCACCTCTCTGGCCCTAACTTTTCATAAGTAAAATGGTAATTGGGCTATAGTCAAAATATTAGAACCAAAAGGAACAGGGATCATCTAATCCTATGTTTTCCAAAGTCCGTAGTTCAAATGAAAATATGTAGAAGCCCCAGTGTAAAAGTGATGAAAGAGTTGCTTTGAAGAAAGTGGCATCCAGAACCTCACTCCCCCTGCCCTCCCCCTCCTCCTGAAGTGGTCCAGGATGGGGGGCATTCACAGAACATTTGAGAACTACTCATCTAGTCCAAACCCGTACTTTTCAGATGAGAAAACCAAGACACAGAACAGAAGCAATTGGTTCAATGTGCGTATGTGGCTTCCTAAATAGGAGGGCTAAGTAAAACATTTTAAGAAATACATAAAAAATGCAAATTGTCAAGAAGGAAATTTTCTATTTTAATTCTCTCAAAGTAGTTCCTTTATGAAAGGGAGCTTTGAAATTGATTTTGTTTAAGGCAGCCAGCCAGAGGCTGAAATGAACAGCTACCAACTAGCCTGCAGGGTCTATAGAGGATTTTGGCAGAAAACCACACAGACCTCATGTCAGTAGGCACTGGACCTTGCAAGATCCTGGCCCCAACAATGCAAGCACTAGCTGTTTCAAGAGACATATTTGGGAAATTAGGAATGAGTACAGACAAGTGTCCAGCTCCCAGATCCCCAAGGAGGAGTCACCATCTACTACTCAGAAATACTAACAGAAGTGGGCATGTTAGATCTTAAAGTGAACAGTACAACCGAAATCACTAGTCAGAGGCATCCTCTACATGGAGGACAGTCCTAGTTTGGTATCTTGACCACTGTTAATCGCAGCAAACTTGAAATTAAACCAGAAAGTTAAAATGCATTGTCCACTGCTGGACCTATTTGGTCAGAGCTGTGATCTCTTCTGATTTCATGGCATCAGACAGGAAGCTGAGCTCATTGCATAAGGTCTCGTATCGGAACGCCATCCGAATCTGAGCAACATTTGTCTTTCGGATATCATTTCCTTCAGGTCCTTCTTTATAATAATTTTGTCCCAGAAACTTTTGCTTCTCCTGTGGAACCAGAGAAGTACAAATGAAACCATATACCTTAGGTTTATTTTCTATATCCCTACGGCAGCTTTGACATTAGCCACACCAAATCAAACCAGTCCCCTGAAGCTGGTCCTTCACCAGGACATCGTTCCCCACAGGGTTCTTAAAAATTCCTGCTGGCCCATGTGCTCGAGCATGTCACCCTGATGCCCACACTCATTCCCTTCATTTCTGACTATGCTTTCCTTGACCACAAGAAAAAGATAAGACCTCCAGGAGCTGCTGGCAATGAAGAAGGCAAGATGAAGGCAAGAAGACTCTCAGTCCCTCCTGAGAGCTGACAGGGACAGTCTTAGGAAGCGGGTCTGTACAATTGAATCATGAACGTTTAGCTCTTCTCTGCATCAGCATCCAATAAGAGCAGCACCGATGCGGCTTCTTACTGTACCAGTGACACCACCCCAGGGAGGTACCCAGGAGCCTAAGACACCACGTAGAGAAATGGTTCTCAACCCTGGCTCCACATCAGAATCACCTAGGGAACTATAAAAAAAATTACTGATGTCCAGGTCCCATCCCTACAATGTTTTACTCAGTGTAGGTACTATTCACTATCGAAAAAATACCGAGTGCCTACTATGTGCCAGGGACTATTCTATGCCCTAGGGGTATAATGCTGAACAAAACCGTCTAATGGAACTTACATTCTGGAAGGAAAGACGGGAAAACACATAACTACATATTACAATGTCAGTAGTAATAAATGTTATGAAGAAAAACAGATTAAAGGGCTGGAGAATGATGGCAAGTGTGTGGCTGTGGTAGAATGGTGATCAGGGAGGGTCTCTCGGAGGAGGTCATGTTTGAGGTGTGAAAGGGTGAAAGAGCAGCCTTGAAAATTCAGGGGTCTCCCCTAGAGAGTTTCAGCGTTCACCCTGCTTGTCATCCTCACGGATCTCAGAGCCTAGAAAGTGCCTAACATGCAGCAGGCACCCATTGTATGTGTGTTGAAGGGACAAGAGGGACAGAAGGCAGTGCCATCACACACCATACCTGATGGGAGAGGCCACTCTGCAGCACGCTGTTCCTGGCGATTTCACACAGGTCACACGTGCTCAGCTTCCACACTTGAGCGGCAATTGCATATTCTTCCATAAGTGCTTCCTAGATCCGCCCCCCCAAAAAGCAAATATATGAGATGGTAGGATATCCATTTCAATCCTTCACATATTCCCAAAGCTAGAAACATCAGACAGACATTGCAGATCTAATTTTTCTTTAATGTCTGCCACCTGGAAAACCAAACAACATTCCCACCCCCTTAAATTATGAACTTGTAAGATCATCTTTGGTGAATTCTCAGGTTTCCAAAGAGATATGTCAAAGAACCCCTACACGTTGATTTGTTGGCCAGCACATGTTTGAAGCCCTGTGAAGTCATGCGGATGCCAGCCTCTGTTCCACTGCGACAATCACCCTGGGCGTGTACATGTTTAGTACCTGCTTTGTAGCTTTTCTTTTTATTTAACATCACTTTCTTAAGATTGCCCCAAAATAAAAGTGAATCTGAATAAAGTATTAAGAGCAAAGCTGGAACCTTAAATAAGAATGAGAAATTACCAAGTAGTGAGACAGTAATCCCAAAAGGATTTGGGTTTGAGCTGTGCTTTCTGCCTTACCTCCTAGGATGTGAAATGTCTACCATCGATCATAAGCTCTCCCATTACTGCTCGGACACCCCCACTGCCTCTGTAACCTAGAGCAGCAGTTCTCAAAATGTGATCCAAGGTCCTGAAGGCCTTTTGAAAGGTCATCCCTCTTCCAACTATGTACCTTTGTGAGGCAAGATTTTCTTCATATACTTTGATAAAAAACAAGGCATCACAACCGATTGCTTTTGGACAATATGACTAGTTTCCATAAAAATTGCTATTTATGTTAACATTTGGTAGGTTTGTTAAAGTTACTTTTTAAGTTTATGTATTTATTTTGGGAGACGGAGAATGAGCAGGGGAGGGGCAGAGAGAGAGAGAGAGAGAGAGAGAGAGAGAATCCCAAGCAGGCTCTACACTGTCTGTGCAGAGCCCAATGCAGGGCTCAATCCCACGAATGGTGAGACCATGGTCTGAGCTGAAATCAAGAGTTAGATGCTTAACCAACTGAGCCACCCCCAGACACACACAACCTTGTTAATGTTAGTTTTAAATGAGTTAATATTTTTCAATTTCAAATTAGTTTCTAACACACTTAAATATCACTAGATATAGCTTATGTAATCAACAGCTTTCCGAGGGCCTTTAATTCTTAAAGCTTATAAAGGGGTCCTGTGACCAAAAGCTTGGAGAGCCTGTCCTAGACGACTCGGGCACTTCTGTTTTTACTAATCAATGGCTGGTCCCCATGCATGATATTGCCTTTCCCTTCCTCTTTCCTGGCCCTACAGATCCAGAGTAGAATAATAATAATTAATAATAATAATAATAGTATTAAAATGTTAACTAACATTTTGAATACATGCTATATTCAGACACTCTGTTAGACTCTGGTTCATTATCTTAATGGATCCTCACAATAAAGCAGAGGTAGACATAGAGACAATTTCATCCCTATTTTACAGATGAAGAGGAATAAGATAGAGATCAAGTAACTTTACCAACATCATGGAGATAGTAAATGCCAAAGAAAGGGAAAATGGAGAAGGCAAAAAAATAAAATTGTGCCTTCATGGGTTCAAGGACTCCAAAGACAGGGCTCCTGGAAGAAACACTTTTTGCTCCCCAGGAGCTTATCTCTTGCCTTCACTGGGCACCAACCCCACCCCAAAAGCAGAACTGAGTGTGTGCTCCAGTGTGTGCAGTTGGGAGGGCAGACCAGGGCTGGCTGGGGCACCTAACATCCTCACCTTTGTATAGTGGAACTGCATGGGGTCGTCAGTGGAGAGAGAAACATGGAGTCCCTTGTGCAGGAATTCCCTCAGAGGGTTTTTGGAATATTCAAGGAACAGACTGTTGTTGCTAAGAGGAGACATGGCAATGGGGATCTGAGCAAGGTAGTAGAGATACTGCAACACCGGACTCTGCAAAAGAACCACCAAACTCAGGTGACAAGCGCCAGAGAAGGGAGGGAAGGAGCATTCATCAGTGGAAACCAGGTCCGGCTAGTGTCTGTGTAACAGAGCTCCCTGAAGCCAACAGACCCAGATCCCCACCTCCCCTTCCCCACCTCTATGTTCATCTGATACATCACATGCCCCTCTCCTCCTGGGCTGCCCTCCACCTACTGTTGGGAGCTCGCCCTCTTGGCTCCAGACAAGGCACAGCTCAGGGCAAGAAGGCAGCTGCAAGGCTCCAAACTGACCCCAGGCTACATACTCTGCTCCCCTCCCCCAGGTACTGCCCCCAGTGGGTCAGCCCAGGAGATGCTGGGCTTTTGTTATGTTGCTTTGACCACAAACACCCAGGATGAGTCTGTAAACACTCTGGCTCCTCGGAGATGGGAAGGGGCAGACCTGACTGGGCTAGAGTGGTTTTCTGATGTAACACCCTCCGCCCACGGAATTGTGACACACAATTAGACCTCCCCAGGACACAAGAGGCACCAGAGGAGCTTGAGCAAACATCTTTCTTATGGAAGTGATCCAAAATATGGAGAAGACCAAATGGGCAGAGTGCATGGTTGTATTATTTACACAAGCAAAAATTTGATAGACTCTGTCGAATAATCAGAGACTAGCTGAATCAATTATAGACCATCCAAGTGGTGGGCCATCCTTCCAACAGCCTTTAGGATGAGGAGCATAAATGTTGCAGCACAGAAAAATGCTTGTTATATAAAGTTAAAGGACAAAGTAGAACCAAAACAAAACAAAATCTGTGCTCATAATAAGCACATTCGAAATCTGCTCTGGTAAAAAAAAAAAAAAGATGAGAATTAGAAATCCCAAAAAGCTAATAATGGCTATTTCTTTTAAAGTAATTGCAATAATGTTTGTTTTTTCCATTTCTCCATCTTTTGGAAGATCCAAATCGCAATATGTTTGATTATATTCTTTTCATAATTAAATATGATAAATATGAAACCAAGATGACTACAGACAGCCCAACCCAGAAAAAGGCGCCAGCCTTTTAACGTCACTGGCCAGAGCCTCCCAGAAGGCAGACAGGAGCCCAATCGATCCCACTCCTCCCCAGGGGAGCCCATGGCAGGACCATCATTGCAGGGCAGGTTTCCGTGAGTGGTCTGGTTACCTTCTTGAGGAGTAGCCCATGGGAAATGTTGTCAGCAGTCAGGAACGCAGACACCAGGTGGGTGATGGAGCCAGACTCTCCACAGTGAGGCCGGAACAAGAAAGTGCTCAGGCCTCGTTCCCTGCAGAAGTGAGGCTCTTAGTCAGTAAGGACCCCTGGTCCACTGTACGTAGGGCCGCACAGGCCTGGGGCATGTACTCCTAGCTCAGGACCTACTCCAGGGAAGACAGTCACCCGTGGGAGAGTCAACACAGCTGACACAGGGCACTCTGGAAACTACCACCCCACCCTCCAAAATACAGAGAGCCAGGTCCAGTGATCTTCAGAACCAAAAGATGCCATCTCTGGGGAACAGAAAGGGGACCTAGTGGTAGAAAGAGAACTTGCTGTGTCCCCGTCCACTACTGACCTTCCCCTCTTTACCAGGTCTTGTAGCCTAGATTCACAGACCTTCAGAGCAGCAAAGGCCATGTGAAACCATGGAGTCCAACCACTTTGTCATAAAAATGGGCAAACCCAGAGGGTGGAGTCAGGCATTCAAAACCCCTGGGCAGGTCAGCTAGAGCTAGAACTTAAGCCCCTCCCTCCAGCAGCTCAGCCTGGACTGCCCCACCCCAACACCAGGCCATCTCCTCTCAATCATGGTCCATCCGAAACCTCCACAGGCTGCACTGGCTTAGGCTGAGCCAGAGAGGCCCCATGGCCCAGCAGGGGCAGGAGGGAGGCTAGACTTGCAAGGGGGTGGGGATGAACAGCTCAGTGTCTGCTGCTCTGGGCACCCAACTCCTGCCTTACGTGCCCTGGGTGTGTGAGCACTGGTGGGAGCCTGTGCAGATAGGATAGTGATGTGAGCTCCACGAGGGCGTGGATTTAGTCTACTTTGTTCTCTGTTAGATGTCTAGTGCCTGGGACAGTGCCTGTCACATACAATAATTGGTTGCATGGATAGATGCATGTGTGCACACTATTGGTGCGGTGGAAAGAACATGCGTGTGTGTTGGCATGTCCCATGTCTGTATCATATCAGGGATGAACAGATACACGCATAGCTCTTGGTGGGTATATGTATGCACACGTGTGTGTACGGGCATAAAGTCTGGCTGTGTTGTACGATCATGTCTGCGGCATAGCAGCATGCCTGCATGTGTGCACGGCTCTGTGAATACTGTGACCTGTGTTGTGTGCTGGGGCATGGCCCCGGGTGTGAGGTGTGAGGGCACACAGACGTGTGTGCAGGGGCTGGGCTCACCCACCTGCGGAGGTTGTTGAGCACCATGATGTTGGCATACATGTAGTACAGGTAGTAGCTGTAGGGCGGGTTCTGCTCACTGGTCCAGATGTCTGGGTTGGGGCTCTTGTCTGAGAACATGTGGTCGCTGTGCTTGGATTCATCATCCACGCTGTCAAACCCTGTCACCTGGGCAGGAGGAGGGGTCCTGCATCAAGCTGAGGCAGATGAGCTGCCAAAGGCCTTGGGGGCCAAGCCTCCCAGGTTCATCCGTCAGCTGGGGACCCCATAGCCTAACTGAGGCCACATTCCTCCCAGGGATCGGAAGTGGGGACGATGCCATAACCTGTCCCTCTGTGGCTTCTAAAAGTAGCCAGAAGGCCAGACTGGAGAGTGCGAAGCCCTAGTGTGGTAGTGGTGATGGTAAGAGGGGAAGCTCAGACTGGACCAGCCACACCCACCACCCATCCCTCTGCTGTGCCAAGGAGAAGGCCAACACTGCAGGGTAGCTAGCAGAAATTGCCATCAGCAGCAGTGACAACAGCTGTGAGGGGGAATGGGACAGGCCAACTATACAGCAGGACCTATGCACTTACCACACATCAGCTAATATAACACTCAGATCCACCCTGTGAGGGAAGGCTTGACTATGAACAAACCAGACCCAAAATGCTTAGGGAGCTTGCCTACGCAAGACAACCAGTCTCTGAACCTAAATGGACTCTGGGTCTGGTCTCTGGGGCTGTGAGTGGAGGATGCCCCTGGGATGTACCAGGTGAGGCCACAGGAAACCAGTCTCAGTGCCTCACAAACAGGTCAAGGTGGGCCCCATCCAGGAGGGCCCCTTGGAGGGTGAGCTGTGGTTCCCAGGAGGGAGGTGCTCTGTCCCCCAACTCCTCCCTGGGAACTTCCCTCTGAGCTTCCTGTCTTTCCACAGTAGCTGCACCTCAGCTGAGACCCAAATTTTGCCCCTGGGGGCACCACCCTGGTCACTGGCTGCCTGGTCACCTGCTCCCAGCCCCTAACCAAACATGTACCTACAGAAGATACAGCCTCTCGGCCAGCACAAAGGAGCAGTTCTGCTAACGCATCTCCCCCACTTTTACTCAGCCGCAACAGCACTTTGGAAGGAGCCTCTGAATGACTCCACCTTGCTCCACAACTGACCCAAACTGGGGAGTCCTGGCCAGGTCTGCCAGCCTCTGCCATTCCTATATGGGCAGTAGGTGCCCAGAGAAGCAAGGGACCATGAGGGTCTTTGCGGAATCTTCCCTGTCATAGAAACACGTGTCAAAAGCAATGATATGGCTGCCACCACAGCTCCCAGCATGGTCTGGATGGGTCTGGGGGCCAGGGAGGCCCTTGAGCCCTGCTCTGTACTCACTAGCCCTGTGCCTTACCTGAACTCTCCAGGGCCTGACATGGAGGTAACAACAGTCCCTCTTCTCAGCTTTGTATTCAACAGATGGAGGGCCTCAAGCACAAAATATGTCCAATCCCCAACTTCTCCGCCTCCCCAAGCGTGCTTTTCCCCCACTTCTAGTGACCTCTGAAGGCACAGGGTCCACTCTCCCACAAAGCCGGGCACTGGGGAGGCACCCTAGATTCTTCCCTCGGGCTCACCTTCAGGCTTTGCCCAGGTCCTGTCGATGCTGTAACCATGCCCACTGCATATGGGCCTGGCCTGCCATCTGCATATGCCTCACTTTTCCTACTTGGGAGGCACTACAGCATGAGGGTAATAACACCTGCTGGGGAATCAGACACCTGGATATGAATTCCAGTTCTACCACTTTTGAGCCTCATGTGATTTCCTCATATGTAGATTGGAGCAAGTAGCTTCACTGGGCTGAATTAAATGAGACAGTCCGTGGAAGCATTAACAGTGCTTCATACAGCAAGCATGTAATAATTCTGCCCAGCATAAACACCAACAAAATGACATGGAGTCAGGTAATCATGAAGCTGAAGCAAAACCATGTCATGGTGTGGATCACTGGGCAGGCAGCAAACACTCAATAACTGTGAGCTGTTCTGCTGGTGCAAGTCCCCGGCATCTGTCTCTACTGCTGGAGCAGGCCCCCTGGCTCTCATCTTGCCCCTTTCCCCCCACCTTTAGCTACCATGTGTTCCCGGCCTTTCTCCATACAACAGTCAGCATGGTGTTTGTCTAAAACATAAATTCAATGAC
Organism: Panthera onca; assembly: GCF_046562875.1. NCBI lineage: Eukaryota > Metazoa > Chordata > Mammalia > Carnivora > Felidae > Panthera > Panthera onca. Next base: position 48,135,183 of record NC_138348.1, read on the forward strand.
GTCCTTCAGCCTGCCCAAACATTTCCTAGCAGCCCCCTACACACACACACACAGAGACTCCATCACCCCTTCCCATGCCCCCAGCTCTCCAGAACCTTCCCTGCCTCCCTCCCTGTCAGACCCCCAGAACCTCCATGGGGTACTGAACTTGCTTCTCACTGTCTACAGCCATCTCCATTCTGGGAACCCAGAGGGAGGGATCAGGTCCTGCCCCACTTATACCCTTTCTGGTTAACTTCTCCTCTATCCCTTCTTCCCCTCTCCCATAACTAGCCAGATAAATGCATGTTGTCGGGCTTGTGTACTCAACCAGACAAGACGTGAGGACCATTGTTATGAGGTAAAAGCAAGAGCACTGATTGTCTGCATTTCTAAAGACCTGGGGGTGCTGCTGGGCACTTCTGGGGACAGAATCCAGTCTTTCCAGAACCACCCAGCCAGGAACCGACTCTTCAGTCTTTCCCCACTGCTGTCTTCCTGGCACCCTATCCACATCCCAGGGCTGCCCCTGAGGAGAAGGGGACTTCCGCTACCTGGAGCAAACTCATTATTTTGGAAATTCAGTTTCTTGGGATCGGCCACCCCTGCCTGGGGCACAGAGTGACAGGATCTGAGAAGGGAAGCCTAACCCAACCCACTTGGAATTTTCTCTTCCCTTTACCACTGGGCACATCACCTGAAGCACCACCCACACTTACATATTTGAGGAAAAGATGAAGCTCTCGGTGATCCTGGGGGTTGATTGTGGCCTCAAAAAGGGGCAGGAAGATATTCTCCAGCATCTTCCCAAAGCTTGGCAGCAGATTCTTTGACCTAAATATGTCACTGGGGGGAAGCAGAGACTTGCTGATTAAAGTGAACCTACCAGCCCTGTTGGTCTGTGGGAGAGCAACCCCATCGCTTCCTCAGGCCACTTGTGTTTCCATCTAAACACCCGGAGTAGAGTCAGAGATGTGGCTTGAACACAGGTCCTTCCCCTCCTCTCCAACTCCCAGCAAGTTCTGCAATGCTAGGCATTGGTCAACGCCCACCCATGCCCATCAGAGAGCTTTTCCAAGCTAGAGGCCATGCTGGAGTGGGGTGCTGGGACTCAGGCTGACCAAAGGTCTGAGAGATGAGTTCTCAAATTTCTTCGTTCTCAAATTTCTCCTCCACTGAGTTGAGTTCCCTTAAACCATATATCCCGGCCCACGCAGGGACCATGAGCCCCACATTGGCCAGATGGAAGAGGACAGTGGTCATCTGAGTCCTAGCCATGGAAATCCAGTGCCAGCAATGCCACCATCAAGTTACTCATACCCAGGGGCTCATGCAAAAGGATAATCCACCCCCAAACCCCATTGAGAAGATGGGTAGTAGTTCCTGCTAGGTTTTGCATGGGCTTGTTCTTCAAAGAATGAGTTTAAGTGTCACAAGGACAACTTTGCCAACCACCCCCGCACTATGGGAAAATCCCTAGGGAGGAGAGGCCCAAGCTGGCACCAGAACCGGCCCCACCAGCAATAGTACAGACTCAGCAGCCCATGAGGGATAGGCTGTGTCCCCAGAGGGCATGGGCAGACAGCAGGCCACCTCACTTACTAGATCCGGGGCACCTGGATGATCCAGCGCATGTTGGGTGAGTAGACCTTGTGCTGGATGAACCAGCGGGCCAGTTTGGGCCACTCCTTGGGATTGCGGCCATAGATGGACAGCCGTGGCTCTGAGTACTGGTACTTGCTCTCCTCCAGCTCCCTGGCCACCTCCTAGCACCAAGAAGAGCTCAGGTCAGCCCAAGAGCACCCCAGCTGCCGGATCCTGCAGCTCCCTCACCACCTGCTCCCAGGCTGGGAAGGCCTGATCTACATCCTCTTGCTGCCATGTAACTACTCCTCCACCTCAGTAGAGGCTCCTGCCTGGGGGAGGGGAAGGCTGTGGTCTACACAGCCACATGTCTAACCAGGCCAGGCAGCAGAAGCCCCTCCAAATGGAGCTACGCTGCCCCAAATCCAGACTGCAGACAGGGCAGTGAGCCTGGCTGCTGTGAGCACTGGTGGATACCCTCCCTTCCTCTGGCGTGCATTCAGCACCTGCAGCACCAGTGTGCCCATGCTCGGGAGCTGGCAGCCTGGGCCACCGCACAGGGCTCCTGCATGCCTGTGCCTTGCCTGAGCTGGATGGTGGACTGATGGGGATTCAGGGAGGGGAAAACAGGAGGCTATGCAGCGCCCCCACCCTCTGCAGGTAGATGCTGTCAGGTATCGGAAGAGGGCTTGGAGAGGCCTAGGGCTCACTCGCCTTGACCATCCGAGCAAAGTACTCTCCTCCCAGGTAGTTTTCAGTTTTCAAATATAGGTCGCGCAGCTCACTGGCCCCCACAGGGTTGTATTTGGAGTTGAACTTGTCAAAGCGATGGAATGTCTGCCGGCCCTGGAGAGAGGAGACCACCAGACAGATCACCACATTGTTCTGTAGCCACCATACACATTTCTCTCTCCAGGCCTTTACAAGGGGGTCTTATGTGCAGCCATGCTGATGGCTATCTTCTATGTCAGCTCTTGCATGAAATCTTGGAAAGTCCTGGGGCCATGATGTGTCTCCTCACTCAGTCAGCCCCAGGGTCCTGTACTGAGGCCCTCTGTGAAGGATCAAGGCATCTCGTGCTCCAAGAAACCACAGCTAGGAGCAACACTGGCTGAGTGAGCAGAAAACACCAGACTACTAACCAATCAGTAATAAAGGGTGTCTATTACTGCTTTGACTTCATCAGGCACTTTCTCCACATTACTTTATTCAGTGTTTTATTTGTTTTACTAAGATTTTTTTATTGTGGTAAAATATATATAACACAAAACTTATCATCTTAACCGTTTTTTAAGTGTGCAGTTAAACACTCTATCTTGTAAAACTAAAACTTTATACCCATTAAACAATAACTCCCCATGACCCCTTCCTCCTGGTTGCCCCTGGTAACCACCCCTCTCTCTCTATGAATTTGCCTATTCCACGTACCTCATATGAATAAATCATATACCCACTGTCCTTTTGTGTCTGGCTTTTCTGACTTAGCATGTTTTCGAGGTTCACCCATGTTGTAGCAGGTATCAGTACTTCATTCCTTTTTAGGACTGCAGAATATTCCATTGTGTGTATCTACCACATCTTGTTTATCCATTCATCTACTGATGGACACTTGGGTCATTTCCACCTACTGGTTGTTGTGAATAGTGCTGCTATATAAGCTCTGGTGTGCAAGTATCTGTTTTAGTCCCTGCTTTCAATTCTTCTGGGTATATTCCTGGAAGTGGAATTGCTGGAATATAATAGTAATTCTGCATTTAACTTTTTGAGGAAACTCCACACTGTCTTCTATAGCAGCTGCACCATCATTTAGAATTTTAATAACTTCGTAATATCAACAAGGCACATGGCATTCACCATTTCATAAACAAGGAAATGAAAGCTTAAGTGACCTGCTTAAGGGCACCCAACTCCTACCTGGCAGAAGGAGAATTAGAAGGGGGACCTGTCTGACTCCAAGTCACACTCTTTTTTCCGACCGCATGGCCCTGCTATTCCCTGAGGCCAAACTACCTCTTATATCTCCTATGGCTAGAAGAGAAAGAGCTGCTTACACCGCCAGCCTCTCTCCAGGCACAACCATGGCTTCCTTCCAGCAGGTTGAGTCCCCAACCAGGATGGCTTGAGGCACTAGGGCAGAACCTCACTCACCGCATGGACATCCAGTGAATCGACAGTGAGATCATATGGGTCCATGTGCAGGCTGTCGAACACCTGCCGCAGGGTGATCTTCCGGCCCCGCTTCTCGGCCACAGTCCTGTCAGGCTCTGTCTTGTACGTGTGCTTGATAAAGCGCAGCAAGTGCTTCTGGTTCATGCAGGCAGCTGCGTGGATGTGTGTGTCCACCTGCAACATGGTGCCCACAAGCCATGAGCCAGGCCACCTCCCCCGGCCACAAGAATTGGGGTGTCCAACCCTCAAAGTGGACGGCAAAACCTCAGTATCCATGGCCCTACCAATGCCTGAATCTACACCCCTCCCCCCAGTTTCTCCTCTAGGCTTTGAAACTGGTCCTCCCTCTAGTTTTGCTGCTCAATTCACCTCATTATAGCATCCAGAGATCTTTTTAAAATGTGTCTGGCCATTCCCCAGCTAACCAAACCATCAATGGCCCCCAAGTCTTCAAGATAAAGCTCAAACTCCTTAGCCTGGGATTCAAGGCTTACTTCCACCCTTAATTCCCACCTTACCACTGCCTGCTCTATGCTCCAGCCATGACATACCACTTACAGGTACCCGAGGCATTGTGCTATTCTGCACCACATCACTTTGCCCATGTGTCTCCTCTGCCTGGCATGTCTTCCTTCCTCCTCACCAATCTCATCCACCTACAGGGAATTTCTAACAACCTCCTCCTCCTGGAAGCCAATCCTGATCCCCTCAGCACACTGACCAGTTTTTCCCTTGCCCGACCAGGAAAGCTAGCATGGACACTCCCATTAGTGTACATGTCTCTGCTGTTCACTCTACAAATTCCCCATCTACTCTGTCACTAGACTGGAAGCACAGTCCTCAAGGACAGACACGTCATCTTATGCATCTAAGTCTCCAGTGCCCACCCAGAGCCTAATATGATGCATTTGTTGAGTCAATGGATGGATGGATGAACAAATGATGATATCCACATCCTCAAATAACCCTAAGGGCCCGTCAAATGCCCCACAAGGTACCATTCTTCCCACTGACTTCTCTTGGAATATTCCCATCAGCCACCAGCCCTGAGGAAACAGAGACCTGGCTAATCCAGGGGATGGCTGAAGTCACAGTGGGCATCCTAATGCCCCTTGCACGAGCCCAAGGGGCCTCAGGGAGGTCCCCAGGGAGAGAGGCAGCAGTCTCATGGGCTCTGCATTACTGCTGTAGCCGGCTGGGTACTCTGCCAGGGCCAGGATGAGGAGGCGGCTGACCTCTGGCCAGGGAATGCTGTCCACAGCTGGCCAGGTATCTCCAAGTCAGGCCAAACCAGACATTTGATCTGTTGAATCTCTGTGAATATTGTCTGAGCCAGCCCATGTCACTGACAGCATCACTGACTCATCCGGGCCCTTCTTGCCATTAATCTTGCCACTTCCAACCAGAAAGACCACTAGACATCAAAGAAATAAAACAATTCAAAGCACCAAAAGCTAAAACATCGCCCAAAGCACACTGTAAAGGCTCAGTCACCTCAGGGATAGGCTGGGCTCATGTGGGATGCACAAGAGGTCAGCCTGGCTTAGCTCAGCAGGACGCAGCTGGACTCCACTACCTCAGCATGACAGAGCACATTCTGGGCTTTCTGCTTGTGTCCTCTAGCATACCAATGACACACTGCAGGGGGTGCAGTCTGTCCTTATCCCCACGAGTCACAAGATGAAGGAAGAAAACAACTGGACAATCCAGGAAGCATCCAATCCAAACTTTGGAATGTCCAAGGTGATTATTTTAGAAACAAGTAAAAGAGCCTGTCATTGGATGTCAGTGTTTTCAATTCACGAGGAGACACCAGCATGTTCCTTGTTTTCACCTAAGATCCAGGTGTAAGCAAACAGTACAGTTTACACACAGGGCTGGCCAACACTGGCCATTTCCACATGCATATCAGACATCACTAATTGATTGCAGCACTTTCACTATGCTTTGGGAGTAGCCACTGCCAAATGGTCAAGTCTGGCACAGAAGATGAAGCCTATTTGCTATGCGTGATATGGCACGTAAACCAAAGTGGATTGAGGACTAATCTTACCCAACTCCTAAGCAGTAAACACACTCGGCCCTGGTTCTTAACTCTGAGCAAACAACAAATGTCTCAGTTACACAGTCTTGCTGGTTGGGCCCCGTGGTGTCATGACACATGACCTGTTGTGATGTTGCAGATACTTTCACAAACACCACCCACACAGACCCAATGGCCACGCACAGCTTCTGCCTCAGAGCACAGCCCTGGTTTGCCCTCACAACACTGATAGCTACCCTAGAAATATGGAGGCCACCATCCCAGGCCACCCTGGGTTTCAGAAAGCCAGTTCTCTCACAGAAGAGGTTTCCAAGGTAAGATAGAGCAGTCAGCACCCAGGAGGCAGGGAGGGGCAAGCAGAGGCCTGACTTGGAGCAGATCTGGGCCCATGTTTATGGACTGCTGTGGTGCCAGAAAACAGGCCACTGCATTACGGCACAGGGGTTAAGGCCATCTCTATCCAGAGAGCACGTTTAGCCTCAGACTGAGAGGGGGACCCCTAGGGTTAGGTAACCACGGCCCCCTCCAGGACCTCTTCCACATCACAGCCAGAGAGCAGCTGGTTGGCTCAGGAGCACCCATTGGGGCCCTACCTCAGAAGCAGTGTCCCAGCCAGTAAAATCACCAAGGACACCTTAGCCCCAGGCAGCAGGAAGTAGGCCCAGAGCACTCATGTGGAGGGTAGAACTGCACTGGGCTGGGCAAGAAGCTTCCTCAGACACCCATCTGGGTACGTGTAGTGCATTTAGGCAGGGCTGAGAGGGGCTGGCATGGTGCCTGAGCATCTACCTGTCTGAGCACCTGAGGCTCTTAGAGAAGGAGCAAATAGTGCTCAAAGGTAAGGGTACCAGGTAGGTGATTTCTCACATATGCTGTCACCTCTACCTGGAACCCCCTGAGACACTTCCATAAGCCTCACAGCTCATGAGCTGAAGTCACCTCTCATTCTCAAGGCTCTTCCTTGAGAAGAGCCTTGGATGGATGGTCCCATCCAAGGGGAGTCCATGCCAGACCACAAGAAGTGACCTTAGAACCCCCTAGAGGAGGCCCCCAGGGATGGGAACTCACTTAACAGAAGTGACCTTGGGACCTCTCTGGAGGCCTTCCAACCATCACAGCTGAGTGTTCCCAATCAGGTCAGGGAGGCCTGAGCTCCACAGAGGAGCCACATCCTCCCTGTACCCCCAGCCAAGGTTCCCTTATCAAAGCTTGCCCCAGAGAGGGGCAGTCCTCAGGGGTCACATCTAGGACAGAGGCCCCTATGGAGACGAGGACCCCACTGTGACTCAGCTCAGGTTTGGCCATGAGGCAAAGCCTAATCCCCACCCTTCCCCTATGAGCTCCTGTCCCAGAATACTACCATGCCCCCTCCCCCTTCCCAGCTTCCTCTGTGAACCCCAGGGGCCCTGCATGGTCCAGAACCTCATACACCTCTGCCAACACACTCTCCCCACAGCCCAGCACCACGCTCTCCCCCAGCACCTGAGCGCCTGTCACACCACACCACCTGCTGTTGTGGCATACACTGGTCGTAGTCTCTTCTCTCATAGCACCCTCTCCCTCTTGGTCTTTGCATATGCTGTGCCCTCTGCCTAGAACGCCATCCCTTTCATTCCTTTGCCCCCCACCCCACCCCCCTCCAGGCTGACTCCTACTCACTCTTTAAGTCAGCTCAGTTCTGGCCTCTTCCTGAAAGCCACCCCTGCCACAACACCACACTGAGAGGACTAGGCTAGGAACTTCTTGGGGATGGGCAGCGACTGCTGCTCAACATCAAACACCCCGTGCTTAGCACTGATATTCATGAATGGAAGAAAGTGGAAAAGCTGGAATCCATGATCATTTAACATACACACCTGCCCCAGCTGCAGCCCCTGCAGGCCACAGGAACCTGAGCCCAGGCTAAGCCTCCCCCTCCACCCTAGGGGAGTGGCAGAGACAGGAGCACATCAGATCTTTTCCATAAATACACCTGATCCAGAAGGAAGCAAAACCACAAACTCCCAAGCCCAAAGAGTTCATAACAGCCTTTTCTCTCTGTGATGAATGTAATACATCCTCTACCTTAAAAGTAGCCTGACCTCAAGTCTTATGACAATTAACAGACCATACCCTATTTTCTAAGGAAGAGGGCACATTCCAAGAGATACATGATATGGACAGATTTCCACCTAGAATCATACCCAGCATGATCTGAGGCATGGCCTGAGAGAAGGAAGGCAACTCACCAGTCTTCCTTCTGCATGTACACATCACACTCCTCTGGCCAAGGAAGACCACACAGGGGTCCAGCCCCAGACTCACCCAGGGTATCCCAGTGGTTTGGAAAGGGGACTGGGAGGGGTGGCTCTCAACAGTGGCCCACTGACGCACCTTTCTCACATTATAGAAGTCTCGGTGAGGGTTACTCTTCAACTCTTTGAACTCAGACATTTCATTTAACATCTCATGAAGACTGAACTTGGATTCCAGAAAGTTTAGTCGCCGGTGACAGTATGTTTTCCTGCAAGTGGGGAGAAACCACAGTTGAGGAGAAGTGGCATCGAGCTCTCCAGTTTGGAGACCTCCAGTGGCTGTGGGGACCAACCCTCAGGTGCAAGGTCAGGATGCAGCAGGGAGGGATGTGGTGGTCCCAGCTTTCTGCAGACCCAGCTGACCTGTGTAACCACCTCCACATATTCCACGAAATGAGCAGAGAGTCAGTTCAGGGCAGTGGAAAGCTGACTTTGCAAACTCACACAGGTGCTCTGACTTCTAGCTTTATGTGCTTAAGTAAGTCATCCCAAGCCTCTGTTTCCCATGAGCAACTACAGAGATGGCAATGCCCAGGACTGAACTGGCGGTTAAATTGGCTCATGTGTGTGAAGGGCCTAACTCTGAGCCGAGCGGATGCTCAATAAAAGTCTCCCTCCTCACCCCTTCCTTCCTTCCTTATGTCTTCCCATTGATCCTCAGCCACCTTTACTTCTTTAAAGAGTTTCACTTCTCCCCAGAAGATCAGGAGTACAGTCAAACTATAAGGCAAGACCTGCCTACCTTTGGCATAGAGAGGAAGCATCCTGTAATCTAATGACATTCCCCAAACCCCAAGACCTGAAGACCCTTCAACTCTAAGGTCTCAAGACAAGCAGAGAATGTTTTGTATCATGGGCAGATTAGGAATGTAGGGATGTTTAGTAGCACAGAAATTTCTGCATGGACTGATGCTCCCACCAGCCAGCAAAGGCCCCCAGGGGTGGGAACTCACTGCTCCTGGCCAACCACCAGCCCACAACCAACCCAGGGGTTTGGCCATGTGCCTGTGCTCAAGCCACACGGAAACTTCAACCACAAGTCATGCCACCCTACTTCCTTGTGGCCCCCAAATAAACAGCAGCTCTCATGGCATGCAATCACTCGGACGTTCTTAAGGACCAGCTGTCGACCCTGGAACGTCACCATGTCAGCCGAGGCAAGCCCCAGAGCGGCACAGAGGATGCATGAAGAGTCTGAGTCATGAGGGATTTCAAAAGCCATCTCCACCCAATCCTTTCCCCAGCAGGTCTCACCTGGATAGCCTCCTGGACAGGACAGCTACTGTTTACATACCTCCCGGAACAGCCAGGGTCCTCCCCCTCCCCCCCTCCCAAGGCTCCCCCTCAAAGTTCCTCCTCACAAGGCAGAGGCAAGCCTGCTGGGAACTGCCTTTCCCCCCTCCCAGATCTGTCCTCAGATCAGTGAGGACAGAGAACTACTCTGCCCACCCCCCAGGGGCCCACTCCCTCTCTTGGGAACTGGCATCACACCATTCCCAGAAAAAACCTAAAGGCAGTGCAAGAGAGGTCCCTCGGCAATGACCAGCACCCTTTCCCTCCCCCAGCTTTCCAGTCCTGGCTGGACAGTCACAGCACAGGGGTCCAGCCACTTGAGGGTTCAGGGACCGGCCCTCCTCTGCTGATGAGCTGCAGTGCTCACCAAGGAGGGAGGGGCCCAATGCAGGGAGATAGATGACTGACCGCCTGACAGGTTAGCTCAGCCAAGCCCATGAGCATCCTGGAGGTCATGGCACAAAGTCCCCAGGCTCCCTGCACTCTCCCCTCCAGAAACATGGGAAACCCAATGCCTGTGGCAACAGCCTTCACCTCTCCCCTACCACCTGTGGTAATGCCCTGGGCACTATCTCCACAAGGCCACTGCCCTGCCTGGGGAGAGAGAGAGCAGCCGCTCTCAGGTACACAGGTGGCCACCAGCAAACAGAAGCTCCACATCTAGGATGCAGAAGGGACAGGTAGTACCACTCTAAGAACATGCCAGCCTATGATGGAAAATCATTGCAGGAACCCACAAAGCACTGGGGAAGGGGACAAGTACTCTCTTTCTGGTATGATTGAAGTGCAGGCAAGCCCAGAGTTAAAGGGTGAGCTGACCTTTCCCAGCCCCTTCCTACAGAACAACCCCCATGCAAAGAGAGGCAGACCCAGGGAAAGCTGGCTTACGTGGGACCATCCGTGATAAGAGCCAAGATGTGGCTCATGTCCACTGTGTAGGTCTCCAGGTCGGGGTAGGGTAGGCTGTGGGGCTCCTGGCGCTCCAGCATCTTCTTATTATCATACACGAAGAGGATGCCCCCCTGCATGCAGACCAGGTAGCCCAGGTTTGGGGGAGCATCATCCAGACAGTAAGGGTCTTCCTGGGGTGGAGGGGGAGGGTGGAAGTCTGCAAAACAGGATTGAGTGATGGTAAAGTGCCCTTGACCTCTTGAGCTCACAGGAGCTCAAAAGTCACATTCCTTAGCCCTCTAATAAGGGATATCCCCATCATCTTATCTAAAACCTAACCACCCCACCCACCCCCACCTACCCTGACATCATATATCTCCTTCCCTGCTTTATTTTGTTTCCTTAGCATTTGCCACTATGTAAAATAATATCACTTACTTATCCTAGGTAGTATATGTTTGGTTTGTTTACTACTGTATCCCCATTTCCTAGAACAGACCCTGGCACATGGCTAGCACTTCATTAAATATTTTTAATTTAACTGAAATGAACCCCAGCCTCCTGGGCATGACAGGGATGCCAGGCACATTAAAAAGGGCAGCTGTGTCCTCTCCTAATAAAAGAACAGGCAGCACTTGGGACTGCCCAATGGGAATAATTGTCCCTGTCCTCCCACATCTTCCTGAGCCGAGGGCAGCCAAGAAGCTGCATGGAAAAGCCTCCTCCTCCCCAAAGTGAGCACAGAATAGGCAGCTTATCTCCCACAGAGCAGGGAATGGCAACGACAGAGCTATCTGTCCCCACAGCTGTTAGCCCACAGGAGGCAGAAAACACCTCTTGGCTATTTCCCAGCTATGAGACCGAACAAACCACTTCAGCTCTCTGATCCTGTCTGCTCATCTGAGAATAACACAACCTGCCTTAACAGGCTGTGGTGAAGGCTGCAAAAGTGGGCATAAGAAATGCTTTGTAACAGTAACGCCTAACCCATAAATTAGAGGACATTATTCTCATTACTCTTATAATGAGTATTCCTAACTCTTGATAAGCTCTGTCTCTGGCCAGGGAATGGGTTCTACTAAATAGCAGTAAAACTGGGGGCTTCAACTCTGCACATCAACCAACCCACATAGAGCCCACCTTCTCAGATGCCAGCGAGAGCTAGAGACACTCCCTGGAATCTTCATCAAAGAAAGCAACAAAGGCAGTGTCCCCCACTCAGTGCTCAGAACAGACTGTCCCAGAGCAGGAGTGAGACATCACAGGGGCTGAAGCAGCACAGCCCCAGGCTAGCTCAGGAATCCCTAAAGTGTGCCAGGGGCCTGTGAGATGCAGGCAGGACCAAGGCCTGCAAGAAGCCACAGCCTCTGTCTCACCATGCTCATTTCCAGCCCCCGGGGTACTCTGCTTTGTATAGAGTACATATTTGACAGTCATTCCTGTCTGCCCTTGCCCAAACTGGGGCAGATGGCATCAAATTGCCTCAGACAGATAGGGAAATGGGCCCCGAAGTGTTGAGATACACCCAGGGTCCCAGGTAGCAACAGATGTCCAAAGCCCAGGTCTCAGAGCTTCAAGGAAAACCCAGACAGGAGAAGACCTGTCGACAGCAGTTACACCCAGCAGGCAGCCAGGTCCTTGGGCACTGGCAGACCACCAGGCCCTCATCTGATTCCCCACCACCACCTTCACAGATAGTGGTTTCTTGTTGTATTCATTCACGTTACCTAACTTACTGCTCCTATGTCCTTCACAGGCCAGTCTCCACCAGAAACCATCCTCCCATCTCTGACCTCCTCTTCCCCAAACGCTGCAGAACAGGCCCAAGGCATAGGTATTATTCCCATTTTACAGATTGAGAAACTGAGGTCTGGTGAAACACCTTGCCCAAGAACGTGGTGGAGCTGAGACTAGAATGCAGGTGTGTTTGACGTCAAAGCCTACTTTCCCTACCCCCAGAACATGCACTCTGCATCTATCCCCACACTACCCCACCCCACCAGCAATTCAACATTTACTGTCTGATGGTGTTGTGTTAAACACCCAGAATGAGATTGCCTATGTCTCTGGAGGATTCTCTAGCTCAGGGACTATCTTTTGCCTCTCTCTTAACTTCTATAGCTCAGCTCTGCCCAGAGTCGGGTACACAGTGCACACAGAATCAGACATTGGGGAAACCAGCAAACGTGGGTGCAGGAAGCCAATACCAGAGCCTTGCCCTTAAAACACCATGTGGGAGAAATACATCCAGCCAGAACAAAGAGAATACGTCTAGCCAGTACCAATTCTTGGGCCGTGCCCCACTTGGGACCCACATGCACCCACCTGGGAGGCCCTCCTCTGGAGGTACACTGTCTACCCTCTGGTCACCCAGGTACCGGGCCGTGGTCCGTGGGAAGCGATGGTAGGCAAGTCTGGCATACTTCTCCCGTATCATCAGGGCCTTGGCTAGGCTTTTGGCAGCCTGCTCATAGTCCTCCACGGTGATCTGCAGAAGGAGGTGTGCAGAGAAGAGTCCGCATCACAGGCCTGAGATCACTGTCCTTAACAAGATCTACTGTAAAGTTGGCTTTTGGCTGGTGGCTGGGAACTTGGGCTTCAGGGGGCATTCCTACCACTGACTCACACGAGCAGCTCACCCAGCCTAAACTGTACAGTTTATGCTCGGTTTATGTCGAACACCTGATTTCCTCAGGGAGTCTGGGAGACAACGTTTTTATTAACCTTAGGTGCTGAGTCTCTAATGAGCTTCCATGATAGACGACACTTCAAACTTGTCATAAATCAATGCTGATGGAATTAAGCACGTTCTGGTGACTCCATGGGGAGAGGAGTCTGGCCTCTCCATACTCCACCCCCTGTACCTTTTCCTGGTGCTGACTTCGCTCTGCATCCATTTGCTGTAATAAATCCTAGTCCTGAGTATAACTGTGTGCTCGGTCCTAGACGTCCTCTTAGTGAATCACTGAGCCCAGGGGTGGTCTTGGGGACCCTTGGCACAGGAGGAGAGTTATGGCTGCCAGAGACTAGGGAAGAGGCAGGTACTCTAGCCTGCACCCCCAAGGCCAGCCCCAAGTCCTGCTGATTAAACCACAAGCCTGCTGTTGCATCCTGAACATGAAGAGGCAAGGCCAGAACATATGTCTGATCAGAGGGTATCATCGCTTTCACGTGAGGGACTCACCTGAGTCCCTCAGAGGGAAAAATAAAAAGTCTGCACGCTCTGTCTGCTGCTTTGCTTTGGCTTCTAATTCGTCTGTTAATCATTCAATTCACCCAGGCAACAAGCGCTTGTTGACAAGTGTTAGATTTCATTTTGGTCCTTACGGCAACCCATTTTACAAATGGGGAAACCACGGCCCAGAGAGGCCCAGAAATTACAAAGTCAAACTTCGGATTCTGATCTGACTGGGTCCCAAAGCCTAAGCATGTTCTGCTTTCCCAGAGCTGTCTCGTACTCAAAGACAGACAAGATAAATTCCCACCTTCCATTGGGCTCATTTACCTCTGTGCGTTTGGCAAGGATGTGTGTGGCAGAAACATGAATGTGTCTGGGGAGACAAGCCGCTAACCAGACAGTCGTAACAGGAGGTAAGTGACACAGCAGAGGGAGGTACAAGATGCTGGTGGAGCATGGGGCGCCAGGGTGGGGAGGGTGGCAGGGGTGTTCCCGGAAGTTTTCCTCTCTGCTTTAATTAAAAATCATTTTTAGTTTTGGTGCACCTGGGTGGCTCAGTCGGTTAAGCGTCTGACTCTTGATTTCGGCTCAGGTCATGATCTCATGGTTCATGAGTTCAAGCCCTGCATCAGGCTCTGTGCTGATAGTGTAGAGCCTGCTTGGGATTCTCTCTCTCCCTTTCTCTCTGCCCCCCCCCCCAACTCACTCTCCTTCACTCTCTCTCAAAATAAATAAACATTAAAATTTTTTTAAATCATTTTTAGTTTTAAAATACTTTAAACATAAAGACAGCACTGAAGATAATATGACAGACACTCATGTGTTTACCTTCCAGAGCTAAACTTTTAATGTTTTTCATTACTGTTCCAGATCTCTTATATGCATGAATAAATAAATCACCATAGATATAGCTAAAACTCTACCCTCCTTGTTCCTTCACCCTACTCCAGCCTCAGAGGAAGGAAGTTGGTATATACCTTTTCCATGCATGTTTTTATACTTTCACTAAATGTTGCTCCTCACTTTGGTTAAGAAAGTAACTTCTCCTTTCCTGATTCCAAATGTCCCCATAAGAGTGTGTTAATTCCATTTTACACCTTCCAGTGGATGGCTTCTGAGAGTAGCAGGAATAGGTGAGAAGACACAAACACCTTAGAACCTTAGACAAAAATACGTCCCTGCCAATGACAAAGCCAAACACCTTGCAGAGCCAATGGACTCAGCCTGGCAAGGGGCTCAGGCCATGGCTAGAGAGGGTACTTGGGATTCCAGGGAACGACCAGCCATCGGCCCACTTATAGATACTGCAGGCCCCATGCCGACAGTGGGCCTACTGGGGGCCAAGGTGATCTGCAAGGTCAGCCTGTTTCTCATGGACTCATAGTTCTCTGGGGACCAACCGCCCAGCTCAGGGGCTCTGTGCCAAGAAATCAATGGAAAGAAGCTAGCTACTGAACCAGGCCAACATCCTCCCATTCAGCTGGCTTTCAATCTACTTCAACTCCCCCTTTTCCTGTTCTGCCCACATGTCAGAGGCCAGGTAGACACCAAGGACTCCTAGTCAGGATACTGCTTCTTTGGGGAAGGACTGCATTGTTTCCAATCCAACAAAATTCCCATCTATAAGAACTTAAAGTGTGGTACATCCACACAGTGGAATATTATGCACTTATATATATTTAAAAAAAAAAAAGAACAAGGAAGTTCTTTATCTATTGAGATGGCATTATCTCTAAGATGTACCGTAAAGTGAAAAAAGCTAGACTCAGTATAATGTGTAAACTACCATTTGTGTAAAAATAAACAAATTATATGTGCCTAATTAATTGTAGGTACATAGGTTATTTGTGTGAAAACACACAAGGGTTGCCTCAAACAAATAACATATTTTTTAAAACTACAGGGTAATGTATAAGAAGAGTAGTAGCTACTTTGCTTTCTCAGATATATCATATATTCTAAAACCACTGTTAAAAAGAAGAGAGAACAACAAGGTCAATTGAGGTCAACAGGTAGCTGGTTGAGGGCCAGGGAGATAGAACCAAACTTAACCCTGGCACTAACTGATATTTCTCTTCAAGAAGTAGGGGCATCTGGGTGGCTCAGTCGGTTGAGCATCCTACTTCAGCTCAGGTCATGATCTCTCAGTCCGTGGGTTCGAGCCCCACGTCAGGCTCTGTGCTGACAGCTCAGAGCCTGGAGCCTGCTTCAGATTCTGTCTCCTTCTCTCTGTCCCTCACCCGCTTGTGCTCTGTCTCTCTCTGTCTCTCAAAAATAAATAAACATTAAAAAATTGGAAAAAAAAAAAAAAAAAAAGAAAGAAGTAAGCAATAAAAATGCATCATCCAACCAGGAAAATCAGCACATTTTTGGTGACTGTGTTAACCGACTTGGTGTAAACCAAGCTTGTTCATTTTCTCCTCAAACCCCCTCTTCCTGGTTGGGAGAGGTTCGCCTGTATTTAAGGATACTGAGCCTAATCACATAGGAGAAGCTGAACAAGCAATAACTGATTTCACGCAAACCTGGACTTCAAGTCCACTCAACACTTGGAAACACTGAGGGGTCTGAGCTAGCATCTTCCTTAGTGGGCTGCAGGGACAGAGAGAAGCATTCTGGACCCAGGGAATGCATGGAACTTGCAGGCCACAGCCACAGCCCACTGTGCTAGCCTGCAACCCTAGGACCCCCTCACGGGGATGAGCAGCACCCTAGACATACCCATACCCCACAACCTCTACTAAGACCCTCCTTCTCTTCAGACTTCTGTGCCTCCTGCCGGCCACCTCCTAGATACCCACAGACAAGACCAGGCTTCAGGGCTGGGCATAGTCCCCAGTGGCCCAGGGGACCCTGGCCTCTGCACAAGGCCATCAGCCTTCATACAACCCCCAGGGGAGTGGGTAGAGAATGGGGAGTGGGAGACACCTTACCCCAGCACAGTAATCTCCACTGATGATGACCCGCTGGAACTCGGGAATGGCATAGGGCCCTGGCGTGGGCTGGAAAGTGGCTCCAGGGAACACAGGGGTAGTGGGAGACAGGACCGGACTGGCTGTCGAGGCGCCCTTCCAATCTTGCTGCGTAGGCATTTGCAGAGACAGGGACTGGGACCGAATCATCTTGAAACTTTTCTTTCTAAAAGCCAAGGACAAGGAAAAGTGGGAAGCATCAGTCACTAATTGGGGCAAGTGATAAAGAGTCTTTGTTATGTACATGGCAGGAGAATTTCCCTCTGATTAATCACTGGTACTGGCCCTACCATTAAGAAGTAGCCAATTATTCGCGCCTGGGTGGCTCAGTCAGTTAAGCTTCTGACCGCAGCTCAGGTCATGATATCGTGGTCCATAAGTTTGAGCCCCGCACTGGGCTCTGTGCTGACAGCTCAGAGCCTGGAGCCTGCTTCAGATTCTGTGTCTCCGTCTATCTCTGCCCCTCCCCGCCCCCTCCCCCCCCCCTCCCGGTCTCTGTCTCTCTCTTTCTCTCTCAAAAATAAACATTTAAAAAATTAAAAAAAAAAGAAGTTGCCAATTATGCCTTCCTCTTGCACACATCTCTCTGCCTGAGGTACAGAACAGCCCTCAGATACCCCTCCCTGTGGTCACTAAGAATGGTTGTGGCCTGTGCAGGGCACACAGAACATTAGAGAAGGCAACTGTCTTGGGAGACAGAGAGCAGACCATACTGCAGGGGTCTAACACCAAGGGCAGGAGTGAGGACCATATTAAGTCACCCAAACTCCGAGTCCCAGCATCTGAGCAGCCTCAGGAAGGACAATGAACAGAGTCACACACACATAACCACCTTGTATTTCAAAGCATCCAAAATTTGGGGCACTGGAGCCAGAAGAGCTCATGATGACTAACTAGTCCCACCTCTTTTTTTCATGAAGGAGTCAGGGGCCCAGAGATGGAAGAGGGCTTGTACAAAGTCACAGGGCAGGGTGGCAGTTAGCCCATAGCCTACCGCCTCTCTGGGAACTTATCCACCCCGTCACCCCCTCTGCTCCTTCCTGTGCCTAATCTGTGCCATCCTGGCTGCTGCTACTGCTGGGCAGGTGCAGATCTGTATCTCTGTTACGAGAAAGAGATCAGTCAGCATCAATCTCAGGTCCCTTTGGTCACTTAGCACCAAAAGATGATTTTACAAACTCTCGGGGAAGTGGGCATAGGTTGGTTTTAAAATGCCACAAGCTCATGCTTATTTACAGTGATTTGTGAACACTCACCACCCCAAGTCCTAGGATCTCCAGGAAGGGAGTTAACCAGTAATGAGGTAAAGCCATGAGCACTCCCCTCTCCTGGGAGGAGTTCTGACTTTAATGACCCCAGGCCCCCAGCATAGCCACCCAGCAGTGCCCAATGCCAGAAACCAGCTGAGGACTCAGCAGGATATCCAAGGCCTACAGTCACCAGTAAAGGCCTCAGTGGCCCACAGACCCACAGAACCCCTCTCTCCTCTAGGTGCCATGATACCTAGAAGGGGTGGAAAAATTGGTTGATCTCCAAACAGGCCTTATGTGTCACCTGGAAGAGGTTACCTTCCTCCTGACACTTGACCCGGTCTCCTTACAGGCCCGTTGCTAATTTTTCAGGAACCACATTTACCTCTTCTGTCTATACACCCAACGCTTGCCATGGCTCTCAGGTCTTTATCTGCCCACTTGTGTTATCACCTCTTTGGGGCAAGGCTGTTTACACCTGGAAAGTAGAGGCAGCCCCTTTTCAAGAGTTTGACTTTGCCCTGACCTTGGGCCTTGCATAACAGATGCACTGAGTTGTTCAGGAAAGGCAGCCTGAACTCCAGGAGCCTACAACCCAGGCTCTCTCCAGCCTGCCATCCATCCTTTCCACAGAGCTAAGCTAAGCAACATGCCCCCAAGGAAGATGTCAACTCATGCCAGTCAATCATTCCTCAAAGGCAGATTTACCTTGACCAATACAGTTCTCACTTTGGCATCTTTTGGTTATTCACACCTACAGGAAGAGCTATTACTTTGGGCTCCCTCTAACATTTTGACCGGTTCAGCTGGGTCCCATAAGACTCTGGCATTTGTGTCATTCACATGCCTGCCAGCTCACTGTTTTGTCTCTTTGCCAACTTCACCCCCATGCTTCAGCCAATGCTGCCTGAGGGCCAGTCTCACCAGGGAGAAGCAAGGTAACATCTAAGGTGAGCAACAGGTAAGAAAGGTAACGGAGCCCAGCATAATCAGGAAACTGGAAGGCTGCCTAAGCCAAGAACCCACCAGGCTTGTCCTAGGAATGCCCATATTCCTCTGCCTCAGTGAGGAAGCCAGTACCCATCAGCAGGTGCCCAAAGAGTTCTTCTTGAAGACATTATGGCTCCTGTCTTGGTCTTCAAGTGAGCGCCAGACTGTCACATGTGAACATCTGTGGGCTAGGAGCTCAGATTTTACAGGCACAGGGATAGGTTAAACAACAGATGGGGCAACTCCTCAGGGCTTGCTCGCCTTGGGCAAGGGCTTGGAGTAACAAGAGCTAACCATTAAGCTTATATCTCAGAACATTGGAAAAGCTAACTAGAGCCCAAGGAGAGAGCCCTGTATTGTTTCTATTGGGGCACAAAACATATTGCCACAAGCTTGGTGGCTTAAAAACCACACCCATTTATTGGCTCACAGTTCTGTAGGTGAGAAGTCTGGGTAGGCTTGGCTGGGCTCTATGCTCCAGGTATCAAAAGGCCAAAATCAAGATGCTGGCTTCACTGAGCTCTTATCTGGAGACTCTGGGAAAGAATCCATTTCCATGCTCATCCAGGCTGTTGGCGGAATCAGTTCCACATGGCCATAAGACTAAGGTTCCTGTTCCTGGTTGGCTACTGGGCAGGGGTTGCTCTCTGATTCTTGCACACAGCCCCCTCCATCTTCAAAGCCAGGCATAGCTGCCTCTGTGCTCCAAACCTCTCTGACTTCCCTTCTCCTACCAGCCAGAGAGAGCCCCCTACTCTCTATATGTATGTCATTAGATCAAGTCCACCTCTGTAGCCTCCTTATCTTCAAGTCTGCTACTGTGCTACATATGACAGTATAATCGCTGAGTGATGTCTCATCATATCAGAAAGTCTGGAGATTAGGGAGGGCCATCTTTGGAGAGGGCATTTTAGAAATTCTGTCTACTGTAGGCGCATATCTAGTATCCATTCTATTCAACCAAGGCTCAGCCAACAAAGGTGGAAAGCAGCAACTGAGTGACTGAATATGTGCATGTGTCCACACACCTGTCTTTCTTTCCCTCTCAAGGCTGTCTGAAGCCCCGCATGTGTAACAGCAATAAAAGAAGTTGTCTTTTAATAAGCTTAAAGTAAGCTTTATCTGGATTATAGAACAAGGGAGTGTCCTAGCTGGAAAGGATTTTAAACACTACACACACCAGTCCTCTCATTAACACTGCCTCTGCTTGAATACCTCTACTGATAGACAGCTCATTACATTTCTGGATAAGACATCAGCAATCAATCATTTGTTCAAGAAACACTTACCAAGCACTTACTCTGGGCCAGGCCAGTGCTAAGCACACAAACAAGGTGAACAAAACATGATCTGTTGCCACTGTTAGAAAGCATTTCCTTATGATGGGCCAAGATCTGTCTGTCCACAGTCCCACCTGTTCTACCTCGTGCTAGCCCTTGGGCCATCAGAGTAAGCCAACTCTCTCTGCCACAGCTGGCACGCCCCCTCTTTCCCCCACCCACACATCCACCTGGCAGAAACTCACTCCTACCAAAGAGCTGGCAGGGTGTGGGGCTGTGAGGACACCAGCTCCAGGCCAAGCCTAAGGGCCCAAGGGGCCAGGAGCATCTTTGACCTCTCTGAAATGGATGGCACTTCCGGGTCACAAGAACCTTCTTGCCCAAACAGGTCCTCTATACAAGGACACAAACTGGTCACATGGGCTGTTATTGTGGTATCTCTTAGCACCTGTCTGGTGCCCCTCCCCCCAGCTCTATGGCCCTCAGCTGCCCCTGCCATTCACTGTGTCCCCATCATTACCCTGCTCCATTTCCCAACCCTCCTCAACATCTGGGCACCCCAAAGCCTTCCTGTAATAACATTTGATTCATGTGTTAAACCCAAGTTAAGAACCCCAAGACCCTCTTCAATCTTCTAGAGAATAGCCAGCATCTTCCCAGGGACCTTCACAAGCCCATTGCCCCTATGTAGTCTGTCCAGAGGACTTGAAGGCTGGGAAAGTCACCAGACCAAACCTTTCACCAGATGCTCTCAACTGTGTACAACAAGTCACTTTATTCAATAAAGTACCAAGTGCCAGCCCCCAGGGCTAGACAGATAGAAAATATACCTTGGACTCCAGGGACTGACTGACCGATGATGGCATAGATGGCCACACAACTCAGCAGAATGTCACCACAATGTCGTTGGTGTGTGAGAGGCTCTGGATATTTTGGGATCCCAGAGGAGACACCTAATCACACTGAGGGTGGGAGCAGTGAAGCAGCGGGATCAGAGATGTCTCCCTGCATCATTCTCAAAGGGAGAGGAGAACACTTCAGAATGAGCAGGCTTGTTTGAAAACCTCCCTCTCACATACTCAGATCATTCTGGTAGCCTCTACCCTTCCAGATGAGAACTACCACTTTAAAGGTTTGGGGCAAGAGGGGCGGCTGTGTGGCTCAGTCAGTTAAGCATCTGACTTCGGCTCAGGTCATGATCTCACAGCTTGTGGGTTCAAGCTTTGTGGGTTCAAGCCCCGCATCAGGCTGTCTGCTGTCAGTGCAGAGCCCGCTTCTGTCAGATCTTCTGTCCCCTCTCTCTCTCTTCCCCTCTCCCTCACTCTCTCTCTCTCTCAAAGATAAATAAATAAACATTAAAAAAAAATTTTTTTTAAATAAAGGTTTGGGGCAAGAGCCACAAACCAGCATAGAGATTTATTCACAGTTTTAATTGGAATGCCATTAGGTGGGGCAGGCATTCCCCACCTCCAGAGGCTCAGCTGTTGCTCTTGCTTCCACTGTCACTGCAGTGATTCATGTGAGAGTAGGGAGCAGTGACTGAAACCAAAGGTCCCAGCCGATCCAGAAGGGAGAAAGCAGATACAGCTGACTCTGGTGCACTTCCGTGATGGGCAGACACTAGGAGAAGGAATGCCAGGCACTTGGGCCCCATGGAGAGCACTTACTCCATGTGCCCACCAAGTGACCATGGCCTGCTCGGGGGGGTGTGGCTTTGAATTGCACACTTGAAGCCTATCAGGTGTAAAAATTCACAATCTCAACCCCTGTTTCTTCGTTCACTTCCCTCTGATAACCTGCCCTCCCTTGTCACTATCCCCCTCTGCTCTCTCTTGACCAAGCGTAGGACTCCATTGCCCACCAACTCCCTTCCCATTGCCCTTCCTCCCCAAAGGCCCCAGCTTTTTGTTCTTAACTTTAAAAGCAGATGAATCAAACAGGTTTAAATGAAGCTGCTTTGTTAATGGCCCTGAATTTTAAAAGTTGCATAGCCCTAATTTAAGAAATTTTATTAAACAGGGGTATCTGGATGGCTCAGTTGGTTGAGTGTCCAACTTTGGCTCAGGTCATGATCTCACAGTTCCTGAGTTCCAGTCCCACATCGGGCTCATGGCTGTCAGCCTTGTCAGCCTGTCAGCTTCTCAGTGCAGAGCCCGCTTCAGATCCTCTGTCCCCCTGTCTCTGCCCTTCCCCCACTTGTGCTCTCCCAAAAAAATACTTAAAAAAAAAAAGAAATTTCATTAAACAAAATGATTTAATAACATTGTAGCTGTACTATGCTCAACTCATAACAACTATCTATTTATCTGTTTTACTTGGGAAAGCAGCTATTCTAGAAAGCTACATTTTTCAAAGTCTGTCCCCTTTATACCCTAATTTAAAAAACAACAACAACAACTATGACGTGGCTTTTTAAAATGAAATTCATAATTCCTATATCTTAATCAGAGCGTGCTGAACATAATTGCAAGTTCTCTCGATGACTCAGAGTCATCACCGTGTTACCCAGTCATGAGCTTAAAGGCATTTTGTCCCAAGACTTCAAATTCTTGTGTCTGCTTTTCATAGTTTCCTCCCTCACTGGTGACTGTCAAATAATAATGACAGAAACAAGAACACTAATGATGTTCCAAGTGTTGTCCTAAGTAGTCATGCATATTAGCTCACTTAGTTCTCCCAAGGTAGGTGTTTTATTACCCTCATTGTGCAGATCAGGAAATAGGCTCCTGCAGTGAAGACCTCGCCCAAGTGCACTCAGTACTAACACATGGGTGTCATTTGAACCCAGTGGCCTTGACTCCCACGCCTGAGCTTACAGTCACCACAATGACCCTGCCTGTAGAAATTCCTCTCCCCACTTCTAGTCTCCTTCCTTAAATCTGTCACAGGATAAGAAACAAGATCACCAAGCTTATTACATGAAGTAAGAATAAATAGGAGATGGGACGAGAGTACTGGGGACATGACAGCTGAAAGCTACTAGGGTTTCTTTGGGGAATGATAAAAATGTTCTAAAACTGATTGTGGTGATGGTTGCATAACTTTGCAAGTATAATAAAAACCACTGACTTGTACAGGTTAAATGGGTGGGCTGTATGGTATGCAGATTGTATCTCAATAAAGCTGCTCAAAAAGAAGAAATGGGAGAGCTGGGGAGCACTAATGTACATTTTGGTTGCACAGACATTTTTCATGTCACCATCAGTGTTGGCTAAGTTCCAACTTTGTACTTTAGTAGGGTAGATGCGCTCTGGCTAGGTAGGATGATAAATTCAAAGTGAGCAAAGGCAAAAAAAAGGAGGAGTGAACAAAAGAGAGCTTCTGGGTACTTCTCAGGTTTTCCTGTCTTCTTTTCTCTGCCCCCTAACTTTGATTCCATAGATCGTCCACCCCTCTTGGACCCACCCCCTGACTCACCCCCACGTCCCAACAGAGTCTTAGCTAATGCCATCTTCCTAAGGAAGTAGAGCCCAGTAGCAAGCTGTCCCTGCTGGCCTCCTCACCCAGCCTGGGGGAGCAGTGATGGAGACCAGAGGTCCCAGCCTCTGCAAAACAAGTGCTTCTCTGAGCAGGCTGAATCACTGGCTCCCTGGAAAGAGCCCCCAATCCTAGAAGGGCTGTGTCTGAACCCAGCTCAGCTCTTACAGCTGCTGGCTTCCTGGAGCCAGCCTCCATGTTTTAGGTGCTCATCTTTCTTATTCACAATCTAGTTTTTCTTCTTTTTGGAAGAAACTGTTTTATTTCCTGATTTTAGTTTGTGCCTTTACATTAGACCTCCAATAGTCTTTGCTTGCTTGCTTGCTTCATAAAAGAGAAAAAGGCAATGGTTGTAAAGAAAGGCTTTCTCCAAGTGCCAGGAATATTCAGGCTTCTCAGAAGAGCCAGGGTGAGAAAGGGCTTTTTCCAAACGATGTCCCTTCTCATGTCACAGTTTGAAACACAAACCCACAGACTCTGGGTATCTGGAGATGTGCTGCAGGCTCTAGGCCTGGGGGCTCCTTGCAGGATGTCTCCACATCACCACTTACATTCCAGAGTGTCAAGGAGGAGCCAGAGACAAAGAGGAAGCTGGGGAGAGGGTTCCTCCAGGGACTGTCCACGTCTGAATGTTTGCATAATGGTGCCTCTACTGAGCAGTGAGGCTGAAAGAAAATTAGGGATGTACCCCTCTGGAGAACACTGGAACTTCTGATAGGTAGTCTGGGGATCAGTCCATCCTTTGGCAGAAAAGCAGCTTTTCTTTTGGGGAGCTCTGGCCCAGCTTCCTTCATTTCATTCAAAAGCCGGCAATAATACCCTGGGGAGCAGCACCCAGTGTCATTCCAGCATCTACGGGTGGAACCAAAGACTCCACCCCTGGCTGGAGATGGAATAGCCTCATGATCAAGGTGTGGGGTTCTAGATTCAAAAGACATGGGTTCTTTGGGGCACCTGAGTGGCTCAGTCAAACGTCCGACTTGGTTAAGTGTCTGACTTCTGCTTAGGTCATGATCTCACAGTCTGTGGGTTCAGGCCCCACATGGGACTCTGTGCTGCTAACACAGAGCTTGCTTCGGATACTCCATCCCCATCTCTGTCTGCCCCTCCCCACACACGTGTTCTCTCTCTCTCTCAAAAATGAACATTAAAAAAAAAAAGTCGTGGATTCTACTCCCTGCTCTGTCACTTACTCACTCTGCATTCTCATGCAAGTTAATTTAACCTCTCTGTGCCTTAGTTTCCTCATCTGCAAAATGAAGTCCATAAGAATATCCAATTAATAAGCTTGATGTGGGGATTAAAGAATGAAAGCAAACCACACAGCCCAGCACTGAGCCCACAGTAAGCAGTAGCTGATGCTGTCTCCCCAGGAGGAAGTTGGGCAAACAGTGAACATTTAACAGAGGGCTTATTGTGACACTGTTCTAGGCCCTTTCCATGTCAATTCCCTCATTCCTCACAACACTCCACAAAAGTAGCTACTGTTACCATCCCCACTTTATAGATGAGGAAGAAACTAGGGCACAGAGACGTTTCCTAATTTTCTAAGGTCATAGAACATACTAGAGAGTGACAGAACACAATGGTCCAGAGAGCTGTAGCCACCCTGAAGTGCTATCTGTGAAGATACTACAGCTTTTCTCTGTCACACATCCACTGCTCACCAACATGGCCTAAGTCCTAGGCTAGACCCTGGGGATCCAGATACAGAACTCAGGAAGCTTCCAGTGTTAGGGAGCAGATAGATGCGAACCAAGACCACCACATCCTAACGAGCAGGGACAGAACATAATTCCTGGAGAGGAGCCAGCCTATGGAAGAATTTCTGGAAATCATGAGGCACCATTTGGACTTAGAGTAAGAAAGTTTCCATTTTGCTGTTAGCCTGGGCATTGATAAGAAGAGTACACTCTCTTTTTGCAGATGTGAGGCCCGGTGTCACCCTGTAATGAAGCTGGCCTCAGAACCCCACTATTCCCGATAATAAAAAATACCAGGACTTCTTCTCTTCCAATTATTAAGGGTCGAAAATGCTCAATTCATAAGACACAGCGGGTTCTGCACACCATTCAGTCCACAAAGCCAGCCCTCTGTTAAGCCAGTGCAGTGTGGATGAGGGGCCTCTACAGTCATGCTCTTCTTTTTTTTTTTAATTTTTTTTAACATTTATTTATTTTTGAGACAGAGAGAGACAGAGCACGAACGGGGGAGGGGCAGAGAGAGAGGGAGACACAGAATCGGAAGCAGGCTCCAGGCTCTGAGCCATCAGCCCAGAGCCCGACGCAGGGCTCGAACTCACAGACCGCGAGATCGTGACTTGAGCTGAAGTCGGACGCTTAACCAACTGAACTACTCAGGCGCCCCTCTTCTTGACCCTCCAGGGGTGAACACACTGTTGGACCTCCAGCCACCCCACCTCACCTAACACAGGCTGGCACTCACAGCCGGCTAACGGCACTCACTACCCCTTTCCTCCATGGGCCCAGAGCCCCTCACTTATTTTATGGATGGCGAAGCCTTTATACCAGTACTTGCCTTTTTACTTCTTTCCCAAAAAGTGAAGGAAATACTGAAATTCTATACTACCAAGAAAGCAGAGGGCGTGCCTTTAAAAATAAGGAGATATCTTAGGAAGGACCTGATTGCTGACCAGGTCACAGTTAGGGCTCACGTTCCACCATGTTAGCTCTGAGGTCTGCAGTATGCTGGTGGTCCAAGCACCCAGCTAAAGCCCCACTAGACTTTTTCTCAAAGTTCTTTTATTCTTTAATTCCGCTCTCCTGGGTGAGATCAACTGAAAGGAGGAGGGCTTCACATTGTACTTGGACTTAAGATCCAAACTTCTCATCAGGGAGCACAAGACCAGTCTGACCTGAGCCCTGACTATCCCTCCAGCCTGAGGTCTCTCTCTCTCTCTCTCCTTCAACCCTTTATTCATCTACTTCATAGCACCCATGCTAGGCCTGCTTGTCCTCAGATCCACTTCTCAACCTCCCCCCTGCCCCCCTGTGTTTCCTGCTTTGTGTTAGCTGGCTTCTGGCTAGGTTTGGCCAATGGCAACCACTGGGAGAAACTGGAAGGTGCCAGAAGGATTGCAGCTAGGTATCTCCTGCTTCCAACTCTGCCTTGGAAGCATCTCTGCAGCTGCTGCCTCTCCTCCTTGGCTCCTTTTCCATCGAAAAGGCCACCACAGTTCCAACTTCTTCCCCCTGGGCTCCAGCAGCACCGTCTCCTTCCATCATGCCTGCGGCTTCAAGTGGTAGCTGCTTCCTACTGCTTTGAGTCTCCGGCCTGCCTCCCTGCCCTCTGCTTGTCTTCTCAGGTCTCCGCCACCTCAGCAACCATTCCCTGCATTAAAATCCTCCTTCCAGGGCTGCCTGGGTGGCTCAGTCAGTTAAGCATCCGACTGCAGCTCAGGTCATGATCTCATGGCTCATGGGTTCAGCCCCATGTCAGGCTCTGCGCTGACAGCTCAGAGCCTGGAACCTGCTTTGCATTCTGTGTCTCCCTCTCTCTGCCCCTCCCTCCCCTGCCACACTCACGCTCTGTCTCTCTCTCAAAAATAAATAAGCTTTAAAAAAAGAAGAATTTTAAATCCTCCTTCCAGTATTTAAGTGATTTCTGTTTTTTCTGGTTAGACCCTCACTGATACAGCACTTATCATTACTTGTCATTTTTTAAATTTAATTTGTCCCATTACTTAATTGTTGTCTAGACCAACTACCTGTAAGCTCAACAGGGCAGGGACTAGAAATATCTTGTTCATTAGTGCATCCTCTGTGCCCAGTATAGCACCTGGCACATAGTGAACTGACTTATTTAATAATGCAAAGTAATTGCCAAGTGATGAAAAGAAGTAAAATTGATGTTTCCCAAGAAATCTTCAAATTTCCAAAAGGATCATAGAACTGTCATTTGCAAATGGCGTGTATTTATGCACATGATTTGTTGTTCAAACAGCAGCAGAGAAAAAGTGTTTTTTTACCTTTTCTGCCAAACACAGGCCTGGAAACGGCCTTCAAGAAAGAAGTGGTGAATTAAGGGGTCTTGGTTAAGGAATGAACTCAGCTCCCAGGGACAGGCCCCCTATCTCAGACACATGCCCACAGCCTGCCTGGGTCTGCACCACTGTGCACATGTGCTCTGGCTTGTGGGGACAAACCTTTTTGCCGTCTCCACGGACTTCTGCTCCGCCAGCTCCTTCTGCAGCTCCCTCTCCTTGGCCTCCTTCTGCCCAATGGGGCAGTCCTCAGGGACAGTGAAGAGGGACAGGGCATCTTTGCTGTCTTCTTCTCGGAGCACTTTAGCAAACACTTTCTCTGCCAGGAGCCGGACTTGCTCGTCCACCTCGGAGATGTTCAGCTTGGGAAACTGGCGCGGCATCTCGGCTAGCAGAAAAAGAGCAAGCGTTAGCCTCTGGAATTCCCAGATGGCCCGAGTCAGTGGGGTGGGGGAGGAGAAGCTACTAAAACAAGGGTCCTTGGGGTCAGCTGTCTTACTCCGGAATTCCCCAGACCAAACCCAGTGCACCAGCTTCAGAAACTAGCTCCATAAGTCATTGGATGTGAAGGGTATAGCACCACTCACCTTTCATGAGAAAGCAAATGTTCAGAAGTCAAAGAATGACCTAACTACGTGTGTTTCTATTGTCCCAAACACAGGGGACCCACAGCGTGCTGGCAGTCCTACCTCTCCTGGCTTTGTTTCCATGACGGGGGAGGGATAGGAGAGTTCAGACCCCTCTCCTGCAGACTATCAGGGGGCCATCTGGGTACAGCAATGACCAAACCTCACTCCCCACTGCATACAGGGAAGATGACAGCCCAAAGGTCTTAATGATTAGCCTAAGGTCCCATGAGATGGCCGCAGTGCTCTGGGCGATCCAAAGCCACATTCTTCATCACACAAAACACGCTCTTTTGCTGAAAAGAAAGAATCTACCATGATGGTTCTACCATCTCCCAAGTTTTCTGGAACTCTGAACAAGACACAGCAAATAAAATAAAGGTTTAGAGACAGGGATACTCTACCTTTCACAGCCCCGCTGAAAACTTACTTCCTCAAAGCTTGGCCTATCTCTCTTCACACTGGCTCCTTATTATCCCTAGCTGGCCTAAATTACCTGGTTTGTTCCTTTCTTTTCTTTCTTTCTGCCTGTCTGTCTTTCTTTTAACATTTATATAGGACTTATTAATAGGTACACTCTGCCAAGCCCTTTCTACTTATTAACTCAGTGAATCCTATTATTCACATTTTACAGATGAGAAAATGAAGGCACAGAGAGCTAACTTGCCCGGGGTCACACTTTTACTAAATGAGCAGAGACTTGCGCTATTCTTAGCCTTTGGCCCTCTGCCCCTTTCCTCTCTGAGCCTCTGTTCAGAGGTTTGAACCCAGGCACCTGGTCCCCATGCCTGTCTTCTTAACCACTACATTGTAGTGCTTCTCTTTGTCCAGCTAGGTGTCAGGGTAGGTTCCCTGGCTGTGCCCAGCATCACTCCTACCGAATGGATGAATACTGCATCCTATCAACAAGCTACCTTCACTAGAGCAGCTCTGGAAGAAGGGTGTCCTGTCTACCTATTACCACAGTTTCTTTGAGCAAGGTTTAAAGAGAGAGGTGGTTTAGTCAGCCGGGAGACGAGGATGAAGGTAAGACAGGAGCCCCGTTTCCGTGTGGCCAGGAAAGGAAGCAATTACAGGGGAGGAGAGGTTCACTGAGCAGCCTTGGGACAGTCACTCTCTGTGCCTCACAGTTTTCTCCTCTGTGAGATAAAGGGATGAGACTAGGCAGTCTCCAAGGTGCTCTCAGTTCTAAGTGCTGTAATTTCTAGATACCAGAGAGCTTTCCAGTGCCCAGGGAGGCTTGCTGCTCTGGTGTTCTCATGGGCCTAATTCATGACACAGACAGGAAGGAAGAAAGCAGGTCAAACACCAGTCAAAGTACATCTCTGAGCCCCTTGACTGTGAATCCAATTTCCTCCTTCCCTCCACACCCAGGACGATAGCTTTCCTGGGCCTCTCCCCTCCAAGTGATTGAGTGGGAGGGAGCTGCTGTGGAGGGAGGAAGTTGGCACGTAACTGTGCTGATCTGTAGCAGCAGAGAGCAAGACAGTGAAGGCCAGACCTGCAAAGAGGAAGAGACAGAGCTGTCTGTGGAGATGTCCACATCCTGATAGCACACAGAAGGGAAAGCTGGAAATCATCAGAATGGGGTTTGGGGAAAAAGGTGACAGAGAGAGAAATGGAGAGGAAGACACAGAACTAGAGCCAGGGGGAGCTGTTAGGTGAAAAGGAAGCTGGACCCCATCAACTCCTCTCCCCACTCTAAGGCTGCGGGTCAAGTGCAGCATTCTACAACCTCACAGGGCATCTCAGAAGTAGACATCAAACAGGGCCCAGGCAAGGGGCAGCAAATGCCATAAAGCATCCATACCATTTGACAGAATAAACCCAGTTCCAGAAATTGCTTCTAAGAAAAGAATCTGAAGGAAAAAGCACAAAGATGTTTACCTGCACTATTTATATAAAAAGCTTTAAAGTGTCCAAATGAGAGCACATTCACTTGAAGAAAAAGTCAAGCAACCAAAATTATAATTATGAGGACAGTGCAATCACATAAAAAATATTGTGAAATAACAGTGAATGAAAAATTAATACATAAAACTGTACCCATGCTTTTGTTGCAGTGAGATGAAAATGCATTCCCTTAAAGACAAGGGCTGGAAGAGAGACACATACTCGGATGACCAGATAACAGGACTGCATGTGTGAAGCAGTATCTGACTTTGATCACTGATGCTGTTATAATGTCATTTTAACAAACACAAAGAAGATAGAAAGAACATAAATATTTTTTAATGTTTATTCATCTTTGAGAGAGAGAGAGAGAGACAAAGTGTGAGCAGGCGAAGGGCAGAGAGAGGGAGACACAGAATCCGAAGCAGGCTCTAGGCTCTGAGCTGTTAAGCACAGAGCCCAATGTGGGGCTCGAACCCACCAAACGCGAGATCATGACCTGAACCGAAGTTGGACACTCAACCAACTGAGCCACCTAAGTGCCCCAGAAAATAAATAGACTGAAGAGGTTTTTTTAATGAAAGGAAACTAGGAAGAAAATCAAACTTCTACATCCAAGGTTTTGGTAATTAGGGTCGTCTCCCACCTAATCCACATCAGACACTGGCCAGCTAAGGGAATTAACACCATTGAGATCCATCTCTGCATTAGCTCTTGCCCTGGACAGAAACTGCCCCCCACCACCTTCCTACCCCATAGCCCTTTCCCCTACAAACACACCCAGGCCTGACACAGCCCACCAGGCCTCCTCAGAAGTGGGCATGGGGTAGAGGGTCCTTTGTGCCCGAGGGCTCTTATGACAGACTGCCGTGTCTTTCCATGAAGCATTTTCACCTCGCTGAAGTCAACTAAACATACATTTTGGGATGCATCTTTCTACAAAAGATCTTCTTTTCTCTTTAAATAGTTTAAACCAGCCTTTTCCCACCATGGTTCCATGAAAGGTCAACACTTGTTGCTGGTGAAACAGGTCCTGTGG
This sequence comes from Panthera onca, assembly GCF_046562875.1. Taxonomy (NCBI): domain Eukaryota; kingdom Metazoa; phylum Chordata; class Mammalia; order Carnivora; family Felidae; genus Panthera; species Panthera onca. The sequence continues at coordinate 48,166,145 of NC_138348.1, forward strand.
TCAGTTATCAGGAAGATGCTATATCCCACAGTTCCTCACCCCAGATTCCCAAGGCACATCAATGACCCGAGGATAGGATCATATAGCAACATTTCCCCATAGAGATAGATTCCTTTCATTGCAGAAGCCATATCAATCTCTTGCAGAATTATTACCAGTGTCTTCAATAAGTGGTGAAGACTTCACTCCATACCTTAGTATAGATCAAGTAACCCAGCTGGGGTGCTGGGCTAAGTCAGTGAGCCTTAGGAGCCCATTATACATCTGTCTTCCGGACAGCTCCCTCCTGCCAACCCTCCCTCCACAGCCCGGCTCTCTTCTGAGACCTAGAGACACCTGGCAGGGCAGGCTTATGCAAGGAAAGCCTGCTCTGTAGATGCCAAGCAGTTTCAGCTCCAGCTGCTTCTTCAAGCCTGGCTTTTACCCGTTTGTCAACCGTTTGTCAGCTGAAGCCGGCAGGCTTGGGAGGCTTAACCATAAATTCAATCAGCTAGGGATACAGCTTATCTCACTGTTACAAACGACACCCTGTGATGAGCTTAAAGAAGTGTCACAAAGTTAGAAAGCTATAAAATGCCACCATTTCAACAGTTACTTTTCATGGCACCATAGCCCCTCCAGAAAAGAAGCACAGTACCACTCAAATCCCCTCCTTACATAAATGAAGCTGTTTCTTGCTCTTGCCAGGCTCCCACTGTCAGAACCCATGACACAGACCTGAGCCTGGGGCTGGAGTCTCCATGGCTGATCCTGAGCATGCCACACAGGCGAGGCCCTCAGGCCATGGACCGTGTATGCCCGGGAGGCTGAGCTGAGTCCGTGTGAGTGCAGCTGGCTGGGTCCTGTCTGCTGCTGCTGAGGTGGGAGGTCTCTGTTTTGCATATCTGTGAGCTGCCGTGAGCAAGAGCAGGAAGTGTCTGGGCTGGAAATTCTTCCATGAATATGAAATGTAAGTGGAAAATTTCCAAGACTCCTAAAGGGCCCAGGTAATGCCAGCTATCCACAGCTGCTGCGTGCTGAACGCGGTGTCCTGGCCCTGTTCTCAGCCCTCTCCAGAGCAAGACACAAAGCCGATGCCCCAACACAACAGTTCATTCAGCCTTCCTGACCTGACCGAGCACAGAAGACAAGCCACGGCCTCCCTCTAATGCCCAGACCTCTGAAAGCCAAGCAGGAACGTGCCACACCATCACCCTTGCTGCTTCCTCGGGCCTGGCCTGGTGACCAGGTTCATTCTACCAAGGGGATTGTCTACGGCACAACCTGGCCTGCCTTCCCTCACAAGGCCCCCCAGAGCAACCTCCCTGAAGGCACCCCAGCACTGACAGGAGAGGCGCTGAGCCCAGTTATCAATAGAGCTCCTCCTCTCCCTCCTCCTCTAAAAGAGCAAGGGCTTTGAACAGCTCCCTCCTTTCCCAGGAAAGGGACAGTGACTCTAGGAGAGGAGACTCCTTAGTACAGGAGCAGGCTAGGATGAAAAGCTGCCATGCCTTGTCCCACTCCTTCCTTTCTTCCCTGAAGGAATCTGACATCACAGGTGACTGGGCAGCCTGGACAGGCTCTACCAGATCCTGAGTACATGAGCACATGCATGCGCGTGCACACACACACACACACACACACGGAAAAGAAGCATGTCCCTCTTGACCCCCCTGAGCCCACCTGCCCCGTCCTCCCCTCTTACTGCCGCTGTCTGCTCCCACGAGGGCCTCCAGCTCTGACTAGCCTCCTGGGCACTGGCTGCACTCGGCCACCCTGCCACCAGCAGCTGCTGCTCTCCCTGGGGATGGTGGAGCTGCCTCAAGTGACCCACAGGATCAGTTCTCTAAAAGCAAGCCTCAGAACCCACACAGTGACTTAGACAAATGGTACGGGTCTGGGAAATAACCGTGAGCAAAATGGCTATTTCTGTGGTGCTGTTGAAATCCTGGGGACAAGAGCCCAGAAAGGATGGGTCAGTTGTTTACCAGGAGGCTAGCTCCAGCCCTGACTTGGGCCTGAGTCACCTCCTCAGGTCCAATTGTGAGATTGTGCCTTCCTAAGCCCACATAATGATTCCTGTGTGTGCAGAGCAGGATTACAGGGTTGACACATGATCCTCAGGCTATTGCTGGGCTTTAGCTACCCAGAGATTATGACCCACCTGTCCTCACAGCTGTTTCATAAACAGTGCGATCAGCAAGCTACAAGCAACCTAGGGGGAGGGGGATATTTATTCATTAAATAATTGAATGAACTTAAAGTATAGGGGGAAAAGGTCCAAGCCTTTAGTGCTGTTCTGTCAGAGGGGAGGTGGGGCAAGTGATTCCTTCCTTTTGGGGGAGGAGGAGGTTCAATTGGGGCTGTAGTGGTAGCATCCTAGCCCATGCATCTGAGAACCTACCTGGATCCAGTTCAGGGAATTCTATTCTGCACCTGTAACCAGACCATAGATAGCCTCAGTCTAAACAAGCATTTTCCAAAGTGTAGTCTATAGAACATAAAAGGACAGAAGATGGGGTGCCTGGGTGGCTGAGTCGTTTAAGCATCTGCCTTCAGCTCAGGTCATGATCTCATGGTTTGTGGGTTTGAGTCCCACGTCCGGCTCTGTGCTGATAGCTCAGAGCCTGGAGCCTGCTTCAGATTCTGTGTCTCTTCTCTCTCTCTCTCTCTCTCTCTCTCTCTCTCTCTCTTTCTTGATGCCCCTCCCCCACTCATGCTCTGTCTCTCTCTCTCAAAAACAAATAAACATTAAAAACAATTAAAAAAAAAAAAAAAGGACAGGAGGCTTGGAAAATGCTGCACACAATAATCCCTTACGGGCATTCATGCACAATCTCTACTAGCAGAAAGTCCCATAGTAAAGAAAGCTGTTTGACTTTGTTTAGCCCAACACGTTTATTTGACCCTCTGACCATAACCACCATAGGAAAAAACACCTATTAATATCCGTGGCATAGGCTTTGGAAAATGCCTTCCACTTTGAGCCTTCATTTTCCAACATAGAGAAAACTGCCTTCCTGAGGCCCAGGTAGGGGTGTGAGACTCACTCCATTAGGTCTGGACAGAGATGGGCAGCAGCCCAGCGAAGGTAACGTACGTGGGGACAATGGCCAAGGGTCCTGCTAGTGCCAAAGAGATAGAGGACCCTCCAGAACAGTGGCAGTTTACGAGGAAAATGTGGCTTGTCTTGGGAGGGCAAACTTTGCTCATGACCTCACAAATCCATCTTGAGCTTAATATGTCACTGCTCCTTGTGGCCCAGAAGTCTCCCTGGACTAAGGAGTACTGGTCTCAATCTCAAAGACTTATTTCCTTTTTGAATAAAAATTAAGACAATCTATGACAACCAGGCCCAGGGCCTGTATCTCCTTCCCAGGAGACCTGACTGCATCACTTTTATCACTTAAGTGCCCCTCACAAACTCCAAGACAGGAAAGGCTAGAATCAAATTATGTCTCACCAAGGAATATATTACTCTCCCTTTTTCTGAAATGATGCTTTGAGCTTTCTGATAGGAGTTGATTTTCCTTCTTTGTCTTCCTGAGGTGTGCATGACTCACACAGCAGTTGGACAAAAGGGTTCCACCTGCTAAAAATCAGCTCCATGACAGATCTTGCCCATCTCATTCACTATTGTATCCCCATGCCTAGAATATAGTGGGTATCAATAAATATTCCTTGAATGAATGCATGCATGCATAAAATAATGAATGAGTGAATAAGCTAAGTGATTAATCCATCTATGGCGATGTCAAGAGTCAGTACAGTATATGGTTAAGTATATGGACTCAAGCCAGACTACCTAGGGTTTGAATCCTGTTCCACAACTTAATTGCATGACCTTGAGCAAGTTACTCAATTTCTCTGGCTTAGTTTTATTCCCTATGAGCACCAACCTCATAGGTTGTCATGGCAATTAACTTAGTTAGCATATGTAAATACGCTAGAATAGGCTTAGAATAGTGCCTGGCACATAGTATGTGCTTTATATCATAAAGTTATTTATCAACATCATCGTCATCATGGTATCCGGTACAAGACAGAGTCCAACTGGGGAAACAAAACATGAAATTTCATCCAGACACTGAGTCCTTTTATTCAACATTATTTATTGAGCACTGTTGTGTGCCAGGCACTCTCTCAAGCTCCTATATGGGAGCAATGAGAAGGAAACCACGTTTAAATGTGAAACCAGATCAGGAGAAATAGCTTCCTCCTCTAGGATTGATACTTCTTGCTGACTTTGTATGGCTAGTGCTCCAGCCATGAGCCCATCTTCCTATGCCTTAGCCCCTTGTATATCAAAGCCCAAAGATATGGTCTGCTCTCCTTGATACACAGCCAGCACTCAGAAGATCTAAGAGATTAATATATTCAAGGAAAGAACCAGGACGGCCATGAGTAGCTTTAGGAGAGTATAGGTGTCTCCTTGCTTAATCCTAAGGCTATATTTTATCTGCCCATGATATTTTCAATATCTGGGATTGGTTTTGAGGCCATTTGAAGAGTGATTCGCCTAGTGTAAGGACAAGTAAAATAGGCCTCATCTCTAAAAGAACTTTTTGACCTAGCTGAAAGCTACTCATCTTTTATCTAGGATCTCAGAAGGATTGAGGGTATGCTGAGGAAGGGGCTAAGAGGTCCAAGAGTCTCCTAGCAACCCATTGATGCAAACTCCATGATTCTTAGGGCAGCGGGGTACCATCAACTTCACAGAAAGCCAGACCCTCAGAGTTTCACCCAGAATTATAACCAGCCCAAGCTCATTACTCCAAACCTGCTGTCAACACTTGGAGAGGTGAGAGCTGATAGGGGCTCTGTCTGACTGGCTCAGTAGCTCAACTACCACTCAGCATTGATGCTTCACAGCCAGGGGAGGAATTTCTCCCATGAGAGCTCCAGCTGCTGACAGCTCTTCCCCGAAGCTGGCCAATTGTTAGCCACCACGTCAAGGGGGAGAGCCAACATGGGCTCAGGACCACGCTAAAATTCCTTCCTCGCAGCTTTCACCTGGCTTCTTTGCTAATTTGTCACCCCTAAGCTTCCAGATACACACAGAGACCTAAAAATTTGGGGAAATGACACTGTAGTTAGCAAGCCTCTTCTATTCCACAGTCCCTCGAAACTCACCCCAGAGGCCTCTGCCAGCCAAGAAGAGCGTGGGAGCTCCACTGGCAAAGCAGCTACCAGGAAGTGCAAGGGCAGAAAGCAGACTTTCAGAGGCCAGTGCATGTCCCATGGTGGGAGAGAGCCAAAAGAGGTAAGGATGAAGGCCTCAACTGAACCCATCACCCTGCCATTCTGTCCATTCCCCTGCCTTTAGGTGGAAGTCCACCCCAGCAGTGGGCATCTGGCCAGTCCTCAAGCACCTAGAAACTTGTCCGGGAGCTTAAGTGGCGGCATGTCCCTTAATGTCTCTAAACCTTGCGAATCGAATGTAGGCCGCCAGGCAGCTGAGATGAGGCTGGCTCACCTGAGGTCTCTGGAGCCCAGGCCACTGCAGAGACAGAGGCAGGAATACAGGCAAGAACCCAGGCAGGGCTGAGTCCGGGGTCAGCGCCGTCGCCAGAGTAGGCTGGGAAGCCCAGAGCCGAGATTCCGACCTCGGGGCACTCCGACTCGCGTCCTGGGCAGCAGGGGCCTTGGGCCCAAGGTCAGCAGCGCAGCATCGCGCGCACTCATCCGGTTCGGGTGTCAGGGCCCTGCCGTGGGCCCGCAGGGGGGCGGCCCGCAGGGCTGGAGCGCAGGTGGCGGCACTGAGCAGGGCATACGGCGAGCGCCGCGGAGGGGCTGCCCGGCACCGCAGCGGGCTGGGGCCCGGCCGGGGCCAGGCCGCGCCCCCCGCCTGCTCACCGGGAGCCCGCGGTGCAGCCCCGCTGCAGGGGTGTGGACCGAGCGTTCTGCGGCCGCGGCGCCGCGGAGCTCAAGCGCCCGCGCTCCCGTACCTCCGAGCCCCCGCGCCGGCCGGGCGGGAGAAGGAGAGCCGCCTCCTCGCGGAAGAAGCCCGCCAGCCGCGCGCCGCCCCAGTCGGTGCCCTACCTGGGCGCGGAGCGGAGAGGCGACGAGCGGGCAGCAGAGGGGCAAGGGGCGAGCCGCCGCCGCCGCGCAGGTCCGCCTGCCCGCCGCCTGCCAACCAGGCCTGCCCCCCGCTACCTGAGGCGCCGGGTTGGCGCTGCCAACAGGAAACTTGAGAGCGCCAGGGGCGCAGCGGCCGCCCTGTCCGCCGGCCGGAAACGCGCCCGCCGCAGCCCGGGGTCAGGCTCCAGCCGGGCTCCTCCGACCTCGCCTCCCCTGCCACCCGCCGGGCCCCGAGAGCGCTCCCCGCAGTGTTCGGACTCGCCCGAACCTCCTTCCCGGCCAGGACGTTTCTCAAGGTAAGAGTCTGGGGCCACGGCCCCCAGACAGGTGACTTACTCCCTGTAGCTGAGCGGACCTGAAAGCATCGGCTTTCCGTCTGGTCCCTTGATCACCTTCCTGCCCCTCCCAGCACGCGCACACACACACGCGCACACACACACACACACACACACGTACGCACACACACACTCACATACTCCTCCAACACTTTCCAGCTTACACACCCGCCCTTCCAAGTCCCGACCGACCTCCTAGTTGCTAAATCCAATGAGTGCCGTGTAGCCCCTTCTTCCCCCCTCCCCTGCATTTGAACCTGCTGACCACACCTTCCTCCCTGGAGCGCTAGGCGTACAAAAGTTTCCAGAGTTGGCGCTTGCCGCTTTCTCTCCAAATTTTCTACTTAGCTTGGTGACTGCAGCTTCTTGGCCTCCAAGGCTTGGCTTTTCCTTGTGGTGTCCCCCCCCCCCACCCACCCCCCGGTCCCACAGCTGCCTGTCTCCTCTGTCCTTCTGCGGGCCCATCCAGTCCTCCGGTTTTAACAACCTCCCGACTGCTAACGACTTTTGAACCTCATCTCCAGCCCAGGAAGTCCTAGAGCTGCGGATGGCACATCAGCTTCCTGGGGTCCATCTCCGCTAGAGGTTTGTAGGCCCAAACTCAAACTCCTAATTTCCTCCCAAGAACATGGCAGAACCTGCCTCTGCTCCCGTGTTTCCTGTCTTAGTGAATGATAGCACCACCTCCCACTCCCCAGGCTGTACTGCGGGGGCCATCCTTGACTCTCCTTTTCATCTCGCACATCAAATTTGTCACCAAAGGAGGAAATGGAACTAGTCATTAGTGAGCACCCACTGTGTCCTCACTGTGCCAACTGTTGTCACATGGTTGCCTCATTTAAGTACCAGGTTTTATTCCTTCTAACTGGCAGCCTGATATTTACAATTTACTTATTTATAAATGATACAAACATGCAACTGTATTAATATATTATGTGTTATAAAGCACACCTAAAACTGCCAAAGGATGTGGTAAAGATGAAGATACTTCATTTTTTAAACATAAAGTTTATTTATTTTTGAGACAGAAAGGGAGAAAGTATGAGTGGGGAAGGGGCACAGAAAGAGGGAGACAGAAGATCCCAAGCATTCAATGCTGTCAGCACAGAGACCTATGGTGAGGGTTGGGGGGAGGGGTGGGGCTTCAACTCAGGAACTATGAGATCACGACCTGAGCCCAAGTGGGATGCTTAACGGACTGTGCCCCCCAGGTGCCCCAAAGATACTTAATTTTTAATGAATGGTGAAATATATCTTTTTCCTTTCACTTTAAAGTTATTTGTGGGGTGCCTGGGTGGCTCAGTTGATTAAATGTCTGACTCTTGATATCAGCTCAGGTCATGGTCTCACGATTGGTGAGTTAAAGCACGAGTGGAGTTCTGCACCAGCACTGTGGAGTCTGCTTTGGATTCTCTCTCTCTCTCTCTCTCTCTCTCTCTCTCTCTCTCTCTGTCCGTCTGTCTCTCTGTCTCTCCCCCCCCCCCCCGCTTGCACAATCTCTCAATATAAATAAGCGTTAAAAAATTTTAAATAAAGTTATTTGCAAAAACCTGTTTAGGGAGAGTAACAGGATTAAAAATGGTTTTAATAAATCTTAGTTTAGTATTTTATGAGACTACAAAGTATGCTTTTTAAGTTCAGTTAGTGTCAATACTTAGTCCTAATGGTTGTTGTTGCCCCCTGCCAAAAAGATATCTCACAAAGATAAATAGACCCAAATAGAAAAATTCTTTGACTACACTTACTAAATCACAATTCTCTGTTTAAATCCATCTACCAATTTCGCAAATGTGAAATTCCACCAAAAGATTCTTCTTTCTCCATGAAGCCCACATTCTCTATGATGTTGTCATCAGTTATTTGTGTGAATATTTTTAACAACTCTTCATCTGGAAGATTGTAAAATGTATTTAAAAGTGTATTTCTTAATTTTGAAGACTATGGTTAGCACAGTCCATATACATAACAATGACATTTCATTTTGGCATTGAAATCACATGAAAATGGAAACAGTTCCAAACATCAGTTTTCAAAAGTCTTTCCCTTTAACGTGGTTCTTTTAAAACACAATTATATTCATTGGGAAAATATCACCTTTATCTGAAGGGATACATTGTATGTGTGCGTGTGTGTGTGTGTGTGTGTGTGTGCACGTGCACGTATGTATGCAGGCATCTGTGACAATCACAAGCCAGCACATCAGAGGTCAGCAAATTTGGAATATTTGTCCTTTTGTTAAACTCATCTTTAAATTCCACAGCTTTTAAATTCTCTGCCTTGAGATAATCAGTAAACAAAGATTTCACAGTCTCATTCCACATTTCATTACAAAGTATTGTAAAGATTCTACTGTATTTTAAGACTTTTTTTCAAGTCATACTATGGGCATCATATAGTGTTTTGTGCTCTTCTAACTTCAATTACAATAAAGAAATTGTAATTTGTAAATGAATGATACAATTGATGAGTTTCACCCCTCCCTGCTCCCAACTCCCAGTTTTGTATTCCAGTCAGGGCAGCCATTCCATCAGTGGTTACTTTTACACATAAAAACTGCAGCATGTTATAAGCCATTCACATTGTAAACAATGTCTCTCCTTTAGTAGGTCACAAGAAGCATTTCTTTATGAATGCCATCGTTGAAAATTATGGCAAAGATGTAAAGGAAAACATGTCTGCAACTTGCATCCAACCATATAGCCAACCTCCAAACACCCCCAGCAGCATCAACCAGCCTCTTCTCCATGCTTTTGCCACCAGTGGCAGACATCCTGAATCCTCTCCTCTCATCTGCCCCATGCTCCAGTCATTCAGACTTGAACATCCTGGAGAGCACTGGGATCAGAGCTGTGGGTTACCTCCAGCAGTGCTCTGACTCCTAATACCACTGGGTGTGGGTGTTATTTGAACATTTCTGGCAGCCCAGAAGTGTTTGGGATCTTTACTCCACCCTCCACCCCCACTAATGCTCTCCTCTGGGTGACATTGTACACATACATCCAAGATGGGTATGGCAGCCTCCAAATACCCAACTTCTCTTTCTCCTTTTACAGTCTCCGGGGCTATAGAAGCCAAAATCTTCCTCCCAGGAGACAATAAGAAAGGGGCTCTGCTTCTGAGTGCTTTAGCAGAACCTTATCAAATACATCTAGTTTTCAAACCAAAGTGCCCTAGAGCCTTCTACTAATTGAGTGGACTGAAATCATGGCATATGGTCTGACAACAGGCAGAAATAGGTCTCTCAGAAGAGTACATGGTGGCTGGAAGAAGATTGCCCAGGGCAGTGCTCCTGGCTCTGGACACGGAAGGGCATTGTGGCCCCTGCCGATGCTGTGGCATAATGGGAGAACACCTTCCCCCCCCCACCTGCCTCTCACTCCAATTTGAGGTTCAAATCCTTCCCCCAGGAATTTATGTCTCAGGTCATCAATCAGCCCTCAGCAAGCTGGAGATGGGCAGTGGGCAGAAAAGTACCCTTACAGTTAATAGCTGTTTCCTTCTTTCTGAAATGGGTTTCTAAAAAGGAGGGAGACGACCCTGAGCAATTTGCAAATTAGTGTGAATTAGAGCTGGGACCTAGACCCACAGCATATGCACTTGGGGCCAGAAATCACGCTGTTGTGACAGGAAGCAGAGGGAGAGGGGAGAGCTGAGGAGTAGGACTGCATTGAGTGTTGGGGTGGCTAGAGACCTTGGGCTCAAAGCCCCTCAGTCATTCCTGTCTGCATAGTGCAGGAGGGTCAGTGAGTGAGTATTTGAACCTTGGGCCAGCAGCATATGAGCACAGAACACTCTCTCTTTCAGTAGGCAGGAGGGTGACATTCCCCGGGACATGCCCGTGTGCTCATAGGCACATGGTCTCTGTAGTTAACTTGAAGTTTAGCAATTAGCAGTCCCCTTCCCCATCTAAGAATGGCCTGTTGTCTCTGCCTTTCCTCTAGGACTCTGCACAAGATTATTCTAGGCTATTTCTCCAGTTTACCACTAGCTCATTCCCATGTCTGTGTGTCTTTCATACTCTCCAAAACTCCACCATCAGCCATTACACCATTCTTGCGAGACTGTGCAGCTGGACTTGTACAATGGAAGTCACAGCCTCAGACAGCCTTGCTCATTCAACCCATTGTCTGAACTCCCCAAATCATCTGCCTTCAACTCCCTTCATATTTTACGTTATAACTTGAAATTCAGATGTCAAATTCTAGCATGACTATGGCCCTCTAGAATTGGGAGGGGGGAGAAAGTGGTGGGCAGAGTAGAGCTCACAGATGAGGCTGTGATTTCCATCTCCCAGATATGCAACTCCATTGCATAGCACACACATACACACACACACACACGTTCCCCTTAGGTCATACTCATTCCCAAGATCCCTCCTGGCTGAAGCTTCTAGCATTCCTCCAATCCAGGTTGTCCTCTTCCTGATCCCTGTTAGTTCAGAACTGCCTGCCCAACCATTCAGTGAGTGATAGGGTTAAAGACTGAGCCAGGAGCAAGAGTATATAGCTGTCCTATCCCTCAGTATCTGCTTCCCAGTTGAGTATTAGACTCCCGACTGTACCATCAACACCCAATCCATCCTCAGCTCAGTGGGTTCTACCAGGGACATCTGGAGAAATGGGAACAGCTTAAATTGTATCAGAGGGAAGTATAGGGATTTTTCTAGTTCCTGAATTCCTGTTATTTGAATGAGCCTAACTCTGATCTCACTAAGGATAATAACACCTCTGGCTGAGGGAGGATGACTCTGCATAAGAATTTGATTTGGAAAATCAATATTTTAAAAATTGTGATGGCTGCACAACATTGTGAACATAATTAATGCCACTGAATTGTACATGTAAAATGTGCATGTAAAATTGTACACATTAAAATGGCAAGTATTATGTTCTATATGTTTTACTACAATAAAAAAATTGTTGAAAAAACAAAAAATATCAAAAATTGAATTTTTAAAAACCTGTTACTTCACAGCTCCACTGTTTCTTTGCATCATTAAGTGCAAACAGGGAAAATGGCTCTTTATCAGCTATCCAAGTATCCATAAACCTTCAGGAAAAGTGGTTTAAAAGATGGTCTGAAGGACCAAAGAAAGAAGAGTCATGTTCCATGCTGAAAGGACCCAGGAAAAAAAAGGAAGGGCAGTTCCCAGAAAAAAAAAAGAGGAAAGAGTACCCAAAGGTTACTATGACACAGAAGTTCCTCCCAGGAATCTTCAGAAATCTTGGAGAGAAGGCTGGATAAGCCCCAAACAGCTCAAGGTGGACAGAAGTTCCCATCGCTCACGATTTTTCTAAAGACTGAGCCTTTGAGAAAGAGAAGTAAACTGCTTGCATGTCACTAGTATCTATTATCTGTCAACTGTTCCCAAAAGGTAAGCCCCAGTCACTGGTCCATCTGCATATTTCATGTCTACATCACATTCCAGATAATCCCCATTTGAGCCAATCAATTCCCATGACCTATGGCAAAGCTCAAATCCTTTCTAAATAAACATAGCCAAAGCTTGTGGCTTACCAATAATTTAGTATTCTCAAATTAATTGGAATTAGGTTCAGCTGAGGGTAAGGGTAACAGATTCCTAAACTAGAAATGAGATAAATAAAAGTTTCTTTCTTTCACTAAATAGCTCAGAGTTGGGAATTATGGACACTTCACGAATCCTTGGACTTCTTCCAGCCACCACCCTACCATCCCTCAAGTGTGGCCCTCATCCTTGTGGGAATTAACCATCCCCCTTCCTTTGCTAAGAGCCTATAGCTATATCTTCAGCCGTTACATACATGTTTCATGGAGCAATAAATGAGGAAGGATCATATGGTAATTCTATTTTTAGTTTTTGATCAACCTTCATACTGTTTTCCATAGTGGTGCATCATTTTGCGTTCCCACAACAGTGCGCAAGGGTTTTAACTTCTCCACATCCCCACCAACCCTTGTTGTCTTTTGTTTTCTTGAGACTAGCCATCCTGACATGTGTAAGTTGATATTGTGATTTTGATTTGTATTTCCCTGATGATTAGTGATGTTGAACATCTTCATACACCTGTTGACCTTTGACAACAATGCTACAATTAACTTGATTACAAGAGACCTAAACATTCTCTTCTTTGGAGAAATGTCTATTCAAGTCTTTAGCCCTTTTTAAAATCAGGTTATTAGGGTTTTGTGGGTTTTTGGGTTTTTTTTTTTTTTTTTTTTTTTTTTTTGCTATTGAGTTGTATTGCCATATGATCCAACAATCTCACTTCTGCATATTTATCCAAAATAATTGAAATCAGGATCTCAAGAGATATTGGCACTCCCATGTTCATTGCAGCAGTATTCATAATAGCCAACATGTGGGTAAAACCTAAATGCCCATTGATGAATGAATGGATAAAGAAGATGTGAAATATATATAGCATGGAATGTTATTCAGCCTTTAAAATGAAGGAAATTCTGCAATATGTGGCAAAATGAATGAATCTTAGGGAATTATGCTAAGTAAAATAAGCCAGTCACAGAAGGACAAATGCTTCATAATTCCACTTATAAGAGTTATCTAAAATAGTCAAACTCATAGAAGCAAAGAATATAATGGTGGTTGCCAGGGGCTGGGGGAGGAGGAAATGGGAAGTTGCTAATCAACATGTATAAAATTTCAGTTATGCACGATAGAAGAACTCTAGAGATCTTGCTGTTCAACATGATGCCTATAGATAACAATACTGTGGTGTAGACTTAAAAATCTGTTAAGACAGTAGATCTCATGTTGAATGTTCTGAATGGAAGGAAGGAGGAAGGAAGGAAGGAAGGAAGGGAAGAAGGAAATGGAAGGAATGAAAACTAAAAGTCAGAGGGTATGTAGCAAATATCTTTTAATGAAGCCACCATATCACACTTCCACTTATCCCCCATTGACCACACTGAGCAACCCTGTAGCATCACTGACCAATGACATTGGTATTTCTTTTCTCATATATAACTCTGCCAAGGCATAGCCTTCCTTTCCAAATACAACTGCCATTGATTTTCATGCTTAACTTGATTATAACAGGCTTAAAGCCTCACATCAAAGAAAGCAGAGAAAAATATCAACACAGCGCAGTTAGATATCCTCACCACCTCAGAACTTCTCCAGATCAATCTCCGTGCACCATGACATTTGCATAGTTGTAGGAGTCACTCCAAGATCCAAGACCTCTGAGTTAAGTGAGATCCTTTTGGCAATTTTGGGGGAATCAAAGGAGTTATTTTTCTCTCATGCTATGAGGGCAGGATTCTACCTGATTAAAGTCTTCACTACCCTTCCTTATCAAGAATTGATGTCAGCAGTTACCATGCTGGTGTTTCATGCTCCCACTCCATTAGTGTGGTGTCAGAAGAATGTCTTTACACAGAGAAATGCAGGAAATATAGGCCCAAGGTTACCAGAATTATGTTATGCTTCACTTCCTCTTCCTTGGGAAGCCAGTCTTAACATGGCGTGCTTTAAAAGTTCTTCAGGCAGTCACCTATGAAATACCTGTTGAGCATCTGGCAGGTGTCAGGCACTGGGTTTTAGAGAAACAATGGTGATCAGAACACAGCCCTTGCCTTCATGGAGGTTATCAGCTAAGAAGCAAGACAGGACATTGATCAAATGACCACATGAAAGCACGACTTACATGCTTATACTATCTGTGAAGGAACAGTACAAGAGTTATATCAGAGCATAACAAGAAAACCTGACCTTCTTCCAGGTATGAGGAAAGAGAAGAAGTTTCCAGACATTGGAAACAGCATGTGCAAAGGCCCTAGAGAATTTAGGGGAACAATACCTAAGCCATTTCCCCTCCACTTTATTTCTGTCCTGTATTCATGATTGCACATTCTAAATTTACACAGTAAAAACTCAATTTCCAATGTCCATAAATTCCTTAGTTTACTAAGGGAAGTACCACATGACCTGGGTAAATAAAACCAGATTTAGTGTTCTAGGGTGGTGTTTTATTTAATCAACTTTCCTAACCCCTGTCACTTTTCCAGTATTTATTAAATTTATAACAAACCTGTTATAAAATTCCTCATGCTCACCCTCCCCAACTCTTTGTGTTTTCTGAATAATTCCAGTACTGCCTCTCTCAAACATTCCTTCCATGTGAGTATATTCTGAAAGTCAGTGGAGAAGAATGTCCTCCCTATGTTGTTTTGTAAGCATATTCATTTCTTCCACCAAATTTGTAGAGGGGCTCACTGGTGTTAGACCCTGTGCAGGCACTCCAGCCAGGTACGCACCCTACTCCTTCCTCATGGGCTCAAAACTTAATACTCATCCTCCCTGAGTCTGCCCTCCTGATTCTGCTCCACAGAGCAAGTGGAATTAGATCTGGGTGATTCATGGTCCTGGGCTATGGTCTTTATTTACCCTTTCTGCCTCCTAGTAGAGCCACCCCACCCTGCATGGAATCAGATCTATCTAATCTCTATCCATCCCAACATTTCAGGCCTAAATGCATGGCCAGATTCCATTCCCACCAGGGACCTCTGAAGTAGGACAATGAAATCACAGTCTCTGTCCTTACCTGTTGTGCCTTCCTCACACACCTCCCTTCAGGGGTCCACCATTTAAACCTCATCCTCATGCTCTATCTCCAGAGCTGGTTGCTGAGAGCCAGGGTCCCAGGGGGCTTCCCCAGAGCCATCAACAGAATAGCACTGTGTTGGTAATGTCCTAGCAGCAAACGGATGGTATATTCATATCGAGATAATTGATATAACAGATAATTTAAAGAAGGGCAATTTATGAAGATATGAGGTGTATGTAGATATGAGGATTTGTACAACATTCAAGTACTCATAACATCAAGGTGTTATCTTCCTGGGCCTGAAAGGGCAAGTTGAAAGAGCAGCAGCACTATTTACATGGCAGGCTTCCAATAAAGCCAGACTCTTGGTGATCTTAATTGTCTCATTACAAGGTCAACTTCTTTAGTCCTGCCAGTCCTCTTCCTCACAGCCTTATCTATGTATGCAGACCCCTCACTAAGCCCCTATGTAGGGGTTACTCTTCAGCATAGGGTTTCCTGTCTCTAACCTGGCCTGAAGGCCTTCCTATGAACCTGATGGCTGCAGACACCTGGCTGAGCCCACCTGCCCGAGCCCACCTGCCCCTGTAGGCTCTGCTCTGAAACCACGGATCTGGAAACAGTGCTGAGTTACCACTTTGGCCCTCTGACCTCTCTTGCATTTTGGTTAGCTGGTGACTGGTACTTGATCAGGCTAACACTGAAGTCATGGCCAGTTCTTATGGCAACTCTTTAGACCCTCCTTTTCCAGACAAACATAGTTTGGTTCAGCTGCCTGGTTCAGTTACTCAGGCAACTGTGTCCAATCCGTTTCCAGGGTTATCCACCATTGGGAGGAGGGAGGGAAGATCTTTCCACCATCCCTTCCCTGTCCTCTGTGGGCCACTGTTGCAGAGAACACAAAGGAAGATGGCTTGATACTCCCACAGAAATTTCAGTGAACTTGCCATGCTTTTACCCCCTTTCCATTATAGCCCATCCCTCTGAGGTGGGGCCAGGATGATGTGAGCCACATTCATAGGCTGGACCCTTTCCCATAAGTTCCTACATCCTTCTGCCAACAGACTGCTGCCTGCCCCCCTCCCTACAACTGCTCCAGACATACCCAGATGCATCTGAATCTGGCAGTCCTGGTTCTCAGGACACCAGGCTGTCCCACCAGAACCATGGCTCTGTTACAGTTTGGTTAAGTGACAGGTTTGTCCAAGCAGTGACTCCGCAGATTTTCTGAATATCCTCCTTTCTGTTCAGCTGTCAGTGCTGAAGTCATGCAGCCCGATTTGTTCAATGTTTTCTGTCTGGTGCTTGGGATTTCAGGAATTTGCGTGTCCTTCTTATACCCCTTAGGACTGATCATTGAGTTTTTAAAGAGAAAAAAAATGTGAATGTACAATAATGTTTACCAAGATCATATATGAATATAGTAAATACTCATGATAGAAAATTAAGTCATAAAAGGAGGGTGCAGAGCAGGATTTCAACTATGTGAAAAATAAAACAAATGAAATAAAAGAAGCAAAAATGTGGACATATAAAGAAAGTAGTAAGAAGACTTTTTTAAAAATACAACTCTAGGTCCTGGGGGGAAAATCTTCTCCACTCAGAGTCCCTACTCTGACCATCCATCAGGCTGCACACAGCCACCTCTCTGCCACAGACTTCTGGATGTGCTCTGATCAGTAGAAAAGACACTATGACCAGGAATTTTGTTTTATCCAAAGTAAGGAAAAGCTGTATGTAGAAGTTGGAGAGTTTGGGGTGCTCTGGAATAAAAGGTATGTGAAGAAGAGAGAATGTGAACCAGGAGAGAAGAGTCTAAACAGAGAAGAGAACCCCAAATCTTGGCAACAGGGCAACGCCAGACTGCAAAGACAATGAAAAATTCCCTATGGGAGGGAGGGGAAGGCATATTACATTTAATGTTGTTTCTGATTGTCTTCTGTGCTGTGATACCCCTTCACAATCTCCCCACATCTTCAGTGAAAATGTTTTATAACAATAATCTCATAATATTGATATTTGGGAGTATAAAAGAATAGAGATCATAGCAAACTGTCATGCAAACCAACACAGGAACTGATATAAGACAAGTCCTCCTGTATCAGACAAGATAGGCTAGGCTATAGCAAACATATATAAAACAAACAAATAAACAAACCATATAGAAAACCCAGTAGCTAAACACATCAAAGCTAGGCTTCTTGCTTATATCACAAGCCAGTGCAGGCCAGGTAGCTCTCCTGCATGGCTTTCCTCCAAACAATGACTCAGAGATTCAGGCAGGTTCAATCCTACATTTCCGCCATTAGGAGTCTCTCACTACTTGATGTGTGGGAGAAGGGAGGTGGTGTGGCCAGAAACACTACTAAAGCAGTACCTAGAAGAAAAGATATACCTTTACATTTTTATATTAAAAAATAAGAAAGGTTGAAAACCAATGATCTAAGATTCCAACTCAAAAGCTAGAAAAAGAACAGCAAATTAAACCCCTGCAAAAAGGAGAACAGAGGCAAAAAGATAGGAGCAGAAATCATTTTTTTTTTAAACACACAACAGTAAATCAACAGTCAAAATCTTAATCTTTAACAGATTAATATAATTAATAACCCCCTAGCAAAAAAAAAAAAATCTAGGTGGGGGAAAAAGAGGCAAAGAGAGAATACAGATAACAAAATCAAATATTTAAAATGGGATATCATGGGGCATCTGTGTGGCTCGGTTGAGCATCCAACTTTGGATCAGGTCATGATCTCACTGTTTTGTGGGTTCAAGCCCCGCATCAGGCTCTCTACTGTCAGCACAGAGCCTGCTTCAGATCCTCTGCCCCTACTCTGTCCCCCCCCACTCACACTCCTTTGTTCACTCTCTCTCTCAAAAATAAATAAACATTAAAAACATTTAAAAAATTAGCAGTAAAATGGGATATCACTATGGATCTTATATACATTAATAGGATAATGAGAGGATATAATAAACAACTTACGTAAACAAATTGGCACTCTATGTGCCCACATTTATGCCAATAAATTGGAAGATTAAAGTGAAATATACAGGTTCCCTAGAATACAATTTACCAAAAGAAGAAATTTTAAAATACCAATACCAATATCAAAGAAAGTGAATCTGAAATTAAAACTCTTCCCACAGAGAAAACTACAGCCCAAAATAGCTTCACAAAAATTTAAAGTACAAATAATGCTGATCTAAATAAGTGCATCCAGAGAATAGAGGAAGAGAAACAACCAAACTCATTTTTATAAAGCTTGCAAAACTTGATACCTTGATATTGGAAAGACATTAAGAAGAGAAAATTACTGACCAACACTGCAAGCTGGGAAATTTAGAGGAGTCCATGGTGGGGCGCCTGTGTGACTCAGTCAGCTAAGCATCCGACTTCGGCTCAGGTCATGATCTCATGGTTTGTGAGTCTGAGCCCCAAGTTGGGCTCTGTGCTGACAGCTCGGAGCCTGGAGCCTGCTTCAGATTCTGTCTCTCTCTCTCTCTCTCTCTCTCTCTCTCTCTCTCTCTGCCCTTCTCCTGCTCCCACTCTACCCCCCCTCTCTCTCAAAAAAATAAATAAACATTAAAAAAATTTTTTAGAGGAGTCCCTGGTGAGCCCATATGGTGAGCAGTAACAATCTCCGCCAAAGTATACTCTTCTGGTCATTAAACACTTGTTTGTTCCCTCTTCCCACAAGAAAACGCCTTCAACTGATCCTCAAGGAAGACAATGCAAAGTCCAATCTACCATTGCATTGGTGAAATCCCTGAAATCCCAACCACCGGACAGAAAACATTTAACAAATCGGGCTGCATGACTTCGGCACTGACAGCTGAACAGAAAGGAGGATATTCAGAAAATCTGCGGAGTCACTGCTTGGACAAACCTGTCACTTAACCAAACTGTAACAGAGCCATGGTTCTGGTGGGACAGCCTGGTGTCCTGAGAACCAGGACTGCCAGATTCAGATGCATCTGGGTATGTCTGGAGCAGTTGTAGGGAGGGGGGCAGGCAGCAGTCTGTTGGCAGAAGGATGTAGGAACTTATGGGAAAGGGTCCAGCCTGTGAATGTGGTTCAATCTATCATTGTATTGCATAGTCCTCTCCATCAAGAACAGATAAAACTTCTCTTAGACTTGAAGACCTGTGAACTAAAAAAGCAAGTTGTCCATCTCATGCCCATGCCAACCTACAAATGTGCAAAGTGGATCAGGCAAAAGATAACTTCAGTAAACAAATAAGCACACCCCTTCAGAAAGGCAAGACTGAGAGACCCCCCCATAGTCACCATTCCACAGATACACTGGTATTACAATGCTGAAATACCAATGCTTCGACATCAGGGTTGCCTAGCCTGGAGCAGCGACTCTCTCACCATTATTATCCTTTGTGATCCTCTGCATCATCCTCTGGAGGGCTTCTTTCTGGACCCTTATTCTCCTTGGCTACATATAAAGAGGGAGCTGGGGAGACTGCTCTTCCTAGGGTCAATGCAACTTCCTGCCAGAGGTTGTTTTATGGCTTAACTAACGAACTTAGGCTTTTTACACAAGCTTCTGGTTTCTTTGACAATAGTTTCCTCAAAACATTGGTAAACTCTAATCTATTGGCACCCAGACTGTTTCATTTGCCAGTATTCCTACTCAGTGTTCTTTTGTAAGACAGTCTTCGAATTTTCTTGTAAGATACAGTCTTACAATTGCTTTTGTAAGACATAATCTTCTGCCTCCTTGCCCCCATGCTCTCTCTTTCAATGTGATAGTGGTTTCCTTGAAGCTGACTGGAACAAAGGAACACACATTTAATCAGATATTTTCCATGATTCACTATAATCAACTGAAACATCTTGAGTGTTTGTCACGCAGTGTTTTAAATTTCCATCTCTTACTGTTTAGGAGCTAAAAGCAGTCAGCTTTTCTAAGTCTGCTGGCCTCAGTATTCCAGGCTTTTGTCTATACCATTTAATTTCTACTGACAAAACAACCAAATATATTCTTTTTTAAATTTTATTCTTTTAATCTATTTTCAAGTTAGTTAACATATAGTGCACTCTTGGCTTCAGTAGAACCCAGTGATTCATCTCTTACATATGATACGCAGTGCTCATCCCTCCTTAATGCCCATCATCCATTTAACCTACCCTCCCCCCAAGCACCCCCTTCCAAAAACCCTCAGTTTGTTCTCTGTATTTAAGAGTCTTTTATGGTTTGTCTCCCTCTCTGTTTTTGTCTTATTTTTCCTCCTCTTCCCCTATGTTCATCTGTTGGGTTTCTCAAACTCCACATACAAGTGAAATCATATGGTGTCTGTCTTTCTCTGATTGGCTCATTTCAGCTAGCATAATACCCTCCAGTTCATCCACGTTGTTGCAAATGGCAAGATTTCATTCTTTTTCATCACCAAGTAGTATTCCATTGTATGTATATACCACATCTTCTTAATCCATTCATCAGTTGATGGATATTTGAGCTCTCTGTATAATTTGGCTATTGTTTATAGCACTGCTATAAACATTGGGGTTCATGTGCCCCTTTGAATCAGCATTTTTTGGATACTTTGGATAAATTCCTAGTAGTGCAATTGCTGGGTTGTAGGGTAGCTCTATTTTTAATTTTTTGAAGAACCTCCACCATACTGTTTTCCAGAGTGGCTGCACCAGTTTGCATTCCTACCAACAGTGCAAAAGGGTTCCCCTTTCTCCACATCCTCGCCAACATCTGTTGTTTGCTGAGTTGTTAATATTAGCCATTCTGACAGGTGTGAGGTGGTATCTCATTGTCGTTTTGATTTGTATTTCCCTGATGATGAGTGATGTTGAGCATCTTTTCATGTGTTTGTTTGTTTGTCATCTGGATGTCTTCTTTGGAAAAGTGTCTATTCATGTCTTCTGCCCATTTCTTCACTGGATTATTTGGTTTTTGGGTGTTGAGTTTGGTAAGTTCTCTATAGCTTTTGGATACTAACCCTTTATCCGATGTCATTTGCAAATGTCTTCTCCCATTCCATCAGTTGCCTTTTAGTTTTGTTCATTGTTTCCTTTGCTGTACAGAAGCTTTTTATCTTTATGAGGTCCCAGTAGTTCATTTTTGTTTTTATTTCCCTTGCCTCCACTTGACGTGGAGACACGTCAAGTAAGAAGTTGCTGCAGCTGAGGTCAAAGAGGTTGCTGCCTGTTTTCTCCTCTAGGATTTTGATGGTTTCCTGTCCCACACTTAGGTCTTTCATCCATTTTGAATTCATTTTTGTGTATGGTATAAGAAAGTGGTCCAGTTTATTTCTGCTGCATGTTGCTGTCCAGTTCTCCCAGCACCATTTGCTAAAGAGACTGTCTTTTTTCCATTGAATACTCCTTCCTGCTTTGTCAAAGCTTATTTGGCCATACACTTGTGGTTCCATTTCTGGGTTCTCTATTCTATTACATTGATCTATGTGTCTGCTTTTGTGCCAATACCATACTGTCTTGATTATTACAGTTTTGTAATACAGGTTAAAGTCCAGAATTGTGATGCCTCCAGCTTTGATTTTCTTTTTCAACATTACTTTGGCTATTCAGGGTCTTTTGTGGTTCCATACAAATTTTAGGATTGTTTGTTCTAGTTCTGTGAAGAATGCTGGTGTTATTTTGATAAGGATTTCATTGAATGTGTAGACTGTTTTGGGTAGTATTGACATTTTAACAATATTTCTTCTTCCAATCCATGAGAATGGAATGTTGTTTTTCCATTTCTTTGTGTCTTCGATTTCTTTCACAAGCTTTCTATAGTTTTCAGTGTACAGATCTTTTACCTCTTTGGGTAGGTTATTCCTAGGTATTTTATGGGTTTTGGTGCAATTGTAAATGAATAGATTACTTGATATCTCTTTCTGTTGCTTCATTATTGGTGTATAGAAATGCAACCGATTTCTGTACATTGATTTTATATCCTGTGATTTTGCTGAATTCATGTATGAGTTCTAGAAGGTTTTTGGTGGAGTCTTTCAGGTTTTCCATGTAGAGTATCATGTCATCTGAGAAAAGTAAGAGTTTGTCTTCTTTGCCAATTTGGATGTCTTTTATTTCATTTTGTCCATTTCATTTTGTTTATTTCATTTTGCTGAAGCTAGGACTTCCAATACTATGGCGAACAACAGTGGTGAGAGTGAATATCTCTTTTGTGTTCCTGATCTTAAGGGAAAAGTTCTCAGTTTTTCCCCATTGAGAATGATATTAGCTGTGGGCCTTTCATATATGGCTTTTATGATGCTAAGGTATGTTTCTTCTATCCCGACTTCTTTGAGGGTTTTTATTAAGAAAGGATGTTGTATTATGTCAAATGTTTTTTCTGCATCAATTGACAGGAACATATGGTTCTTTTCCTTTCTTCTATTAATGTGGTATACCACATTGATTGATTTGCAAATATTGACCAGCTCTGCAGCCCAGGAATGAATCCCACTTGATCATGGTGAATAATTTTTTAATGACTGTTGAATTCGATTTGCTAGTATCTTGTTGAGAATTTTTGCATCATGTTCATCAGGAATATTGGCCTGTAATTCTCCTTTTTCGTGGGATCTTTGTCTGGTTTTGGAATCAAGGTAATTCTGCCTTAATATAATTGATTTGGAATCTTTCCTTCCATTTCTCTTTTTGGAACAGTTTGAGAAGAATAGGTATTAACTCTGCTTTAAATGTCTGGTAGACATTCCATTTCTTTGCTGGTTATGGGTCTGTTCAAATTTTCTATTTTTTCGCATTTGAATTTTGGTAGTGTGTGAGTGTCTAGGAATTTGTCCATTTCTTCCAGATTGTCCAGTTTGTTGGCATATGATATTTTCATAGTATTCTCTAATAATTATTTGTATTTCTGTGGTGTTGGTTGTGATCTCTCCTCTTTCATTTGTGATTTTATCTATTTGGGTCCTCTCTCTTTTCTCTTTGAGAAGTCTGGCTAGAGGGTTATCAATTTTGTAAGCCAGCTCTTAGATTCACTGATTTGTTCTACTGTTGTTGTTGTGGGTTTTTTTCTTTTTTTGGATTCTATATTGTTTATTTCTGCTCTAATCTTTATTATTTCTATTCTTCTGTTGGCTTTGGGTTTTCTTCACTGCTGCCTTTCTATTCCCTTTAAGTGTGAGGTTAGGTTGTATATTTGGGACCTTTCTTGCTTCTTAAGATAGGCCTGAATTGCAATGTATTTTCCTGTTAGTACTGCCTTTGCTGCATCCCAAAGGGTTTGGACTATCATGGTTTCATTTTCATTTGCTTCCATATATTTTTAAATATCTTCTTTAATTTCCTGGTTAACCCATTCATTCTTTAGTAGGATGTTCTTTAGCCTCCATGTATTTGGGAGCTTTCCAAATTTTTTCTTGTATTTGATTTCAAGTTTCATAGTGTTGTGATTCTGAAAATATGCATGGTATGATCTCAATCCTTTTATATTTGTTATTCTAAAAGAAAAAAAAAAGGAGAGAGTGGTGAGACACAGAGAAGAGAAGAACAAATAGGAAAAACTGGCAGACAGATAGACAAACAGACTAACAGACAAAAACAACAGTGCCTGAGACCCGTGGCTGTGCTGGTTTGGAGGAGAGGCCATCTGGTTCGTTCACTGTCAATCTCACTCCTGTAGATAAGCAGTTGCCAGGGGCACAGGGCAGGGTTTGTTGTAAGCGGGTCCCGCCTCCACTAGGGACCACGGTTCTGTTCCCTGAAACCCCACCTTGTTCATGTTGGAGGGGGAAAATCGCAACACCTCAATCTCTCCTCCCCCAACCAGTGTCTCAAACCACTGTTAGGCAGCCCTCACAGAGTAGCACGGGCAGGCTGGCTTGGACTGCTCCACAGTCTCTGGCGCCTCCTAGGCACTGGGCTGAGATTCAAAACCCAATATCTTAAAGGATCCCACACCCTGGGGACCTGGTTCTGGAAAAGGGACACTCCGCCCAGGTGATAAAAGGCCTTGAGCTGGCACCTGCAGGGTCTTTTGTCCTTGGGGTGGGGCAATACACCTTCTTCCTACAGTACTCAAGGGAGGAGACTGTTCTCTCCCAGTGCATCCCTGAGATTGCTACATCCACCCTAAGGCTGGCTCCCCTACCCACCAGGTGCTGCGTACCCAGAAGCAGCTCTGGTCAGAGAAAGTCGCGCACTTTTGAAAACCTGGAGTTTCAGCACCTAAGGCTGTTTGCAAGATAGAAACTGGCACTCTCCATATTTCTCATTCCCCAGTCCATTGTCAGGAGAGGTTTTCCTCTTATGCTAACTCAATACCGCAATCTCACAGCCCCTCTTTCTCTCCCTTTTGTCTCTCCACAGAAGGGGTTCCTTCCCTCTATGCCTACACCTTTTTATCTCCCCCAACTGGCATACACACACCTTGATCCTACCAAGCTGTCTCCCTCCACCCGTGGAGATCCTTGTGCCACTCCGCACATTGATTTCCTGAGTGTTCCAAGTGATCTGACCTCAATATAGCTGTGTTTGAGGGACACGAGAAATCCCAGGCCCCCTATTTCTCTGCCATCTTAACTCCCCCTAGCCTCCTATCATATTTTTTGGAAGTATTTGTGAAGTATTGAGGTTAACTCTTCTTTAAACATTTGGTAGAATTTAACATTGAAGCCACCTGTTCTGTTTTTCTTTGAGGAAAGTTTTTGATTACTAATCCAATCTATTTGTTTGAGGTCTGTTATAGTTTTCTATTTCTTCTTGAGTCAGTTTCCATGTTTTATGTCTTTCTAGAAATCTGTTCATTTCATCTAGGCTATTTAATTTTTTGGCATATCAGTGTTCATAGCATTCCCTTATATTCCTTTTTATTTTGGTAAGATCAGTAGTTATGTCTTCTCTTTTATTCCTGACTTTAGTAATTTGAGTCTTCTCTTTTTTTTTTCTTGGTCATTCCAGGTAAAGGTTTGTCAGTGTAATTGATCTTTAAAAACAACAACAGCAACAACAACAACAAATACAGAGAACAAGCTGAGGGCTGCTGAAGGGGAAGTGGGTAGGGGATGGATTAAGTGGATGGTGGGCATTAAGGAGGGCACCTTTTTTTAAAAAAATATAATTTATTGTCAAGTTGGCTAATGTACAGTGTATACAGTGTGCGCTTGGTTTTGGGGGTAGATTCCCATGATTCATCACTTACATATAACAAACACCCAGTGCTGATAGGAGGGCGCTTTTTGGTATGAGCACTGGGTGTGATATGCCAAGTGATGAATCACTGGGTTCTACTCCCGAAACAAGGCTACACTGCATGTTAACTAACTTGAATTTAAATGAAAAAATAAAAATAAAAATAAGAAAAAAACCTTCTAGTTCTGTTGATTTTCTCTATTGTTTTTCTATTTGTATTTTATTTATTTCTGACCCAATCTTTATTATTTCCTTCCTTCTGCTTGCTTTGGGTTTAGCTTGCTCTTCTTTTTCTAGTTCCTAAAGATGAAAGTTTAGGTTATTGATTTGACATCTTTTTTTCTCTTTCAATACAGGTGTTTACAGCTATAAATTTCCCTTGCACTGCTTTATTATATCCCATAAGCTTTAGTATATTATGTTTTCATTTTGATTCACCTCAAAGTATTTTCTAATTTCCCTTGTGAATTCTTCTTTGGCCCATTCAGAAGAAATATGTTTCATTTCCACATGTTTGTGAATTTCCTTCTGTTACTTATTTCTAATCTCATTCTATTGTGGTCACAGACTACATTATTTTAAACCTTTTAAATTTATTGAAACTTGTTTTGGGTTTGACATATGGTCCATTATAGAGAATGTTCCATGAACACTTGAAAAGAAAATATATTCTGTTGTTGAGTGGAAGGTTTTATTGGTATCTATCAGGTCTAGTTTGTTTATATTGTTGTTTAAGTCTCTATATTCTTCTTGATCTTGTAAGTCCACCTAGTTATTCTATCCATTATTGAAAGTGGGGTATTGAAGTCTTCAACTCTTATTGTAGAACTGTCTCTTTATCTCTCAATTCTGTTAGTTTTTGTTTTGTATATTTTGGGGTTCTGTTTTTAGATGCACATATGTTTAAAATTTTTACATCTTCTTGATGGATTGATTCTTTTGTAATTAAAAAAAGACAAGCTATTCTTCTTTGTCTCTAGCAACAATTTTTGTCTTACAGGTTTTTGTTTTTTTCTGGTATTAGTATAGTCATTCCAATTTTTTTTTCTTAGCTACTATATGCATGGTATATATTTTTCCATCCTTTTGCTTTCAACCTATTTCTGTCTTTAAATCTAATACACATGTCTCATAGATGGTATATAGTGTATCATGGGCATTTATTTGTTTGCTTGCTTGCTTGCTTTTTACCCATTCTGTCAGTCTCTGGCCAATTTTATTCTGAGCTCATCTTTTTCTTGTGACACCTTGTCAGTTGCAACCAATAGTAGCCAATGTGCACTACTAATGTTCTGTTATTCCACTTCTCCTCCTACAGACGTCATATAAGTAAACATCAGTTCTGCCCGCAAAGTTAGATCAATTGATAAAGTCTCAGCACCACAGAACATGCATTGAGACATTTCCAGTCTCCAACATTAGTTTTCCTCTCAGCATGCCACCAGACCATTAAGCTGTTAGAGCAGTGCCCTACTTCAAGATAGCAATTTGCATATTTGTACAGATCTTCCTCAACTTATAATGGGACTATGTACCAATAAACCCATTATAGGTTGAAAACATCAACAGTCAAAAATGCTTGCACTACACCTAACCTACTGAACATCATAGCTTAGCCTATCCTACCTTCAGTGTGCTCAGAACACTTACATTAGCATACAGTTGGACAAAATCATCTAATGCAAAGCCTATTTTATAATTAAGTATTGCATATCTCATATAGTTTATTCAGCACTATACTGAAAGTGAAAAACAGAATGGTTGTATAGGTGCAGAATGGTTATAAGTGTATCAGTTGTTTACCCTCCTGATTTCATGGCTGACTGGGAGCTACAGTTCATTGCCACTGCCCAGCATCACAAGAGAGTACTATACAATGTATTGCTACACTGGGAAAAGATCAAAATTCAAAGCATGGTATCACTTTTGCACCATCATAAAGTCAAAAAATTGTAAGTCGAACCATTGTAAGACAGGAATCCCTGGTATAATATTTATATCAGTCAAGAGTATGAAAATGATATAGTATGATAATAAATAAACTCAAAAATCTAACTGGTCTAACCTAACAAGGTTTATTTCTCACTCATGTTACCATCCAATGCAGGTCAGGTAACTATCCACATGGCTGTCTCTAAGCAGCAGCATACCACTTACGTGTAGCTATTTTGCCATCTCTGAGTTCTTCACTTTCTGAAATCATAGACAGGAGAGACAGAGAGTGGCTGATAGCGCACGGGGGTTATTGCCAGGCTCGAAAATAGCACATATCACTTTGGCTCACACCTAATGGGCCAGATATACTCACATTTAACTGCATGTGACTCAACTGCAACATAGATGAAAATCTTCAGAAACACATTAATATTTGATGATCACTAGTAGTCTCCACCATACCCCTATTCCCTAAATATATCAGAATTTCACCTTTGAAAGAGGAGAAGGGTGGTCAGAGTCCACTAGTTTATAAATACAAGCCATCCAGAACTGGAAGAAGTATCATGGTTAAGTGGTATGGGCTCCAGAGTCAGGCTGTCTGTGTTCAAATCTTAAGTCTACTATTTAATAATTATGTCAACTAAGACACCAAATTAACCTCTATAGGCTTTAGTTTGCTTGTCTGTAAAGTGGGGATTAAATCGTACCTACCTTTTAGATGCGTTGTCAAGGTGAAATGAGCCAATCTCTGTAAAACAGAGAAAATACCTTGCACATAGTAAGTATGTAATAGATGTTACCTATTATTAGTTAAAAAGCTGGAAAATAGTGAGACAGGAAATAAAACCATACAGTGAATGTTATTGCTGTAAATATTTTCCTCTGCGTGCCTGATTGGAAATGTGTTTGTCTGGGGGCTCCAAGCAGTGGCAGGAAAGTAAGTGGCCAGACAGATGAGGCGCTAATGGGCTTATTTATATGAGATGAACAGGCGTCTGATAATGGCATTAGCTCTTACAAGTGCAGTGGTCCAACCTTAAGAATGCTCCCTGAGAACTTAAAGAGGAGAGGCTTAATTGGAGTGCAGTTTAAATCTCATCACAACCCTACACAAAGAACAAAGTCGCTGGCACAGTGGCAAGAAGCTTGGACTTGACTTTGACTGCTTCTGATATTCCAAACAATATGGCTCTGCCAAGCTCAGGATGAAGGATCAAGAGGAGCCCAGCAAGTGTGAATCTATCAGCTTTCACTCTGAGGGGGCTGAGCAGGCTCTTGTTCCTGCTACAGTTAAGAGATGAATTTGCAAGGAGCCCAGAGAAATAAAGTACTCATCTGAGCTGAGTGTGGTCAATCCAGTTTTTGAATTCAGGGTCTTTATCTGAGAGGTGATAGGGCACAGTGGCTAAAAGCACAGATTCTGGAGTCAAACTGTGTTCAAACCCCAACTCTGACCCTGAATTAACTGTGTGAATCTAAGCTAGTCATTAACTCCTCCAAACCTACCAGTTTTTATCCATTAGCTGGGATTTATATTACTGTGTTTGTTGTCCTCTATTTGCCCTTCCATATCCACTTTTCCTCTCTCCGTGCACACCCTGATTTATGTCCCAGGATACTGGCCTATAAGAACGGAATCAAGGGACTCCATTGCTCTCTGGCGTCTGGTTGTGTCCAAGAATTTAGCACATGGGACGAGAGTGAAATCTTGGTATTTATTTCCCTCGATCCCACTCTGCTGGGTTGCTGCAGGTTGGTTGTGACCCTCTCCCAAAGACCACAGCTACTTTTCATTATAGCTTTTTTCCACAGGTTCCTAAAACCACTACCTCCTCTTTCCTTTTCAGGCCTGGCATAGTAACGGTTCCCCACTATCACTAGCTCCAACATACTCTAACATCCCTTGTTTCTTTCCCTAAACTCTTCCCACTTAATCCCCTCATTAAGTGCTCTTCAATTACCCACTTTTGAGTGCCAGGACCTTGACTAATACAACTACATGCTTACAGTAGATACACCTTTGGGTGGCTAACTGGTTCACAGTGACTCCTTTTCTCTGAGAACCATCCTTATACAAAGGTGGCCATCCCTGTACTACATGTCCCTTCAACCTGATTGGTTCAAGGATAGATACCTGACCCAAGGTAGGCCAATCAGATTCTCCCTCATAGAAATGTGATATTTGGAACAAAGAAAGCCAGTAGGACTGCACCAGGTTTATCTCCAAATCCACCTTGTAAACAGTCTACAAAAGCAGGCAAGAGTGGGTTCCTATATTTCCAAGTTTTGATTATTCAACCCTTCCTCCTGTTCCATGAGATACCCTATTATCCTTTCAATACATTTCTTCTTCTTTAACTAGCCAGAGTTGGTTTCTGCTGCTTACATTCCAAAGAATGTCAATGAATACAGTACCTCATAGAATTTTATGAGATAATATATACAGGGTAGTTAGCACAATGTTTGATGTATGGTAAGCTCCCAATAATTTGTAGCATTTATTGTTTATAACAGTGGAACTAATAAGAGAATGAGAAGACAAGCCACAAACTGGGAGAAAATATTCACAAAGACACATCTGAGAAGAACTGTTATCCAAATTATACAAAGAACTCTTAAAATTCAACAATAAGAAAATTAACCCAATTAAAGGATTAAAAGTCCAATACAACAGGAGACTTAACTTCAAAATGGAAGGGTCCATATGGGGTCATATTATGTACTCCCACTGCAGTAAATTTAGAAGGGCACTCTTCATGGGCTCCTATATATAAAATAAAATCTACTCCCTTCACAGGAAACCAAAGGGCCTTCTCATTCCTGTGAACCTGTAGAAGACCTCAAACTTCTTATGATGGTTGTACATTTTTCATTCTCCTTTCCCCAATTTATACTAACAATTCCTCCTTACAGTGGGCCATTCAAGAGGATCACCACAGACATTTTAATTACAAAGCAGAAAACCCATCTATTCCTGCTGTCTGTTCCCATTCCCATCTGAGGATGCTTCAAGCCTGATATCTAAAAATCTTCTCACTGGCAGCACTGGCAGACACTGGGTTTGTAATTTGCTCTAACCATTAACCTGTATTTTTCTTGTGTCTATAAAAGTACCTCTTATTAATTACCTAATTGCTTACTAAGCAGAACAGAGTCTATATGATGGCTAAACACCACCTGTTACACAGTTATGGCCTCAATAACTCTCAAAATAAGATTATATTATTAAATACTAAAATAACTCAAATGCATAAAGCAGTTCTACAAAATAGAATGGCATTAAATGTTTTAACTGTTGCACAAGGTGGAACTTGTGCTCTCAAAAACAGTGCTGTGTGTGCATTCCAGATTACCACAAAAATATTTTTGGATTTCTAGCTGACATGAATATTCAAATTGGCGCTTTTAAACAATCCCTCTCTTTCCTTTAATGATTAGTTAAACATCTAGACTGGAGGATTTCAATCACCTATTAAGGGTCTCTCTGTTGGACTTCTCATAGTTCTAGCCATGCTAATCCTAATATGTTGCCTTTTTCAATGTCTCTCTGCTTGGTGCTGAGACTCCATCACCATGGCAGATGATCCTTACCCACAGAGGTACCACCTTACCATCCATATTGGATTCAGCTGCTTCTGCCT
This sequence comes from Panthera onca, assembly GCF_046562875.1. NCBI lineage: Eukaryota > Metazoa > Chordata > Mammalia > Carnivora > Felidae > Panthera > Panthera onca. The sequence goes on from NC_138348.1 coordinate 48,196,792, forward strand.
TTTGTAATTCCCTTGTATGTTCCCTGACTGACCAATGTTGACCATTAGGTAGGTACATCACACCCCTACTCAGCGGGAAGAAGCTACAGAGATGAGATCTAACACCTTCAACAACCTTAAAGATTTAAGGGTCAACATTGTTCAGGGAGGATATGATGAGGGAACTTATGACAAGCTGATGGTCAAGCACAAGCTAGCACACTGCCCCTCCCCCCCCCCCCAGGTGGGATATGTGTGGTATTCCTCAGGCACTCCTAGCTGTTCACAGACAAAGGAAAGGGAAAGAAAACCAAAGGTTAAACTGATAGAGTCTTCATCAGTTTACAAATATTTCATCAATAGCCTAATCTCCAGAAACTCCCTACTGTCTTAATGATAGTTTTGCTAAAGAGGAAAACATCCTTAGCTTCACAATAGCTAGGTCTCCAGTAATCAGTGAGTCTTCTTTAGCATATGGAAATCCCTTTAAGAAATTTGACTTTATCTCCCCCAACTCTACTGTATATAACCACTCTTCACAACCCCAGTGCAGCTCTTTCTGCCTATGGGTCCTGTCCCATTGTTTAATAAAATCACCTTTTTGCACCTAAATGAATAAATAAATAAATAGTAAAAGACAATAACAAATACCTCACCAAATACAGATGGCAAAAAGCATATAAAAAATGTTCAACATCACATTTCATTAGGGAATTATAAATTAAAACAATGAGATACCACTACACATCTATTAGAATGGCCAAAACCCAAACACTGACAACAGTAAATGCTGACAACGATGTGGAGCAACTGGAACTCTCATTCATTGCTGGTGAGAATGCAAAATGGTACCGCCACTTTGGAAGACAGTTTGCAGTTTTTTACAAAATTAAACATGCTTGTATTATACAATCCAGTAGTTGTGGGTATTTTCCCACATGAGTTGAAAACATATGTTTACACAAAAACCTACACAAAAACCTGAACATTTATAGCAGCTTTGTTCATAATTGCCAAAACTAGAAAGCAACGAAGGTCTCCTTCAGAAGGTGGACATAGAAATAAACTGTGGCAAACCCAGAGAATGGAATATTATTCAACTCTAAAAAGAAATGAGCTATTGAGCCGTAAAAAGCCATGAAGGAAAAAAATGCATATTTTTTCAAATGCATATTATTAAATGAAGATGCCAGTCTAAAAAAGCTATATATATACTATATGATTCCAACTACCTGACATTCTGGAAAAGACAAAAATGTGGGGACAAAAAGATTAGTGGTTGCCAAGGGGTGGGAAGAGGGAGGTATGGACAGTCAGAACATAGAGGAATTTTAGGGCAGTGAAGCTACTCTGCATGATACTATAATGCTGAATACATGTCATTTATACATTTGTCAAAACCCATAGAAAGAACAACACCAAGAGTGAACCCTAAACTATGGACTTTGGGTGATGAGGATGTGTCAGTGTAGGTTCATCAATTGTAACAAATGAACCACTCTGCTGGTGGTGGGGGTGGGGGGGGTTGATAGGGGAAGAAATGGGGGTGGGGGTAGGAGGTATAAGAATTCTCTATGGTTTCCACTCATTTTGCTGTGAACCTAAAACTTCTCTAAAAAATGAAGTTTACTAATTTTTTTTTAAGCGGAAAAAAGGTGGAGCTAATAATTACCTCACATATTTTGTGAAAATTAATGAATCCATGTGGTCTCTACTAAACTCTGATGAGCTCCCATAGGACTCAGTTCTGGAGAGTTAATCTAGGCAAATCTCAATTAGTTCTAATGTCCTACAAGAGAGATAATATTAACAATGCCACAAGATGTCCACTGACTGATGAATGGATAAAGAAGATGTGGTGTGTGTGTACACACACACACACACACACACACACACACCAGAATACTACTCAGCAATCAAAAAGAATGAAATCTTGCCATTTGCAACAATGTGAATGCAGCTAGAGTGTATTATGCTAAGCAAAATAAGGCAGGCAGAGATAGACAAGTATCAAATTATTTCACTCATCTGTGGAATTTAAGAAACACAACAGATGAACATAGGGGAAGAGAAGGAAAAATAAAATAAAAACAGAAAGGAAAGCAAACTCTAAGAGACTCTTAAATACAGAGAACAAACTGAGGGTTGCTAGGGGGTAGGTGGATGGGGGGATGGGCTACATGGGTGATGGGCATTAAGGAGGGCACTTGTTGGGATGAGCACTGGGTGCTATATGTAAGTGATGAGCCACAGGGTTGCACTCCTAAAACCAATACTACACTGTATGTTAACTAACTTGAATTTTAAAAAATAAATACAAAAAAAAAAAACAACAGTGCCACAGACTGACACAGTCCAGCAGTGGACATGTTATTTGGTCTGTTTGAGTTTCCTCATTTGTAAACTGTTCTCTCCCTCTCCCAAAGGAGTCTTGTGAGATGGTCAATCAATCAAGTCCTGGGGAGGCAAATGATTAAGTGGGCCAAAGAGAACACTCCAGCTCCTACACACAGGGAAACTGAGACACCTAAACAACGACCAATTAGAGTTTTTCTGTGAAATTAGTTGAATTACTAGGAGTTGTCTCTCTTCTTTTAAGATCACAAACTTAAGGATAATTAAATCCTGAAGTCTCTGAGATTGTTTCAACATATGGGAACAGTGTGCTAGAAAAGAACTCCAACATAGAAGGAAGCCATCCCAAAAGATAGAGGAAAATAGAGAAGTGGATTCCTGGCAAATTTGGGGGTTCCTTGATCCGGCTATGCCTGAAGCTAAAACCTGGAGTTTTCCTTTATGAAAACCAATACATTCTCTTTTTGCCTATGCTGATTAGAGATGGATACCTGTTATTTGCAGCTGAGACAGTCCTATCATTATATAAACCTTTCTTCTAAAAATGTTAGATACTTTCAGAATTATTTCCTTTGTCTTAAAAAATTAAAAATATGGGGTGCCTGGGTGGCTCAGTCAGTTGAGCGTCTGACTTCGGCTCAGGTCATGATTTCATGGTTCATGAGTTTGAGCTCTACATCGGGCTCTTTGCTATCGGCACAGAGCCCACTTCAAATCCCAATCTCCTTCTCTCTCTGCCCCTCCCCTGCTTGCACTCTATCTCTCTCAAAATAAATAAATAAACTTTAAATAAATAAATAATAAAAACACAATTATTTCCTTTGTCTTAATAAAAGCCCTGGGAAATAATGGATACAGAAATTTTTCTTTTCATTTTTCTGGGGGGAAAAAACTAATATGTTAAGAAATATTTTCAAATTTACATAGCAAATATTTACAAATCTACATGGTTCCAAGTGTAGAATACCAGTCCCACTAGCGCCACATTATGACCTTTCATGAGTTCCAGACACTTTTGTCTTCATGAGCAACTTCTTCCATAAAATGATATTTGAAATTGCATTTTATGAATGCACTGGTATAACACAATCCAGACTGGCTTCATTTTTATATATTATTTTTATTTTTTTGTTCTTTTTTTTTAAGATTTTATTTTTAAGTAATCTCTACACCAATGTGGGGCTCAAACTCACAACCCTGAGAGCAAGAGTCCCATGCTCCACCAACTGAGCCAGCCAGGCACGCTTTTTTTGTTCTTTTTAAAAGAAACCAAAACATTTGGCCCTAATGAGCCAAATGGGTAAGACGACCCTAAGCCTTGTTTGCAAAAGAAAATAGAAAGAAGTATGAGATAATATATGTGAATATACTAGGTACTCTGTTGACCATAAGTCACTGAACAAATGTAAGAACTATTAATTATAAAAGGGTGCTCTCAGGAGGGTAATGCAAATGTGTAGCCCACATATATGATCATGAAATGGTTAAACACCAAAACCCCAAGTGGCTACAAATAGGAGAGGCTTAATGGTAAGAGACCGAAGAATGGGGAATCAATGGCTTTTGACAGTAAGGAGCCTTTTGCAAGTCACTGGGCTCTGTCACTGGGCCCTGTGTTCATGGCATGGACCAGCATGAGGCACTGCCAAGGAGAAGCAATCTTGGGCACAGAGGAAAGCTGACATACACTCAGTTGAGTCTAGTCCTGCTCTTCAACTGGACAAGGCTGGCAGAACTCATGAAGAGACATGTGGGCCAGGGAGTAGTTTTGGGACAAGGCTGAAAGAGAGTTTTTACCCAGGTGGCCATAGGCAGGGTGGACCCAAAAGCATAGATCAAATGTCAAGTGCAAAAAGGTAAAGTGAGGTCAAAGACAAAGAAATGACAGGTCAGGAACAGGAGGGATCAGGAACACTATGTGGTGGGGCGCCTGGGTGGCTCAGTTGGTTAACCACCTGACTTCAGCTCAAGTCAAGCTCCGTGTAGGGCTCTGTGCTGACAGCTTGGAGTCTGGAGCCTGCTTTGGATTCTGTGTCTCCTTCTTTCTCTGCCCCTCCACAATTTACAATCTGTCTCTCTCTCTCTCTCTCAAAATAAATAAACATTAAAAAAAAAAAAAAAGAACACACTGTGTGGAGCTGTCAGAAGAGGATCACACAAAAAGCCATGAACTAGAAGGCATGTTTTAGGGGCCTGTTATAATGTGCTGACCCCATGGCCCAAAGGCAGTCCCTGGTATCTGTAAGATTTTGTGCAGAGTCAGACATACTGGATGAAATTAAACCCTCTCAAAAACGTAGTCATTGAAGATTTACTCCTTTACTGTAAACTTTGAACAACTGTTGTTGGAGAGACTGGGAATTCTCCACTGTTGATATTAAGACCCCACTTTAAGGAAGTAAATCGGTTCAATGTAGAAATGTAGTATTCAGACAGCTTGAGGTACAGAAGAGGATTAAGAAATAAAACCAGGCTAGGGGCACCTGGGTGGCTAAGTCTTTTAAGCGTCTGACTTTTGATCCCAGCTCAGGTCATGATCTCATGGTTCATGAGTTTGAGCCCCCAAGTCAGGCTCTGCACTGTCAGCATGGTGCCTGCTTGGCTCTCTCCCTCTCTCTCTGCCCCTCTCCTGCTCTCGCTCTCTCTCTCTCTCTCTCAAAAATAAATAAAAAGAAAGAAAGAAAGAAAGAAAGAAAGAAAGAAAGAAAGAAAGAAGAAAGAAAGAAAGAAAGAAAGAAAGAAAGAAAGCCAGACTAAGATAAGACAACAATGAAGAGGATGCCAACCAAAGCAGGACACAGATGATGTCCTCTGCCACACCTGGCTGGAGTTGTCACAGTCCCCTAGCAAAAAGTGAATTGCATCAAGAAACAAACAACATTTTATCTTCATTTGTGGTTACTTGTATAAGTGCATTTGATTCAGTCTGCTTGTATAGTTTTCATCCCCCACTGTGAGCTCAGCCATTCTAGACTAGACTTTGAGTTCTCATTGCCTTTATAGAGTTCTGAGAGCAAGATGTCTCTTATGGTAATAGGAGACACCTGTCTTTATGGAAAGACACCTTGGAGAAGTAGGTTCCAACAGTCACTGCTTAGATCCTAGTGCCCAAATTGAGAAGATGAGGTAACCACTCTCCCCCTCACCTCCTTTGAAACTACAGAACACGCCAGAACATTAGAGAACAAGGCGTCAACAGGCCTAGTACTATGCGGGTGTGCCACATATTACATAAGCACATGGATTAATTAAGAAGCAAGGTCTGAACTGGGTCAGACATGAAGGGGCCCAAGAAACAACAAGTACTCAGATAACTGAGAACATGACACAAGAACTTGCCAGGCAGCTGTGCTGTTAAGTCAATAAGAACGTGTTGCTGGGAGATGCCCAGTCTCTGCAATATGACTGAGACTTTTGTCATGCTGCCTCTTGCTGCTTTTTGCTGCATTGCTGAAGGAATGACCTTCACAGCACAGGCCTGCGGGCACGGTGAGAGGGGAGGTGGAAGTCCTCACACGGGGCGGAGATTGGGAAGCCATGATGGGCAGTGCCCTCCGAGGTAGCCAAGGCTCCTTCAGTTCACCTTCACGGACAGCCTGGCCTGGGTTGAGAGCAGTGGGGGAGGATGTCAAGGTTTCAAAAACGTGGCCCACTCCAGCCTTCCCTGGTTCTGTAAAAATTCTGTAGGAGCGCTGGGTCCCTTCTAGAGCTTCAATAACTCATAAAGTCAATGCGCTCAGGTGCCCGGCTTCTCTCTTTGCCTCCTTCAAACAAGTAAAATTGTATCTCTCCCTCTCTCCCTCACTCTCTCCCTCTCTCTTTTTTAAATAAGTGTGTTTCTATTTTTATTCTTGTTTTTCTTCAAACCAAAAACTTCAATAACCACTAGAAACACAAAGAAGAGGAAATTGTGATATATAGTCACTTCCTAGACTACAGCTCAAACTCCTGGAAAGAGTCTGTGTTTTAGCATCTGCCCTGAGCTGCAGACCACAGATCTCAGTTTTAAATTGGAGGCAGGGACGCCTGGTGGCTCAGTTGGTTAAGCACCCAACTCGTGTTCTCTGCTCAGGTCATGATCTCACAGGTCCTGAGTTCCAGCTCCGTAACAGGCTCTGTGCTGATGGCAGGGATCCTGCTTGGGATTCTGTCTCTCCTTCTCTCTGCCCCTCCCCCACTTGTGCAAGTGCACGTGTGTGGGTGTGTGCGCTCTCTCTCTCTCTCTCTCTCTCAAAATAAATAAACTTTAAAAATAAAAACAAATAAATTGGAAGCAGAATGGGCTTCTTTTAACCATTCTGTTTAAAAAGAGCTACAGAGGAGCATCCTGCATGCAACACTCCAGGACTCTTCTACAGAAAAGAGAGCTAGGAATCCGTACCAGGTGCAAACAACACATCTTCTGCTACCTCTGACAGACTCAGAGCCTTCCAGTCATTCTCAACGCCACTCCTCGCCATTGCACTTGATGGAGCTGACTGACCACGTGGAAAATTATCCCAAAAAAATCTGTGAAAGAAACTTGCAAGGAAAGTTACAGAACATCACAGTGGAAAACTCCTGTTTAGCAGGGCAGAGGGCCAGAGCAAAATCTTTGCAGAGCCATGCCACTGAGCTTTCCCCACCTCCATCTTCACCTTTACTCTTCCATCTTGGCTCACTGACCCTTTATAATTGCTGGCATCATGTAATACACTGGCCTACAATGAGGAAGGGAAACAAAATTTCAAGAGACACAGTTAGAGGTACCTGTTCTGCCTACCTCCCTGTCTCTTGGAACTGTCCCTGCTCCTAGTCCCTTCAGTCTAGCTGGTCATTCATTCATTTATTGCATAGATATTTATTGACCACTTACTATATCCCAAGAGTGTGGTAAGTGGAGATACAAAAAATGAGCAAAACAGACAGGCCCAACCTTACAGAGTTAACTTTTTAGTAGGGAGAGTTAGGTGATATGCAAGTAAATAAATAAATGAAGAACATAATTTGGGGTAAAAATGCTTGCTATGAATTTTTAAAACACAAAATGATGTGATGTTCTAGAGAGTGATTTGGAGAAGGGCTGCCTACTCTAGATAAAATAGACTAGGAAAACCTCTCTGAAGAGTTAAATATGAGCTTACACATGAGTCAGGAAGAGTTTTGGCCACAGTGAAAATTGTGGACAAAAGAAAGAACAGGTGTAAAGGTCCTGGGGTAGAAATGGGAGAGCAACAGAAAAGCCAATGTGGCTGAAGCCTATATAAGAAAGGAGGGTGGTAAAGAGAGTTTGCAGAAGAACAGAGGCTTTGGTAAGAAGACTGAGTTTTACTTTATTTTTTTAATTTATTTTTTTAATTTACATCCAAGTTAGTTAGCATATAGTGCAACAATGATTTCAGGAGTAGATTCCTTAATGCTCCTTACCCATTTAGCTCATTCCCCCTCCACAACCCCTCCAGTAACCTTATGTTTGCTCTCCATATTTAAGAGTCTGTAATGTTTTGTCCCCTTCCCTGTTTTTATATTATTTTTGCTTCCCTTCCCTTATGTTCATCTTTTCTGTGTCTTAAAGTCCTCATATGCGTGAAGTCATATGATATTTGTCTTTCTCTGACTAACTAATTTCGCTTAGCATAATACCCTCTAGTTCTATCCACGTAGTTGCAAATGGCAAAATTTCGTTCTTTTTGATTGCTGAGTAATACTCCATTGTGTGTGTGTGTGTGTGTGTGTGTGTGTGTGTGTGTGTATCACATCTTCTTTATCCATTCATCCATCAGTGGACATTTGGGCTCTTTCCATACTTTGGCTATTGTTGGGGTGCATGTGTCCCTTCAAAACAGCATACCTGTATCCCTTGGATAAATACCTAGTAGTAAAATTGCTGGGTCATAGGGTAGTTCTATTTTTAATTTTTTGGGGAACATCCATACTATTTTCCAAAGTGGCTACACCAGCTTGCATTCCCACCAACAATGCAAAAGAGATCCTCTCTCTCTGCATCCTTGCCAACATCTGCTGTTGCCTGAGTTGTTAACGTTAGCCATTCTGACAGGTGTAAGGTGGTATCTCATTGTGGTTTTGATTTGTATTTCCCTGATGATGAGTGATGTTGAGCATTTTTCATGTGTTGGTTGGCCATCTGGATGTCTTCTTTGGAGAAGTATCTATTCATGTCTTTTGCCCATTTCATCACTGGATTATTTGTTTTTTGGGTGTTGAGTTTGATAAGTTCTTTATAGATTTTGGATACTAACCCTTTATCTGATATGTCGTTTGCAAATATCTTCTCCCATTCCGTCAGTTGTCTTTTAGTTTTGCTGATTGTTTCCTTCACCATGCAGAAGTTTTTTATCTTGATGAGGTCCCAATAGTTCATTTTTGCTTTTGTTTCCCTTGCCTCTGGAGATGTGTAGAGTAAGAAGTTGCTGTGGCCAAGATCAAAGAGATTTTTGCCTGCTTTCTCCTCAAGAATTTTGACGGCTTCCTGTCTTACCTTTAGGTCTTTCATCCATTTTGAGTTTATTTTTGTGTATGGCGTAAGAAAGTGGTCCAGGTTCATTCTTCTGCATGTTGCTGTCCAGTTTTCCCAGCACCACTTGCTGAAGAGACTCTCTTTATCCCATTGGATATTCTTTCCTGCTTCATCTAAGACTATTTGTGAGTCCATTTCTGGGTTCTCTATTCTGTTCCATTGATCTGAGTGTCTGTTTTTGTGCCAGTACCATACTGTCTTGATGATTACAGCTTTGTAGTATAGCTTGAAGTCCGGGATTGTGATGCCTCCTGCTTTGGTTTTCTTTTTCAAGATTGCTTTTGCTACTTGGGGTCTTTTCTGGTTCCATACAAATTTTAAGATTATTTGTTCTAGCTCTATGAAGAATGTTGGTGTTATTTTGATAGGGATTGCATTAAATATGTATCTTGCTTTGGGTAATATCGGCATTATAACAATATTTGTTCTTCCTATCCAGGAGCATGGAATCTTTTTCCATTTTTTTGTGTCTTCTTCAATTTCTTTCATAAGTTTTCTATATTTTTCAGTGTATAGATTTTTCACCTCTTTGGTTAGATTTATTCCTAGGTATTTTATGGGGTTTTGTGCAACTGTAAATGGGATTGATTCTTTGATTTCTCTTTCTGTTGCTTCATTGTTGGTGTATAGGAATGCAACCAATTTCTGTGCATTGATTTTATATCCTGCAACTTTGCTGAATTCATGAATCAATTCTAGAAGTTTTTTGGTAGAATCTTTTGGGTTTTCCATATAGAGTATCATGTCATCTGCGAAGAGTGAGAATTTGACTTCCTCCTGGACAATCTGGATGCCTTTTATTTCTTCGTGCTGTCTGATTGCAGAAGCTAAGACTTCCAATACTATGTTGAATAACAGTGGTGAGAGTGGACATCCCTGTCTTGTTCCTGACCTTAGGGGGAAAGCTCTCAGTTTTTCCCCATTGAGGATGATATTAGCGTTGGGTGTTTCATACATGGCTTTTATGATCTCGAGGTATGATCCTTATGTCCCTACTTTCTTAGGGGTTTTTATCAAGAAAAGATGCTGTATTTTGTCAAATGCATTCTCTGTATCTATTGAGAGGATCATATGGTTCTTGTCCTTTCTTTTATTGATGTGATGAATCACATTGATTATTTTGCGGATATTGAACCAGCCCTGCGTCCCAGGTATAAATCCCACTTGGTTGTGGTGAATAATTTTTTTAATGTATTATTGGATCCGGTTGGCCAATATATTGTTGAGGATTTTTGCATCCATGTCCATCAGGGAAATTGGTCTATAGTTCTCCTTTTTAGTGTGGTCTCTGTCTGGTTTTGGAATCAAGGTAATGCTGGCTTCATAGAAAGAGTTTGGAAGTTTTCCTTCCATTTCTATTTTTTGGAACAGTTTCAAGAGAATAGGTGTTAACTCTTACTTAAATGTTGGGTAGAATTCCCCTGGAAAGCGATTTGGCCCTGGACTCTTGTTTTTTAGGAGATTTTTTATTACTAATTTGATTTTTTACTGGTTATGGGCCTGTTCAAATTTTCTATTTCTTCCTGTTTCAGTTTTGGTAGTGTATATGTTTCTAGGAATTTGTCCATTTCTTCCAGATTGCCCATTTTATTGGTCATAATATTGGTCAAATATTGCTTATAATATTCTCTTATTATTGTTTTTATTTCTGCTGTGTTGGTTGTGATCTCTCCTCTTTCATTCCTGATTTTATTTATTTGGGTCCTTTCCTTTTTCTTTCTGATCAAACTGGCTTGTGGTTTATCAATTTTGTTAATTCTTTCAAAGAACCAGCTTCTGGTTTCATTGATCTGTTCTACTGGTTTTTTGGGGGAGGGTTTCAATAGCATTAATTTCTGCTCTAATCTTTATTATTTCCTGTCTTCTGCTAGTTTGGGGTTTTATTTGTTATTCTTTTTCCAGCTCTTTAAGGTGTAAGGTTAGGTTGTGTATCTGAGATCTTTTTTCCTTCTTTATGAAGGCCTGGATTGCTATATACTTTCCTCTTATGACCGCCTTTCCTGCATCCCAGAGATTTGGGGTTGTGGTGTTATCATTTTCATTGGCTTCCATGAACTTTTTAATTTCCTCTTTAACTTCTTGGTTAGCCCATTCATTCTTGAGTAGGATGTTCTTTAGTCTCCAAGTATTTGTTACCTTTCCGCATTTTTTCTTGTGGTTGATTTTGAGTTTTATAGCATTGTGGTCTGAAAATATGCACAGTGTAATCTCAATCTTTTTGTACTTGTTGAGGGCTGATTTGTGTCCCAGTATATGGCCTATTCTGGAGAATGTTCCATTTGCACTGGAGAAGAATGTATATTCTGCTGCTTTAGGATGAAATGTTCTGAATATATCTGCTAAGTCCATCTGGTCCAGTGTGTCATTCAAAGCCATTGCTTTCTTGTTGATTTTTTGATTAGATGAGCTATCCATTGTTGTAAGTGGGGTGTTGAAGTCCCCTACTGTTATGGTATTACTATCAATGAGTTTCTTTATGTTTGTGATTAATTGATTTATATATTTGGGTGCTTTCACATTTGGCGCATAAATGTTTACAATTGTTAGGTCTTCTTGGTGGATAGACCCCTTAATTATGATATAATGCCCTTCTGCATCTCTTGATACAGTCTTTATTTTAAAGTCTAGATTTTCTGATATAAGTATGGCTACTCTGGCTTTCTTTTGTTGACCATTAGCATGATAGATGGTTCTCCACCCGCTTACTTTCAATCTGAAGCTGTCTTTAGGTCTAAAGTGGATCTCTTGTAAACAGCATATAGATGGATCTTATTTTCTTATCCATTCTGTTACCCAATGTCTTTTGATTGGAGCATTAAGTCCATTGACCTTTAGAGTGAGTACTGAAAGATATGAATTTATTGCCATTATGTTGCTTGTAGAGTTGGAGTTTCCAGTGGTGTTCTCTGGTCCTTTCTAGTCTTTGTTGCTTTTGGTCTTTATTTATTTGTTTATTTTTTCCATCTTTTCTCCCCTCAGTGAGTTCCCCTTAAAATTTCTTGCAGCGCTGGTTTAGTGGTCACAAACTCCTTTAATTTTTGTTTGTCTGGGAAACTTTTTATCTCTCCTTCTATTTTGAATGACCGCCTGCTGGATAAAGAATTCTTGGCTACATATTTTTCTGATTCAGCACATTGAGTATATCCTGCCACTCTTTTCTGGCCTGCCAAGTTTCTGTGGATAGGTCTGTCTTCTCTTGTAGGTTAAGGGCTTTTTTTTCCCTTGCTGCTTTCATGATTCTCTCCTTGCCTGAATATTTTGTGAATTTGACTATGATATGCCTTGTTGATGGTCAGGTTTTGTTGAATCTAATGGGAGTCCTCTGTGCTTCCTGAATTTTGATGTCTGTGTCTTTCCCCAGGTTAGGAAATTTTTCCACTATGATTTGCTCACATAACCCTGTAGCCCTATTTCTCTCTCTTCTTCTTCTGGGACCCCTATGATTCTGATGTTGTTCCTTTTTAATGAGTCACTGATTTCTCTAATTCTTAAATCATGCTCTTTGCCTTAATCTCCCTCTTTTTTTCTGCTTCATTATTCTCCATAAGTTTGTCCTCTATATCACTGATTCTCTGTTCTGCCTCATCCATCCTTGCCGCCATGGGCTCCATTTGAGATTGCAGCTCAGCTATAACATTTTTTCATTTCATCCTGGCTAGCTTTTACATCTTTTATCTCTGCAGAAAGGATTCTAATCTATTTTTGACTCCAGCTAGTATTCTTATTATCATGATTCTAAATTCTGGTTCAGACATCTTGCTTGTATCTGTGTTGCTTAAGTCCCTGGCTGTCGTTTCTTCCTGCTCTTTCTTTTGGGGTGTATTCCTTTGTTTTGTCATTTTGAAGGGAGAAAAGGAATTAATGAGGTAAAAAAATAAAATTAAAAAATATTAAAATCAAAAAATTAAAAACAAACACACACACACAAAAATGAATAAATGATGCTAGATCCTAGGTGTGTTTTTGTCTGGGTGTTGAATGGGGCTTGATAGATTAGAGAAAAAAAGGGAAAGAAAAAATAAGGAAATTGTTTGAAAATTTGAAAAAATGAATACACCAAAGTAGACTAAAATGAAATAATGGAAGTAAAATAGAATTTGAAAAAATTTACACAAAAGTAAAAAATACGGTAGAAAAAATTAAAGAAAAATGTTTTTAATAAAAATTGAAAACAAAAATGATTTTTTTCTCTTTCTGTATTCAAGAAAAAGAAATCAAAAATAGAAAAAAGAAAAAAAGAGAGAGAGAAAATTGAATAGATGGGCCAATGAACAGACTGTAATACGACTGAAATTACTTCGTTTTCCCCTAGAAGTCAAACTATGAAGTACTTTATAGTCCATAAACTAAGTAGGCTGTGAGACTTGTGTTCCTGAAGAGCAAGGTTGGCCCAGGTGGGCGGGGCTCAGAGTAACGGCTCCATTCTCCACTAGATGGCACTGCTTAGCTTACTGGGGTGGATTGTTGTGGTGCTTGTAGGTGCATATGCACATGCACAGGAGTGGTGAAAATGGCGTCAGCCAGCTACTCAGTGTCTAGTATCTGGACTCTGTTTTCCCCAATCAGCAATTGTGCACCTGTCCTTTGTCTTCGGCTTCTGTCCACTCCCCACTTTTACACAGCCCATGACCAAGTCCCATGCAGCACCTCCCTCCTGAGTTTCATCTCAGATGTGGCTGTTTTCCCCAGCCCCTTACTTCTGAGGGACTGTGGCTTTGACCTGTTCTGCCCCTCTGCAGGAGGGTCTCACTGAGCAATGGCCAGGTGCCAGCCATACCTAGTAACATTTGCGGGACCGTGCTACTGCTGATGCCCAGAGACTGTGGCCAGGTGCCAGCCCACCCTATAAAAAGTTTGCGAGATAGTGTAGCAGCAGGGTTTCAGGGATTTTGGAAAATCACAACACAATCTGGCACCAGGCTTCACCTCCAGCGCCCTTGTTCCAGCATCAGTGAATATGGTTGTTCTCTTGGGTCCACTGGGGTCTTTGCCTTTGGGGAGCCCTCACAGCTTCTACCACATGTCCTCCCAGCAGGGGAACTGCCTCTCTCCATGTGACCTGAAGACCCTGGACTTCACACTGCTCCTGGAGATTTGCCCTTCCCACCAGAGCACTGTCAGGTATCAAGCTGCAGAGTTTCAGACTCTATGCTCCCGTTTATAGTCTTAATGGAATTTAAACCCTCTCCTTTCTCCTTTCTCCCTTTTTAGTTCAGTCCCTGCAGCTGTTTCCACTTTTCCACTTTCTCTCCAGCTGCTTTTTGGGGGGGTGCTCTTCCCATATTCGCCACCCACCCCTCCCCCCCCACCCCGACTCCATCCTCTCTGCACACAAAAGCGCTCCCTGCCCTCCGCGGCTTCTCTCTCCCCCAGTTCACCTCTCCATGCCATGTACCTGCTGAATTCTATGGTTCAGGTTGTGCAGATTGCCGTGTTAACCCTCATATCAGTTTTCTAGGTGTGCAGGATGGTTTAGTGTTGGTCTGGCTGTATTTCATGGATGTGAGACACACAAAAAACTTCCATGAAGTTCCGCCATCTTGGCTCCTAAAAGCGATTGAGTTTTAACTTTAAAGGCAACAGGAAATCACTGGAGAATTTTAAAAAAGGGAATGGCATAACCCAATATACATTTTTAATACAAATTCTCATATTTTATTTGCTAATCTACACATATTTCTAAATTAAGAAGATGCTCACAAGAAAGGTTAGGGTTACTCACTCTAATCCATTAGTAAGTCTGGGTTTGACTGAACTTTTAAATTACTTTTGATAATTCATGCATCCTGGCTCTTAGACTTCACTGAGATAAAAGAACCTGTTTTCTTTTTTTATTTAGAACGATGGTAGACTTAGCCCCAGTCTAGAGTTTCTCCCAGTGAGACAAACATTTTGGAGGATTCCTTAATTCTCATAAGGAAAATACATGCTAACCATATACTCCTGTCACCAAACTTTAAATAATCATAGTGTTGAGCAATATTTGTGATTAGGTCAGGGGTCAATAAAGATCTAGATAGTAAATATTTCAGACTTTGAGGCTATATGCTCTCTGTCAACCTCTTAACTCTGCCATTGTAGTGTGAAAGCAGCCATAAGCAATACATAAACAATTGTTTATACTTGTATTTTGATACAACTTTATTTATAAACACTGAAATTTGAATTTAATATGATTTTCATGTGACAAGAAATATTCTTCTTCTTTTATTTTTTTTTCCAAAATGTAAACACCATTCTTGGCTTATGGTTAATATAACAACAGGTAGCAGGCCAGATTTAGCCAGGGGGCTGTGGTTTCCTGACTTCTGTTTTAAGTGAATTGGTAGATGCCTGGTGAATTGGTAGGTTGGTAAATGCCTGCTAGACATTTTTAATGGGATTATTTTGGTTATAGTGTGGAAAGTGGATCATGGGATATGTGGAGTAATGGTGGAAGCGGGGAAGTCAATCAGGAGGTGACTGGCATAGTCTAAGCAAGACCTGATGGTAGCCTGATATGGTAAATGGGAACAGAGAAGGACAGAATAGAGAGAAGCATGATTTTGGGTTTGGTCTTGAACAACTGCATATATAGGCATGTCATTTATTTTGATGTCAAAAACTAGGAAGGAAGAGGTTCAGGGGAAAATCAAGAGTTCTGGTTTATCTGTGTTAAGTTTGAGATGTTTTTCAGGGATCCAAATGGAGATACCCAGTAAGTGGGAATTCAGGGAAAATATCAGGGCTGGATATGTGGGGGTCATAGGCATTTAGGAGGTAGTTAAAGCCCCAGCACTAATTCAGATCAACTGTGGTGTATAGATAGAGAAGATAAGAGGCCCAAGAAAGGAGCCCACAGGAATTTCCACGATTAGCAAAAGAAGGTGAAGAAAGGAGCCTACAGGAACTTCCAGAATTAGCCAACAGATGAAGTGGACAAATCAGAAGAATGGGTTACCATAAAGGTCAAAGAAGCAAGTTGCTGAAGAAGGCCATGATCGAGTATGAAAAGAGACAGTATTGTGAGGAGTGATATAATCTTTAGATTTGGTGACATGAAAATAATGTATGTCCTTGACAAGAAGAGCTTCAAAGAACTGATGGAGAGGAAATTAGAATGGTGACTGGGACTTCCAATTAAGCGTGGAGGTTTAAGCACAGGTGTACCTCCATTCCCTCCCAGCACTCATTAAAGTCAAGGTGATGAAATACAAAAGAATGAGACCACAAGAACAATGAGAATGACATAAAGGTGACAGAGGTCAAGAGAAGTTAATAAATGCTTGGAAGAGGTGAGAAGCTGGATAATGGTAACTAACTTAGCAAAGCAGAGAACGCTGGAAACAAAGATCCTGCAAAAGGAAGGAAGGTGCCAATAAGAGGCAAGCTGGTTCCAATCACTGAAGTCCAGAAAGGCTCGTGGCTTTGAGCCAAGGTAAGAAATGGGGTTGAAAACAGGAGGATAGATAGAAAGTATTTATAAGGAAGTGTTGACTCCTCCAGAGCTCCTCTCTATTCTTGCACTGCCAGGGAACTATCCTGGTGGGAAATAAATGGAAATAGTCTCTGCAGAAATTAATCCAGAGAGACTTCAAAATAAGACATACCTGGGCGCCTGGGTGGCTCAGTCAGTTAAGTGTTCAGCTCTCAATTTCAGCTCAGTTCATGATCTCATGGTTTCATGAGTTGGAGCCCCACATTGGGCTCTGTGCTGGCAGTGCAGAATCTGCTTGGGATTCTCTCTCTCTCCCTCTCTCTCCCTCTCTCTTCGTGCCCTTCCCCCACTCGTGCTCTCACTCATTTTCTCTCTCTTTCTCTCTGTCTCTCAAAATACATCAATAAACTTAAAAAAAAAAAAGAATAAGAGATACCTAGCACAGGGGATGTAGGGGTGAGGCACTATACTGAAAGCACGGAAAGTAAGTAAAATTTACATACTAAGTGGTGAGACTCCTATCACCCTCCCCAGCTCACCAGCCAGCCGAGCTCATAGCTCTCTCTCTCTCTCTCTCTCTCTCTGTAGCCAGCTAAGCAGCTGTGGGCTACACCCACTCCAGGCTGGTAGTCAGGTTGGCTGTGTGCAAGCAGAAGAAGCTGGTCAAGATGAGAGATCAGCAGAGATGAAAGATGTCCCTGGGAAATGCAGACAGTTTTGAGTTTCAGCCTCAGGCCGGGACCAGGCAGTTCTTACTATCCCAGGCTGTGAGATCCCCCAGTGTATCCTCCCAACAAACACCTTTACTGGAACAACTTGAGTGGCTCTGTCCTCCACCTTGTAGCCAGATGATCCCCAACCAGGGCAAGAGGCAACCTATGAAAGGCTGATCTTCCCTACCCTGTGCAAGCCCCATTTGCAGTCTTCCTATAATAGTCTAACTATTATGCAGAGATGGCACACTAAGCTCCAGGTGCCCTTCGCTCAGGGACTTATGGCCAGGAGCCGCCCAACACAGGTCTAGAGATTCTGGGAGGGCAAGCAGTGTTTCCACTTCATAAAAGGCCAAGTTTGTAAACAATATTTGTGTAATCACCACATTTTACAGACAACGAAGGTAAAGCACGGGGGAGTTAAACAATTTGCCTGAAGTCCTAGAGTTTAATTATTGAAAGAAGTGCTTGGGGACGAAACGTAGTCTCCTGACCTTCAGGCCCTGACTCTTTGTACTGCCCCACTTCTTTCCCTCTCATCATGCTCAAAGACTACTTTGACAGGTGGATTTTCCTTACTTCCATGACACTCCTAAAACCAAATCCCTAAAACATGAAACTTCAGGTTCACCGTTGTGTAGTAGACAACATGCTGCATGCGGAGTCCAGTGATGTGGGTTCTAGTCTCACCCCTGCCTCTTATTCTGTGCTATCACTTAGGCAGGTCTCTGAACATATTTCTTCATGTGTAAAATGTGGAGAGAGTGGCAGTCCTAGGAGCAGAGGAAAGAATGCAAATCCGAAGGGCCTGAGAGGATAGCCTGAATATGCCTCTGACACTCGAGATTTCTGTCAGGGTTCCCAATTCACTTAAACATTGATGCGAATTTTGGATTCTGTTTCTATACGTCTTTTTTTAAAACATAAATATGGGTGGGAGTGGTGTTCCCCATAAATAATTCACATCAAATTGATGCTTCAGGAAGATAGTCCATATCTTCATGGCATAGCATTACTTATTCCAATTTGAAAAGTCCAGGATAAGAATGCTAAGAGAATCGTCAGCTCTTAAAGTTCTTTAAAATGTTGTGAACTTCAACAAGTGCAATCTCCATTCTGCCACCGTGGGAGCCAACATCCTCAAGCCATCCATTCCTAGAACAGAAGTCAAGCCTTGATGCTATTAAGCTCCTTCAACACCGGAGCTGTGGCCAGGAAGCTGTACTGCCTTCTTAGAAGCTGTGAGACCAGAGCAGACACAGGTGTTAAATGGAAGCTGGCCCCATATTCCTTCAGACTGATCTGTACCCAAGCGACGACCACAATCTAATATTGGTGACAGCCATTACCATGACTGTCATACCCAGGAGCCTTGTTTTGAGCTTCTCATACTTCAAGGCTTTGTCCAGGGTGTGCAGCCGAGGTGGAGGAGTTGTAGAGGTGGGGGAAGGGAATGCAGAGTCCCCCTGGACTGCAATGCCCAGGGCATGACAGACAGCCAACAATCTCCTTTCCTGAAGGCTCCAGCAGAAGTCATAGTATTTAACATTTTCAGACTCCCCAACAATGCTGACCCTACCCCACATGGTGGGCCCCTTGGGAATTCTTAAACAGAGGTATGCATATGTCCGTGTGTGTGCGCATGCGCGCGCGCGTGTCTGTTGGGAGGGAGTTCAGCCTGGGTTACTTTCCCAAACACTGGTGTCAAAGCTTCCTGACTGCCCAAAGGGATGGACCAGAACTCTCTCTCACCTCCATGCCTTTACAAATGCGGTTTCCTTTACTCAAAATTACCATCTTCCTGCCTCCCCATGCTGCATCTGCAAAAGTGCTGTTTGCTCTGGGATAGTGTCCTCAAGAGCCTCACCTCCAGGCAGAATTGGACACTCCCTCCCAAGCCCCTCCCTGTTGAAGCATAAGTCACCTAACAAGTCATCTGCTTTCTTGCCCATCCCCTCCACTCTCTCTAGACTGAGCTTTCTATATGTGCCTGACACAGTTCTGGTTCTAGAAGATCTCCCCTGCATGGCCCTTGTGAAGGAAGGAACACACATGTCAAAGAGGGAAGCAGCAGCAATGACTCAGGCCAGAGACACGGAAGGCCAAGCTGTATGGTTCCACCACCAATTTTCCAAGGCCTCACAGGTGCTTCCCTCAAGCCACAGAATACTAGGCCTTAGAGAAACCCCCTTCTTGCCACCCAAAATTGCCCTTTCCCACTGCAGTTATCCTCTGGAGCCCCAGCAGGAAACCCCTGGGAGCTGAACTGTCTTCTCTCTTCTCAGGCCCCAGGGGAGGGAGAGCCTGGGTTTCTGGGCCTCTGTAATTAGGCCCCAGGGATGCTGAAGGAGCTCACACATTCCTGCTGGCTAAGCATGTTGTCCTAGGAGAGGCAGCTAGCTTCTCTCCCTGACAGGGCAGGTCTCTGGCAGGAAGCCCAGGGCCAAAGCTGGGGCACAGATCTCATTCCCCCTTCACTCTGCTTCCTGCTCTTTCTGTCCCTATCCTATGTCAGTGTTTCTGCCAAAGTCCCTTTCTGTAACCCTAACTGTCCTTGTCTCTGCCTCCATCCTTCTCTTCCCCGGGCTGTTACAGGGCTCGCTCCTTGATCCCCATGCCTCCCCACCCCTGAATGTCCTGTTAGTAAGCACCACAGAGTGTTGTAGAGTACAGTGACCTGCAGGCATCCTCAGTGGCCAAGGGCCCTTGAGGATGTAGCAGCAGGGGCTGGCTAGAACTCCCAGTTTCCAGCCAGGCTGCACGTCCCACTAGTGAACTGTTAACTTGATTCCAGCCAACAGACATTATCAAGGCCCACTCAGGGCCCAGCCCTGTTCTAGGTCCTGGAGGGACACACATAGCCCAGCCCAGCCCCTGAGGAGAGACAGGCCTAAGAAACCCCAGTTACAATCTGTTGACTAGACAGAGAAGACACCTAATGAGTGGGAAGGGCATAGGAAGCAAGGGAAGGGAGCAAGGAAGAAATCAGGGTTGACACCCCATCCCAGGATCAGGACTCTAAAGGCTGGTTGCCAACAGGGGGGCAAATGAAGGGAGCCAGGGAGATTATGCAGGTTCACTATTCCCATGCGAAACTGCCATTTTCCTGGCTCAGTTTGCAAATGGTAGGCCCAGAAGAGTCCCCCAAGTCCCAGGGAGGAGGGGGGAGGGCAAAAAGCTATGCAACAGTTCCATCCTGAAGCACCAATTCCTGATTTCAGCCAACCCCCCGGGAGCAAAACCAAAAGACTATGCATTGTGACAAGGAGGAGGAAAAAGAGAACAGGGAAAGGATGCAGGGTTGCAGAGGGTGAGAGATGGGCAGGAAGCAAAAGGCAGAGTTGGCTGTGGGTTTCTGTGAACGCAGTCTCAGCTACAGGTATGCAGGTGCTAAGCATCACACAGGCCCAGAAAGAGGCTTGCTCAGCCCTGCCCATGGGGGATGCTGCTTACCTGGCCAGCCTGCTCTGTGTACCATGGGAATGGCTGCAATGGACTTCCGATCCGGAGTCAAATTAGCTCCCTACAATGGCATCCAAAGGGGCTCCCACCCTGGACTTTCCTCAGGCAGTCACTTCACACACACCTTTTTATAGACCTTAAAAACATAGAATTTGGTTACTCATAACCTCTGGCTCTTATTACCACATTTTTTAAATCAACGTGTGACCTTCATTCATTATTTTATTTGATGTCATGCTGAATGATGGCTGAAACCTTATTTTAAAGTCAAATTCAAGTGACGGAAAGTCAAATAATACATTTGTATATTATGGATGAGGGTTGTACTCAGAAAGTTAAAATATATTAGCTCCTTCAGGGACTGGGGGTACTTCTGGTTGCATGTAAAACAAACAGAAACTAAGAACATCTCAGTAAAGCTAAAGGTCATGGCTTCTTTAATTATGTGGGAACTCAGAAACCCACAGGGCATCCCTTTCCAGAAGTCGTGCATCCTCAGGATCCCTCATACTAAACACCCATCTCTAGAACAGCAGCCAAGCTATGCCCAGCCAGCCAAATCCAGCCCTGTTTTGTAAGGCCTGTGAGCTAAGAGTGGTTTTTACATTTTAAGTTGTTAGGAAAAAAGCAAAAACAAAAGAACTATATTTTCTGACACTTACAAATTACATGAGTTCAAATTCCAGCATCTATGAATAAAATTGTATCAGAATACAACCACATTCATTCATTTGTGTTTTCCATGGCCTTTGTCACACTACAGTGCAGAGTTAAGTAGTTGCAATAGAGAGAGACAACCTGAAAGCCTAAAATGTTTCTTCTCTGGCCCTTTACAGAAAGATGTGTCAATACTCCTGCAGACCGAAGTCCAGGAAAGAAATTTACGACCCCTGTGTCTGAATGTTCTCACTTCTCTCCCCCTCTCCTCCCTCCCCTCCTCATTTCCCCTCTCCCTCTCCCTCTCCTTCCTCCTACAACTGGGTGGGCCCAGAGAAGTGGATGCTATCCATTTCCTTTATGTAAGATCTTCCGCCTTTCTGACTCCAGCCTCATGAGTAAGCTCTGGGGACAGGCATAGGAACCTTCCCAAGGCCAGAGCTTTCTTGTGGGTATGCCTCCAATGGGCCACACCTATGCAGCAATGTGGGCTGGTCACTCCTGTGGAAGAACCTCACCTACATCTCCTTGGAAGGTGGCCCTCTCAAGCGGGCCCCCTCAGGCAGCAAGGACAATAATCTTCCCCCAGCAGCCAGCTGTGCTGCTTCCCATTGTGGACAAAGGCGTGTGTGTCCTGTGTGCCCAGGGAGCGCAGAGCACGGGCCACGAGGGGTTAAGCAGGGCAAGGAGAGCAGGAGGGAGCTCCTGGTGGACACAGCATCAGATGGCAGACCTGAATCGCTCCCTTCGTGCACATGTACAAAACCATTTAATCTATTGTCCAAATCAGTACATTTTCTTCTTTTCAGATCAACTTTAATAGAGTAAAATGTACCCATTTTAAATGTATGGTACTATGAGTGACTCATCTACCAGTGTAGCTACTGCTACAACCAAGACAGAAAGCCTTGCCATTACCCCCCAAAGTTACTATGTACCCTTTTGTAGTCACCCCCCACCCTTACTCCCACTTCTGTCCCAGACAACTACTCATCTGCTTTCCATAACTACAAATTAGTTGTGTCTGTTCTAGAATTTCAAATAAATGAAATCAATCACACAGCATGTACTCTTTGTGTCTGGCTTCTTTCACTCAGGATAATGTTTTTCAGATTCATCCATGTTATATGTCAACACCAAACTGATGTCCTTTTTTTTTTCTTTTTTTTTTTTTTGAGTGAAAGATGCTATGAATAGTCATGTCAAGTCATAAGTGGGTGTAAGTCAGAACCTTCAGGACAAATCAGGACAATGGTCGCTCTATGCATGTGGGCAGTTTGTATCTTTTGGAGAAGCTGGGCTTTTTTAGTCAAGTTAAGCTGACTGCAGGGCGACTGTTCTAAAAATCCATGTGTATTCCGCAGATTAAAGCTTCATCATTATTTCAGTATAGTCAAATCAAAAAGGTCTAATGGATGTTAAATCCAGTGCCTTATCACAAGAGACTTCAGCACTGCTGGTGTCGATGGAAAAAAAGACAAAGCTTATATTCTTTACATATATGATCTTCAACTACTATAAATGTTTGAGTGGTCATAAAGTTTTCTTTTTTAATTTTCATCACCAACTTGTACAAACAAAATTTCTTGTCAATGATGATTATCAAGAATTTGAAGAAATCATTAAAAATCTTGACCAAAAGTTTATTGTTGCCACTTCAGCATGAAATTGGATATAAAAACGTACATTAATGAAATCAAGTTCATGTTTAACAATAAAATGTTTGAAATGATATTATTTAGACTTTTATACAAATTTAATATTAATATTTTCCTTTACTTTGTATCTTAGTATAATTATATAACATGAAGAAATGTTATAACTTCACTAAGCCCCACATACGTGTCTCCAAGTCCCCTTCAGTTTACCCCAGTATGCCATACACATACTCTTATTTTCTATGTGTGCTGTGACAGGGAAAGATTTGACAGCACAACCAACCCCTGACTAGGGGAGAAGCAGTGGCCTGGGCCGGAAGCCTGTTGTTTTGCTAAAGAAGTCTCTCCTGCCCTCTAGTGATGATCTTTGTGGCTGGGTCTCCACAGGAAAACAGTGATGTAAGGGGTTATTAAATATATCAGTTTTACATTTGCAAAAATATCTTCCCTATTATGTAGGCGTTATGCCTGCTCTGGGTCCTGGCAGGTGAAAGCCTTCGTTGGCGTTCCCCTGTTGCTCCATGGGGCCTGGAGAGGTCAAGACTGTGGCTCATATGCCATGATTCCGCCACTCCCTTCTGCCTTCATCTTCTCCACTACCATAGCATGGGGAAAATCTCTACCACCCCTGGCCAGAAGACCCCACTTACCATCACCTAAAACCACCCGCATCTGAACCCCTTCCCCAACCCCCAGATGCAAAGACCACAGGAAAAGAGAGAGATGAAAGCACCTGTTCTGTCCAGCCATCGCACATCAACGAGCAAGCTCCAGGCCTCAGGTATCCAGGGGATTCGCAGCCCGCCCCACCCTGCCTGGCACATTGAGGGAAAAGGGGCCAGTTCCACTATAAACACTTCCTGTACACCCACCCGATCACCTAGGTGGAGACCTAGCCTTTTATCAACTAGCAGCAGCGGGTACCAAGAGACCACCAAGAGAAAACACAAAATCATCATCCGTCAATTGATAAAGTACCAGTTTTAAAATATCAATGTATAGTTACATAAAAGTTATATGAAATTAGAATATATAAAAGTTGAGGCTAACTTATGCGGGCAGCAAAAACTTTGGTGGGGTTTTTTTTTGCATGTTTTTATTTTATTTTTGAGAGAAAGAGAGAGCATCCATGCAGGGGAGGGGCAGAGAGAGAAGGAGACAGAGGATCTGAAGCGGCTCTGTGCTGACAGCAAAAAGCCCGGATGTGGGGCTCGCACTCACGAACTGGGAACTCACAAATCCCAAAATCATGCTCAACAGACTGAGCCACCCAGGCACTCCTAGCAGAAACTTTGTTGAGGACAATGGAGTTCATCCGAAATGAGAACTACCATTTACTCCTGAGGTAATTTCAGTTATGTTCTGAGTACAAATCCAGCAAAGTACAAATTCCATATAACACATACTGGTATTCAGTTCTATCCCATCTTCGTCTTTGGAGCTATCTCTAGCCTCTCATCCATTTAGAGACCTCTGAAGGCCAGAGGCCCTGACCCCTTGTCTGGACCCCATTTTACCAGGCTGAGACCCAGGAGTCCGTTTTGGGAAGAATTGTCAGAAGGTTGTCATAATGGCGAAGTGATAATTTCATGACTGCTGTGAAGGGTATCAGAAGGACATAGGATTTCTCTCCCAGCCTTTGCTTCTAAGTGGGACCTTGAGAAGCACACACCTCCTACCCGAGTGCACCTGCCATGAGATTAAGTCCAAGTTTAGGTGTCTAATAATTCCCTTTGCCCTAGACTTTGTGACAGGACTTACCTTGGGCTGCAGAAGTTGATGGTAATCAACCCAACCTCTTCCTAGTCACAGAGACAGATGGCACAAGGCAGGTACAGTGGTGTCCAGGTGGGCAGGCTCTGGGCATGCCTCACTTGAAGCCATAAAGCAGCTCTCCGGAGCCCCCCAGGCAGCCAGTATCTGATCAGCCAGGGCCCCACTAGACCTTGCACAGGATGGCAGTGATCAGCAGATGGGTCCCACTGAGTCACCTTGGGACTGAATTCTGATGATCTCTTGAGGAATCTTCCCATCACATTGTTCTTTCTGAACACAAATTTTATTACAGGCTCTATATTGGATAGGACTTTTTTGCCAATGATTAAACACACAAACACACACACACACACACACACACACACACACACCTTTCTGAAAAGTCTCAGGGATGGCTAACTTCAGGCAAAGCATTTTATGGGGCTCAAATGATGACATTTTCCAGTCTACCTCTGCCTCTACTCTGTTCTCCTCCTTGCTGACTTCAATCTCAGATTTCACATCTAAGGGAGAATGACTACAAGCAACTTCAGGCCTTCATCTTCCTGGGTAAAAGGCCAGTGAGAAAAGAAGCGTCTTCCCCAAAATTCCTGCTCCATTCCTGGAATTCACTCTGCTAGACAGCTCTTGAGCCATGCACCAATCCCTGAACTGAGTTCTGTAGTCGAATGATTGAACAGAGCACATGCTCAGTATGTCCAGACTGTGTCCCCCTCCCCCTAAAGTCTGGCTCCCAAGGCAGCAGCAAACTCAAGTCCTCATTCCTGAGTCAAGACAACCTGCCCATGACCACTTCCATGGGTCAAAACCTCATTTCTACAGAATTCTTTGTCCTCCTATCTTTCCTTCTCTTCCCCGGGCTATCCACTGAGAGGCCTACCCCACTGAGCCTCTCCAGGTCAGCTGGTTCTCATAACCTACTTCTCTGTGCCCCCTCCACCACCCCCAAGTTTAGGCCTGAACTTAGGGACTGGGAGTTCCAAAACACTTGGGTCTTTTAGCAGCAGGCATCCAGAATTCCCAGGAAATTTGGGGGAAAACAGAGCTTCTCCATACTCAGGTGCCCTGAGTATGCCCCTGCCAGCCTGCCTGGCACAGAAGACCAGCCGCAGCTCCAGGTGTGGTACGTGAAGGACTGGGAAGTCAGAACAAAGTAAGACCAGTTCAGGAAGCATCCAGCTCCCTCCTGGATGGCTCAGACTGTGAAGGGTTTCAAACGCCATGCTGAGGAGCTGAGACTTTATCCAACAGTCCTAGCAGATGGAGAATAGTCAAAAGGCTTATTGAATGGATAAATGGATAGATGGACAAACAAGTAACCTGGACCCAGAGATGTAAAGTGACTTGCCCTACATCACACAGCAAACAAGTAGGAGCAGCAAGACCAAACTCCAGGCCTCCCTTTGCCTGTCCTAGGGCCCACACTGCCTCCACCCCAACTGGACTTTTGGGGAACCTGAAGATTATCAGCCATTAGTTTTATTTCTGGACTTGGGATCCTGAGCTTTGAGAGAAAGCAGGTGTCTAGGGATTAGAAACCTAAACACAGTTGGTGAGAACCAGCAACCAGGAAGCTTCAGGAAGATCCAAGCTGGCACCTGATGCTGAGGCTAGAGAATCTGAGTGAGTGAATTCTCTGGGAGTGAAGTAGAGGAAGGATGGAGAACTGGCCCAAAGCCCAGCTGCATTTTGTTCTGGGTGAGTCCAGCCAGACTCTGAGAATAGTGCATGCTGAGGAAACCCAGACTTCACCACCCCTTATGGAGGTGCAACTTCTGAGGAAGCTTCAGGAGACATGGGGGCAGGCACTTCTCCTGCTGAGCCTGGCCTTTTGCACCAGGCACAGAGCTCTGCCCAAGCTGTTGTTCACAGAGGCCAGGGACAGGGATTGAAGATGGAGGGGAAGAGCCTTCTGCCCCTGGTTTACCAGAGCCTGAAACTAAGGCAAGATAAATCAGGATTCCAAAGGTGAAAAAAGGTCCAGAATTTCCATATGTGCAAGAACTTTGCATCTGGCTCACCATGGTATTCCCCAGTGCCTGGAATAGAGCCTGGAACACATAATAGATGCTCAATAAATATTTGGTGAATAAATCATGGACTCAGTAAGGTTTGGGGGAAGCAAATTTGCACTCTGCTTATGTCCACAATCCCCTCTCTACTGTGCCCCCACCAGGTAATAAAAATTCCGGCAGGAATCAAGTCTACAGCATTTACAGTGGTTAAGTGAGAACTTACCCTCCTCAGAGTGGTAGCCCACCCCAAGTAGAACACATCACCTTAGCTCTGCCAAACATGTTTGATGGATACAAAAGGTACTAGACTGGAAATCAGGAAATTTAAGTCCCAGGGACAGCACAGACTCTATCAGTGACAGATGTGAAAAACCACTTTCAGAACATTTTCACATTCAATCACCCTATTATTATCCCCATTTTATAGATGTGACCGCACAGCCAAGAAGTGGCAGCGCAAGGCCGCGGGGGGTTCTTCTCAGCCCGTGTACTGGCTTCGCGACCACAGGCAGCTTTGTTTGCCTTCTGGGGTCTGTTTCCCATCTGCGGTGCTGCGGTCTCTAAACACAGTCCCGGACTTCCTGGGGTGGAGGCGCCCCCTGCTGTCCCTTGGGCCACGGTGCCCAGTGCCGCAGTGCCCGCTCTCCACCGCCTCCTCCCGAGCTCCGCGCGCCGCCTGGAGGAGGCTCTGTGCCCTCGCTACGGGCCGGTCCAGCTTGAACGTGCCACAGTGCTGGGTGTCGGGGACTGCTCGGGCCCTGGCAAGGCTGAGGCCACCATCTGGTCTGGATGTTTCTGTCAACTTCCCCTAGAACGGAGAGTGGAAGAGCCAGACCAGGAAGGCAGGAAGGAAAGAAAAGGGAGAGCAGACGGCAAGGAAGACACCCAACCCTCACATGTCCCCTCCCCTCAGCCTCAGTCGGTCAGGGAGCCCTAGGCCTTGACAGGGCCCCTTTGAATATCGACTGTCACAAAGCCCCATTTCTGGGCATAGTTACTTAGCATCCACAATGGGCTGTGTGGGACCAGCTGTGCAGGCTCAGGAGCCCCACAGATGAGCAAGACCCAAGCCTGTCCCCCAAGAACTCACAATCTCATGGATTGAAGGCATGA
The DNA here is from genome assembly GCF_046562875.1 of Panthera onca. NCBI lineage: Eukaryota > Metazoa > Chordata > Mammalia > Carnivora > Felidae > Panthera > Panthera onca. The sequence goes on from NC_138348.1 coordinate 48,224,454, forward strand.
GGAATAGGAGGAGTAGACAGACAGGGTCACCTTCCATCCAGCCTGAAACGTGCCCTGAAGAGGCAAGTCCATTCGACTGGAGGCACAGAGGAGATGATGTCTCCACTTGAGAGTTTAGGGAAGAAGGGGAGCCTGGCGTTGCCACTGCCAGGATATGCCAGAGGCAGGGCTGTTTTAACCCCAGGAAAGAGCACATACAAGGTATGGGGACACAGTTACCATGAGGAAACCTGCCATCTCCTTTAGCTCTGAGGTCCCCCTTTAAGAGCACAGCCTCCAGCCTTACTTCCCTGTCTCTACCTAGCTTCCTCTCGAGTCTCCGGATTGACTTCTCACAGTTCTCCAGGTGCAGGTCATCCATGCATACTCTGGCCTCCTGACTTCTGGTCCCCTCTTCCCTAATCCCCAGACCCTTTGCCAGTGAGGAGTGAGGACCACAAGAGGGTCACTTACAAAGGTTTGGCCCCACTACAGAGTCATGATCTCCATCTACCAGGGAACCTTCCTGAAGACCCTCATTCAACCCAGGGGTCTCTCCACTTTTCTAGCCAATAAGTTGCCCTTCTCTTCTCCCCTCAAAACCCCAAAGCAACCTTTGCCAACCTCAGTATTTTCAGAATAGCCTCTCCATCTACTCTACTGACCCAGTCATCATTCCGCTGACACTCCCTCAATTTCTCTTCCTCCAAATCTGTACCTCTCTCATCTCCCATTCTTTCCTCCTGACTCCCCCTCTCCAGTCTTACCTATGTCCTGTCCACACTTCACCCAGCTTTCTGATATAGATGGACAGATGATAGATAGATAGATAGATAGACTCATATGGATATGTGTGTGTGTGTGTGTGTGTGTGTGTGTATCCTATCGGTTCTATTTTCTCTCTAGAACCTATTCTATTCTATTTCCCTAATAGAACCCTTCTCTCCAGTTCATCCACAGAGACATAGCCCAGGCTTCTTTCTGGGGGAATTCAAATAAGTTTGAGATCATTGTGGAAGTCCTGACAATGCCGTGGCCCTCTTCTCAGGAATCAAGGATCCAACTTGAGCATCACCCGGCTGGACTGTCCTGTTCTTGCAATCCTTCCAGGAATAGATTGGCTCATGACCCAACACTGAGGAGGTCCCTTGTACTGATGAGACAAGATTATGAGAAAATGGGTTTAATTTAAAGAAAATGTTGATAAGCGTAACAAACATTCACTCTGCAGATTACATATCAATGTTAAAGAGTCACCAAAACCTCTATTCTCATCAGATTTAGTCACTCATTCACTCACTCAACAAATATTTATTAAATCTCTACACATTCCAGACACTATTTTAGGCTTTGGGAATGCAGTAGTGAGCAAAAAAAAAAAAAAAAAAAAAAAAAAAAAAAAAAGATTCAAGCATAGAAACAGACAAGAAACAGATAGATATAATATTTTATAGAATGGTAAAGAACTAAGAAGAAAAATTAAGCGTGGCAAGGGGATGGATAGTGGAGAAGCAAAGAAGTGAGGTGTCTTATTTATGTAGAATGCCTGGAGAAAGTCTTTTTGTTAGGGTAGCATTTGAACAGATGGCTGAAGGAAGTGAGAGAGTGAGCCATTCAGGTCTTTGAGAGAAGAGGTTTCAAGCAGAGGGAGCAGCAAATGAGAAGACCTTGAGGCCTGATGTGCCAGCATGTTTGAACAGTAAGAAGGCCAGTATGGCTGCAGTAAAGTGAACAATAGAGAGTATTGGAGAAGTAGTGAGAGACCAAATCAGAAGCCTTTTACTATTTTACTGTGAGAAAGATGAAGAAGCCTGGACTCTGTCCAGGGTTGATGTATCGGCTCCATAAAACTCATAAGAGGTGGAGAATAAAGGAAAGGGGGTGGGTGGTTTTACCATCCAGAACTTCTGTGCCAGCATCTCCTGGACACCTTTGTGACTGAATTCTCAACAGCCATTGCTTTACCTCTGGTTACATTGTCTTACCTCAGAGATGGGACAGGGTTTAACCACAGGGAAAATCACCTGCCAATTGGAGAAGTGTAGTGAGGGAGAAGGACCACCAGGTGGCCGCACTTTGACTACCATCTTTACAAGTTTATGTTTATGCTTTCAACATTGCTTCCACTAACTTTCTTCATTATCATCTTAGCTTTTGTGTCAACATTCCACCTTGAAGACTGCCTTCTAGCAAATGTGCTCATGGATACAGCTGCTCCCCTTCTCCTTACCCACTAGAGTGTTCATCCCCACCCTGCACTTCCTCCTTGATTACTGAGTATCACAGACTTGTGGCTTGAAGAAGTACCTTCTGGAGTCAGGGAACACAGAAACTTCTCTGTTCCTTCCTCACTTTCTGTTCCCACCATCAGTATTCTACAGCTGTGGCCAACCCTATCACCCCCTACACGCTACTTCATTCCATTATGAAGTGGAGAGTCAGAAAATAAAGATATGAGAAGGGACAAGAAACAGAGAGAAGGGGAGAAATAAATCAAAGAAATTAGGAGCAAGAGCATCAGGGTAGAGTTAAGGCACTTCACTCCTGAAGAGGTAGCTCAGGAACCTCTGCACGTGGGGAGTAGGGAAAAGACTTTGCTTTCCCAAATGTGCTCTCTATTCTTTTTTAAACTTATTTATTTTGAGAGAAAGAGTGAGCGTGAGTGGGTAAGGAGAAGGGAGAGGAATAGACAGAATCCTAAGCAGGCTCTGCACTGTCAGCATGGAGCCCAACATGGGGCTCGATCTCACAAACCATGAGAACATGACCTGAGCTGAAATCAGGAGTTGGAAGCTTAACCGACTGAGCCATCCAGGTGCCCCACAAATGTGTCCTCTAAAGTTAAGAATGATGGCATCAGGCACCTCTACTGGAGAGTCTCTGAGGTCCAGGCATAGTCTTCTAACCCAGAGGGCTCAGCCATAGGGATAGACCAGAGCCCCAGGCAATAAACATTCCTCCTGGAAGCCAGAGTAGAAAACCATGTCCTTCTGTCTCACAGAAATGACATTCTCTCCTCCCTTTCCAATTCTTTCCTTTCTGACTTCAATATCAGACATGTCCGAGGCCCCCCTTCCCCACCCCCCATCCACGTTGTGTGAATCTATGCATGGGTTTCTCAGGGGTGAAGAATTGCAGTGACTCAGCCTGACCACCTGCATCCATTTCCCAGCTCTTTTGCCTGTGGTGCATCCTCGGGATGTCCTCCACACCACAAAGCAAGATGTGCAATCTCTGCCTTTGCTGAATCCAAATTCAAGAGAATGTTTCCATGATTTGTTATGTTCTGGGAGGGCTTACATAAAAAGTAGTTGTTTCCAGGGCAAAGCAAAAAATAGTCAATGGAATTTAGAACAATCCTAGGAAAGCCTGGTCCCAGTGGAGAAGAGAAAATTCTCCTGCCACAATTGAATCCTTATTCTTGCATAGTCCTGGCCCTGCAGGAACCCAAGATCTCTCACTTCTATTAGAAGGGTGTTTTGGGACCCCCACCCCTGACCTCTTTCCTCAAGACAGCATGAAAGATATTAGCTCTGATGCAAAGCTTCCAGGGCAACAGATGATGTCTTGTCTATTTTCTGTGTGCTGACATGTCCGATCTATTTAACTCCTGCCCAAACCTCTTCTCTGAGTGAAGTCTCATTTATCCAACTACCTACTTGACCCACTTGGATGTCTAATGGAGATCTTAACATGCCCAAGTCTGAACTCTGGATTTCCTCTCCCAAACTCTGAAGCTTCTCTCCTTGCTGTCTCCATCTCTCCCAGTTAATGGCACCACTATTCACCCAGTTTCTGAAACCAGATACATGAGAGCCATATGTGGAGTCTCCCTCACCTAACACATATGATCTTCTTGCTCTACATCTGAAATGTTTCTTCCATGCCATGACATCGGATCAAGCAACCATCACCTCTCAGCTCAAAGACTGCAGTTGTTTGTACTTAGTCTCTTGCATCCATGTGGCCCCTTTCCAATCATTTTCCACGTAGCAGTTAGAATAATTTATATTAAAATTTTATATTTTAATGTATATAATTTATATTTTATATTCATATTTTGTAATTTTATATATAAAATTTTATATAAAAATATAAACCAGATCACACCAATCCTTGTTTAAGCCATTCCCTTTCCACCTTGCTCATCGTGGCCAAAAAGTTGTGCATGACTATGTCTCCTGCCTGCCTCCCTGATCTCATTTCATGCCACTTTCTCATTTGCTGCACTACTTAAGCCACACTGCCTTTCCATTCCTGAAACACATTTTCTTTCCCACCTCAGGGCCCTAACATTTTTTATTTCCCGCTGCCTGTGCATTTTTATCCCTCTACTGTATCCTTCAGATCTCAGCTTAAAGGTCACTTCCTCAGAAAGCCTGTCCCCAACATCCTTTCTAAATAGGTCTTCCCTCTAGTTCCTTGGTATTCTCTTTGGCTGTCCCATTTATTTCCTATATAACATTTCACCAATTAGCAGTTAATTATATGTTTACGTGCTTATCATCAGTCTCCCCCACTTTTGTCTATCATCCCCACAATAATGAGCCCAGGCCTAAAGGAAGACACACCAGCGTCTCAAGCTGAGAAGTGGTGGGGAGACAGAGACGGACACGAAGATTCTTAAGAGAAGAAACCATGGATTGTTTATTGCTGTGTTCTCATTGCCTAGCACAGAATCTGGCAGAAGCACTTATTGAACGACTGGATGAATGGATTGTTGGGCGGGTAGGTAGGTAGGTGAATGAGGGAATTTCAGCCTTGGGCAAAAGCTATAGAAACCATGTTTAAGGAAGGGGAGGTGATTAAACAGAACAGACTCTGCACCTACAGGAAACTTAAATAGACCCAATTTCAAAGATGTAAACAATGTCATTTCAGTACATGGATTAAGAAAAAGGCTAGGAAAGTACACACAACCTTGCGTGTACTCAGGTGATACCTGCATGAATCAAGGCAAAAACAATTAAAATCAAAAGAATAAAGAATATAGTCTGCTTTTCTCCTTCACCTTGGGCAGAGCTGCTTGTATTAAGGTTAATCCTATTGGTTGTAGGATGATCCATGATACTCTGGGACATTTACATGACAGTCTTGATTCTTGGTGCACTAGGAGATCTGTCTCTTAGGGGAAGACCTGTTGTCCATTGACTCCCAACAACCACTGCAACCAACAGAAGAGACACAAATGGAAAGGAGAGAAGACTCCAGTGCAGGATCCAGAGGGAGAGGAAGCATACCAAGTGTCACTAGAATGGGCACACAGGAGAAGTATGCAGGGCCGGTGGGAGGAACAAGAGAAAAGAGAGAGAACCTCCTCATTAACACTGAGCTAGGGATTCCAACCCAGCTGCAAAATGGGCAGGTGTAAAGTTCAGAGGGCATTTCTGCTTTGCATTATTATTAAAGAAAGCCTGTCCAGTAGGCAGAAATGTCAGAGATGGGAGGCAATGTAGAACCAGGTACAGCTGCATCATGGTGTGCAGAGTTCCATTCATCAGTGGTTGGAGGAATGGACAGCAAGTTCAAAGTTTGTAACTGGGTATAGAGCCCCAGACATTTTTGGCTCAGGAAAGTATAACCAAAGAAGGGACCAAGGTGGGAGCCCAGTCTATGGATATACCAACACAGTAAGGCTGGAAGAGCCCAACCAGGGGCCAAGCCTGGTGTTTTCCGGACCAAGTCTACTGATAGGAAAATGATTTCAAGCTCCAGAGAATGAGGACTGAGGCAATCATCGATATTGGCTTAGGCTCTGGGATGAACTCAGGCCTGGAAATGGTAATATCAATCGTTGCAACCATGATGTAGTAGAGAGACCGAAGCAGGAACAGCAAAGTGTATGCAAAACTGACAGCATCCTTGAGAACCTTAGCATTGCTTCCCACACCAAGAGGTAGAATGAAAGAAAGATGTCATTGCCAGGAAGTTTGAAGGATGACCAGGAGACACCAAATTTCCTTCCCCTTGGAGTCCTTTAGGAGGAGCTAGCTTTCTGGCTTGACATGAGGACTCTCCTCTGAAGCCTCAGGAAAAGGCTTCTCCACCAAAGGCCATTTTGTAACTCTCTGATTCTCTAGTTTGAGCCAGGACTCAGGAGGAAGAGGCATCTCATTCTTGCCTTGCCCTGGCCTTTCCTACATTCTGTCTTAAGAAGTAGTCTCCAGGTAAAGAAGATAAGAGTAAGGAACCATCCTTCCCCCAGGATCCTCATACCCCTGTGTGAGGTCACCCTATCAGGAACCTATGACACACACCTTCTGGGTCACAACAAGCCACACCACTGGTATTTGGCTCCCAGCTCCCTCCAAAGCCCGCCAACAAAATTCTCTCTAATCAACACTGTTCACTCTGCTGTTGTTCCCGAGGGGAAACTGCATAGGGAGAGTGTATTTCACAATTGCTGGCTTCACGTCAGGACCAAAGGAACAGTGTGTAGTGGAAAGAGCACTGGGCTGGGAGTTAGGAGCTCTGGGTCCACCCCTGTTTCTGAAACTAACAGGCAAGCTTTGATTTCCCTGCCCTGTCTCCCTCACAGAGGTAGAGTTGGGGTCAAAGGAGAAACTATTTGTGATTTGCATCTTACTGTAAATACTTTGACATGAAAAAGAGCCTTGGGCATGGGATCTCAGGGTAGACTCCCCTTAGCAACATTTACAAATGTAACTCTGATCCCTAGCCATAGCTGATTTTACCAAGAATGAGCCTGTCACCACCAGGGCCAATTAAAACTTTTTCCCAAGGAATTTGAAACTGGGGAAGGAAGAGAGATCAAGAGAGCAAGAGGCTCATGGGAACTCAGAAACTATGGGGAAATCGTGTTTTCTTGCCATACAGTCTGGAGAGCAGAGAAACCCAGTCTACAATGAAAGAGGAGAATGAAACAAATATGCAAGATGGCAGACATGAGGTAAAAGGAGGGCCCGTGGACGTTTTGTTGTGGCTTCCAGGTGTCTCTGAAACCTGGCTGTATCTTTTCTTAAACTGGCTTTTAAAAATGGGTTCCTCTCTGATCCCAAGCCTCCTGACAGCTTCAAAGAGGTGAGTGCTGATGGAGGCTGTTATCAGATCTGCTCATCAGTCAGCTTGTTTGGTCAGGGCTCTCCACCACTGGTCTGTGCTCCAGCAGACTAGAGACAGGCTCGGGCTCACATCTGCATCTCACCCCCACCGCACCACCCAGCCCATTTCATTGGCCACAGTAGGTGCTCGGTCAACTTTTGTCGGGTTGAGACAGATAGAATCCAAAAACACCCATTCCTGCACGAGGCGTGTTCCTCAGGACTGGTCCAGGCAGCTCTCCCTCCCTGTGCAAGATTGTCTTTGGTGCCGGCCTCATGGCCAGCCCACAATGAATCCATGACCTGCCCAAGCCCTTCCGGCCCTGCAATCTGTGACCCTGCTTGAGCCCAGGACTCAACCCCTGATGTATCCAGCCCACAACTTCCCAAGTTTTATTTTCATTAACCCAACTGGAAAATTGGACTTCATTCAGGATTGTGCTGAAAACCAGATGCTGGAGCTGGGCTCTGGTTTCCTAGATAAACACATTGCAATAATATGCATCTACCCGTGAAATGCTCTCTGTGGCGGCACGTGGCAGCTCTCCAGAAGAAAGAAAAACAGTGTCAAAGCTACATTTGAAGCTTCTCACTCCCCTTCATGGCCTAGCCAAGTTTTTTGCTGGCCCCATTGCAGGCCAGCTCCCTCTCTGCTGGCTCCCCTCGCCCTCTCCCCATCTCTGGCCAGGATCTTAGCTTCTAGAAAGAATTTCAAGCCTTCCCCAATTCCCCCATCTGGAAGGATGCCCTTCCTCTGAGCTCCCACCATGTCTCTCATGTCAACCCCAGTCCTAGTAATAAAAAGATAGTGCTATGATTGTTTGGCTTGCCTGGTTCCTCCAGAATAGCTTGGAAGTTCCTTGAGGTGAGGAATGGAGCCTTTTTCTCTCTGCCCAAGAGCTGGCAAAGATAGTTGTTAATGTCGCTGAATGGATGTGGAGGCGGTGTGGGTTTCTGGAATGCTGTTGGGGTCTGCTTCTCTTAGCCTGGTGTTTTCAGTCATCCAATGTTCATTGACCTTTTTACTTTGAAGAAGACTCTGTGCTTAGCGCAGAGTAGGAGGGATTGTGGCACACCCCTGCCTTCAAGGAGCCCACCAGGTGGTAAGGAGACAAACCCAGGAGATATAGTAACAGCATGAGGTTTTCTTTCCCCATCATCCGCTTCTTACCTACACATAACCCCACCATCTTCTGTAGGGAAGTTTTGTGTCTAGGTAGTCATAGTAAAGTGACAGAAACTGTTAGCATAAAAACCCCAGGCTATGGAAGACAATCAATATTAGAAAGAGGATTACTTGTCTTATGGATGCTGCTATCTGATGATTTTGAAAGACATTAAAACCTGAAGATCCCAGGGTATGATTCCAAAAGTTCTAGAATGGAGGGTAGACCCTGGGAGGAGGCTAAGAAGTGGAATATCTAAGGCTATTTCTGTATGGACCCATGAATTATTTGAAGAAAAAATTAATAAATCTTTTGCTATGTCCTCTGGACTTTACAGGTGTACATGAACCCCTGACTGTAAGAAGTATGTCTGATGGTAGATTGTAACCACCTCATATCTACCCATGTGTTATAGGATAGTCCAAAAGTTACGAGATACTTTCAATCTGAAATAACTGGGAATGTACAAGGGCCTTTGGGAGGAAGGGAGGACTTTTTAGGGGAGCCATGCCCTCGTTTAGGAATATGTGTAGTCTGACATTTGGGTTCAAGCCCCCCCGTTGTCCTCTTTGCTGATACTCTTGGCCTTCTGGAACTCAACTGCTCAAGGTGGGCTGTAAACATCCTATCACATTGCGATTTGGGGAAGGCCGTGTGGGAGGATGAGCACATGAATTCGAAGAGCTGCCAGAGGAATCACAATTACAACCCCAGCTGTTGTTGTTGTCAGGGACACTTCCCTTTGACCAACTCACATAACTGCAGTTCCGCTCCAGACTACATGGTGCTTCTGTGTTCTGAGGACAGTCAGATCCCAGAGAAGCATTCAGCCGCTGCCCCCTCTCCTGACCCTCAGGTACAGATGGGTATGACAGCAGGGTGACCAGGACAGAGGTCAGATCTTCCAAGAGAATAGGGAAGGCAGGGCAGATTTCCCAGTAACCTCACAGACTGAAATAAAAGCAAGAAAATACCAAAACAGGCTTGATTTAGACAATAAAATGTAATCCACATAAAGTCAAATTAGGTCCTTCACATTTTTCTATTGGAAGAGAATTAAATCCTTAAATTAAAAAGGCTGAAGTTACGTTTAGGAAATCAATAATTATGGTGGCAGTTGTGAAGGCCACTTTTATTTATAAATGACACGCAACGACACCATTTTTAGTGTATGTCAGACTTTTGTGTGACTGCTTTCTTAGGAACCACAGAATTTCTTTTTGTTCTAAACAAATAACAATTCCTGTAGAGGACCTCAGTTCATGAGGCGCTGAGACTCCTGGAAGCGGGGAGCTGGGTGACTCACTCTGAAGGAGGGGATCAGTAGTGCATCAGAGCATCCACTAAGCCACTTAAATTTTAACATCTTTGAGTTGTGTGTGTAGATCCTTTATTTTTTAATATATTTTTTAAAGTTTATTTATTTATTTTGAGAGAGAGAGAGAGAGAGCATACACAAGCAGGGGAGGGGTAGAGAGAGAAGGAGCAAGAGAAAATCCCAAGCAGGCTCTGCTGTCAGAACAGAGTCCAGTGTGGGGCTTGAACCCACGAACTGTGGGATCATGACCTGAGCCAGAATCAAGAGTCAGACACTCAACAGACTGAGCCACCCAGGTACGCCAAGAAATACTTTCTTTTTTTAAAGTAGGCTCCGTGCCCAGCGTGGAACCCAACATGGGACTTGAACCCATAACCCCGAGATCAAGACCTACGCTGAGACCAGGAGTCGGATGCTTAACCAACTGAGCCACCCAGGTGCCCCAATCCTTTATTTTATATGTGAATTTTCTAATAACAACTTAGCCTTTTTAATAGACTTATTGTTGCCATATATACCTTGTGAATCTTAATATTTTGTTATATATATTTGTTACATATTTACTGCAAATCTTTCCTCTCACCCTATTTTTTTTCTTATTGCTTCCTCGGTCTGTGCTTTACTGTTTGTCTGTCTGGCACCTGTTGGTTTTTCTCTCAAGGAGACAGACTGTAAGACAAACTCAGAGACCAGAGGGGGGAAATCCAAAGAAAAAGAATCAGAGACTCGGACAGGGAGAGCGAGGGGCTTAGAAGTGGCTAGGGACTGGGAAGAGTAGAAAGACAAGAACTAGAGAGAGGGAGACAGAATTTCAGAGAGCTTCTTTTGTGTTTGTAACTCATTGATGATGCTTTAGTTTGCACAAAAGTATTGGGTAGTCAAATCTGCCTCTTCCAGACTTCTAGATTTTTGTCTTACTTAAAATGCCCTTTCCCCTACAAGATTAAAAAATACTCTCATATATTTTATTCTAAAATGTTTTTAGTTTGTTCTTTACTATTATATCCATTTGAGCTTTATTTTTGTATATGTGTGGAATAAGAATCTGGCTTAATTCTTTTCCAAATGGATATCGAATAATGCCATTTTATAATGCATGCTTATTCCCTTCTCTTTACCCTCTCATGTGAAATACCATATTCATCATATACTAAACTCCCACATAGAGATGACTCTGTTTCTGGACTCTATTCTGTTCCACTGAATTGTATATTCCTGTGCCCAAACCACAATGTTTTGTTGGTGGTGGTGGTGGTCTTTTTTCATAAACTTTTTTTTAACATTTATTTATTGAGACAGAGAGACAGAGTATGAGTGGGGGAGGAGCAGAGAGAGGGAAACACAGAATCTGAAGCAAGCTTCAGACTCTGAGCTGTCAGCATCCAGCCCAGTGCAGGGCTTGAACCCACAAACCATGAGATCATGATCTGAGCCGAAGTTGGATGCTTAACTGACTGAGCCACCTAGGCACCTCCAAACCACAATGTTTTAATTGCTGTAGCTTTATAGTATATTTTGATATTTGATAGAGCAAATTTTTGACCACTGTTCTTTTTCAAAATGTTCTTGGCTAGGTTTATGTCCTTTCTCTTCCAGATGAACTCAAGAATCAGCGGTCAAGTTCCATAAAAAGTTCAAAACACATCAAATAATGTGTTTCTAAGTGTTCCTCTCTGTCTGATTACTGATGTGTTTCTCCTCAACCCCACCTCCACCTCCTGGAAGCAGTTCATATGGTCATCAGCAAGACACAAAATTTTAATTAAATTGTTAAAACTCCTACATTCTAAATAAAAGTAGAACCTTGTAAAAATCAATTATCCTAGACTATTCCTGGGGTCAGAAGTAGGAAGACCAGAATCCACTTTATTAGATTTAACAAACTTATTTTAAAAATAGAAAGAATGAGGGGCGCCTGGGTGGCTCAGTCGGTTAGGTGTCCAACTTTGGGTCAGGTCATGATCTCATAATTGGTAGGTTCAAGCCCCACCATAGGGCTCTCTGCTGTAAGTGCAGAGACCACTTCAGATCTTCTGCCCCCCACCCCCATCCCTCCTCTGCTTATGCACCCGTGTGTTCTCTCTCTCTCTCTCTCTCTCTCAAAAATAAATATTTTTTAAAAATAAAAATAATGAAACAATCCTAAAGGGTATTGGTCAGTACAGTCAAAAAGTGTGAACATGAAAGGAAGCAGAGACAGTATCTACGATATGAGGATGGACAAAAGATGTAACATATGCTACCTGTGCCTCCAATTCTACCCCCTCAGCCCTATTAATTTTGGTGCCCACCAGACTTCTTTTAACTGGCATACCTGTGTCTCTTGACTTGAAGACTTTTTCTGGCTGCTAGAGTTCATTCTGTCTACATATGCAGTGGGATGGATATGTTGGCAAATTAACTATTCAACCCAACCCTGTGGTCAGGATCGTCACTCAACCAATGACTTATGAAAGTTGGTGGGTAAAGAGCCCAGATCTCTTACCCTAGGGTAAGTTAATACTGAGGTGCATATTGTATGCTGTCTCTCTGCATCCCCAGTGAAGGTTAAATTCCAGTTTCCCATCATTGTAACTTGTTTGGTAACACACCTGTATTGACTTCCTTCTCTTCTCTGTTTCATCTCCCTATTCTGCTACCAGAATTGTTTCTTGGAACCACCTCCCAAATAAACTACTAGCACTCAAATCCTCTTTCAGGGTCTGCTTTTGGAGGCACCCAAAGGAGAGTCAGCTCCATAACCTATCCAGCTTCAGTGGCAGGTCTTCCTCCATCCTGGACAGGAGAGGATCAGATCTGTTGCCATCAAACCCCACCATCATAAATCAGCTTCCCCTTATCCTGACTCCAAGCTCACCAAGAAACCTTCTGATTATAACCTGGCTGATGGTTTTTCTACAGAAAAAGAGGGACTACTGACTAGAAGCGAATGTTCAGTCCCCAAGGAGTTCTATATTCTCATTGCCAATGAACACCTGGCAAATAGTTTACAAAGTGAGCTGTTGCAAGCTTAGACAGTGAAACCTTATTTTGAGTGTAATAGAGCCACTCTCAGTATTGACAAAATGGCATTTTCAAGCCTGTAGGCTGGGAACCAGACTCTGGGCCAAGGTGACTTTCCCAGGTAAATGCAGCTTTTTGAGGAGCCTAATGAAAGCCAACCAGCCTCTCCTGCCATCACCTAACCTGGCCACATACTTTCCTACAGGCTTCAGTGGCAATGTTCTACTTCTACTAAGTGAAGTAATAGATGAAATCAAACTTTTTCAAAGCTTACTGTTCACTCTTAGCAGAGAAATCTCCGTACATCATCAATTTTTTTCCCCCAGGTGTTCTTAATTCTAAGACCTCCATTTCCAGTTAGACTTCTCTCTTCTACATGAGTCATTCTAGATTTCTGATTATGGGCATGATAATCATAATTCTGGGTTTTCTGAGACAGCCCAGGTTTCAAATATTTAAGCGCTAGCCTTAAGATATTTAAAAATCCTTGAAATTCTAAGGTTTCAGTGTCTAACTAACCTCTCCCATATTGCATTAACACTGGGAACTAGTCCAAAACAATTTTTGTAAGATGATGTGTTCTTGGTGTTGATTTGGATCTGAAAGTCCTGTTACAAAAGATTCCTAAGCGATGACACACAAACACATGCCTGAGCTGTTTCTAGCTCAATCACTCAGACTGTTATATTTAGCCAAAGGAATCCTTTATTCAGGACAACTTGATATTCCTTTTTATACATTGTCTTGTGTATTTTAAATAATAAAACCACTTGATTGAAGTCCCCTTACAACGAAGTAAATTTTCTTAAGAAAGAAAGGAGAAAAATAACAAGAAAAAGACAAGTCAGTATTCAGAGAACACCAGTGGCCCAGTGGTCCCATTGAGATGAGATTCTGGTGGTTGTTGTGGAGCTGTCCACCAGGGAGGTGCTGACAATATCCTAGTATTGGACAGGGGCTGGCTGCCCTCCTCAAGAGTTGTGAAAAAAAAAACCCTCCACACCCCTACCACCATCCCATCCCCAAAGAAATATAAAGGACTATGAGAAGGTAGGTAAACAGGCCAATGTCTCCTGGTTGGAGTAGGGAAGACAATAATCAGTTGCCAGAGTCTTCTGAATCTTCTCCACATGAATCCACACATACCTGCCTAAGACACCTTTCCTTTGATTGTAAACATTCGGTGCAGTAGCTGCTATGGATGTCTCCAGGGGATCTTTCAGTCTCTACAGATGCTAACTATGGTAGACTTAATACAAAAACAGGACTAGCTGCTACAGGGGGCTACACCCTAAAATTCCCCTTCTTTCTCCATTGTCCACTCCAAGAATAAGGACCTGAAGCCCTACCATTTCTCCTTACTTGTATAGCTTGGAGAAAAGGATTGATTGCCATTGAAGAGACAATTAATTGTCTTGTATGTATGTGTGTGACAGGCTGGCTGACTCTGAACAAGTCACTCTTCTTCTCTAGGCTTGGTCTCATCATGTGTAAGAGGAAGAAATGCCAGGGAATCAGAGCCCTTCTCCTGTCTCCCTGTCCTTGGCCGTCTTCCCTCAGTTATATGTCTCCCTACCAGGCTATTCACAGCCTTTTTGCAAAAGGTTTCTGCCACTCAGGTTCTCCAGCACTAAGGACCCTGATGTTAACTCTGGGAATAAGAGCCTGGGGTGTGACCACTGTGGGTACTGTCTGAAACAATATTGTGGGTAAAGACTGAAACCCTTTGTTTTGGAGTATAAAGTGGGGGTGGGAGGGAGTGGCAAGAGCAAGGAAACTCCAAATGTTGGGGAAAGCTTAAATCATTGTCTTCTTCTCTTTTTTTAAAGAGAAGACTTTATTTTTATAAAAATGATACATATTATAAAGAATTTGCACAATGCTGAAGAGCACAAAAAGATATTTAAAAATCTTTAAAATCCCACCACTTCAAAATAGTCATGCCCAGCACAAGTGAACATCATTGCAGATAGTTCTCTCTTTCTATATACAGAGAGGATAGGTAGTCAGGTAACTAATAAGGGAGAGTGGATGAAAGGATGGGTGGATGGACAGATGGACTGATGGATGAATATAAAGAAATAGTTGATTAAAAAGGGATCACACTTCATATACTATTTAATAAAAGGAGGGACACCTGACTGGCTCAGCCAGTAGAGCACGTGACTCTTGATCTCAGGCCATGAGTTAGAATCACATGTTGGATGTAGTGATTACTTAAAAAATAAAAATTAGGGGCACCTGGGTGGCTAAGTCGGTTGAGCGGTCGACTTCGGCTCAGGTCATGATCTCGCGGTCCGTGAGTTCAAGCCCTGCGTTGGGCTCTGTGCTGACAGCTCAAAGCCTGGAGCCTGTTTCGGATTCTGTGTCTCCCTCTCTCTGACCCTCCCCCGTTCATGCTCTGTCTCTCTCTGTCTCAAAAATAAATAAACGTTAACAAAAATTTAAAAATAAAAATTAATGAGGTGCCTGGGTGGCTCAGTCGGTTAAGTGTCCAACTCTCGGTTTTGGCTCAGGCCATGATCTCGAGGTTCGTGATCGAGGTTCCTGGGATACAGCCCCACATAGGGCTCTGTGCTGACAGTGTGGAGTCTGCTTGGGATTTTCTCGCTCCCTCTCTCTCTGCTCCTCTCTCTTTCTCTCTTTCTCAAAATAAATAAGTAAACACTTTTAAAAAGGTATAAAATTTAGTTTTCCTTGAATGTAACAAAAGACAATGAACCAAAGAAAAGCTAATGGATTTCCTTGATTTCCTTTATTCTCCACAAGAGATGTTATTTCTGAAAGATACCTCTAAGGTTAAGAAAATATATTATAAAAAAATATTAAGAGACTGGAATCACTATGGTTTTTTTAAAACATTCTTCAACTTAAGTATCTATCAATTGACTGGCTGCTATGAAAGATAAGGAAATTAACACCCTTACACTTCCTCCCATTTCCCCTCCCCCACTTCCCGAATATTATGAGTAATATTTTTTTTCTATTTTTGTCTCTTAACATGAGTCATTGTCAGTGCATATAATCAGTATTAACTAGTGCATGTAAAGGAGAAATGTGATGACCTGGACATCTATTACAGACACCAAAGAATAACAAAAAAAGAGAAAAACTTAAAATTTTGTTTGGCTACAGAAACATAATAATTTCAACCATTTGTGTGAACCACTAATCTTGTATGCCTAATTACTATACATCACAAGAGTAATTTTATGTGATTATCTTCAAATGTCAGGTTTTTAAAATAATAATAATATTAAGTCAATGAACAAAGCAGATTATCTCTAAGGCTTTTGCAGCACTGTGACTTTTTCCCAGAGCTCAGAGAACGCTTGTCCTGTCTCTA
Organism: Panthera onca; assembly: GCF_046562875.1. Classification (NCBI taxonomy): domain Eukaryota; kingdom Metazoa; phylum Chordata; class Mammalia; order Carnivora; family Felidae; genus Panthera; species Panthera onca. Next base: position 48,240,327 of record NC_138348.1, read on the forward strand.
AGCAGAGTCAGACTTGACAGTAACAATAATTTCTAACATTGCTCAGCACTTACCACCAGGCAGGGCATAAGTACTTTATATATATTTGTTCATTTAATCCCCCAATATATCAGTGAGAGACATGCTATCTCCTTTATTTAAAAAGTGAGGAAACTGAGGCAGAGTGGTTAAGTAATGCTCAGGATTCCACAACTAGTGAGCAGGGAGCCTAGATTCAAATGATTTTTTTTTAGTAAACAGTGGAGCTGGAATTTGAGCATTACACATTTCCCCAAATGGTAGCTCACTGGCTGTGTGGCCTTCGGCTAATCACTCCTCCTCTCTGGGCCAGAATGCCTTCTATAAACTAAAGACTAATAAGGATTTCCCTGCCTGTTACCCAGGGATTCACTGGGGATCAAGTGAACAGTGCCTGAAAAAGAGCTTTATTAAGCAGCAATACCGCCTTCTTCTCCTCCTGAACTCAGTATGGCATGCAGCCGGTGGCCTTGGTCAGGACTCAGGCAGGAATCAGCCTCTGCTGATGAGAAAAACATTATCACGAGGCCACAAAAACAAAACAGTCCTCCTGCCAGAGGGCAGTTAGATGGGATAGGCAGGGAGTTCCGATGGCCATGAACACTTTACTAAGTTCATGCTCATGATGAATTTGAGCAAGACGCTACTTGTTCTTTGGGTTCATTGTCAGACTACTATTTGACAGAAGTCATTGCATGGAGAGAATGACAAGAGTGCCACTGGTTACTATCTCTACTCCCTCAGGCCAGCTCTTTTCTCTCGGGCTATGGAGTAGACATTCTTGACCTGGCCAAGCTATCAATCTGCCTCTCCAGCTGTGATGCCTGAAAGGTGAGGGTCAGAGAAAGGCCCTTTCAAAACATCAGGTAGCATGAAGTAGGAGGCCACCAGGCCAGCATTCTGAGCCATGGAACTCCTAGGACAGGAAAGCTGACTTCTGGCCCAGACTCAAAACTGTGATATTGGGCAAGTCCCTTTTCCCCTCAGGGGTTTTGTTTTCTCATCTTTAATGTAAGGCTTCCTGGATGTTCTCCCAAGGCTCTTCTAACTCTGCCCTTGTGCTGGCTATTTTGGGGAGAGGTGCAGTACGGATATGACTGTGATTTATCTGGGAGATTTCCAGAGAGAGGAATCAAGCAAGAATCTAGAGACCGCAAACTAAGATAAAGTGCAGTTTAAAAACTCTGGCTTTCTGTGTAAAGTTATAAAACCACAGCATTTGGTTTGTAGGGCAAAGAGGAAAAGAGAGTACAGCCAAGAGGAGCATCTGGGGACAGGGGTTTTTAACCAGTGGTCACTGTGATCTTCTATTTTATATTATAGGCAAGGCACAAGAGACACAGAGGGAAAGAGAAGCTCCAGAAGCTCCTAAGATGAATAAGATATGGTGTCTGCCCTCATAGGAATTGTAATCTAGGGTAAGAAACAGCTGTAGACTGAGCCAAGAGAGGAAGGAAGGGGGTTTGGAGCCACCCTTAAATCCTGTGCTAGGTATGGCATGGTCAAAGGCAGAGGTCCTCCCTGGTCAGAGGAGGGGGGGAGGGTAGCAAAGCTGGCTAGGTACAAGGGATACTCTTGAAAACCATCCCAGAGTCTTGGCAAAGAGGAGAGAACTCCGAAGCTCTGGGAATCAGATGTCACTAACATCAGTGTCAGTGAGGTGTCTCAGTTTCACACCTCAGTGAAGCCCTGTTTCTCTAAAGGAGGGCCATTTCGTAAGGAGCCAAAAAGGAGCCACACTTCCCCTCCCAACTGCCCACCTCTGGCATCAAGGCCTCATAACCTCTCAGAAGAAGCCAAGATTCCCAAACCTGTTCCCAGACTTGTCACTTACCTCATTTCCCACAGGGGTTCTCTCTGAGAGCCAGATCAGGGTCCCACCTCTCAGGGAGCCTGCAGGATTAGGAAAGAGGCTGGATTTTCCCACTAGATTATCAGGAACAAGGCTGTTTCTGTCTTGCTGGCTTTCCATGCTCTGCTGTGGGTCTAACATGTAGCCCAGACAGATAGGAATGGAGAACAGTTCATCTGGGACTTGCCCCCAGTCCTGGAATGTTGACTACAGTGCTGTGGGTCCACTCATGCAGGCCCCCCTCTGGGGCAAACCTGAAAGGGCTCTGTGATCCAGGACTTTGTAAAGGTTACAAAAGGATCATTTGAAAGACCTGTACCCATCCTATGTTATCAACCATGTATTACTGTTTATTTTATATATTTAAAATACATGTATACATATTACACATATATATTAGACAACTTACATTTACATAATGTAATACATATTACACTATATCTAATGTGTGTGTGTGTGTGTGTACGTGTGTGTGTGTTTATACTGAAGTACAGCAGTCACCCCCATTGGAGGTTCAAGATTAACTATAGATCCCTCCTCACCAGTACTGGATCCAGGTGGAATTTCTGTCCTGGTCTTCTTGCCATGACCTGACAAAATGTTACCTCTCACTCACCTGTCCACCTGCTGATCCACATCCCACACAGACTCACACTAAACCTCACTAGATTAGACACTTCCTTCTATCAGATTCCACTTACTGATTATGATTCCCATATTTCTTTTTTTATTTTCATTTTTAGTTGTGGTAAAAAAAAAACCCACATAACATAAAATTTACCATCTTAACCATTTTCAGGGTAATTTCATTGGTATAAAGCATATTTCACATTGCTGTTCCCATATCTCCTTTTGTCATTACCTGGAATTCAGTCTTGAAGTGACAGGCCTCACTCATTGTAATGGCATTGCTTCCAGGGATTGACACCTATTTGTAGAGACTGCAGTGTGTGTAGAGCTGAAATGTAGGAAGCACATACTTCACCTTAAATGCACTCTGCCAACAGCTGTTATAAGTTATCTGCACATTTTGCTGATTCCATGGACAAAAGCAGGTCAGTCCCTGCAGCCTTAGGCCAGGCTGTGGCATGAGCTTTCTTCCAGAGAACCCAGTCTCACAAAGGGACCAGATCTACAGCTGGAATTGAGTCTTCCAGTCAGATAGGGGGACAAGAGGACTCTGTCTTTAAGAATGGAAGGTGCCGGGGTGCCTGGGTGGCTCGTCGGTTAAGCGTCCGACTTTGGCTCAGGTCACGACCTCTTGGTATGTGAGTTCGAGCCCCGCGTCGGGCTCTGTGCTGACTGCTCAGAGCCTGGAGCCTGTTTCAGATTCTGTGTCTCCCTCTCTCTCTGACCCTCCCCCGTTCATGCTCTGTCTCTGTCTCAAAAATAAATAAACGTTAAAAAAAAAATTTTTTTTTAAAAAGAATGGAAGGTGCCTGCCTATGCGGTCCCTGCTTTGATTTTTGGAGAAAGCACCTGGAGGAAGCAAGTTATGTAATGTGAGTTTCTTATTCTGTAAAATGGGAATAACATCCATTTTATAGATTATTGCAGTGCTTCAAAATTATGATGTACATGAACTATTTACTGTGAAATTAGACATAACAAGTGCTTAATAAGAGGAAGAACAGTATTTGTTATCATTATTGAACCCCAAATTCCCTCAAGCCCTAGAAGGCTAAAAGCCTAAGTGAAGATGCTTTAACAGCAATAGCTCTTTTTTTTTTTTTAATTCAAGTTAGTTAACATACTATATATTATTGGTTTCAGGAGTAAAACCTAATGATTTATCACTTATATATAACACCCAGTATTCATCCCAACAAGTGCCCTCCTTAATGCCCATCATCCATTTAGCACATCCCCCCACCCACATCCCCACCAGCAACGCTCAGTTTGTTCTCTGTATTTAAGAGTCTCTTAGGGTTTGCCTCCCTCTCTGCCTTTTATTTTCCCTCCCTTCCCCTAGGTTCATCTGTTGTGTTTCTTAAATTCCACATATGAGTGAAACCACATGATATTTGTCTTTCCCTGTTTGACTTATTTTACTTATTTCATAATACACTCTAGTTCTATCCACTTTGTTGCAAATGGCAAGATTTCATTCTTTTTTATCTCCAAGTAGTATTCCAGTGTGTGTGTGTGTGTGTGTGTGTGTGTGTGTGTATACCACATCTTTATCCATTCATCAGTTGATGGACATTTGGGCTCTTTCCATACTTTGGCTATTGTTGATAATGCTGCTATAGAAATTGAGGTGCATGTGCCCCTTCAAATCAGCATTTTTGTGTCCTTTGGATAAATACCTAGTAGTGCAATTATTGGGTCGTAGTTTTATTTTTAATTTTTTGAGGAACCTCCATACTGCTTTCCAGAGTGGCTGCACCAGTTTGCATTCCCACCAACAGTGCAAGAGAGTTCCTCTTTCTCCACATCCTGCCAATATCCATTGTTTCTTGAGTTATTCATTTTAGCCATTCTGACTGGTGTGAGGTGGTATCTCATTGTGGTTTTGATTTGTATTTCCCTGATGATGAGTGATGTTGAGCATCTTTCCATGTGTCTGTTAGCCATCTGGATGTCTTCTTTTAACAGCAATAGTTCTTATTTCACCAGTTCACTGCTCCCCCTGGATAACTTAGGCCCTCACACTTATGGAATGTGCCCCAGGGGGTATCTTTGCTCACCTATCTCTGACACCCCTTATTCCACAGGGCTCTAGTTTCTTATGCTACTCCTCACACCCAGCACCACGACAGGTGTATTGGGCTCCTTACAGTGTCACACCAGCTCTCTACATGGTAAGCAAAGGTGTTCTAAAGGAATGTGGGTGGTACGCCAATTTTACATCTTACCTTCTTTGTAAAATGGCTTCAGTGTTTATGTAGAACTCCCTGTTAATCACAAGACAGGCCTGAGTGAGCCTCTTAGGACTAGGTCTAGGTGATAAACACCAAATTGTGTTCATAGTTCCTGCCCCCTCCTCCCCTGGGTTGAGTGCTGTCCTGAGAGCACTCATGCACAAGAGCCAAATCTGTCCCAGAGCAAGGGACACAACCAGGCCAAGCACAGATCTATCATCATTATCATACTGTGCTTTGATATCCAAAACACAACGTCCCTAGCACCTGCCCTGTATTAGTTATTTATTGTTGCATAATGAGTTATTCCAAACTTACTAGTTTAAAACAATAAACTCTTATTATGGAATCAGGAATTTGGGAGAGGCTTAGCAAGGTGGTCCTAGCTCAGGGTCTTTTGTGAGATTGCAGTCAAGGTGTCAGCCAGGGCTGTAGTCATTGAGGCTTGATCAGGACTAGAGCATCAAGCTTACTCACAGGGCTATCAGCAGGAGGCTTTTGTTCCTTGTCACATGGATGTCTCCAGAGATTTCATGACAGGCCTTCCATGGAGTGAATTACCAAAAGAGAAAGTAACCAAGACTGATACCGCAATTGTTTATAACCCAATCTTGGAAGTGACATACTGCTATTTCTGCCACATTCTATTGATCATACAGATCTGCACTGGTAGCAGGTGGAAGAAGACTACTCAAGGGTATGAATACCAGGAGATGGGTATCACCGGGACCATCCTGGAAGCTGGTTACCACACACCCTCTGCCTGCTCCTGCTCCAGCTCTACAATCTTGCCTGAGGATAGCCTCTCTTTCTTCATGGTCAAAGAGGGTAGTTTAGGGACCCCAAGCATGAGCTAAGCAGTAACAAGGTAGCACTGGGATCCAGGGATATATTTGCAAAGAATAGGAACTAGAAAAAGAGAGAGCAGGATGGAGGAGGACAGAAGTAAATCAAGGAGTACAGAGTCTTGAGGGAAAAAAAGGAAAGGAGGTCTTGCAATATTGTGGGACAGGACAACTGGGAATAGACAGGACAACTGGATCTTCAAAGAGGTAAGATTGATAGAAATGAGTGGTTTAAAACAACAGAGGTTTATTTCCCCCTTTGCTATCTGTCCATGACTGGAGGCTGTGCTCCACATCTCCTTACTTGGGAACTCAGGCCAATAGATCAGCCATCTTCTTGAACATTGCCTAAACCACTGGCAGAAAGAGAGCTCTGAAGGGTCTTGTATTGGCAAGGAGATGCTCTGAACCAGAAGTGATGCATGTCCCTTCTATTTGCAGCCCATTGGCCATAAATGGTCACTTCAGCTCCAGCCAGCTACAATGATGCCTGGAAGTACAACCTCACCATGTGCTTAGAATAGAGAAGAACTGGAAATAGTTGGTAAATGGCACTCATTCCTCAGGGTCTAAGGGCAGAGCAAACTTTTCAAAGAGAAAGTCAGGGAAGGCCTGAGAGTAGATCCTAGGGCCTAACCTGGAATATGGTAAAATGAGTCTTTTCCAAAGCTGTGTTCCAACAGACTCTCTGCCAGTTACTCCATCACCCCTGGGCTCAGCTCATCCTTTGCTGCCTCACACAGCAATCCAGAGGGGCAAGTGTCTCTTGAGTCCTCTGTGTTAGGCCCAGGTAATTCCCTGGCCTTCCCTTTACACTGCACTCAGCCCTTTGATCCAGGGGGAAGATGCCTACACACCAGGTTACACACCCACCAAATTTCATGCTCCAAAGCATGGTCACACCCCTGGGATCTCTGGAGACAGCACCCCATGCGCTTCCTAGAGATGAGTATACCTAGCCCTAGCCTCACTACCTAACAATGGCTTCTGGCAGACAGATCTAGAACAAGCTCCCATCAGACCTGAGAGGTCCCTGGAGAAGTGAGATCCTTTCCTGCCTAGGCCTCACTTCTCTGCCTTTTGACTAGAAGCTCAAGTTCTCACCCACACTAGCCAGCCCTGCCCACCCAACACAGGCAAAAGTCCCACCTCTCCAGCAGGCCTTTCACAAAGGGACCTGGGGGTGGCCATAGCTTACTACCCTGACAGACTCCATATGACTTCCTCATGCTTGTTTGTTTGTTTGTTTTTACATTCTCACTTCCAAAAACATCTTAGGTTAGAGCTGATTTAGTCATTGGCCAGGCTTAAGGACTCCATTCATTCACTGACAGATTAGGAAACATCCATGGCACTCTACTCCAGCCTCTTACTCTCTCCCTTAAGCCATTCCTAATCAGCATATCAGAATAGAGGTTCCTGTTTGGCTTAGTCGGTAGAGCATGTGAGCATGTGACCCTTGATCTCCGGGTCATGGGTTTAAGCCCCACATTGGGTGTAGAGATTTTAAATAGGTAAACTTTTTTTGAAAAATTGAAAAGAAAAAAGAATAAAGAAGCAGCTTAAGTAACATATACAGAATATTTACTAGGTTAAGCATTAGGCCAAATGCTTCGTATACATTATTATCTCACAATAACCTAACAAGTATATCTGTTATTTTCCCATTTTAAAGATGAGGAACGCTGGCTCAGAGAAGTCACATTACTTGCCCAAGATCACACAGCTAGTAAGTGACATACCCAGGATTCAAACCAAATCTGCCAGACAATAGATGCAATACTCTTAACCACTAGGTGAGGTTAAATAGTGACAAACAACATACTTACAAAAGTGCCTCCCCATGGCTTTGGCCTTGGATGGCATCAGGGGCGATTGGCAAGAAAAGTGTCAGTCTGAGCCAGACAATTCACTGCATAGCTCAGGTCTCACCATCTGTTGTTATTCACAGCTGACAGCTGAACAGAAAGGCTGGACATACAAATTGTATCAGGTGACAGGAAAGGACAGGGAAACAGCATAGAGAACAAGGGGGTGTAGAGATGTAAGTCATAGACACCTCCTGAGCCACATCTGTCTCTAGGGACAGTGAACACTGAACCTGTGGAAGTGAGTCCCTTTCTCCACGCCTCTGGCTGCAGGAAAACATGACAAAGGCAGACATGGTGGCCAGAGGGCAGGCGAGGGCAGCAGAGAGCTGGCAGCAGGAGCTCAGGAGAGAGCTATGAGTGCAGCTGGGAGAGACCTCCTGGAGGAAGTGGGAGGGGCCCATGGAGAACCACCATCTGCCAAGGAAATCCCCTCCTCTAGGTTCACACAGAGGGCAGCTCAGGTTGAAACTCAGATGTTAGGGGAGCGCACTGGGAAGTCAGCCTGAAGGAGAAGGGGAAGCAGAAAGATGCCAGAGACAACAGCAATGAGAGTCAAGAAAGAGGGCCCAGAACATGCTAGAGGTCGCCAGAGTCCTAGAGTAGCTCTAAATGTGAGCCAGCCCTGTTCTCACCAGCCAGGAGAGCAGAGAGGAATTTAGACAAAACAGCAAAGAAGAAAGGCTGCCTGGTTCATTTTATGAGGTCATTATAACCCTGATAACAAAACCTGTCGAAAACAGCATATACCCAAAAAGAAACAACGGTGCCTCACTTTTATTTTCTTTTAAGTTTTTTTTTGTTTATGTAATTGGAGAGAGAGAGAGAGAGACCATGTGCAAGCAAGCAGGGGAAGAGAAGAAGAGAGAGGGAGAGAGAGAACCCCAAGCAGGCTATCCTGTCAGCACAGAGCCCAACTCAGGGCTCAAACTCGCAAACTGAGAGATCATGACCTGAGCTGAAACCAAGAGTCTGACACTTAACTGACTGAGCCACCCAGAAGCCCCTTTATTGTTATTATGTAAGAAAATGGAAACAACTATGTATCAATAGGAAATTGTTCAATAAATTGTGGTATCTCCTCAATGGCATATTATGCACTTGTAAAAAATGGTGAGGAAGATTTTTATGTACTGAGTGGAATGAATTCCAAGGTATGATGTTAAGTGAAAATGCAAGTACATAAGACTACACATAGTTTACAGCCAAGTGTGTGTATATATTTTTTTAACAGGAAAAATTATACTTATGTATTTACCGATCTATGTGTAAAATATCTATGAATAAATGCACAACAAACTGGCAACATTTATTGTATCTGTACACCCTTTTCTGTGATTTGAGTTTTAAGCCAAGTAAATTTATTACCTGTTTATAAATACGTTTAATCTTAAGAAAGAAGAGTTGAGGGGGGAGGGGGCAGTGTGGAGACAAAAAAAAAAAAAAAAGGAAGAGCTGGAAAAAATGTTTGCAAGAAGAGTTTTGAAGGTTCTTTGTTTTGCTAGAGAGAATATATACTTATTTTTTTAATCTCTATTTACTTTGAGAGAGACAGAGACATAGCAGGAGCGAGGGGGAGGGGGGGGGAGAGAAAGAGAGGGAGACACAGAATCAGAAGCAGGTTCCAGGCTCCGAACTGCCAGCACAGAGCCCCAGGCAAGGCTTGAACTCACTACCCATGAGGTCATGACCTGAGCCCAAGTCAGAGGCTTAACCTACTGAGCCACCCAGGCACCCTAGAAAATATATTTAAACTACTATTGTTTAACATCACAAAACTATGGTAATGGCAAAAGTGCTGACAAACATGCAAATTAGTAACTTAAGACATGATAAAGGAAACATCAGAAATTAATGGGGAGCATTTCTGCCCTCTTCCCCCACCCCACCGAATGCCGCTCCAGCAGCAAGGCGCTGGTTCAGAGCTCCTGGCTCCTGTTAAGCTAGCGCCGCTGTTGTCTCTCCAGCCTCTGTCACAATCATCTACTTGGACCTCATCAGCCATGATGAGATGTTCTCCAACATCTACAAGATCCAGGAGATCACTGACGGGCAGTGCCTGGGGGTGTAGGACAGAGAGTAACTTTGATGAATCACTCATTGGTGGAAATGCCTCCACCAAAGGCCCCCAGGGCGAAGGTACTCAAAGCACAGTAATAATTGGTTTCGGTATCAACCATGAATATTATCACTTGCAGGAATTGGCTTCACAAAAGAAGCCTGCAAGAAGTACATCAAATAATCTTTGTCTAAAATGAGTCAGGTAGTTTTCCTCCTCTTTTTAAAATGATCTTATAAAAATAATTAGTATTATTTCATTCTAAATATATGATAGGATTCACTCAATTAAGCATTAAGTTGTTTATAAGATTCTTATTTTTTTTTTTAATCTATAGGATCTATAATGATACCTCCTCTTTCATTCCTAATGCTGTCAATTTGTATCTGTCTCATTAATCTGGTTAGAAGTTTATCAATTTCACTGATCTTTCCAAATAACAAGCTTTCAATTTTATTTACTATTATTTTTCTGTGCTCTATTTCATTAGTTTCTGCAATGAATAATTCTCAGTTATTTCCTTCTACTTGTTTTGTGAGCAATTTGCTCTTTTTCTAGTTTTTTTTTTTATGATGGAAGCTTAGATCATTGATTTTTAAACCTTTATCCTCTAATATCAACATTTAAAGCTAAAGTGTGTTTGAAAGCACTGCTTCAGTTACATATACCAATTTTAATTTGTTTTGTTTTCATTATCATTCAATTCAAAATATCTTATATTTTATATATATCTTATATTTATATATAAATATTTTATATTTCCTTTCTTTGACCTGTGGATTATTTAGAAGAGTGTCATTTAATTTCCAAATATTTGTGGATTTCCAGCTACCTTTTTGTTATTGATTTTTAATTTAATTCATTTTTAGAGAATGTACTGTCTGTGATTTCAGGTCTTTTAAATTTATTGAGGCTCATTTTATGACCCATGATGTGTTCTAACTTTGGAATTATATATATGATATACAATTCCACATGCACTTGCAAAGAATGTGTGTCTGTCATTGAGGGATATTAATGTTTTGTAAATGTCCAGTAAGACAAATATGTAGATAGTATTCAAGTTTTATCTTTTTTTTGTTTGTTTGTTTACTTATTTATTTTGAGAAAGAGAGAGAGAGAGAGAGTGGGGTTAGGGCAGAGAGAGAGGGAGAGAGACAGAATCCCATGCAGACTCCACGCTAGCAATGCAGAGCTCGGACCCTCGAACCATGAGCTCATGACCTGAACCAACACCAAGACTCAGAAGCTTAACCCACTGAGCCACCCAGGTGTCCCTCGAGTTTTCTTTATTCTTAGTAATTATCTATTATATGAACTACTGGGAATGGAGCGTTGATATCTCCAACTGTAATTACGTATTTGCCCATTTCTCCTTTCATTTTGTCAGTTTTTATGTCATATATTTTGAAGCTCTCTTATTGGGTATATACATATTTAGAGTTACATGTTCTTGATAAAATGACAATTTCATCACTAGGAAATGTCCCTTGTTATCCATAGTAATAGTTCTTGGCCTGAAGGCTACTTTGATATTTATATAGCCACTCCAGTTTTCTTATGATAAGTGTTTGCAAGGTATATCTTCTTCTATTTTTGACTGGAGTATCTGAACCATCAGTGATTAATTCTATGTGGATGGATTTAAGTTTATCATCTTGTTATTTGTTCTCTACTTGTCCCATTTGTTCTTTTTTTGTCCCCTTTTTTGTTTCTTTTCCTGACATTTTTTTGATTACTTGATAGCTTTTTCAGTATTCCATTTTATCTCTACTTACTTAGAGTTTCTAAGCTACACTTATTTGGGGGGGTTGTTTGGTTTTTGCCTTTTTATTTCTCTGGTTTTAAGTGGTTGCTTAACATTTTATGTATATATATTTATCCTGTCATGGTCTACCTTCAAATAATATACTGCTTCATGGATAACATCTGTCTTACAATAATAGTATGCTTCTATTTCCCCATCCCATCACTTGTGTAATTGTGGTGACATATTTTATTTCTACATACGTTATAAGCACCATGAAACATGATTATCATTTTTAAGCGGTGAATTATCTTTTAATAAAATGTTAAAATGAGGTAAAATTATTTTATAAATATTCATATATTTGCCATTTTCTCTGCTTTCTTTTGTGTAGTGAAGCATCCAACTCTTGATATTGGCTCAGGTCATGAGTTGTGAGATCAAGCCCCATCAGGTTCTGTGCTGGGTGTGGAACCTGCTTGAGATTATCTCTCTCCCTCTTCCTCTGCCCCTCCCCCACACATGTGTACTCTCGCTGTCTCAAAAAAAAAAGTTTATTTTTTAAAATAGCTTTCTTTCTGAGACTTCCTGATTCTTTTTGCCTTTCCCACTTTTAGCTGCATGTTCTCTTTTTAGTTTTTGTGGGTTTTTTTTTTTTACTCTACCTTATCAATTTTTATTTCTCTGCTTGAAATTTTCCAAAGTGCAGGGCCCTGTCTTTAAGTGGCACACAGGTTACTCAGTTTCAAGCATTCATGTTCAAATAGGCTAAAGTGCCCTGTCCCATCAGGCCTTACCCTAAAGCCCTTTGTTCCCATCATTCTTTGGAGTAGGAAAATTCCTTTCAGTTTTAGCAGCTGCTCTCAAAATGACCTTTTGTGCCTTGTATCATGTCTGATGCTCTCTCATAATTGTTCGAGTCCATCAGATGCCCTGTTGCTTCCCTCTGCTCTCTCTTACACAGACGCCCAAACACATTGTTGGTGGTGGTGCTTGTATTCTGTCACGTAGTTTTGTTGTAAATGTTGTCCTTAGGTCTTTAATTTTGTTAGCTAGTTGCTCTGTCTGTTTTCATATGATAATTCAAGATTCAAATCTATGCTGCCCCACTCCTGCCATCTTCCTAGAATTCCAACATGAATCATTCTTTAAATCAGAGGAAAGGTGGGAAACATTAGATATTCTGAAGTACCTTTTACATTCCTTTTGGAATTTAACCACACCAATAGGAACTTGGACAAAATAAATTGATTGACACAGGAAGTACACTATGTAGCATTTTGTATACTTCTTTTTTATAAAGTTATTTATTATGTGTTTCATACATAATCTTCACAGTGATCTTTTTAATGGTTTCAGAATATTCCATTGAGTAGAGGTACCAAAATTTACTCAGCCTGTCCTTTATCATTGGTCATGTGAATTGTTTCCATTTTTCTGCTGTCTCAGATGATGTTGTCATAAATACCTTTGTGCACTTAGTTTTCTGTTTTTGTTGAATTATTTCCTTATGATGGAATCCCAAGAGTAGGATTACTGGGTCAAGGGTAGGAACATCTCCCTGGGTCTGGCAATCTATAATCTGAAAATGTGTTTTGAGAATTATTTTTCTTATAATAGGGGAAAGGTTAAGACTCAGTTGTTGATAGTAAGGATCACATGAGGGAAATAGGAATATTTACTAAGGATCATTGCTATTTTAGCTTTTCTCCCAGCTATCAGTCTTTCCTGTTCATTTTTCTCAACTTCTATTTTTCATTCATTTAACCAACATACGTTGATGGCCTACCATGTGTCAGACACTGTGATTTCCCTCCCCCACACGAGGGTGAACCCCACAAGTATGTGTGGTGTTCTGCTCAAGGACTGATCCAATACATATGATACAAAAGGGCCCAATCTAAATGTGCACTGCCCTAGATTCTCTGTGAGCATAAAGAATGCTTTGGGCTGTCCTCATTTGACCCCTCCAGACATATCTGAGACTGTTCAAAGGACCCTAGAATATTGGGCCTGGAGAGATCTGCTATCAGCAATCCACAGGCAGGCTTAGCCCTATTCTAGGGTGGACTTGAATAGAAAAGGGAGGACCTAAGCAATCTCAATGCACTGGTATAGCTGCCCAGAAATAATCTTATTTTTATCCCCCCAAAACTGGTAAGCTAGAAATAACACCCATGGTCTCCTAATTTCAACCTGTCAGCTATGTTGATTCTTCCATATACCTAACTTTCAACCTCAGTCCCCCTGTCTTTCCATGGCTTCCTGAAAACTAAGCGCTGCCCTGAGTCCAAGTCCTCTTGCCTTGGGTTCTTGTTATGGTTACAAGTCCTTGTCTGCCCTGTCCAGCACACTCCTACAATGGGACCAGACCTTTTCTACAATTCTCAGTCACTGGCTGAGTTTATGTGTTCAATGGTCTGCATATTGAAAACCAAGATTCTGTCTCTGCTTCATGGTCTACAGCTGCACCCTAACACTGAATGGAGCCCTGCAATCACAAGCCTTGCCCCAACCTGACTAGAATTCACCACATCTTTATAGCCCCTGCCAGGACCATTTAACTCCTGGGGCCCATCCCATCTAGTCCATGTTGCTGAGGAGCTTGCATAACTCGTGTTCAAGCTTGCTGAGTTAATAATCATCTTTCCAACCGCAATGTTTTACAGGTGAGGAATCAAGTGCCGGAGAGTAAAAGTGACTTTGCAAACCGAAATAGCAAGTTTGTGTCAGATGTAGCCCTAAAGCTCAAAGTTTCTCATTCCTAAAAGGAAACCAGTGGGTGGAATACCAGAGAAGAAATTTAGGAGTAGATTCGAAAACAGGAGTCCAATTATAAGTCCTGAGTCCCCCTGGAGTGGGGAAAAAGAGAAGGCCCCAGGATTTGAGAATAAGATAGGTTCCAGTTTTCAAGACAGGAGCATAAAGTCAGGAGGTATGAGCAGCAGAGTTACATTATGTGGAGAACGAGACCATCAGGTTGGATCTATTAAATGCCTCTTGCATCTCCAGATTGTCCCAGGGACCTGGAACACGGCTGGGCCTATGCATGCAGGCTAGGGGGTCACATATATAGGTCAAGGGAAAAGAAAGAGTAGAAAACTGAGGAAGGACATAGAGGCCAGAAACCAGGTTGGGCCTGACACATGTAGATGCTCAGGTAGCTCACATGTCAGCTGGGACCTCTCTGCATCATGAGGGTAAGGCAACATTTGCTCCAAATGCACATTACCATGCCCTATGGAAATTCTAAGCTTTCTCTAAGATTTTTGTTTTTGTTTTTGTTTTTTTGTTTGTTTGTTTTTTTAATTTACATCCAAATTCGTTAGCATATAGTGCAACAATGATTTCAGGAATAGATTCCTTAATGCCCCTTAACCACTTAGCCCCTCCCCACTCCCACAACCCCTCCAGTAACCCTCAGTTTGTTCTTCATATTTATGAGTCTCTTCTGTTTTGTCCCTCTCCCTGTTTTTTTATTATTTTTGTTTCCCTTCCCTTATGTTCATCTGTTTTGTCTCTTAAAGTCCTCACATGAGTGAAGTCATATGATTTTTGTCTTTCTCTGACTAATTTCACTTAGCACATCACCCTCCAGTTCCATCCACGTAGTTGCAAATGGCAAGATTTCATTCTTTTCGATTGCCAAGTGATACTCCATATATATATATATATATATATATATATATACACACACACACACACACACACACACACACACACCACATATTCTTTATCCATTCATCCATCGATGGACATTTGGGCTCTTTCCATACTTTGGCTATTGTTGATAGTGTTGCTATAAACATGGGGGTGCATGTGTCCCTTCGAAACAGCACACTTCTATCCTGTGGATAAATGCCTAGCAGTACAATTGCTGGGTTGTAGGGTAGTTCTATTTTTAGTTTTTTGAGGGATCGGATTTTTGTAAATGCACATGACACAGATATTCTTACATCCTGGTCTCTCAGGGGTAATGTTCTTTGAAGACAATCTTTGTTCAGCTCCATATCAATTCAACCACAAAATTTAGCCTTTTCATGGAAAAAGATTTTTAAACACACCATGTAAGAGATTACTAAACTTTGCTGAAAATGTTGGGGGTGTCACAGGGAAGGAGTCCCAGCACTCACTATACAACAGACAGCCTAGAAATCCTCATAATACATTCCTGCTATTGTCAGTCTTTGTTAGCCAGCCCCTTATGATGGTTTCCTCTATTGGCCCAACACTACACTTTACTGTACCCATCCTCACCTACTCTTCTGGTTCCTCTGTTTTCCTTCTCCCTTCTCTATCTTCTGTTCCTTCCTCTCCCCTACCATGTCTCCAAAGTCAGAAACAAATTCCTTTCCTCATCTCAACACAGAAAGCCTGGAGCAGGAGGTGAGGTGGGGGCACATTCTTATACCCCTACTGCTTCTTTACCAAACTCTTTTTTCAAACAAACATACTTCGCTCCTATAGAGGAATTCTAGTACCAGATATTAAAGTAATTCAAAACGTTTTCCACCTGAATAGCCATGTGTAAACAAAAGTATGCAGAATTATTCTGATGCATAGTTCATGCCAGACCAAGCACTATAATTGTCCTATTCAAAATGGACTGAAAAGAAGGTTTAGAACATCCTGTCTGATTCAGAAGGGTGCCCTTGGCCATGAAGGCTCAGTTGAATCTGAAAAGTCCTGGGAAAACTGAGTTTATCTATGCCTCTTGAAGGTATTTTATAAACTGCTGCTACAGAAAAGATGTTCAATTTAGTTGCAAAAATTGTGCAGTGGATGTTTCATATGGTCAAACCAGGTGACCAGGTGATCAATGAAGCTTCAACATATGTGACTTGTTCTAGTTACTACCTAGGAGGTATAAAACAACAACCAATTTATTATTCTCAAGGATTATATGGGTCAGGAATTCAGAAACAGCATAGTAAGCACAGTTTGTATCTGTCCCACAATGTCTGGAACCTCAGCTGAGAAGTCTGAAAGACTGAGGGTTACTCAATGGCTGAGTACTGGAAATATCTTAAGTCCCTTCCACTCATGTATTTAATGCTGGAACATCTACATGTGGTCTCCCCACCACCTGGGCTTTCTCATAGTATGGTGGTTAGGTTCTGTGGTAAGAGGCCTCTAAGATGTCCCTGATCCCTACCTCTTGGTATTCACAGTCTTATGTAATCTTATCCCCTTGAGTAACTAGGTTTTAACCAATAAAACATGGTAACATTGAGTGGATATTTCTTCTTTTTTTTAGTTTATTTATTTATTTTGAGAGAGAGAGAGAATCAGTGGGGAAGGGGCAGAGAGAGCGGGGTGAGATAAGGATCCAGAAGCAGGCTCTGGGCTGACATCAGAGAGTCCAATGAGGGACTCGAACTCCTGAACCGTGAGATCATGACCTGAGCTGAAGTCAGACACTTAACTGACTGAGCCACCCAGGTGCCCCTGAGGGGATATTTCTTTCATGATTAGCTTATGAATATTGTGACTTCCGTCTTATTAACAGACTTTCTCTCTTTTGCTGGCTTTGACGAAGCAAGCTGCTGTGTTGGAGAGACCCCCATGACAAGAAATTGAAGGTTACCCTGGCCAACAGCCAGGAAGGAAGAGATCCCAGCTCTGGTCAAAACCTTGATTGTAGCCTATGAGAGATCCTGCAGCAGAGGAGCAAACCAAGCCATGGTCAAATTCCTAACTCAGAGAAACTGAGATAGCATATGTGTGTTGTTGTATATTGGTAAGTTTTGGGGTGATTTGTTATATAGCAATAGGTATCTACTATAGGTTCCAAAAGCATGCATTCCATAAGAACCATGCAGAAAATGTGTCATTTTTTATGACCTACGTTCTGTTACATAGCATTACTTACCCCAAACTCACAAACCTGCCCAGACTCAGGGAGATGGAGCATAGATCCCATCTCTCCAAAGAAGGTATGTCAAAGTATCATCATAGAACAACATGTGGGAGGACAGATGGTGGTGTGGCCATCTTTGGAAAATACAGTCTGCCACATGGCTTTTTGGCCTTGTGCCATAGCATGGCCTGATCTGATCATGTGTAAATTTTAAGAAAGATTTATATTGTTTTGCTATTTTGAAATTAAGGTTTTTTTTATGCTCCTCCTGAAATGTCTCTTCTGCTTTTAAGAAATGCTCAAATAATATCTCAGTATGTCACAAGATAAATAGGAATTGGCCTTCCTACAACCAGGGAGACTTAAGAACCATAATTTCCAAGAATGTGACTGACTATCTGAAGCACAAGATTCCTCCACTTAAGAATGACTCCTCATGAATTACGACATTGCCCCGGCTACATGTTCTGAAACATTCCAGCATTGCCCACACTCCATGCAGGTTGAACAGAAACAGAACAATGAGCGAGGAGGATGTGGTGGGAAGAACAGATGGACACTCAAGCCAGGCTGGGCTCCAGTGATGATTCCAGCATGCCTTAGACTCTTAGAATTTCTGAGAGAGAAGACATCTCAGAGACTGATCAATTCAACTTATACTAGCAATGACAGTAGCTACATTTAGTAAAACCCAGCTACAGCAGCAAGCCCTTTACAGATGAATGAAGTAGACGTCAGTATCCTGATGTAACTCAATACTACGTCAGACCGCCAGTTTGTAAACTCAGGTTTCTACTTTAATGCCCCAATTATTTTAGCTTGAGTCTTCAAAAAAATCTAGGTTTTTACCAAGTTCCCCTGGGGCATACCTACACAGCCCACCTGTTTCTTATGTACTTTTTTTTTTTTTAATATTTATTTATTTGGGGGAAAGCACAAGTGGCAGAGGGGCAGAGAGCGGAGGACAGACGATCTGAAGCAGGGTCTGCGCTGACAGGCTGACAGCAGCAAGCCAGATGTGGGGCTTGACCTCACAAACCGCAAGATCATGACCTGAGTAGAAGTCGGATGCTCAACAGACTGAGTCACCCAGATGCTCCATTTCTTCTGTACTTTCTACCTTAGCCAGGTGCCTGGTTCTACATGCAGGACTTGTAGGTCTGAAATCTGCTTCCCTTAGGGCATGACATTCCTAAGGCTACTGCTCAGCCCCAGCATGAACTGTGCAGACTCTTTCCCCATTTTCCCATTGTGATACCACAGATTGGGAGAGATGAGAAAAGGATTACAACAGAGAGAAACTTAAAACCCAGTATTACTGTTCCAATTTCCCAGGCCCTGGGTTTGACTTTTACACTCCCTTCTGCTGCTGCCGTGGGGCAAGGGCCAGCCTGCCTCCCACAGTGGGAATACTCTTGATTTCCCAAATAGGTCCAGATAAAGGAGGTTGTTATTTCCCCACACTTCAATCTAAGGCCCATCTCCTTTGTCCTTATTTCCTGCTTTAGGATTGATCTTTTTCCAAGACACCAGACAACTGAAGGGTCCATTTCAGAGAAGACTCCAACTCTGAAACAATATCAGAGCAAGCATTCTGGCCATAGAACACCATGCATATGATACTGCACCCCAGCCAAGCCTGAGCCCCATAAAGCCCAGCTAAGATCCCTTTCACATTCTCTCTTCTGACATGAGTTTATGACCAGGTAATAGTCTTCCAGGCATCTTCAGTGTCTCAGGTCTGTGACTGACTAGTTGAAAAATGGCTCATCCATTTTCTAAAAGCAATAATAAATAGACAGGTGGCAGTCTAAATCCATACTTAGGAAATAAACACTGCTCAAAAAGAAACCATGTGGAGAGATTAAGGCTGCCTAATATAATGACATTTAAAAATTTTTTATTTTATTTTATTTATTTGAGAGAGAGTGGGCACGAGACAGGGAGAGGGGCAGAAGGAGAGAGAGAGAGAGAGAGAGAGAGAGAGAGAGAGAAATACCAAGCAGGCTCCATGCTCAGCATGAAGCCCAATGCAGGGCTCGATCAGTGACCCTGGGATTATGACCTGAGCCGAAATGAAGAGTCATATGCTCAGCAGACTGAGCTACACAGGGGTCCCAATAATGACAAAATTTTATACAATTTTGCCAGCCATTTTAGTTTCTTGGAGCCACAGAATATCAAATCCACCCATTTCAGAGTAAGAATCTTGATCCACATTTGCGAAAGACCCATAGGAAGCTTTTTCCTAGATAGTTCGTTTTAGAGGCATGACCCTCCTTGTGAATTGTAAATGACAGTTCTTTTGCACTCCCTACGTATCAAGAAATCAAAAAATCTTCAGGTTCGATCTCAGCTAAGTTCACCTTCTTGTGCCCACTTTATGGGCAGAGGAAACTGAGGTTCCATGAAATCCAATAATTTGTCTGAATTGCACAATTAGAAAGTGGGAAAGCTGAAATTTGGAACACTAACAGCACCAAGTACTCTGGTTCTTGCCACTATACCAGGCCACACTTGGTCTCAAAGGAAATGTTACGTATCACAAAAACATGCTGTGTGAAGACCAGCCAAGCGTGCAACAAATTGGTCCCATTCAGTTTGGGATTACAAGCAGTACAAACAATAGAGCAGCCTTCAAAATGAACTTCCGTTTCCAGGATGAACAGGAAACATGGGGACACAAGCTCTTAGGAGACACCTGCAGTGAGCAAGGACCCATGCCAAAGAAAGGGCATAAAGAAGAGCCTGAAAATAGAGGACTCCAAGGAGGACACTATATCCAACTTTTCATCCCACAAATTTTTGTCAAATGTGTCCTTTGTGCCTGGCTTTATATAAGCTAAGCAACAGGCATAGAACAAGGAAAAGTCAGAGTTCCTGCCCATTTTTAGGCATCCTGATCTGGCAGAAAAGGCAAGCAAGTAAATACTGAACTTGTATTCCTCTGATTCAAATGAAAGCTTCATCCCGATTAAAATATCCATGGCAACCCTGAGAGCATTTGCACCCAAGGACAGCTGGGGTCTGAACTTGTCATTTTCTCTCCCTACCTGGAGTAGAATCCCTGGGCCAGCCCTGGCTGGGCACCCAACAGGATCCTTCCAGACCTCTGGAGCAGCTCATCACCCTCGTAATCATTTTACCCTGGAGTGTTTTGGCCTTTTGAGGTACAATGTGTGACTACGACTATTGTCAACAGGCAATGACACAAAGCAACTGTCATTTTTGGCAAAGGCCAGCTGAGCAAAAGCTTAACTCAGAAGCCTGTTATGGTTTTTGTGAAAACAGATTACATCAGTGCTTACCCAGGGGTCTCCCAGCCAGGCTAACGAGTGTTTTCTTTCGTGAGTGTGTGTGTGTCAGCCGTGCTCCTGCCTCGTGGGCATGCAGGAACTCCACATAGAGTGAAATGGCACAAAAGTCTCCATATCTCAGAGCTTTGTCATGTTGTCCAGCAGAGCCCTTGGAAAACCTGCTTGGCAGGGAAGCAGACATTCTGAGAAGTCTCTGCATGCCAAGTCCTGTGCTGCGTTCAGGGAGATAGATGCAGGAGGTTAGCCAAGGTCATGGGCTCCCAGGGAAAGAAACATCCACTGAGTGACTGACTGCCATGAGCCAGATGCTGGGCCAGAGATTTCACTTACTTTACTCATTGAATGGGAACCTGTGTGCCCTCAGCCCATGTCATTACCCCACCTTGAGGCCACCACTTGGCAAATCCACTCACTACAGCAGTGGTGAGTAGTACAGATTTTACCCCAGATTCCAATGGGGACAGAAAAGGAACATTTACATTGCGGACCATTAATAAATCTGAGTCTGACACTTCCGTCATCTTCTCCCTCCTCTCCCTCCTCCATCTCTATGACTCTCCTGAGGCAGAGTTCCTCTCCCCTTTCTCTCCTTCTCTCTCCCTCTCCATACACAGCTTCTTAATCCCCTCCACACCTTTCCCTGTCACTTGCCTAACCCCACACAAAAAGCCTAATAGACAGACACAAAAGACAAGAATGTCCTAATATTCCTCAAACAGGACCCTTGTGGGTCTCACTTTGTCTCATTCATTCATTTAACAAATAGTTACCAAGTGCCCAGCACTGTTTTCACTGCTAACAGTGAACATAATAGACAAAAATGTTTGCCTTCATGTAGCTTCCATAATCCTATCAGGACCCATTTTTACATCTAAGAAAACTGAGGTTCAAGGTCAAATGATCCCACAGAGTCAGACACATGGAGTCCAACGCCAAAATTTAGGCCATAAAAAGTAACTAGCAAGATCTATGCAGCGTTTCAAAGGTCCAGCCAGCACCCTAAGGTTTGTAGTGAGACTGGGTGCCTAGAACTTGGAGAACTAGCTGTGGAAGTCGTGCCTCAAAATGAGCCCTTGGAAACAAGTGGGTCTGGGTTCAAGCACCAGCTCAGCTATTTACTGACACTAGTTACTTAACTCTTTAAGTCTCCTTTTTCTCATTTGTAAAATGGGGATAAAATTTGAACTTACCTTATAGACTGTGATATAAATATAAAGATATGTAGATAGACATATAGATATATAGGAATATAGGTAAGAGATATACACACTCATGAAACCCTCACAACAACCCTATGTTGTGCTAGATAACATATATATTTGGTGTCTAGCACATAATAATCCCTATAAATATCAATTATTATTTATTTATTCATTTTTTTGCTATTATTATTAGGCAGAAAAATTGGACTACTTGGTAGTAGAAACTCATAACTTATCAGCCTAGTATCCCTCTTTTTCTTCTGGGAACAGACTTTCTCACAATCAGCTCCTCACCCATTATCAACCTCCTAACCAACCAACTCTATCCATGACATCTTCATGGAAGCCACCGTGTTAGTACAATATGACCCTCGTCTCCCAAACATTGAACCCAGCTGCACTAATCAGAATTTTTCTCCCAGGAAGTTTGCATCTGAAACAGGAAAGAGATATCAATCTCCAGGTAGCTAAAGCTGCTAATGCTAGCGGCCATGTTTTCAGCCACATGAACTGAGGAGCAGAGAAGACCAGTCTACAATAAGAACAAAGAATGAAATTGATGTGCAGAGAGAAGCAGAAATGGGATATGGAAAGCTAAGCCATCATTTGAGTGCCTGGTTCTACTTCATTCATCAGGGCCAACTGCAGTTTTGTCTTTGACTTCCAGGAGGAAACTCTATAAGTAAATTCCTTGTTTTTCCCCACACTGCTCTGATTTGGGATTTTATTCCTTGCAATTAGTAAGAGTCCTAACTACATACAGGTCTAATCCAGCAAACTTGGCCTTGATACATGGGGTACACAGGCCTCTAAGGGCTCCTCTCTAAGGACATCCCTTAATAGTCAGGATTAATTATTCCCAGTCAGTTTAATAACCCTCTTCTTTTCCTGTTGATTTATTGGCATGAGGAGGTCAGCATGTGGTAGTCTTTACTTCCAGATTAATGGTACCATTGAGGTGTTCCATGGCAGAAACACTCCTCCCTTGTGAAATAAGACTTCTAGACTACCAGAACCTAAAATAGTAGAGATGGGAAACAAAAATTTTGCTAGTGGACAACTAAAAGGAACTGTAAGAGGAACCACTCCCATCTCCGCCCATTGATGCCTATATCCATTAAAAACTATTAGCAAAATAGCAACATATATTGGTCACTGATTTAAAGCACATATTATATCCTGGAAGACTTTGCCCCAGATCTACAAAGTGTTTCCACCCAGCTGGTACCATAACTAAGTCTAAAAGGTTTTTACTATTACTAAAGGTCATACCACCACTTTCTCAGGTGAGTTGCTTCAAGGTGATGGGCAACATTACAAGACCAGCAAATTTCATGAGTATGAGCCCATTACCACACTTCAGTTTCAGTGCATTCCCTGATCAGAAGCAATGTTCTGTGAAATACCATGTGAATAAAACATTCTGTAAGTCTCAGGATGGTGGTTCTGGTAGAAACATGGTGAATAGGGAAGGTAAATTTGTATTCAGAATAAGTGTTTATTTCATTGAGAAAAAGTTCTGTCCCTTCCATTATGGACATGATCCTTTGTAATCAACCTTCCACCAGGTGGCTTTCTAGTGCTCCCAGAGAATGGTGCCATATTGAATGCTCAGTGTTGGTCTCTGCTGTTGGCAGGCTGGACATTCAGCAGTGATGATTGGAAGTACATGTTGCTAAGCCCATTAATAAATAACCTCCATGGAGCATTTCATTTGGTTTCCACTGGACTAAGATAGGGCTGGCTGAGAAAAGAGATTAAAAGATGTCCACAGACAGGTCACCTCATCCATCTGCGTATTTATACCCTCTTCTGATGAGATTTCTGTTTGGTGAGCGTTCACATGGGACACAATATCTTAACACTCTGATCATATTAGAGATTTCTACTCACAGACCTTCTTATCCCAATTTTTCAGCCATGACCCTTCTCAGTCTTGACTACCCAGCAAAACTATTAGCCACTACCCACGTGTCAAAACAGATCCAGACTTCTGCCAACTGGGAGGATTTTTCTCCTCTCTTACCCTTCAAAGCCACCCATGTTGGCAGGCCTGCAGTTCTATAACCATCTACTTTGGGGTAGCACCAGCATACTATACAGACCCATCTTTAAGCCAGGCCTGGAATTTTTCCTCCTCAGCCAACTTGTTATAGGGAACTCCCCAGGAGAACACAGATTCAGGTTAAGAGGGAAAAGGCAATGTGGTGGGAGTATGGACTGTGGGAACATGTGCCATTTACTTCTGTAACTTATTTGCACCTTCTGGACTTGCATGAGCCTGATCTCATATATACCACTTCCATTTAATGATGAAACAACATATTTCATTCCAGCAAATGACCAATTTTATGGCTTGGAGGATTAGACAACATCCAGTTCATGATGGGCAACTTATGTTGCATAGTAACTTGGTGACTCATGGTCAATCATTCAGTTTCTACTAAGGCCCAACCTTAGGAGAAAACCTTAGTAAACCTTCTACTAAAGTTTCTACAACTTAGAAACTGTTTCTTCAAAGAGTACTTGTCTACAGAGGAGAGTAAAGCTTTGCCTCCAAATCCTAAGTGTCTGCGCTGTGATTCACCTACAGGAGCCTGCTAAAGTTGCCACACAGAGTCCCTATCTGCCAGAGGCACTTCAAGTATCATTGAATATGCTTCATTATACAGACCAAGTGGTAGAGCTCTTTGTATGGCATCCTGGACTAGATGCAGAGCCTTCTCTTGTTTGGTGTCTCATTCAAAACTGGCAGTCTCTTAGGTTTCTCAACAAGTTAGTGAGAGTTACATGCCCAAATGAGTTGTATGTTGCCTCAAAAACCTAAAGAAGCCCAATCAGTATGGTATCTCTCGCTCAGTGGTGGGAAGGGCCAGATGCAACAACTTTTTCTTCACTTTGGAAGAGATCTCTCACTAGGCCCCAGACCACTGGGCCTCTAGAAATTTTACAAAGGTGGCAAGCCCCTGAATTCTTGTAGAATCTATTTCCCAACCTCTGTATGCATCTATCTTTCTAATGTATCTAGCATAGCTGTTGCTTCCTGCTTATCAGGAAGCATGATATCATCAGCATGATATCATCAATCTACTAAACCAGGGTGATTCAAAATGGAAGGGCAATTAAGGTCCCTTGGAACAAGATAATGTCATAGGCCTGAAGAGTTGATACACACCTAAGGTAGGATAGTGAAGGTATATTGCTGCCCCTACCAATTGAAAGCAATCTGCTTCTGGCAGTTTAACTAACAAATACGGTGGGAGCGGGGGAAGATTCAGATCAACAGCTGCATGCCAGGTGTGTTGAACTGTTCCAACAATAAAATTACATCTGTAACCACCACCTGATTCGATTTACAATAATTCATGCTTCAAGATGAATCTATCACAAGGTAGGTATTATTTTACAATTTACAGATGAAAAGGCAAACCACAAAAAAAGTTCACACACTATGAAGGGTAAGACTCTGGATTTGAATCCAGCATCCATTATGCTTTATCATTGTCCTACCACAGCCTTTATACCATGATTTTTCCCATTTGGACCTTTGATCTAAGTCATGTAAAGATTTATCAAACCCTCCAGAAACAAGAGAATGAGTTATCAGAAAAGATATACTGTTCCCAGAAGATACAAAGGAAGTGTCTAATAAATATTGATTATATAAACCTTGTCCTTATCAAGCTTTATTTGTATCTCCCTGTAGTAGGTAATACAGATAAATAAATGGGAGCTTACAACATAGTGTGAATAAGTGCAATGATAAGAACGGGTCTTGTAAGAACACATAGGAAGTACCTTAACCCAAGTATGGGAGTCAAGGAAATTTTTCTCAGAGGAAGTGATACTTGAACTGAGATGTATAGGATCAGTAGGAGTTAGGCAGACGAAGTAGGGCAGGGCAAAGGGTGGGGGCAAGGAATAGAAACTAGTACAGGAAACAGCAAGTGCCAAAGCCTTGAAATGACAAACAGCACAGTGGATTCATTCAGCAAGTCTGGACCGCAGAGTGTGAGGAAGGTAAGGACAAGAGATGAGGCTGGAAGACTACACATGGGCCAGATCACGAATGAACTTAAGGAGTTTGTATTTTACCTTGAAGATAATAGAGTCATTGAAGAGATTTAAGCAGGGGATACCATGACAGTTATGCACTTTAGAAATATTACTAAAGCTACAGAGTGAAGGCTGGAGAATGGAAAGCTACTGCAGTAGTTGAGATTAAAGACAATGGCCCAAACTCGGGTTGTGACAAAGGGAATGCCAGAAGTGGATAGGCTGGAGACACAACTGATCGGCTGTTTGACAGATGTGAAAGGCCACTGGATATGGAGCGTTATGTCAAAAAAAATTTCAACTGAGTTTCAGCTGTGGTAACCATACAGCATATGGTGATAACTAGAGCTGAGGAAGAATGTAGAGTTAGAAGAGGAAGACAGGATATTAACGGTGAAATCCTGACAAGGAATTCAATAGAAAATGGGGGGGGGGGGGGGCGGTGGGAGAATAAGAAATCCACGTCCACTGAAAGTCTGTGTCAACTCTTCTGTGTCTCATAGTTAAATAATTAATCGTAGACAACAAGTTGTATGCAACTTTTAGAACATCTGAAGGAGAAGATTAGACTGTATCAATGAAAGACTTTTTTCTGCTATTTCAGAATGCAAAAGGCCGACTGGGAGAGGTAGTTTAGATGCTCAAAGATTGACATTTCTCAGTAGTCTAGTAGTCAATGAAGATAGGAAATGTGAAATCAGCAGCATTGTCTTGACTTTTCCAGGCTATGTGGAGATGTCACTCCTCATGCCCCACTTGAACAGGCTCTGGAAGGATTTTTGTGATAGAAAACTAACATATATTTGTATATGAACCTTCATGGACTGGAGAGGAAATTTTGAAAGAGTGGCACAGCACTCTGAGAATTGTGATTCTTCTGGAGGGTAGCAGAGATGGAGCAGATTGGAGATGGGTGACGTTATAGGCTTCTATTATTTAAATACAGTTTTGACACATGTAACAATAGTGTCGACCCTGGGAATAACAACAACAATGACAAAACAAAAACAAAAAGCTGTGATTTCCACCTTCAATAGCCAAGCAATCTTGAAAAAGAAAAGCAAACCTAGAGGTATCACAACTCCAGATTGCAAGTTATATTACAAAGTGGTGGTAATTAAAACAGTATGGTAGTGGCATAAAAATAGACAGATCAATGGAATAGAACACAAAACCTAGATATAAACCCACAATTATATCGTCAGTTAATCTTCAACAAAGGAGGAATGATTATACAATGGGAAAAAGACAGACTCTTCAACAAATGGTTTTGGGGAAAACTGTACAACTACATGCATAAAGAATGAAATTGGACCAGGACATCTGGGTGGCTCAGTTGGTTAAGTGTCTGACGTCAGCTCAGGTCATGATCTCCACGGCTCACATGTTCAAGCCCTGCATCGGGCTCTGTGTTGACAGCTCAGAGCCTGCAGCCTGCTTTGGATTCTGTATCTGCCTTTCCCCTGCTCTCTCTCTCTCTCTCTCTCTCTCTCAAAAATAAACATTAAAGGGGCGCCTGGGTGGCGCAGTCGGTTAAGCGTCCGACTTCAGCCAGGTCACGATCTCGCGGTCCGTGAGTTCGAGCCCCGCGTCAGGCTCTGGGCTGATGGCTCGGAGCCTGGAGCCTGTTTCCGATTCTGTGTCTCCCTCTCTCTCTGCCCCTCCCCCGTTCATGCTCTGTCTCTCTCTGTCCCAAAAATAAATAAAAAACGTTGAAAAAAAAATTTAAAAAAAATAAAAAAATAAAAAAAATAAACATTAAAAAAAATTTTTTTAAAGAATGAAATTGGACCACTTTCTAACACACAAAAATAAACTCAAAATGGATTAAAAACCTAAATGTAAGACCTAAAACCATAAAAATCCTTGAAGAGAGCACAGGCAGTAATTTCTCTGACATTTCTAGATACGTCTCCTGAGGCAAGGGAAATAAAAGCAAAAATAAACTATTAGGACTTCATCAAAATAAAAAGTCTCTCACAGTGAAAGAAACAACAATACTAAAAGGCAACCTGTAGAATCGGAGAAGATATTTACAAATGTTATATCTGGTAAAGGGTTAGTACCCAAAATATATAAAGAATTTATACAGCTTAACACCAAAAAAGTCCCAAATAGTCCAATTAAGAAATGGACAGAACTGGGGCACCTGGGTGGCTCAGTCGGTTGGGCGTCCAACTTCAGCTCAGGTCATGATCTCGCGGTCCGTGAGTTCGAGCCCCGCGTCGGGCTCTGGGCTGATGGTTCAGAGCCTGGAGCCTGCTTCCAACTCTGTGTCTCCCTCTCTCTCTGCCCCTCCCCTGTTCATGCTCTGTCTCTCTCTGTCTCAAAAATAAACGTTAAAAAAATTAAAAAAAAAAAAAGAAATGGACAGAAGACATGAATAGACATATTTCCAAAGAAGACATACAAATGGCCAACATACACATGAAAAAATGCTCAACATCACTTATCAGGGAAATACAAATCAAAATCACAATGGGCTATCACCTCACACCTATCAGAATGACTAATGTGTTATCAAGGATGTGAGAAAAAAGGAACCTTCATGGACTGTTGATGGGAATGCAAACTGGTGCAACCACTGTGAAAAACAGTACGGAGTTTCCTCAAAAAGTTAAAAATAGAACTATTCTGGGGCACCTGGGTGGCTCCGTTGGTTAAGCGTCCGACTTCGGGTCAGGTCATGATCTCGTGGTCCGTTAGTTCGAGCCCCGCGTCGGGCTCTGTGCTGACTACTCAGAGCCTGAAGCCTGTTTGAGATTCTGTGTCTCCCTCTCTCTCTGACCCTCCCCCGTTCATGCTCTGTCTCTCTCTGTCTCAAAAATAAATAAACGTTAAAAAAAATTTTTTTTAAAAATAGAACTATTCTACTATTCAGTATTTGCACTACTGGGTATTTACCCAAAAAATACAAAAACACTAATTCAAAAGGATACATGTACCCCTTTGTTTATTGCAGCATTAACAATAGCCAAACTATGGAAGCAGCCCAAGTGTCCATTAATAGATGAATGGATAAAGATGTGATATATAGATACAGATATAGATATAGATGATATAGATATAGATATAGATATAGATATAGATATAGATATAGATATAGATATATAGATGTATGAAGAATGCTATTCAGCCCTTAAAAGGAATGAAATCTTGCCATTTACACGGACATGGATGGAGCTAGAGAGTATAATGCTGAGTAAAATAAGTCAGTCAGAGAAAGACAAATACCATATGATTTCACTCATGTGGAATTTAAGAAACAAAACAAATGAGCAAAGGGAAAAAGAGAGAGAGAGAAACCAAGAAACAGACTCTTAATTATAGAGAACAAACTGATGGTCACCAGAGGAGAGGTTGTGGGGGGATGGGTGAAAGAGGTGATTAAAGAGTACACTTATGATGAAATTAATTAATTAAACAATTAATTTTTAACAAACAGTGATTTTAACCATTGGTTTTCAAATTTAGCTACACATTGGAATCACCCAGGGAGTTTAAAAAATTACTGAAACAGGGGCACCTGGGTGGCTCAGTCGGCTGAGTGTCTGACTTCGGTTCAGGTCATGATCTCATGGTTCATGAATTTGAGCTCTGCATCAGGCTCTGTGCTGACAGCTCAGAGCCTGAGGCCTGATTTGGATTCTGGGTCTCCCTCTCTTTCTGCCCCTCCTCTGCTCATGCTCTGTTTCTCTCTGTCTCTCAAAAAATGAATAAAAATGTTTAAAAAATAGAATAAAAAAAGAAATGAAAGTCTACCTTAAGGACTTCTGGGAACTTCGCATTAACCCAAACTGTATTTCAAGGCCATCTCAGGTTGTAATGAGGTCTTGGAATTTGTGTGCATTGCTTTCAAGATTCTATGGTAGAAGACAAGGGAGAAGGTAGTTAAGATTGTTATTGGGTGAGCCAACCTACAATGTCTACAAAACATGAATGTACTACTTTTGTATTTTTTAATGTAAATATAGTAGTATAAAGACTGTAAGGAAATAACATACCTGGGAGAAATTTCATCATAACCTGACCCGTCTACCACATTATTTTACACTCATAGAAGTCCATCCAAACCCCAAACCTCTCTGCTGCTTTTTCTGAGGCTATGTTAATTAGTTAATACAGCAACCTTTTCAAACCCAAAGTTCTATTCCAGTAGAAAAGAAGCAATCATTAGGCTAAGCCTGGTGAGTGGAATGACCACAAAATTCTCCCCAAAGTCCTGGCCTTCTTTTGCTTGATAGTCTCCAAAATAAAGTTAATTTCTCTGCTGACCTGATGTTCACATTAAACTGTTTGTTGCCAAGGGTTTGAATTACTGCAAATATGTCCCTTGGGTTTATCCCAGTTGAATTAATAATCAGAGCCCCCACCACGATCTCTTGTTTGGCAGTTACTCTCATTCCAACCTCCCTCCTGAATTTAAAACTCATGATTTCCAACTGCCTGCTGGATAAGAACATCTCAATGTCCCACGAGCAAATCAACCTTGGTATGTCACCATGATCTCATGATGTTCCCCCCAAACTGCTGCATTCCCCATCTCAGTGATTAGTCAAGTCCAGTGATCAAGTTGTTCAAACTACAGATCTCAGAACTATGCTCATATCTTCTCTTTTCTTTATCTCTTATTTCCATACATGCTTTCCAATCTTTCTCTTCTCTAATTCACACCCAACTCACCTTCTATCTGGATTATAAACCAAATTTCATTCAAATCATTCCAATGTCCTGAGGGTAGCAAATATTGTGACTTCAAGAAATGGAAACAAAAGCCAGTGGGGTTGAAGAATAAACGCAAGGAGAGTGTCAGATGAGGTCAGAAAGACAGGCTGGGTCCGAATCCTGTATAAGTTATATTCAAGAGTAAGACATGCTAATATATATAATTGTGATGGAAAGCCGTTGTAGGGCTTGCTAATGAAAGTGTACCAACTCAATACACTCTATGTCATTCGCTCTTCACACTGGCCTCAAACCACTTTGGTAAAACGTACATCAAATTACACTGAAAACCCATTGTACCCATAATCCCAGTCTGATCATGAGAAAAACATCAGGCAAATTCCAATAGGGGGCATCCTACAGTTTTCTTGACCGTACTCCTCAAAACTGTTGAGGTTATTAAGAAGAGGAAAATCTGAGAAATTGTCGTAGCCTCTAGAGAAACCTAAGGAAACGTTGATTGAATGTAATGTGAGATCCTGGAACAGAAGACGGGCACTAAGCAAAAACTAAAGAAATTTGATAAACTAGGAACTTTAATTAATAATAAGGTATCAGTATGGGGTGCCTGGGTGGCTCAGTTCGTTGAGCATCTGACTTCAGCTCAGGTCATGATCTCATGGCTCAAGAGTTCGAGTCCTGTGTCAAGCTCTGTGCTGACAGCTCAGAGCCTGGAGCCTGCTCCAGATTCTGTGTCTCCCTCTCTCTCTGCCCCTCCCCTGCTCACACTCTGTCTCTCTCAAAAAAAAATAAACAGAAGAAATTTTTTTTAATTTTTTAAAAATAATAATAATGTATCAGTATAGATTAGTTCATTGTAATAAATATATCATGCTAGGGAGCCTGGCTGGCTCAGTAATTAGAGCATGCAATTTTTGATCTCAGGGTTTTGAGTTCTAGTTTCAGGCTGGGTTATAGACTACTTAAAAAAATAAATTAGGGGCGCCTGGGTGGCTCAGTCTGTTAAGTGTTTGACTCTTGATTTCAGCTGAGGTCATGATCACACGGTTCGTGAGATCAAGCGCCATGTCAGGCTCTGCACTCACAACACAGAGCCTGCTTAGAATTCTCTCTCCCTCTCTCTCTGTCTCTCTTCTGCTGGCGCCTTCTCTCTCCCTCTCTCTCAAAATAAATAAATAAACATTTAAAAAATATTTAAAAATAAATTTTTAAAAAATATGCATACACACATATTATGCTAAGTGTAAGATGTTAATAATAAGGGAAACTATGTGGATCTATGCAGGAACTCTCTGTAGTATCTGCTCAGTTTTTCTGTGCACCTAAAATGTTCTAAGAAATAAAGTATGTTAATTTAAAAGGAAAAAACTCTATAGTAATTCCTTAGTTCCTAAAGGACAAAGGCTAAACCCAGAAGCACAACACATGCTTAGGGCATTTTTCCAAGCCAATTTTTCGTATTCCTTCGCACACACACCCAAATTACACCATAGCTACAATGAACATTTAACTTTTCCACTGACATCCCAGGCCCTTCTGTGCCTCTGAGTCTTTGCATATGCTGTTCACTCTGCCTGGAATGCCATACTCTGCCGATCTCAGCTTAGCTAACTCTTCAGTGATTCGACTCAAGTGTTTCCCCTAATTCTTCCAATTCATTTGTCCTGTGACATTCCATAGCTCTTGAAACATGACACATTCTCTGCCACAACAAACTCTAGAAGAACAAGCTGTCCAGATCAACTATCTCTCCTTTACCATCATGGTCTAAGCAGCTCCCCAGGCCATCTCCACCTTTTACATTTTCCAAGGCCGACCAAAGCACAGTATGAACCCTCCCATGCCCACAACCGCAGGAGATCCATATCAAGCTCTCAGGGTGGTCCTGTTGACTTCCTTTCCTTTCATGCGAAGTGACTGGAGAAGCATTCAGTTCTGTTACACAGATTAGGTGGAAATCAAACTGCATAGCTTTTCCAAAGAAATCCTCTTTACAAACATCCTCTCTTTTCCATGCATTTTATACCTTTGACGTAGGTGAGCAACCCAATGAATTCTGTTATCAGTTTCAGGTATTCTTCTTCAGATATTCTTCTTTGAATATCTATAGGTTGATTTGTCTTGGGACTTGCTTTGCTCTTCTGACCTCTAGCATATAGTGCTGGATATGCCTACAGGCTTCAACATTCCTTCCCACATCCTTCTTTCTGCCTTCCCATGCTCAGAGGCTAGAAAGTTAAAACAACAGTTCCCCTGCAGCCAGGATACTAAGTTCAATTAAGAGTCCTCCAATGAGACTAAGAAGACATAAATAGGATGGAGAGCATCACCCCACTGCCATTTTGTCTTGGCAATCAAGGTCATGAGCACCTGAGTATAGAAAGCTAGAGGGGCAGCTGATCTCAGCTTTTCAGTGGCTGCTTGCCACTTTCCTGGGTATTAAGAGGCAGCTGTGATGCTCATGGCAGAGTTGACAGAAGAGGCATCAGCTCTGTGATCCCAGCTCACAGCCACAGCCGTCCATTCTTGAACACATTAGTTCTGATGGTAGTCCCTAACTCTAGCTACACCAGCTCTTCCAATGATTTGGAAAGCACCTAACTCCCTACGCTAAATCCTTGCATGCTTAAAATATCTAGACTAGTGTCTGTATCTATATTAGTCTGCTCAGGCTACTGTAACAAAATACCACAAATGGGTGGCTTAAAAACAGAAACATTTGCTCACAATTCTGGATGCTGGAAGTCCAAAATCAAGGTGTTGGCAGGGTTAGTGTCTCCTGAAACCTCTCTCCTTGGCCTGCAGGTGGCCAATATCTTGCTGCCCCTTCACATGCTCACCCCTGTCTGCATATACACCCGTGATGTCTCTCTTTGTCCCCTAGTTTCCTCTTATTATAAGGAAACCAGTCAGATTTTATTGGGGCTCACCCTATCATCCTCATTTTAACTTAACTGTCTCTTTAAAGACCCTCTCTCCAAACAGTCTCATTCTGAGGTAGTGACTGTGTCTAGAGTTTTGATATGTGAATTTGGGGGGAGACACAATTTAGTCTATAACACTATCCTTCCCTGAAACCTGACTAATATAGATAGATAGATAGATAGATAGATAGATATAGATATAGGTATCTCAATGTGTCTGTCTATACTTCCAATTTAACATCCTTTAACAAACAAATGAACAAATAAACATGGCAGGGCTTCACAGTAAAAGTTCATCATTAAGTCACTTTCTTCTCTTTGTAAATATTACTAAATTCCCTTTCCAACCTCTCTACCTTCTGGCCATTTTTTATTCTGCAGTTCTTAAAGAAGGCAGAAGAGACCTTCTTTATTAGCTACCTGTTGCTACTTACCAATATTACCACAAATTTAACTGCTTAATACAATACATACTTATTATCTCATAGTTTCTATGGTTCAAAAAACCAGACATGACAACTGGACCCTCTGCTCAGGGCTTCAAAAAGCTGCAATTAAGCATCAGCCAGGGCTCTGTTCTCATCTGAGGCTAGCCTAGAGAACAATCTACTCCAAACTCAGAATTCAGTTGGCAGAATTCAGTTCCTTGTGGCTGTAGGATTCCAGGCTTCAGTTTCACGCTGCCTGTCAGCCAGTGGCCACCCTAGCTCTTAAAGGCTGCTCACAGGTTCTTGGCACACGGAGTGTGGCCAACATGGCCATTTGCTTCCTCAAAGCCAAGAGAGCAGTTACCAAGATGGTACGAAAACCATATGCAACATAATCAATAGTCACGTACATTCCACGATTTTTGCTGTATTCTCTTGGTTAGAAAGAAGTCACAGGCTACACCCACGCTCAGAAAAAAGGGATTACACAAAGGTGGGAATGCCAGAAGCAAAGTTCATAGAGGTCACCTTAAGAGCCTGCCACAATTCATTTCTGCTTTCTTCCCTCTGTTAGGGTATCTGTGATTAGGAACCTGAGCCTATCCAACAACCACAAATATAGGGAAGGGGCATGGGGCCCTCAATCAGAGCAAGTACCTCTTTTAGCATACACTCCTGCACAGGAGCTGTCTGAAGGCAGAGAGCCCATCTGTCTTGGCTGTCCTAGGTCTAAGAGTGGCAGAAGAATTCAGGCTGCGATGAGACCCTGAGCTGCCTGAACGTCTCCTCGTTGCTATTCCAATCTCAAAGGAACCCCCACACAGACAGTTACAGTTCTTTGCATTTCAACAAGGCCCCAAAGGACCCAGCATGCTCCTCTGAAGCAGCCCTTAATACCTTAATACATAGGACCTCGTTCCTCTGAAGGGCCAGGACCTTGCCCATTTTTCTTTTTAAGTCTTCACAGTTCTGACCCAAGGTCAGGCATATGGTAGGTGCTCAATATACTTTAGGAAGAATGGATTAACTCCACAATTTAAAAACAAATGACTGTGAAATCAGAACCTAAAGAACTTGGAGAATTTGTTAAACTACTAAGAAAATGGAGTGAGAGCCATATAACAGAGTTTTATTACTCAGATATAGAAAGGTGGCCAGAATAGATTAATGAAAATGAAGTTTCATGTGATTATGTTTTTTAAAGAAAAAAAATAATATGTATTAATAATGATAATAACTGGCACAATGATTATTGTCCATGATAGTCTACATTTTATTTTTCTATCGTGTGTGACATTTTTCTATTTTGATTTAAGACAATTAAAAGGATTATATAGGACCCTAGGAAGCCAAATGTCTCCTCAATTAATCATGCCTCTTTTCTCTGTTTTTTTTTCCCCTGTTTTTATATGGTTATTATGCTGATAATTCAGGGAATTCCATTTAATTCAACAAACATTTGTGGAGGGCCTACCACGCGCAAGGTATTAGACATTAGACAGAGTGTCTCACGATCTAGTGATGGATAAGAGCGGGAAGGTGAGTGGTGTAACAGTGTTGTGACATGGCTTTGCAGCTGCTTGAATAGCCATATACACAGCAGGTTGATAAATAACTGGTTGTCCACCAGCAGGAAGTTTCCCATGCAAAGTCACAGTTACTCTTCATATACCCTGCCCTCGTCAACATTTTTATCTATGACTTCAGTGAAGAAGATAAGCACAAAACTCAGAGTAATAGCTAAGAGCTAAAAGAAGCATGATGCAAAATAATCTGAACAGCGTGAAGTTCAACAAGAATCATTGCTAAGTTTTGTATTTAGTTTCAAAACACCAACAGTACAAATTCATGGGGATTCTTGTCTTGGCGGTAATTCATGTAAAAAAAAAAAAAAAAAACAACTGGGTTTTTTATTGACCACGGATTCATTATGAGGCATTAATGGAATGTGGCTGATAAAAACAGAGGCCAGGGCAATTCTTGACCACAGTCATAAATCTAGTGTGCAGATAAGAGGCTGACAGGTCAATCCTGTTCTAGTCAGATCACACTGGAGTCTATTTTCACTTGTAGGCACTCATTTCACTGTTGGAACAAGGCATCCTTAACCCATTTTTGTGAAGAAGTATTTTCTCACATTCTTGTTCCATCCTGGGTTCTCACACCCCCCAAAAGCAGTGTGCTAAAATGGGATAATGAGGTCTACTCTTGTGATGTAGCAAGGTTACAAAGCACTGATGTCACATGAACCAGGTTTCTTACACAGATTTCAGTCATGCCAGCTTTGTGTTGACTTATTCGTTTATTGCAGCCTCCTCTCCGTAGGGACTCAGGCCTAAATCTGGGGATGATGAAATGACCAGAAATCTGACTTACAACCACAATGTGTGCTCCAAATGACTCCTCCCTCCTACTACAGTCACAACACAACCTTTGTCCTTGAACCAGCTGCCCTGCCTAGATTCTTATTCTTCCTGTAAAGACCCTAAGGCACGAACCTTGCCAAACTCCTATAGGAGTCTAAATCCACCATTTAGTTTGAAAACTGAGATCCCTGCTACTCTCTATAAATGTCTCCCCTCCCTTACCAGCAATCCCTCCCAACTCTGGCTTCCCATGTTCTCCAGGCCTGAGAATTGGGAGTGTGCAAAAGTGTAAGGAGGTAAGTAGGAAAAGGAGGAGAGAAAGAAGTAAAGAGATTAACCCTGACCCCAAAGATGGGTCTTTTTTGCTATTGCTCCAACAAATCATGGTTCTTTCTTTTCTTTTCTCTTCGTCCCAAAACCCCCTTCAGTGCACATACCTGCCCAGGGGCTGAGGGAATCCCAGGCTTACAGAACCTACTCCCTCCAAAAGAGTTGATCCTATAACTAGAACCAGTCCAGCAGGGCCACCTCCCAGTCCAGGCAAGATGCCAAGGATCTGCTGAGCCAGAACTTCTTCTTCCTTATCCTCAACAAAGGCCTGAGAAACTATGGTCTGTCCAACTAATGCCCTTGGGCTAGAGGTGTGCGTATCACATCTATAAGTCAGACTTTGTGTTCAACACTGTGAATGCTTTATCTCATTTAATATCTGTGGTAAAAAAAAAAAAACAAACTATGCTGTGATGTCTTGGTTAACATATCTTCCAACTGCAAGAACAGAAAGCTCTACTCAAAATGGCATCAAGTGATGGGGATTATTGGTTTACACACTAGAAACAAGAGAAGTGGAACAGGCTTCAGGGTGGGTTGATTTAGGAGTTCAGCAACTTCTTCCAGTAGTCCTGTTTAGCATGTCTCCACTCCAGGAGCTTCTTGGTGGCTCAGTCGGTTAAATGTCTGACTCTTGGTTGGCTCAAGTCATGATTTCACAGTTCCTGGGTTCCAGCCCCACATCAGGCTCTGTGCTGACAGTGTAGAGCCTGCTTGGGATTCTCTCTCTTTGCCCCTCCCCTGCTCTCTCTCTCTCTCTTTCAAAATAAATAAATAAATTTAAAACAACAATAACAAAAATATCTTTCCACTCTACCAGCCGCAATAAGAGCTTCCATTTAGGGCTGGCCCCTGTTGCAGTCTCAGAGTGGCTTTCTGTTGCTACTGGAACCACATATATCCCCCATTCTTATCTAGCAGGAGACAGGGAACGTTATTTCTTTTTCTCCTGGAAGTAACCAGTAAACTTTGGCAAGCTCATTGGCCTGAATTAGGCCACACTCACCATTACAGCTGCAAAATGGAAGTGTACTAGGCCTGAGCCTTCAATAATGGAGTAGTCTGTTGGGCAGAGATGTGAATACCCTAACAAAAGTCATGGTAGTTACCAAGAGAAGCAGAACAGATACTGGAGAAGTAACCCCAAGGCTCTCATAGGTACACACTACATCAGTTTTGCTAAGAAGAAACTGAACCTCAGAGAACCTATGGAACTTTGTAAGTAAGGGAGCCAAGATTCTCACCCATCCCTGTCTGGCCCAACACCAGGATACCTTGAGGGATGAAACTAATGAAAAACTGGAATAGTCATCCTTCACCTTCAGCCTTAAGCATATAGGTGGGAAAGGGGAGCAGGGGCTTCATGAGACTGTAAGGATCTCAGCCACTGTGTTGGCATCCAGGAGTCACTGAATCAACCTACCCCACAAATCTGAGGCAGCTTTGAATGTGGGGACATCAGCTGGTACTATGCCTATCTTATCAAACGTCTATAAACTGAAGACAGATTGAAATCTATTGCCCATGATGAAAAGTTCTAGAGCACTGCCTTCCAAGTCCATTCTGGGTTAAATCCATTTAACCTGGTTAAACGAGGCTGTGGTCTAGCCTGGAAACCCTGCCACAATGCATAACATTGCTCCTCCTGCAAATATCTTCCAAGTTCCAAAGGACAGATTTGCAAATAGACTTCTGGAGCACAGCCCCAACCACTGCTGGGAACTGCCTTTCTTTGACTTGTTTATTCGGGAAAGCTGTTCTGGACTTTCACCCAGCAGCTGCCTGGCAGGAGGTGACCTGGATTTGGCCAACAGAGGGTGGGGCCAGCAGGAGGGTAAAGCTGATAGCTACTGCTCAGTGCTAACTGGACACCAACCTGTACCCTGGGAAGGGAGAAGGGCAGAGCATTCATAGGCCATAGTACAGCTGGTCTCTGACAGGCACTTTATGTAAGGAGTGCAAGTCTCCCCTTCCAACCCCACTTCCACTTGGTGGAAGAAGGAAAGACAAGGTTGCATGCACTCATGTGGCTTGAAAGCCTTTTACAAGTTTTGAGGGTCAGCGAGCATAAATTTTCCTTTAAGCAGCTGATGTTTCTCCTTCCTGTTGAAGTCTCTCACAAGGCAGCATCAGGTTTGAGGATCGTGGCCTGCAGCGGCTGCACTAACCTTAAAGAGTTCTGTGGTCTCTTTTGAGTGATTTTTCTGTTCCTGGTCCTGGCAAACTTATCCATTTTCTGACAATATTTAGAGTCTGATGTAAGTGTGAACTAGATAATGACCTTTAAAGTCATAGCATGTTGTTCTCTTTAAAGCTTTACTTTCTTCCTCAGAGCATCTGCAAAGTCCTCTGACCCCTCTGCATGGTCTCTTGGTGATTTCCCCAAGTTTCTGTCCACTTGTTGGGGTGGGGACTAGTGGATGATGGGCAGAACCTTCATGTGTCTTGGGCCATGAGGAGTTTCTGAGCCAGTTGAAACCATTCCTTATGCTTCAGAAGCTCTTGCAGCCCATTCTGAGATGCATAATACTGACTGGCTCATCTCAGGCCTATCTTTGTCTCTGGATATTTTTGGATCTTTCCCCAAAACACATACAAGAGCATACAACGAGCTCCCCCCATGAGTAGTTACTAGAACTTGGCTAACATTTCAAGCTTGACATGACTAAAGCAATACCATATCTGCAGCTTAACTTTAGGTGACTCACCAGAAGAACTATTTTAAACAAAATGTGTAGAGACTGAGATTACATTTGTTCTAGGAAAAACAGACTGAAGGGACAAAGAGCTAATATAGTGTTTTGAAATGCTCTTTTTAAGTTCATAGAAGCCCTGCTGTATTTTCTTGACAGCATGCTAGTCACCAAACACAACAGGAGGGGCAAAGATGGTATCTAAAACACTCAAACTGGGGCACCTGTGTGGCTCAGTCAGTTGGTTGGGTGTCTGACTTCAGTTCAGGTCATGATCTCACAGCTG
This sequence comes from Panthera onca, assembly GCF_046562875.1. NCBI lineage: Eukaryota > Metazoa > Chordata > Mammalia > Carnivora > Felidae > Panthera > Panthera onca. The sequence goes on from NC_138348.1 coordinate 48,279,728, forward strand.
GTGAGTTCGAGCCCCGTGTCAGGCTCTGTGCTGACAGCTTGGAGCCTGGAGCCTGCTTTGGATTCTGTGTGTGTGTCTCTCTCTCTGCCCTCCTCCACTCATGCTCTGTCTCTCTCTGTCTCAAAAATAAATAAACATTAAAAAAAATTATAAAACACTCAAACCACCACGTCCTGACACCATCCAGCAGGAGTGTATGTTCATCGGAGAACAGGTTTGCTGAAATAGCAATGGTCTTATTCATCTGGTCACGAGGGAGCCTCATAAACACCCTTGCAAAATAACATCTGTCAGGATAAGGGTCCAGTAGCCTCATGAAGGAAAGAGTTCACCAGGCATCTGTCCTACCTTATGGTTGTCTTCAGTTCTCCTGGCAATTACTATACCCTCTTCCCCACTCCAAAGTGTAGAACCAGACTAGGGTTTCTAGCCCTGACACTTGGGCTGGACCAGGTTTCTAGGGGAAGCAAGGGTTCAATAGGTACACAGGACAAAAGGCTCCTATGCTACTCAAATCAAGCACACAGGTAAGCACCAAACTCATTATTCTTCTGAGAAGTTGATTCCTTCCTGAAAAAACATCTGTGCCCTGAACACTATCAAGATAATCTCCAGGGACACTACTGGCTCAGTTGGTTAAGCATCCCATTCTTGATTTTGGCTCAGGTCATGATCTCAGGGTTCCTGAGATCAAGCCCTGCATCAGGCTCTGTGCTGGTAGTGAGGAGCCTGCTTGGGATACTCTCTCTCCCTCTCTCTCTCTGCCCCTTCCCACATGTGTGTGTGCTCTCTCTCAAAATAAATAAAATAAACATTTTTTTAAAAAGATAATCTCCAGAAGACAAATACTGTATACTACCATATGATCTTATGCATATGTGAATCCTAAAAAAAGAAAAAGAAAAAATTGAACTCGTAGAAACAGAGAGTAGAATGGTAGTAGCCAGGGGCTGTGGGGAGGCTGAGAAAATGATAGGTGTTAGTCAAAGGGTATAAACTTCCAGTTATAAGATGAATAACTCTGGAGATTGAATGTACAGCCATGAGGACTATAGTCACCAATACTGTGTTATATACTTGAAACTTGCCCAAACAGTAAACCTGAAGAACACTCACCACACACGCAGACCCGAGAGGTAACTAGGTGAGGTGATGGATGTGTTCATTAACTTAACTGTGGTTATCATGTCACAATATAACACATGTTCAATCATCACACTGTATACTTTAAATATATATAATTTTATTTGTCAATTATGCCTCAATAAATAAATAAAGCTGGGGGGAAGGAAGAAAAAAAAAAGAACACCTAAAAAAGAGAGAATCTCCAGGAGGGGAGGAGAAGTTGAAATCACTACTTTGACCTGGTCCTCTGGAGTTTTCCTTTCTGCTTTGGGTCTCCACTTCACGTTCCATTACCATCAGTACATGAGCCCCCTCAGGGAGATTCTACTATCTCTTTAGTAGTATGCAAGTCCCTTCCCTGAACTCTGATTTATACAGCTGAGACAGACCAGAACTTTTCCAAAGGCTTTACCAGATTCTAAGAGAGAACAACAGGGACATAAACAAGAAAATATGTGAAGCATAAACACTCAGGCTTGTGCAAAACATTAACAGTGGTAATGCTTTAGGAAATGAGACACGGAAGGAGGAATTTTGTACATTCTAACCTTCTTGTTTGATTTTTTCCACAAGAATTTTATTTAATTTGTGAGTAATACACATACATTTTGAAGCTTATATGGTATTAGTTTGGGTCCTACCATAGCATCCTAGTTGCTATGGGTAGTTGCTCTACCCACTGACTTTTCACCTTATTAACTCTGAGACTCTTTCTTCTGTTCCTTTCTACCCCCACCCATTCCTTCTCAACAGGACTCACAGACCTACTGGAAAGAACAATGGATGATAAGTTTGATCATTTATTCAATGAACGTGCTACCACATGCCAACTATCATTCCAGACACTGAGCAATAGGCAATCACATACTTTCCATGCCTATTAGTAACACTCAGATGTCTTTTCTCTTTGATAGGCGAAAGATCAAGCGTCATTTCCTTCCATCTACGAAGTCCCAGATCTTACTTTTTTTTTTTTTTAAGAGGAAGAATAGGCACTTAGAATTATACAAAAACACACTTAATAGATTCATTAATCTCTGCCAATAAAAAGCTCTTGGTCAAACGAATTCTTAGAAGACAATGGAAAGGAACTCATTTACATACAAATGGATCTTCCTGGAGAATGCAGAGGAAAATCCCACTTTCTGATTTGGAGCAGCAACAACTACTAATATAGTCAAGACATCTCTGTGCTCTGGGTGCCTCTACTAAGATGACTAAGGACCCTTATCAGGCCCATCTAAGCATATGACTACTAACTCTTCCCATGCTCTTCACTGTGCTTTTCCCTCTGTTGATCTAACCTGAGCTCAAGAAGTCTCACCTGGAAGTGAATCAAATCGGGCTACCTTCATTTTCGTAGGGGGCTCTCTTCCTTAACCTGCTTCTGTTTCCTCAAGAAAACATTTGGAGACATTACAAAGGAACCTCACCCCAAGGTTTACAGCCACCTCTGCTGAGGAAACTACTTCCCAACAGGTATTTCTGAGGAATACTACTCACTGGCACACCCCTGGGAGAACAGCTTGTGCTTGAGGAATTTGCCTTCAGTCTTGACTTCTAGGACTTCATGAGCCTGTGAAGAAAGGATTTCCAAACCTAAATGTCATTGGCCAAGAGCCCTGTATGAACTCCCTTGGAAGGTTGTCTGGGGTCAGTCAGGGAATCTGCCCTTCCCTCCTGCCCCCTACCTAGCTTATACCAAAGGATAGGCAGACAGGAATTAATGGCCAAAAAGAAGGAAGCCATGTGTGTGGCCCAACAATCCATCCTAGGAAGTGACAGACCAGATGGTATCCAACTACATAAACATATATTCTGAAATCCCCCAAATTCTTCAAGGCTTTTTGCTAAAATAAACCAATGCATAACCATCCTAGAATCATTTCAAGAATTTATTTCTAAGGAAGCAGCAGGTGGCAGCAAAGTTTCACATTTTTTACCCTTTGGGCTGGAATGAAAACAAAGTGTCATGGAATAGTCTCCTCATCTCTGAGTCAGCCAGCTGGCCCAGAAACTGGCACACTGCCATCTTGTAATGTGGAGAATATAGAGTCTTCTCGAGTGGACTCTGTGCATTTTGACAAAAGAACCCAAAAAAAGTCCCCCGCCCCCCACCCTCAAGCCAGATGCCTGCTTGGTTCTGTAGGTCAGATAGGACAGTGACTGCCACAGAGTGGCCAGATCACAGAGGCAGAAGCTGTGGCTGTGAGTCTCATGTTCTCTTGCCCAATGTCAAGGAGTTGCTCACAGTTGGTGGGGAGGCCGCAGAGAAACCCAAGTATGATTAAGTGGAAATAGCCCTAAGAATTGTCTATTCACCTCACAGCATTTTCACCATCTCTTACAATATAAAACATGGGGTGAAACATGTGGGTAGAGAAAGATAGGAGATTCAAGGAGTTTTCAAATCTGGTCTCTGGTGCACCTAGAGATTTAAGGACCTTACCACCTCACAGCCACTGTAGCTCTGGGCTCAGGAGCAGGCAGTGCCAAGATCACTGTCTGGTTTGGCCTCAAATGTCTTCCTTGCCTCAGTTTTGTGCTTGGCTCCTAACTTCAAATTGTGGCTGGAAAGTTTCCATTGCCACAGCACAGCACTAGAGTTTGGAACCCAAATTTTTGCTGAACTGTTTTGCAGAGTAAATCCAGCTTTGTCTTTAAGAAGTAACAGGCCAGTTTATTTCATCCCCCAATGGTGCTTTGTGCTCTCTCAGCCCACTTTAGATTGAGCTGCTTAAATTCCATCCAGGGGGAAACTTTTTTTATCATTTAAAGGAGAGATGGAGGAGGGTGGAAATGTGGCTGAAGGATTTTGTGGAGTCACTATTTTTAAAGTTACAAAACTTGTTACAGAAAAAAAAAAGACAAAATTCAAGACCTTGTTCCAAGATCCTAAACAGACTTTTTAAAAAAAAATTATTTTGTTTATTTTGAGGGGGGGGGGGGGCAGTGGGAGAGGCAGAGAGAGAATCCCAAGCAGGCTCCACGCTGTCAGCACAGAACCCAATGCAGGGCTTGAACACACGAACTGTGAGATCATGATCTGAGCCGAAATCAAGAGTCGGACACTCAGCCGACTGAGCAACCCAGGCGCCCCTCCTAGACAGATTTTACAAACAGATATATTTATGGGTTTTCTTTTTGGAAGTGCAATTGACAGAAAAGTGAGTAGCTTTGGCTTTTTGTAAGTTACATAATTACATCTGCAGCATTAGCAGCTCCTGGTGATCAAAGAGAACATTCCTGAAAGGTGTAGTAGAGGTAGGACAAGTTCATTTATTTACATAACATGGGGCTTCAGCCCCAAGCACGTAATTTTCTTCTTTCCTGCAGAAAATGTTATCTTGTTCTGAGGATTTAAGGACATACTTCACAGCTCTCTGCACTGAAAGGGTCCTTCAAAATTATCCACCAAGGAAAACATTCTATAATTCCTTTGAATGTAATAAACAATATTTTTGGGGGCAACTTGCAGCAAATGTTCCAGAATTCCTATCAACATTTAATTCCCTCTCTGCATGTATGTTCTACACTCCCCAAATATGATGTTAAATCATTTAATGCAGAGAATTGACAGCACCAGGAAAATATTTGGATAACTGTCTGGAGTTGCCATTATTGGCTTTAATTATGACCTACTGGCTCTTGGGTCCTGCAGCAGCCAGAAAATGAGATCTGTATGCCAAAATATTCATTAGAATTCCCTTTTCAGTCATTGTTCAGAAAGAAAAGTTTCCTTCTGGCTCCCATCTTCATGCTTTTAAGTAAAGTCATTAATATGCCAGATTTTTTAAAGGATTGGTCAGAAAACAAGATTATGTGCATACCTTGTATTTTGCATTAAAAAACATCTTGAAAAGGACAAACATCCCTTTGCTCTCATTCTATTACCCTGAAGAAAGAATTGTTTTTGCAGCCTTGAAGTTAGCTGGTACTCTCCACCCAGGCCTCCTCCTCCAAGCTCTCTTGAAAAGACATAATCCTATAAGCTTTGTAACCGGATGTACTAGTGAAGCAAAGCTTGACCCTCCAGAGCAACTGATCAGAGAAGATAGTTTAATTCCTTCTGCTCTTCACTGCTCCTTTCTCACTGAGTATAAGATCTTAGAATGTTGTGTAAGGGAGGAAACTGAGATGTCATTGATTTCATCTCCTCATTTTAAAGATGATTATTAATCCAAGGTGAAGTGGTACAACCATTGTTTCAGCTTTGGGTTGTAGCATGGGGAAAGAGCAGGTGTTTTTTTTTTTTTTTTTTTTTTTTGATCGGAGCATCCTTGGTTGTTACTATTAAAAACAGCTGCCATTTAATGAGCATTTACTACACTGCCAGGCACAGAGCTGAAGCTGTCATATACGTTGTCCTCACAACAAGCCTATAAGGTACGTAAATATTATTATCCCCACTTTATAGCTAATGAAATGGAGACTCAGGTTAAGGGATTTGCCCAAAATTACAGGGCTAGGTGGAGGAAGAATCCATGTACAAACTCAAGGCTGCCTGACTTCAAAGCCTATGTCCTTTATTCTTCCCCCATGCTGCCTGCTGAATGAAACAAGGCCAGAGTACAAATCAGTTTGGGCTCTCACATCACTTTAATTTTTCAAATAATGGGGTGAGGAAAGAGTTCCTCCACAGTGATAAAGTAGAGAAGAATGCCTATATTCAGGCGGTCCCCAGTTACCAGAATTTGCAAAGATATCAACAAGAACCATATAGATGCAACTATTTCCCATTATCTACTTGTCATGTTTAACAGAACAGTTTACTCTGAAAGCTTTGAAAGACTTCCCAGCTTTTAATAAAAGTTGGATGATTCAGTGTTGACAATTTTTCTCTCATTTAATAGAAAATTGGTGGGGGAAATTCGGAATGAATGCTTATTTTGGGAAAAAAAAATATTTGGAGGATTGTTTTTTATGCTCCAGGTCATACAGAGCTGGGAGAGCAGATGTGGTATGAATTACGGAAGTTTATCTGATGATTGTCTACAGTGGCACAGATGATGGAGTTATTGCCTGGAAACGCTTGAGTTTTCCACTGAAACATGGGCTGGGAAAGAAACTTTGATGTTTTAGGAAAACTAATAAAGTTAAGATAAAGTTGGAAACTCATGTGTTAGACTAAGGAACATGAGATGGAGACATTCAGGGGAAACGTCCACATTTGTTAACCTAGGTGCCAGTGAAAACTTCATGTAAACTGAAACTTTACTTTCTCCCAATGAGACAAATCATTTACCTGGATTAGTTATAAGTAACCTGCCTCTTCCCTGCTCCCACAGCTCCTTCTCTCTGAAAATGAAGTCATTTAAAACCCTCTGTAGGTAGGTATATGCCTGCTCAGGAAGTCTTAAAGGAGCATCACTTCCATGTTGGGATTGTTTCAGTGTCCAATTTGCTCATTCACTGCTACCCTCCTAATCCAAGTCAACATCATGTCTCATCTGGACCACTGCGACAGCAGTATATCCAGTGCCTGGAACAGGGCCCACAACAGAGTAGGAGCTTAAAAAAAGATTGCTGATTGACTGATTGATTGATTGATTGATTGAATGACATCCTGCTTGCCTTTAATCAGTGACCCAGTGCTGGTTCCTTGACCCTTGTTGTATGCCTGGTATCAGACATGATATCCTATCTCCAGGACTAAAGCCCTGCCCTGTTCTCGCTGATCCCTCTGACAATAGTTAGAGCTGCCGTAACAAAAATGCCATAAATTGGGTGGCTTAAACAATTGACGTTTTCTCTCGCAGTCCTGGAGGCTATAAGTCCAAGATCAAGGTGTAAACTAGTTTGGTTTCTTCTGAGGCCTTCCTCTTGGCTTGCAGATGGCTGCCTTCTCACTGTGCCCTCACATGGTCATACTTCAGTCTACTTGTTGTCTGTGTCCTAATCTCCTTTTTGTATAAGGACACCAGTCATACTCGATTAAGGCCCACACACAAGACCTCATTTTTCTTTAATTATCTCTTTAAAGGCCTTATCTTCAAATTACAGTCACATCCTAAGGTTCTGAAGGGTAAGACTACAACATATGCATTTGGGGAGGGGAAACACAATCCAGCCCATGACAAGCTGTCACAAGCATTGTCCTCTCTCTGTCTTCTATAGTTGGACATCCCTGAGGCCTGCCTATCTTCTGCTCCTATAATGCCTATTGCTGTGTTCTCTGCCATTCATGATGCCTCGTTACTTCCTACTGTTCCTCCTTGATGCCAGTTCCTTATAGCAAAACCATCTGTTGTCTGTTACCTCGTCCTGGGCTGGCCTTCTTCCCGTCACCTGCGGCTGGTGTTCTTGCCAAACACCTGTCCCTGCTGGCTGCAGTTAACCCTTCTATTTCTGGCTGTGTTACTGGATACAACCCTAAATCTAAAACTAACAACTAAAAAACTAAATAAGCAAACTAACTATTGGTATCAGTCTGTTATAATCACTGGGGTACATTTTTGAAATAGCTTAAGAGCGATAACATCTGGACTGAATAAAGTTAAGTGGTCTCACAAAGATAAAATTTTACTCAAAATCACACAATGGCATTATGCCCCACAGAGAACCTAGTTCAACTGGTTTGGGATGGGGCCTGATGAAGTTTCGGGGTGATGGTGGGGTTTGGAGCCAATGGCCAAGAAAGAATTATTGAAGTCATCTTTGGTGCAAAAAGGTGATTTTATTAAAGCACGGGGGGATGGGACCCATGGCAAGAAAGAGCTGCACTGGGGTTGTGAAGAGTGACTGGTTACATACTAAGGAGTTGGGGGAGGTAAAGTCAAGATGTTTCTTAAAGGAATTTCCATATGCTAAAGAGAATTTACAGATTACTGGAGGCCTAGCTATTGTTAAACTAAGGTTGCTTTTCCCTCTAGCAGAGCATTAACATTAAGACAGTAGGGATGGGGCACCTGGGTGGCTCAGTTGGTTAAGCATCAGACTTTGGCTCAGGTCACGATATCACAGTTTGTGGGTTTGAACCCTGCATAGCACTCTGTGCTGACAGCACAGAGCTGGAGACTGCTTCGGATTCTGTCTCTCCCTCTCTCTCTGCCCACCCCCCTGCTCATGCTTTGTCTCTCTCACTCTCAAAAATAAATAATAAACAAACAAACAAACAGAAAAGACAGTAGAGAGTTCCTGGACTTTAGGCTATCGATAAGATTGCCCTTTTTTTGGTAATCGTATCAGTTTAACCATTTGTTTTCTGTCCTTTCCTTTGTTCTTGGGCAGCCAGGAGCCCCTGAGAATATTATACATATCCTACCTTGGTGGTGGGGGTGGGCAAGGTGGGGGGTTGCTAGCTTGTGCTTGGCCCTCAGCTTGCCTTCTAGTCCCTCATCAGGGCTTGGGGTCAGTATTTTTTTTTTTTTTAACCTCTTCCAAGTGATTTTATTTTATTTTATTTCAATTTATTTTTAAATATTTTATTTTTAAGTAATTTCTACACCCAACATGGGGCTCAAACTCACAACCCTGAGACCAAGAGTCACCTACTCTCCACCAACTGAGCCAGCCAGGCACCCCTCCTCCAGGTGATTTTAACGGGCAGAAGAGGTTAAAGATCACTGCTTTAACAGGAGAAACAAACCCATCCAATTCAGACAAAAACTAGAGCACAAGAGTGAAAGTAGGCTGGGAGATCCTGTCCCACGTGTGACTTGAGAATATAATGCACTGAGTCTTTCAGTGTCCGGTCCCACCCAAATACAGAGGTGGGTGACTCACCCTATATCTCCGGCACCCATTTGGTGTAAAGTGCCCACCCTTTGGTCTAAGAAGCTGGGGGTGACTTCATAATGTCTTCTACCACACAGAGCAACCAAGATGGAGCTCAACAATGACCGTGGGCACAGGCAAGCATCACTTCTGCTGGGCCACCTGAGTGTGGCTGATGATGAAAGATACTTCTCCCCCCACACCCCCACCTGCACCTGCCCTGCAGTGGTAAAAAAAAAAACAAAACAAAAAACAAAAAACAAAACACAAAAAAACCCAACCAACCAAACAAAAACACAGCTAATGAGGCTCTTCAGCGCAGCAACAGTGGGACTCACTCAAAAGGCGGATGAGCTCCAGGCATTGATCAGCCTCCACAGGCTTCCTGTGGCTGACTGGCGGCAGTCTCTGGAGGGTGCTGTCCTCTTCATGGTGGGGCTTTTCCCCAGGCCTCCCTCCAGCCTCCTAGGTACCAGCCCTCCCCCAGGCCAGAGGATGCTTGGGTGAAAGGGCTTAGTCTGGCACTCTCTCTAGACTGTTTCCAATATGTCCTTAGGGCAAAACCCGATCCCTCAGGCTTCCGGGCCTTCCTTTTGATTCTCAAGGGCTTTTTCTTCTCTCAACAAAACCTGGTTCTCTGCAAATTAAAGGCTTTGGCTTTCAAAACTATTGTTCATGATGTGGGCTTCAAGAGGCTATTTTAAAAGTCAGAAAACTGAACATTGACTGTTTTATTCTGACTGTTTCTTTCTCTTTGCATTCCGGTTGTACCAATCCTAATTCTCTTCCAGGCAATGCCTCTGATTTACTAGGGAAAAGGTCAAGTGGAAAAAGTGTAGCAAAGAAAAGCACAAAGATTAACAGTTCAAGATACTCTGTCTCTGTAAGAAATACTACAACATTGACCACTCCAGGGCCCCACCCGACCCTGACAAGTGAGCAGGCCAGGATGTTCTGGCTGAGTTTACACAAGCACAGGGAAATGGAGAATCAAGATTTATCTTGATAATAAAAGTTCTTTTTTTTTTTTTTAATTTTTAAATGTGTATTTACTTTTGAGAGAGAGACAGAGCGTGAGTGGGGGAGGGGAAGAGAGAGGGAGACAAAGAATCTGAAGCAGGCTCCAGGCTCTGAGATGTCAGCACAGAGACCAACCCAGGGCTTGAACTCACAAGCCATGAGATCATCTGAGCCAAAGTCAGATGCTTAACCGACTGAACCACCCAGGCACCCCTTAATAATAAAAGTTCTAAATGTGAATTATGAAAACATTGTTTTCTTCAACAAGTCGATGGCATGAAAACAAAAGGGAGAGGGGTTGCTCAAGATTAAAAGAAACTTTAGAGATACGACATTCTTATTTGGAGTCTGTTTTGAAATAACCACTGTCAAAAGACATTTTTGAGGCAGTAAGGCAAATTTGATTATGGAATGGGTATGAGATGATACCACAAAATTACTGTTAATGTTAAGTGCGACAATAGCATTTGGTTATGTAAGAAAGATTTTTTTTTTTTAAACAGATGTATATAGAAGTGTGTGTGGGGGTGAAATGATATAGTGTCTGGACAGTAGACAGGAGAGTAAAGAAGGAAGGATGGAAGGAAGGAAAAGAAAACCAGGTTCTTTGGCAAGAAACAAAAAACAAAACAAAATTGGGATAGATGAATTAAGCGTGGCAAATTCTTGATAAGTGTTAGTTTATATGTTTATTTTATTTTAAAGAGATAGAAAAAGAGAGAGAGAGTGTGTGCAAGCTGGAGAGAGTGGCAGAGGGAGACAGAAAGAATCTTAAGCAGGTTTCATGCTCAGTGCAAAGCCTGATGCACAGCTTGATCCCACGAACCTGGGATCACGACCCAAGTCAAAATCAAGAGTCAGACGTTCAACCGACGAGCACTTAGGAGCCCCAATTTTTATTTTATTTTTAAGTAAACTCTACACCCAGTGTGGGGTTTGAACTCACCACCGCAAGATCAAGAGTTGTATGCTCCACTAACCCAACCATCCAGGTGCCCCTGATAAGTATTAGATTTTGACAATAGGCATGTGGAAGTTCATGTTATTATCTCTATTTTTTGTGTATGCTTGAAAAATTGCATAATAATTTTTTTAATTGTAAAACTAACACAGGGAGAGATGGACTGAGCAATAGAAGAGAATAAAAGGACCAGAAGCAAATTCAAGTATTTAGTGTTTAAGAATTTAGGGAGTGGGGGGATTGGTTAAATAGGTGATGGGGATTAAGAAGTGCACTTGTGATGAGCACAGGATGATGTGTGGAATTGTCGAACCACTATATTATACACCTGAAACTAATAGAACACTGTGTTAACTAACTGGAATTAAAATGAAAACTAAAAAAAAAAAAAAAAAAAAGAATTTATTATATTACTGACTTGCAGGCAGATGAACTCTCTTCAAATAAAATCTGACATAGAGCCCCAACATATAAAACAAAAAAAGAATAGGACTGCTCCATCTGAAGCTGCAGTAGGAATCTGGCTCTTTTGCTTCCTCTTTGTCTCCCCAGGAATCTACAGAAATAACTCAGGAAAATCCTGTGGCTCTATAGAACACAGCTTGAAAACCTCTGTAGTATATGCAAAAGGAAACCTCTCAAATCCTGCAGAAAATGCGTACTACTTAGTATATGTACTAGGCAACTGGCCAACGATTTGGGAGAAAAGAAATCGAGTTAAATCCCTACCTCACATCAGACACCAAAATAAATTCCAGTTGCATAAAAATATTAAAAATACAAAATGAAATTACAAAAGTGTTAGAAGAGAGGCATATGGGTGGCTCAGTCGGTTGGGCACCCTACTCTTGATTTCGGTTCAGGTCCATGATCCCAGTGTCACGGGCGGGATCAAGCCCTGTGTTAAGGTCTACACTCAGCATGCTTAAGCCTGCTTAAGATTCTTTCTCTCTCCCTCTGCCCCTTTCCCTGATTTGCGCCACATGCTCTATCTAAAATAAAATAGGTGTGACTGGGTGGTTCTGTCAGTTAAGTGACCAGCTTCAGCTCAGGTCATGATCCTGTAGACCCTGGGTTCGAGCCCCACATCGGGCTCTGTACTGACAGTTTAGAGCCTGGAGCCTGCTTTAGATTCTGTGTCTCCCTCTCTCTCTGCCCCTCCCCCGTTCACACTCTGTCTCTGTCAAAAATAAATAAACATTTTAAAAAATTTTTTTAATTAAATTAAATTAAAATAATTAAAAATAAAAGAAAGCTCATGCTCTCTCTAAAAAAATAAAAATAAATACATTTTTAAAAAGTGTTAAAAGAAAAATAGGCAAATATTCTAAAATACACAGAAAGACCCTAAGGAAACCAAGAAAAACAGAAATTATAGGGGTGTCTTGGTATCTCAGTCACTTAAGCATCTGACTTCTGTTTAGGTCATGATTTCATGGATTTGAGCCCCATGTTGGGCTCTGTGCTGACAGCTCAGAGCCTGGAGCCTGCTTGAGATTCTTTGTCTCCCTCTCTCTCTGCCCCTTCCCCACTTGTGCTCTCTCTCTCTCTCTCAAAAGTAAATAAACATTTTTTAAAAGACAAAAATTATAAAGGGAAAGATTGGTAACTTTGATTACATAAATATCTATAAGTTTTGTATGGCAAAAAAAGCACACTCCACAAAAAGGAAAAAAAGGAATGTGCGAACACGATGGACTTTAATATTCTTAATCATTAGGTAGTATTTCAAGTCAACAGGAAAAAACAAACACTCCAACAGAATAAAAGGATCAAGAATATATATATATATATATATATATATATATATATATATATATATACAGGGGTGCCTGGATGGCTCAGTCGGTCAAGCGTCCGACTTCAGCTCAGGTCATGGTCTCGCAGTTCATGAGTTCTAGTCCCGTGTCAAGCTCTGTGCTAACAGCTCAGAGCCTGGAGCCTACTTCGGATTCTACGTCTCCCTCTCTCTATCTCTCTCTCCCCCTCCCCTGCTCATGCTCTGTCTCTCTCTGTCTCTCAAAAATAAATAAATGTTAAAAAAAATTTTTTTAAAGTATATATACATATATATATGGAGAAAGAGAGAGGGAATATAAATCATCATAAAGATATGTTAAAGAGGGTTCCTATGAAGGAAATGGAAAGGGGTATGGATATTAAAGGAGAAAAAATTAAATAATTAAAATAAAACAAGAGAGAAGCCCAGAATAGACTGGTAATGACAGTTTGCTTAAAATTGAGGAATATGTTTAATTCAGCTTCCTGCACTTGAGTTCAATTTGTATATAAATGTATATGTATTATATATATAAATGTCCAAAAGGGTATATACTAAGATATTAATAGTAGCTATCTCTAGGAGTGGTATGAAAGGTGAATCTTTTTTCTTCACTGAATAAATATCGTATAATAAGGAAAAGGCATTTTTTTTTTTTTTATGTTTCAAAAACTCAATACTCAGAAGTACTTTCCTGCTATTGGACAAATGCACAATAATCTACTAAATTCAGCCACCTGTGTGATCACAGTCATTTTATTGTTTTTCCAGAATGTTCCAAAATAGCTCTGGAATAAGATCAGTGGGACCACCAGATAGCTATCTAGCCTCACCCTTCGTCCCATGCAAATAGAGATCAAGCCTCCAACCCAGCTTTGGCAGAAACCTCCATAGGACCCAGGATAACAAGGCCTTCTCCTTGGCTGAGGAGGAGGAAAGGCTGAGGACTGCTTCAACTTACAGCAGTCAGCTTACAACAGTCTCTGAAAAGCCGCCTTGGGCAACAATTGCCAAAGACAAAAGGTTCCACCTCAAGAGTGGAAACTCTATTTGTAGCTTTGTAGACACAGGTGTTCTTACAGGCGACTAAAGACCTACAGAGTGGGACTGTGTTTGGCCAGGAATAGCTCAGAAGGCCTTCCCCTCAGAAGCCAGCTCTTGAGGCCTTCAGGGTATGTTCTAACTATATTTGGCAATTAAAACCAAAGAGGTCAGTGGCTTAGCTCAGGGGGGGGAAAGCTATTCCTGATTTATAACCCCTGCTTCAAACTAGGACCAAGAATTTTAAAACTCACTTCATTTATTTATTTTGCACTCACTGAGCATACCACTAAAGACGTTTTCCCTTCCAGTCCTACCAGCCTCATGTAAATCTTCCAGAACCACAGGTGTAAATCACCTACCCAAGCCATCTTCATATTAGAGGACATTTGGGGACACCTGGCCCGAAAATCCAAATGTTAAAATTATCCCACTTACTCTCCATGTATTTGTAGCATTAAAATAGACTATAGCACTTGGGTGCAAATTCAGACTCTAGCACTTACTACTCACTGTGTGACCGTGGCTAAATTCCTTTGTGTCTCTGAGGTTTAATTCTCTTATCTACAAGTAGAGATAATAACATCTATTTTAGAAAGCTGCTCTAAGAATTAAATGAGATAGGGGTGCCTGGGTAGCTCAGTCGGTTAAGCATCCAACTTTGGCTCAGGTCACAATCTCATGGTTTGTGAGTTTGAGCTCTGCATCGGGCTGTCTGCAGTCAGCAAAGAGCCCACTTTGGATCCTCTGTACCCCTCTTTCTCTGTCCCTTCACTGCTCGTGCTCTCTCTCTCTCTCTAAAATAAATAAACCTTTAAAAAAATCTTTAAAAAAAAGACTTAAATGAGATCAGGTGTACAAAGTGGCTAGGAGAATATATGATACAAAGCGGGTGCTAAGAAAAGAATCCGTTTCTATCCTCCCCCATAACTCCCTTCCACTCCTGTTCAGCCAAGGTGTTTGGCTTCTCAAGAAATTGCCCAGTATCCTTCGTCTGATTACAAGTGGATGGTACCATTCCCACAGCCAGCAACAGTAGCTAAAGATAAAAGTTGTGACTACTCAGCTGAGGACATGTCGAATCAGCTCACAAATGACTCATCACTGTTGATAAATGATGTGTTCTTGGCATTAGGAGGCCTTATCCTGACAAGCTTCAACACCTTATGAAAAAAATCCAGAAGGTAGGTTGAATGGCTCACAGAGAAGGTCCCAGGGGTTGATGGTGACCTTCAGTCAATTCTGAACTTGTACCACACTGGTCATAGGAGGGTCTTCTGTCTGTTCAGACACATCTCCAGTCACAAAGTTTTCAGTAGTGAAGGACTCCAGCCGAGCAGCTGCCTTGTTCGTCTCTGAGCTGAACCATCTCCTTCATTGCCTTGGATTCCCTTAAGGGAGTCATAAGACTCCTTGGGCTAAAGGCTAGATGCTCATTCCCTGCTCAGAACAGCCCTAAGCTAGTGTCCAACCTGCCTTTGGCAGCTTTGTCTCCTGCCTGAAGTCCTGCCAGGGTGAGGTTTGGCTGGAGGGTTCTGTGGCTGTAGGACAAACCTTGGTTCAAGGAAAAGGGTATTTAATCCTGAGCCACTGTCTGTGAGGCCGAAGTGTTTGCTACTCTCTGCAGCTTCTATAGCCCCTTCAGACCACCCAGAACCACTCACTGACACAGAAATTCCATGGCTGGAATTTTTAGTCACTCCTTCATTCATACATGCCCTGTACCTTTTACAATGACTGGCACAGAGTTCTCTCTGAATTTTTATTAAAAGAACCTTGATGACAAGGATGGTCAGTTGCTGCATTTGTAACCTTCTCAATTTTGATGAACCTCACAAAATTAAGATAAAATAGGACAATGAACTGTATGAATACTGACACTATTAATATGGACCCCAGACCTAGGACTGATCTCTTTTGCTACTGTATATACAGGTTTTTTTCTGAAAGTAACTATCCCTGGCCCCCAGGGTAGCAGGTGTGGGGGATGGGCTAAATGGGTGATGGGCATTAAGGCAGGCACTTGCTGTGATGAGCACTGGGTGTTATATGTAAGTGATGAAACACTAAATTCTACTCCTGAAACCAACATTACACTGTATGTTAACTAACTGGAATTTAAATAAAAAATTGAAACAACAAACCAAAAAAAGAAAAAAAAAAAAAAAACAGGAAGAAGAAGAAAAAGGCAAAAAAAAAAAAAAAGAAGAAGAAAAAAAGAAAAGGGTGTAAAAGGTCCAGGAAAAGGCAGGCTGCTGGAAACATTTCCATTCTCCAAACTCAGATTTTTCTCCACCAGTAAGGTTTCTGAGATCACCTACAAACATCAACATTTCAGCCATGCTTTGAAGTGGAAAGGCTAGGGACACTTGCTGAAAAGGACAAGCAGTTGATCTCCATCCTGGGTTCCCAGCACGTCGGATGAGACAAATGGGGCAGGGAACTCAAAATCAGGGGTGCTTCCTCTTATCCTCCCCTTCTGTCCTGTTCCCAGGTCCTCTGACCTTCTAGTCACTCACTGAGGCTTAGGTCCACCTTCTATCACCGAAACGCGGGTCAACCTTCTAAGATGATAAAGCTAGGCGGAGGAAGGAAGGAGGGAGCAAAAGGCAGCCTGGAGAGAAGTGGAGAAAAAAATGAAAAAACTTGGGGAGGAGGAAGGAAGAGGAGAGCGGCAAGAGAAGGCGGAACAATGAAGGTCTCAGGCCGTCAGAGGCGCACGATTCCGGCGGCACGTCCGTCCCGCCCGCCTCCGGCCAGCAGCTGCACGCTGCGCAGCGTGTGGGCGCTGAGTCACGGTCCCAAAACAGGGAGCCGCCGTGCAGGTCTGGGGGGGGCCGGCCCTGGTTGGCATCTGCAAACTGTTTTTTTCTTTCCTCTCTCATTAGGGCTGTGTGCTGACTCCCACGTAGGAGGACTTATTAAACCGCACGTACCGCCTGACGGCCCTCGGGTCGTACCCCGGCTGCCGGCTGGGGGCGCCACAGCCTCGCTGATGAGCCCGCCGGCTGGCTGGGGCACCAGGCCGGCAGAAGATTGGGGTTACTGGCGTGGCTGCCGGATTCCCGGAGCAGTGCGAACATTTTGCTGGAGTAGCTTCTAACTTTTACACCGCGGCAGCCCGGGACAACTCCTCACTTAGAAGACCTCGGAGACCACCCTAACTCTCCGAGGTGCGTTTTCTTTTTCGCACGGGGTTCCGCGAGAAACTCCATAAAATCTGGGACTCTGTTGCGCAACGCAGAGAGTCGAGTCTCCCCTCTGCGCTAGGGCTCATCCTACCTAACCCGGCCCGGCCGCCACGCGAGGCTGCGACTTGAGGAGCCTTCGCGAAGCCCGGACCCGCTCGCAGGACAGGCGCTCTGCGCGCAGCACAAGGAGAGCAGCGCACGGGACAGCTCCGCCCGCGCGCGGACACGGCCGGCTCGCGCTGGAGCAGCCGTGCCACCTTCCCACTCTAGGCGGCTCCCGGACGCGCCAGGACCAGGGGAAACGTCTCTCCCAAGACTCGTCAGCCGAGAATTAATCAGCATCGAGATAGTTTATTGATTTGCTATTTCGCATATCACCCATTTTATGTAATAGATATACAGAGACACGGTGCTTCCTTCTTCCACAAGAGGTAATCAGTCTTGCACGCACACGCTCTCACACATTCCACGCAGCAATGTTCCATCTCGCTCAGACATTCACGTATTAAAATAAGTGGGGAGGGGGGCAATGCAATTGCTTTAAAATGCCCTTAATACAATATATAACGTACAAAAATATCTCTATATCTGAAGTTACAAAAAAAATCTTGACAGCAACGAACTTAAATATTGATAGTTACCTCTATATATATAACACGCATTGCACTTTTCCTCGCTAGGTTTTGGAAAGTTCAAGTAATAGTGAGGCTTGCGCCCCGGTGGGGTGACAGTCCCCCGTGAGAAATCAGTTTGTGGGTAGGCACGGCAGGGACTCAGACCCCTGCCCCTGGCCTGGGTGGAGCGGGGGGGGGGGGGGGGGGGCGGGGGGGGGGAGGTCTCAAGCATCTGTATCTCAATTTTTCTCCTCTCCGTAAGTCTGGCAGACACTCCCTCGCATTCTTCTGCCCCCACGGGGCACCTGGGCCCGATTGGGAGGAAGGGAACGGTGCCTCCGAGGAGAAGGGGCTCTTGCAGAGCCAGGGCTCGCCGCTGGACGGTGCCTACCGGACTCCTGGTCTCTGCAGGGCTGTCTCAGCCCGGTCTCCGTCGGCTGAGGAGCTCGGTTCTGGGAAACCCTCAGCCCCCAGGGGAAGCCAGCGGGATGCATACGCGCGCCTGTTCGCTGCTGCCACAGGCGCCTAAATCTTAAGGAGGGTGTCGAGCACCTGATGCACCCGGGAGGAGGCCGGAACCGCGCGTGCCTGTGGCTCCAGGGACAGAGTCCAGTTGGGGCCAGTCTCGGGCAGGGAGCGCCGGCGCCGGCGGCCGTAGCCCTGGGGGCTAATCTTGCTCCTGGGGGCGACGCCGTCCTTGTCCTTGTCCGTGAACTGGTAGATTTGGTGCGCCAGTTTCTGCACCGTGCACGTTCCGAAGCGGCAGCCGAAGCTCCGCAGGCCCTGGAAGTTGTTCATGCTCTGGCGGTAGCGCTTGACTCGGACGCGGGCGGCGTCCAGACTGCTGGGGAAGGGAAGGAAGGTAACATGAGACCCCCATCAAGCAGGGCTTTGGCCTCAGCCACCAGGAATCGGAGCCATTCAAGGACCAGAGGGAACGGGAAACTGCTACCGCGGTCTGAACTGCCAGACAGCCCTTTAGATCCCCAGGGCCAGGGTAGTGGAGGAGAGTTCCCCCTTGCCCACCCCGCTTCGGCGCAGGGCATAGTTACCTGGCCTGGGGGTTGTGAGTGGCGACCTTCACGTCCTGGGGCCGAATGAGAGTCTGGGTTGGCCCGGCCTTCACGTAAGTGAGCCCTGTGGGGTAGCTGCTGGACACCCGAAGTTCCCTCTTGCCACGACTTAGAGCCCACTTATTCCATCTAGAAAACACAAATAGACTCGATTCGCGTGCGTCCAGGCGAGGTCCCGGTCCAGACGGGCTCCCGTTCACTTCTAACCCCTCGGGACCGACAGCCAGTTTCCCTTGTCTCCCAGGTACAAGGACTGAGGAGGGAGCTGCTTGCGACTCACTTCTTTCGGAACTCTGACGCCACGTCGAGCCGAGCAGTGTCCGCGCCCAAGAAGGCCAGGGAGCCCAGGTACATGAGGGCGACGGGAACCAGCTTCATGCCGGCGGCGATGTGCAAACCCTGGAAGGAGAGAGGGGCCGAGCGTGAGCACTCCGCCTGTAGCACGGCCCGGGCGGGGCACGGAGGACGTGTGGGGGCCCCCCGCTCGGGCAGGCTCAGCCCGCGCTCTGCCTGGCTCAGACGCTTATCTCGCCCGGGCGCAGAGAGGCGCCAGCTGCATTTGCACCCGCCGGGCGGGTGACGGGCCCCTCAGAGGAGGCCTTTACCTAGCGCCAGGCTCCCAGAGGTTCCCTGCCCAACTTCTCGTTATTTGGCTGGCGGAGTAGAAGGGAGTGGGTCTCTGCAGTTCCAGCTGTGTGCACGGCTGGACCCAGGATATAAGACGCAACCCGCGAAGGACCTTCCAAAATGGGTTGTACCCCTCACCCAGCACTCCCAGTTTCCAGCACTCTAAAGTCCCTCCCCCCACTACCCGCCCTCCCACCCCCCCCCACCCCCGCTAACCCGCCCCGCCTGTGGCGCCTACCTGCTGAGGGGGTGATCTGCCAAGGTCTGGGAGGTGACAGTCTGAGACGTCGCTCTGGCACTGGCAAAACCCCACCGTCCAAGCCGCGGTGAGAAACCAGAGGTGGCAAGGCTCGAGCTGTTCCGGCTAGTGTCACCAAGAAACCACTGAGTGTCCGGCTCCGGTGCCTCAGCTTTATAAGAGCAGAGGGGGCGGGGCTTGGGCTGCCCTCGCGCCCTCCCATTCTTCCCTCGGGCGCGCGCGGGCCTCTGCATTCGGGCGCGCGCATTGCAGCCCGAGGATGTGGGATTGCGGTGAGGGTCCCTCATGCCCAGAGGGCTCAGAGATGAGCTCCAGAGATTGGTTCAGGAACTACCACAAGCCTAAATCTTCAGAACATAAACCAGGGAGAAGTAGGGCCGGTACAACCTCTTGGGGTCCTTACTCAGGACCTATGCAACCCAGACTGTGAGGCCTGCTGGCACGGAACTGCAGCAGTCAGCGGGAGGTACCACGCGTATGGCCCGAACCCCGGACCTCGGGAGCGGTGGCCTCGAGTGGACCGCGCCCCCTGCCGGCTCGGCGCCTGACCTGACCGCGACCCCAGACTCCTGCAGAGCCGCAGGGGCAGGACACAGAGCAGAGACTGGAGGAGTGGGGCTCGCCAGCACCCCCCGAGAGGATGAGACTCCAAGGTTCTGGAATGGGCTAGAAAGATTTCGCAATAAGGGCAAGGCTCGGGAAGGCTGATTTGAGAATTGGGATTTGGAGGAGGGGAATTATCTGAAGCTTCAGAATTTAGTTGCCTATTTGGAAATATGGGAATAACTAAAATTAGGACGGACGACACCGTTTCGTTTCCTTCCCCTTGTAATCCAATTATTCCTTACAAGGGTACAACCTGAGAGTTTGTCTGGCTACCTTCGGAGACTTCATTCACCCATTGTAAACGTGTGGATTTACAGCCTGGAAGCACACTAATGCTTCACCTATGTTAATCGCTTTAGAGTTTACAAAACAGTCACATCCTGATCTTTGATCCAGACACCCACCCTTGAGTTAAGCGAGTTAAGTTAACATTACTGTTCTCATTTCCCAAGGAGAAAATTGAAGTTCAGAGAGAGGAGGTATTTGACCAAAGTCACACCAAAGGTAGGGAGCAATAAAGTCCTAACTCGGCCAGGGAAGCAAACACCGCAGACTGGGGCGCGGCATGGATATTTCTAGGCTGGGGTCATCATGCCGTCAGGGGGGAGAGAAGAATCCTAGCCCCCGCCCAAGGATTTATGCCTGTTCATGATGAGTCACCCCCAAGCACGTTTGTCACCCGTTTGTGTTCTTCCCTCACCTCTTCTTGACTTCATTTTCTTCTTTTCTGAGGGCCAAACTGGAAGGGAACTCAGCCCCGTGGGGCTCCCTAGTTCTTGGATTCCGGCTTCTGGTATCCTATCACCACCCACTGCCCCACTCGCAAGTCCTGAAGCCGGGTGCCTAGACCAAGAGGCTGTGGTCCCGGGACCATTGGGACTCTGCCGACCAGCTTCCAGTCCCCACCCCGTGGCTGTGTAAACGTGGGCAAATTAAGTTTCTCCATCTATGACATGTCTTCTGCAGATTTCTTCGCTTCCTACCTGCTCTGCCAAATTGGTCCTGAGACCCAATGCAAAGAAGACTGGGTGCTAGGTGGCAGAGAATGGCCTGGTCTGGACCACATACTGCTGGTTCAGCGGCCTTTTCATTCTCAGGACTGAACCATGGACATTTTACCCCGGGAAGGAATGGCTGTCGCCGATGTTATTTATTCTGAGGACTCTTCCCCCAAGGGAATCACCTGAATGGACCTGAGTTCTAGCTGAGGGTTGGGGGGCAGATTCCTGACTCTGGCTGTGGCACTGACTCTCGCAAGGGCTGGGGTCAGAGGGGTGCAGCGCAGCATAATGGCTGGGTTCCAGCCGCCTGGAGGGCTGCAGGGCTGTCACTGCAGCAGGCGGCTCTTCCGTTGGTACCTCAGACAGTGGATATTACTGCGCGCCTGCTGTTTCCAGGAGCCTCCCCCAGCCAAACTATTCTGCTTCTCTCCCACTTCCCATCTCTTCCTCAGGCTCTCCGCACCAACCTTGTCCAAGACAGGCTGGCTGTCAGTTTTGTCTGAGGATGCGAGTTACTTGTAGCCAGCTTCCAGTTGGGTCCGCGCCAATACAGGTTTTACTTTCATTTCCCTGGCGCGCGAGTCTCGACTTCTGTAAAGGTCAAGGACAGCTGGGCGCCGGCCCACAGCCAGGGTAGGTCCCGTGGTCTGGACTCGCTCCTTCCAGTTCCCACCAGCCCTGGGCGGTCGGTCTGCAGAGGACTCTGTGCTGTCCCTCGTTGCCTCCTCTCTGTGTCTTTTTGGAGAGCCTATGATTCCGTGGGAGTGGGTGGAGAGTGGGGGGGCGGGGGGTGGGAATTGGCTTTAGTTCCTCTGCAGGATCGCGAAGCGTGCTCTAGATGCAAACTTCGCTTTGAGCTACGGGCTGCTTCAACAAGCAAAGCAAACCCTGGAGGGGAGACTGGGCTCCGCTCCGCCTGGCTCCCGTGGCTACACCAGCGACTTAGCAGCGATACCAGGAATTCCCACCTGAGAGAGCCTTGGCACAATTCTTATCAGCCCAGGTGACCCTTGGCGCTCTAGCGCTTAGAGATCTGACGCTTGAAAACCCCCGCCAATCATTTCCCCACCCCCCATTTTTTTAAGTACTGAATTGGCAGCTCGGGATCTTGCTAGAACACCGTATCTTCGAAAGTGTGTGCGTGTCTGCGCGCGCGCGCGTTTGCGTAAGCGAGCGACAAGAGCCCGAGCGTTCCGTTGGGGGGTGATAGGGTATACGTTGTAAAAATACATAAAATTATACAAAATTTGCCAAATGTTGGCATCTTTTTCTCCCATGCTACTTTGGTTCGCTTAGTTAATCATCTCTGAAGAAACACACACACACACACACACGCACACACGAATGTGTTTTCAGTTACACGGTGGGATCTAGAAGAAAACCTCACAGGAGTTCTGCTTCTGGTAATTTGTTAACGTGAAGTTTCAAACAAGCTGCAGTGATTGGATTCATATTGAGTAGAAGGAAGGAAGGGAAGGAAGAAACATCTTTAAAATCTCACTGTCAAGAAAAGAGAAAAGACAAAAAAAGAAAGAAATTCTGGTAAATGATGGCCCACTTTTTTTGTGCCCAAGAATTCTTAAAGGGTCAGATTGTAAATAAACCCCAAAGCAGGGTAATTAATGTATGCATCCTGAAATCATACGTAAAGACACACAAATATGCTGAATATTTGTTATACTGGTGTCTCAATTGGTGTCTTCTTTACATTCCAACTGAATTATTTTTAGGCCCTCAATCCAAGCCTTATTGTTAGTGATGTTTGGAGTTTAAAAAAACTGTGGTGGTTTCTCAGCTAATATATGGACACATTCCCTAAAGCCAGTTTGACCACACTCAGCTCATGCAGAAAAACAATGAGAAGCAATATATTATATTAATGATAGTAAGAAGAATAAAACTGAGGAGCTCAGTGCATTGCATAATTATCTCAGATGCCTCTTTTTTTCAAACAGGAAAGTTCATAATGCATGTATTATTCATGTTTCAAAACCATGCTGCTAAGCTAAGGGCTTGTTTACAAAGCCCACTTGAAAACAAGGTTTAAGAAACTTCCTGGAAGTTTCTAAACACAAAGTGGTTTAGAGAAAGGACACAATCAGTTTTACAGATTTGATCACTCACAGGGAAAAGTAAAGCAGGATTCAAAACTTGGCACTTCTTTGGAATCTCTGACCTGTCCGAGGAGCTAATAAAATATAGATCCTTTCCAGAAAAATGCACATGTAAATAAACCAATTTAAGTATAAAATAGGCATACAATTTGCTGCCTCATTTTTGTGCAGAAACAATCAGTCCTGGGGCACCTGGTTGGCTTAGTTGGTAGAGCATACAACTCTTGATCTCAGAGTGGGGAGTTTGAGCCCCATATTGGGTTGTAGAGTTTACTAAACCAATTGTATATATATAAATCAGTCCTTGGGGCACCTGGGTGGCTTAGCCGGTTAGATGTCCAACTCTTGATTTCAGCTCAGGTCATGGTCCCATTGTTAGACTGAGCCCTGCGTTGGGCTCTGTGCTGGCAGTGAGGAGCCTCCTTGAGATTCTGTTTTTCCCCCTCTCTCTGCCCCTCTCCCTTGCTCATGTGGGTGTTCTCTCTCTCTCTCAAAATAAATAAACAAACTTTAAAAATATAGTAAAAAATCAGTCCTTTATGTGATAAGCCTCCTTGAAGCTTAAAGAATATAAGTTGCTATAGACAGATGAAAGAGAATACAGAAAAGATGGTAAACATATAGAAGCTTGTTATACTAACAGCTATAACAGAATAAGATGAAATGACTTCAAGAGAAATTTATTACTGATGACCCAATGATTGGTATTAATAAATGGATTATAAAAGAGATGATTAGACCATTTGGGTGTCATCTGTAGCCAAAAGTGTTAACAGGAGCAACCATTTTGCTGCCTGCCTCCAGGTGGGGATCCTATGCTATCAGATTAGAACCACTTTAATGAAGCAATTCTTATGCATGGGGCTATGTGATTTGAAAGTGCATTTATTCCTTTAACAACTATTTACTGAACACATATTACATGCATAGCTCTGTGCTGAATGTTGGGCATACAGTAATGATTAATGCAAACATCTTGTCCTCAATGAGTTTACAGGATGGTGGGTAGCCAGATGTAAATACATCTTCAAAAGAATAAATACATGATTATAAACTATGGTAAGTGTTCTGAAGGAAATGCAAAACTAGGGGGATAATGTTCCAAATGGAGGAAACAGCATATACAAAGCCTTAGAGGTGAGAAACCACTTGGTATATTAGAGAGAGGCTGGTATGGTTGAAACATGTTGAGTGAGGAAGAAGAGTGGCATGAAATAAGATCAAAGAGGTCATCAGGATTAGAGTAAGTAGGACCCTTTGGGACATGATGAAGATTTTGTACTTTATTCATGATGATGTGGGAATCTATCGACAGGTGTAAAGTTGAGAGAGACATGATCTGATATACATTTATTTAAAAGATCATTTTGGCTATTTAATGTGGCCTGGATGAAGGAAGAGCAAGAAGGGAAACAGTGGCAGTGATGGTACTCTGGAGAGACTGGTGAGGGCGTAGTCCACCCATAATCTCTATTAATTTACCCCTACACAGACATACACACACATGCACACATTCCACTCTAAGCTTCACGAATAGGGCCGGCTTTGTGGACATGCACCATGTTCTGTCACACAGGGTCCCACAGTTGGTTTAATGCTCTGTCACTGTTTTGAGATTCTTAATAATTTTTTAACAGAGGATCCTACGTTTTCATTTTATATTGGGCTCTACAAATGATGTAGCCAGTCCTACTCATCAAAAAAACATGCAAGCTAAGTAAAAGCAGCTTGCAAACTCTCACAGCACCTACTTACACTATAGCTGCTAATGTCAGGGGTACTTAATATGTGTCAGGATTCAACTATTCATATAATCAACATGTGTGAAAGCAACTACTGGACAATTTCCATCAGCCATCAGTGAAGCCTCCTTCCTGTACCCCAAACATACACCCAAGGCAGAAACAGTGTGTTTGCTATACAATTTAATTTGAAGATAAGGTTCATTGCCTGCTTACCGTCCTTAGTTTTTTTTATCTACGTGGAAGATCTAGAACCACCAATGAAGCAGGGACATCAGTTAGGAAGTCATAGCAATAGTTAAGGTGGAAGGTGGTAGTGGCTCAGATAGTGGGGTGACAATGGGGGTCAGGAGGAGTATACATATTTGGGAAGTGGGATCAATAGGACTGAGTGATGAACGCGGGGCTGAGAGAGGGGCATGTGTCGAAGGTAACAATCATTAAGATTTTTACCTAGGCATCTGAAAGGATGGGGATATGGCAATGGATCAGGCATTTTTCTAAATCGTGTCCTTTGCTACTGTAAAGACCATTTTAAGAAGTCCCAGCCCTGCTTGTGGACATTTGGTTAAGTCTAACTCTCATATTGCCTCTCTGAACTGTAGCGGCTAACCACAGGAAGCACTTGAAATGACTGTACAGATCAACCACTCACTCCGCAACAGCCAACTGTAGGAGCAGAGGGCTGATAATTCTTGCTCACTAGTAACTGGCTGCATTTTTGTCTTCTAAAACATAGATGAAAGGCATATGCTATGTTGCATATTCTTCTTCCCCTCCTGCTCCTGCCTGCCTTCAGTAAAACAAATCTGGGTTTTACTCCCTCACTCTTTGGTGAAAGGTGATGGTGGTTATCTCAAGGGGATGGTCTGGCCTTCAGCCAACCTCAGTAATCAGGTGCCTTGTTAGGGCTTATCAGTTTCAGCAGATTGGCAGTTGTTGGCTGAGAAGCAAAGCACAGCTCCAGTGTATGCTAAATATGTTCACATGTGTATATAAACACATGGTGCCTTTATACATATACCTGGGATATGTCAAAATCCCTATGCTACAAAACACCCATTTGCAAATGGAATGGCAGCCCCCCTATGACTCAGCAGATGGAATATGCCTAACAGCACACAATGTTTAATTCTAGGCTGTGAAAACAACTAAGCTTCAATTTAAAAAAAAAAAAAAAAAGTAAGTTAAAATTATTCATTTATTTAAACAAATTTTTTAATGTTTATTTATTTTTGAGAGAGACAGAGTGTGAGCAGGGGAGGGGCAGAGAGAGAGAGAGAGAGGGAGACAGAATCTGAAGCAGGCTCCAGGCTCTGAGCTGGCAGCAAAGAGCCCTACGTGAGGCTTGAACTCCCAAACTGTGAGATCATGATCTGAGCCAAAGTCAGCCACTTAACCAACTGAATCACCCAGGAGCCCCTAAAAAGTTAAAATAATTTAAACCAACACTTGTTAATAAAATAAAGCTCAACATATTTAAAAAGTAAAATGGGACTCCTATGTCAGGCTATATACAAAAATTAATACAAAATGGCCTAAATACAAGAGCTAAAACTATGAAACTCTTAGAAGAAAACAGGAGCAAATTTTTATGACCTTGGATTTGGCAATGGATTTTTAGATATGACACCAAAAGCCCAGAAAACAAAAGAAAAAATAGATACATTATATTTTATATAGTATATACATACAATGGAATACTATTCAGCCATAACGAAATGAAGTACTGATACATGCTATGGAATGGATGAAGCTTGAAAACATTATACTAAATGAAAGAACCCACAAAAGATCACATATTGTATGATTCCATTTACATCAAATATCCATAATAGGTAAATCCATAGAGAGCAAGCAAATGGTGGTTACCAGGGGCTGGGGGAGGAGAAATGGGAGTGGCTGCTTACTGAGTATGATAGAAATTATTTTGGAACTAGATAGAAGTGGTAGTTATACAACATTGTGAATCTACTGAATACCACTGAATTGTACTTTGAAAGGGTTAATTTTATGTTATATGAATTTCACATTATTATTTAAAGTTTTATTTAAGTAATCTTTATACCCAACATGGGGCTGGAACTCAACACTGTAAGATCAAGAGTTGTATGCTTTTCTGAGCCAGCCAGGCACCCCTTTGCCTTAATTTAAAGACACATAAAATGGGGAAGGAACATGACAGTTGCCTTAAAAATCTGAAAGTCTAACTAAAAGATAGATTTTTATTTCTGGGTAGTTCCAGAGAGAATAGGGGAAGTTACAGAACAACTGTAACATAATGAGTAAGACCTTTCTAATAGGGCTTTTAAACAGTGGAATGCGTGGCCTCCCAAGGAAGTAAGGTTACTTCTTACTGAAAGTGATCAAGTTGGATGATGAGCTCTTCAGGGAAGTTATAGAGAGGATTCTTACATGAGGTGTGACTGAGGCTTTTTTGGTTTAATTATTTTCAAGTTCAATCTGTTATCTTCTTTCCACCCCTGTAACTAGACAGATTAAGTTTGACCACAAGCAATTTGCATACAAATTCCTAGAGTTAAGGTATTCCTTCCTGGGAATTTTAGTTTTAGTGTCGCCCAAACCTCTCAATTTTTGGATGAAGAAAGTATGGCACAGAAAGAGGAAATGATCAATTATACTTTCAGAAATTGAAACTCCAACTTTCTGGACTCTGAGTTCAGAGTTCAAGCTATAGCAACTTCCTGTTGGTAGTTGAGGGGAAATTGTACATTCACTCTTTAAATATATTTGTTAAGCACCAACTGTATACCAGACAGATGTAAATGGTATGGGTCAAGTCCTCAATTAGTAAAGAGTAGCGATAAGCAACCACGAAGATGATCACATTTGCAAACCATGGAGATTCCCAAAACTTCAGCCTACCCCCTGTAACTTATCCGACTACTAAAACTTCCTTAGATACTAACAAATGACAACACAAACTCATCTGGGTGTTTCACCAGCCAAATTTGAAATGATCAATACTAGCAGCCAAAAAGAAAGCGACCTAGAGAATCTCTAGTGAGACCCACTAATTCTTTGTATTGCGTGCTTGAGTGGGTTATGTTGGAAGCCACCACCTGCTCCTGCTACAAGAGCCCTGGGACCGCGGCAAGGGCAGAAAACCTAGGCGGGAGGGGCTCCCTTGGGAGAGACAAAGCCTCCTCCCTCACACTCTATTGGACCCGGCCAGTTCAGGAGGATCCCGGGGATGCCGCGTTCTTTGGTGGAATCCAGCCACCCCCACCGGGCACTCCGGGGGAAGCCCAGGCCAACCGCCCCCAGCCCACCCAGCACTGAAGCACGAGGCGCCTCAAGATTGCGCAAAAGCCTCTCCCTCCCCCGCCTGCTCGGTGGCATGTTCCTAAAATTCCCATCTGCACAACATAAACAGGAAACGTGCAGCAAAAGCCCTGGCAGTGCAAATTCCGTGCTGCAGTCGAGGGCGGGAGAATCTCGTCTTTGGTAGGGGAGTAGTGGGGGGAGGGGAAGAGCCAAACTTTTCAGGAGACCCCTCAACGATCCTTGTCTCTTCTTCCCAGATCCAGAAAGAAAGAATAGAGAAGGCGGAAGGAAAGGACTCCCCGCTTAGGAAAAAAAGGGGAGGGGGCGGGGGGTGGTGGGCCACGAAAGGGCAACCAGGCTTCCAAGTGAACCACCAGGAGCGGCTGCGGTGGCGGGAATACGTCCAGCAGCCCACTCTACTAAGCCAGCAGTCCGAGCGACCCGGGGAGCTGCGGGGTGGGCTCACCCTTGGCCACGGGTCCTGGAGTCTGCGCGGGTGGGGGCGGGGGAGGAGCAGGCGCTCGGCTTAGCGCAGGCGCACAGCGCGCCTTGGTTGTCAAACATGGCTGAAGTGCCGCCGCTGCCGCTACTGCTGCTGCAGGGAAAATGCTGAGCCCTCCCGGGCCCGGTGGGCGGCGGCGGCAAGGGCGGCGACGGGCACCTGCTTCCCGGGCGCTGCGGCGGCGGCCATGGCCCGGCTGGCCGACTACTTCATCGTAGTAGGCTACGACCACGAGAAGCCAGGTAAGGGTGTGGGGCGGGCGCCGCCCCCGGGCCTCCCCGCCCCCGTCCCCCCCCCCCCCCCCGCCCCCACTCCCCGGCTGCTGTCCAGTGGGCTCTGCGGGGCTGGGCGTCGCAGCAGGGAGGCGGGGAGGGCCGGGCCGGCCGCGGCGGAGCGGGAGGTCGGTGTCCGGCCTTCGTGGCTGGGCTGAGCCTCACGGTGGGCGTGAGGGACCGGCACGAGGGGAGGGGGAGGGGAGAAGAAGGGGAAGAGGCCGCGTCCGCGGGGGCCCAGGGAGGCCCAGCTGGGCCAGCTGGGGGCGAGTCCGGGTGTTGCGACCCTCGCTCCGGAGGAGGCCGGGTACCAGGGGCAGCGCCCTGGTGCCCGCGGGATTGGGCCAGGATCTTAGGGCTAGGAGGGCAGGAGCCAACTGTGTTAAGTTCCTCGGGGATAAACTTCTGCCCTGCATCCTGAGTGAGTAACGAGTGACGCAGGGGGCTGTCCTCTCCAAAAGGAAATGCTGAGAGAGTCCAGTGCTACCTCACCCCTTCCTTGTCGGAGGCCTGTCTAGTCACCGCCCCAGTGAACCCATGGTACTGGGGAAGGGGGTCCTTGCAGTTTTAAACGTTTCTAGGAAATGCTCCCTGTTCTTTCAGGACAAGATATGGTAGTCATTTCAGAGTGTCTGAGCACTATCTTTTAAGTAAGGACAGTCATCCAACCGCTGAAGGTCTTAATGTTAATGTGTGACTAAAAAACCTTTTTTTGGATTAAAAAAGT
The DNA here is from genome assembly GCF_046562875.1 of Panthera onca. NCBI lineage: Eukaryota > Metazoa > Chordata > Mammalia > Carnivora > Felidae > Panthera > Panthera onca. Next base: position 48,309,387 of record NC_138348.1, read on the forward strand.
TTTTTTGAGTATAATTGACACACAGTGTTTAATGCATGTTCTAATCTTCTAATTCATCGCAAAATTTTCTTCATAAGGAACAGTTTGGCAAATGCATTGTATTTTAATTTCATCATTGGACTTCTGCAACTTAAGAAAATTCAGGGTTCATGCACGTTTATTTTTGTATTTGCATTTCTTTGTATTCTGTAGCTAAGCATAATGTAATAAATTGAACTAGAAAGCACATGTATTTCAGGTTAATTCCAGTTGCACATTTGCAAGGAATTTTATACAGCAGCTGGTAGTCCCTACATCTTTCAGAGGAGATGCTGAGATTGTGTTTTGCTGATGGTTACAGTCATCTGTAGCGTCAGAATGTCATTGTGCTACCCATTCTCTGTCAAGTCCTCCTTTCACTATTACTCTTCTAATTTCCTTCAGTGGGAAATTTTTATTTAAAAACATTTTTTTTTTTTTAATGTTTACTCGTATTTGAGAGAGAGAAAGAGCGTGAGCAGGGGCGGGGCAGAGAGAGAGGGAGACACAGAATCCAAAGCAGGCTCCAGGCTCTGAGCTTTCAACACAGACCCCAATGCAGGGTTCAAACTCACAAGCCTCAAGAGCATGACCTGAGCAGAAGTTGTCGCTTAACCGACTGAGCCACCCAGGTGCCCCAGTGGGAAACTTACATTTTTTAATCTGTCACTACTCATGACCTAATGGAGGTCAATTGTTAAGAGAAGGGGTTGGGCTGTATTTAAAGTATCTTCTGGCTCCAACATTTTCTTATTTCCTAGTAATTTTGCATTCTGCAGTCTCTTACCAACAATATGGAGAATCACAGTTTATTTATTTTTTTTAATATTTATTTTTGAGAGAGAGCACGCAAGTCGGTAGGGACAAAGAGAGGGGGACAGAGGATCCGAAGCAAGCTCCACACTAACAGCAGAGAGTCTGATGTGGGACTCAAAGTTACAAACCCTGAGATCATGACCTGAGCCAAAGTGGGTGGCTTCTCCGCTGAGCCACCCAGGTGCCCCAAAATCACAGTTTATTTTTAACATTATTTCATTTTTAGCAACATTGTTTTTTCTCACTTAAGAAAATTGAAACAATCACAAACTTGCAGAAACTTGCAAATAAGGTAGGAAGAACTTTTTTCCCTGAACCATTTGAGAGGAAGCTGCTGACCTGATGCCCTGTCATTCCAGAATGCTTTAGTGTGCATGTTTTTACAAAAAAGGATATTCTCCTTTAATCACAATACAATTATCAAAATCAGGAAATTTATGTTGATATAGTACTCCATCTAGTTTTAAGCGTTGTTGATAGTGCTATTAATCTTTCTACTGGCGAAAGGATCCCATTCAGAATTATTTGTTGCTTTTATTAGTCATGTCTCTTTATTCTTCAGTCTGGAACAATTCCTTCATCTTCTCTTGCTTTTCATAACCTTGACACTTAGGAAGATTACAGGGCAGTTATTTTGTAGAATGCCCCTCAGTTTGGGGTTATCTGTTCTCCAGTGATTAGATACATACAGATTATGTACTTTGTGTAGAAATATCACAAAAAGTGATGCTCATTGCAGCCTGTCAGGTGGTACACAATTTCAGTTTATCCCATTATTGATGATTTTCACTTTGATTACTTGATATAAGCAATCCCTGCCAGGCTTCTTCGATATAAAGTTAATATGTAATTGTTAATAAATCATTTTGTGAGGAGTACTTTGAAGCTCTGTAAATATCTTGTTCCTCATCAAGCTTTTCTTTTTAAATGTTTATTTATTTTTGAGAGACAGAGAGAGAGAGCTGGGGAGGGGCAGAGAGAGGGGGAGATACAGAATCCAAAGCAGGCTGCAGGCTCTGAGCTGTTAGCACAGAGCCCCACATGGGGCTTAAACTGCAAGATCATGACCTGAGCTGAAGTCAGATGTCAGACTCTTAAACTGACTGAGCCACCCAGGAACCCCTGTATGATTTTTTTTTTTTTTTTTTTTTAGTGGATTATATTCTGTTACTATTTATTTTGATGTTTAGATTGTTTCTTATTTGTCCAATGAGAGCCCATTCAATCTGGCTTCTGTGTCTTTATGACATATCCCCCTCATTCTTTGAGCATGTCTTTACTTTTTGGCATGAGAAAGTTTATCCTATACTATATCTGCCTTAGTCCTGCAATTGGCCATTTCTCTAGGGTCCCTGAATCCTTTTAGTGGAGAATGATTTTTTTTTTTAAGTTTGTTTATTTTTGAGGGAGAGAGAGAGTGGGGGAGGGGCAGAGAGAGAGAGAGAGGAAAAGAAAGAATCCCAAGCAAGCTCCACACTGTCAGTGCAGAGCTGGATGCCAGGCTCGATCTTATGACAATGAGACCATGACCTGAGCCTAAGAGTCAGACACTCAACCGACTGAGCAACCCAGGCGCCCTAAGAATGATGTTTTGAATTGTTCTCAATGTTTATTTATTTTTGAGAGAGAGAGAGAGAGAGAGAGAGAGAGAGAGAGAGAGAAAGAGACAGACAGACAGACAAAGCATGAGTTGGGAAGGGTCAGAGAGAGAGGGAGACACAGAATCTGAAGCAGGCTCCAGGCTCTGAGCTGTCAGTGCAGAGCCTGACGTGGGGCTTGAACTCACAAACTGTGAGATCATGACCTGAGCTGAAGTTGGATGCTTAACTGACTGAGCCACCCAGGGACCCCTGAGAATGACATTTTGAAGCTAAGATCTCAGTGCTAGTATTTTTATTGCTGTTCGGTTGTTAGTGCTCTCAGACCCTCTTAATGGATGAAGTTGGGGAATACATAGATGTATGTACGCAAACACATTTACATATATTTTTATTTATCTGTATATAGTGAAAATGATGAGTTTACACTAATACCTCCAATTTCAGTATGACACTCCAGGGTCCATTCTAGTTTTGTTTTTTTTTTTTTTTTTTTTTTTCTTTTTCATATTTGTAATACTCTTCTTTGATAGTGAGAAATCTGGTTTCCATTATCCTTAATATATTTATTCAATCCTCCTGTATTTGACCAATCTTTCATATTTGCTACCTCCTCCTCCTCTCCTGGATGCCTTTCTTTCTCTGCTGATCCTTCCTTCTATCCCTCCCACTCCACTACCCTTCTCAGGATCTAACAGCCTATACCAGGATATTCTGATAAAGGGACACTTTCCTCAACCTACTCTGACTCCCCATATCAGCTTCCCCATTGTTTGTGGATATATTTCTCACTCCACTTAGGCTCTGATACCCCACACTGGGCTACTTTCATGTGAATACATCCTCTTCACTCTGTTCACCCTAGTGCCCCATGCCAGGTTGCCCTTCTGCATTGACACCCTTCTTCCAATACTTGAGCTGAGAACATTTTTGAACGACCCTTCCCACATGGACTCCTTCCTTGGTTCACTTGGGCTCTGACAACCCGCACCCCACCCAGGACTGTCATGACTACTCACCATCCCACAGCAGAGAGAAGGAAGATTATTTTTTATTTTTTGTTTTTTTTTTTTAAGTAAACTCTCCGCCACATGTGGGGCTGGAACTCACAACCTCGAGGTCAAGAGTCTCATGCTTTATAGGCTGAACCAGCCAGGCACCCTAGGGAAGATTATTTTTTTAATTAACAGAATCCAGAAGCTTTTATAAACTATAGAATTTGGATAGTAAAATGTATGACTTTATTATAATTTCTTTACTTGGGATAATTTTTCTTTAGTCATGTTTATCAAAGTGTAATTTACATATAATAAAATCACTTTTTTAACTGAACAGTTTAAAGAGTTTTGACAGGTGTATACATAAATGTAGCCACTACCACAATCACGGTACAGATATCGAACATTTCTGTCCCTACAGAAAATTCTCTCTGCCCCTGTGCTGTCAGTTCCCTCCCTAGCCTCTGGCAATCATTGGGTTTGTTTTCTGTCCTTTTTTGTCTTTTCTTAGAATAACATCTAAATGGAATTATATAGTGTTTAAAAAAATTTTTTTTAAGGTTTATTTTTGAGAGAGAGAGAGAGTGCTATCATGAGTGGGGAAGGGGCAGAGAGAGAGGGAGACACAGAATCTGAAGCAGGCTCCAGGCTCTGAGCCCATTGTGGGGCTTGAACTTGTTGAACCCTGAGATCATGACCTGAGCCGAAGTTGGGTGTTTAACTTACTGAGCCACCCAGGAGCCCCTGGAATTATATAGTGTTTTTAATGTCTGACTTTTTTTCACTTAAAAAAAACATGTTTGAGATTTATCCATTTTGTATGTATTGTCAGTTGCTCCTTTTTATTGCTGAATATGATAGAATTTATTCATTCACCATTTGGCGGACATTTGAGTTTCCAGTTTTTGGCTATTATGAACAAAGTTATTCTGAATGTTTGCATACAGATCTTTGAGTGTTCATATGGTTTCATTTCTTTTGGATAAATACATGGGAGAAGAATTGCTGGGTCATATAGTAAGTGTCTGTTTAACTTTGTGTGAAACTGCCAAACTGTTTTCCAAATTGGCTGTGCCATTTTGCATTCTTTCCAGAAATGTATAGAAGTTCCAGCTGATCTTTTATTTTATTTATTTTTACTTTCTAAAATTGAAACTTTTTTTAGCGATTCTAGTGGATATGTAATCATATTTCATTGTGGTTTCAATTTGCATTTTCCTGGTGACTAATGATGTTAATCACCTTTTCATGTGCTTACTGTATTTGAATATTTTTTTGTAAAGTTTCAGATCAAATTTTTGTTCTTTTCTATTGAATTGTTTGGCTTATTTTAAAGGTTTTTTGTCTGTTTGTTTTTCACTTTCCAATACAAGTCCTTATCAGGTGTTTTGTAAATAGTTTCTTTCAATCTGTGGTTTGCCTTTTCATTTTTTTACAGTGTCTTTTGAAGAGCAGATGTTTTAGTTTGGGATCACTTTGAAGACATTTGAACACTCTTATGTCTTGAGTGGTATCCTTTGAATAGTCCTTTTTATGTGAAGCCCTCTGTTGAAACTTATTGGAAGAAAATCCACTAAATCTGTGTACTCGTTTGAATTGTAAGTGAAAAACAAACCTAGTTCATTCTGTAAATCTTTATTATGAAGTTTTCTTTGGGAATTACTATGATTTTATTACCTGTCTCTAAAAGCTAATCAAATTATGATAATATGATACTGAAATATTGTATACTTAATACCACAGTTTTCCTGCATTTAATCCGTGCCCTCTATATATGTTCCTAAAGTTACTTTTCATTTAGTAACACTTTTTTTTAGTAATACTTCTTAGTTAAATTTTTTCATATATCTGCATTAAAATTGGGTTGGAAGACAACCTTGTCTTTTGAAAAATTGCTTTTACAAACTGTTAAAAATAATTAATGCAATTTGAATTGTATCCAAAACAATGGTAGCAGACACATAGTAGATGTTTGGTAATGATGTACTGAATGAACACACAATTGCTGAAAATATGGAAAATACAAAAAGCTATAAAGAAAGAGTGTGGTTATAAAAGAGTAACAGGAAGGGAGTGCTTGGGTGGCGCAGTTGGGTAAGTATCTGATTCTTGATTTTGGCTCAGGGCATGATCTCACAGTTGTGACATTCCAGGCCTGCATCAGGTTCCGAGTTGAGCATGGAGTCTGCTTAAGATTCTATCTCTCTGCCCCCCTGCCCCTCTCTCTCCCCACCCACATGCTCTCTCTCAAAATAATAAAAAATAAATGAATTTTTAAAAGGGTAACAAGAGGAATTTTTATGTTGGTAGAACTATTTTGTTTCTTGGGGTTTTTTTCTTTCCTTTTTTTTTTTTAAATTTAAATTATAGTTAGCATACAGTGCAATATTAGTTTTAGGAGTAGAATTCCATGGTTTTTATCACTTATATATAGTACCCAATGCTCATCACAAGTGCCCTCCTTAGTACCCATCATTCATCTAGCCCATCTCCTACCCACCTCCCTCTGTCAACCTATGGTTTGTTCTCTATCATTGAGAGTCTCTTATGGTTTGTTTCCCTTTCTTTTCCCTACCCCATATGTTCATCTGTTTTGTTTCTTATATTCCACATATGAGTGAAGTCATACAGTATTTGTCTTTCTCTGAATGACTTGTATCACTTAACATAATACATTCTAGCTCCATCCACGTCATTGTAAGTGGCAAGATTTCATTCTTCTTGGTTGCTGAGTAATGTTCCATTATATATATGTATATGTATATATATGTACATATACATCACATCTTTATCCATTCATCAATTGATGGACATTTGGGCTCTCTCCATAGTTTGGCTATTGTCCATGCAATAGAACTATTTTGTATCTTGACTAGGTGGTGGATACATGAACCTACATATATGATAAATCATATGGAAGTGAAACACACACACACACCAATGTGAATAAATATAGTAAAACTGGGGACTCTGAATAAGAAATTGGATTGTATTAGTGTCAGTTTGCTGGTGTTGATATTGTTCTATGATTTTATAGGGTGTTACCATTGGGAGAAACTGGGTAAGGAGAAATGGGGTTTCTGTGTTATTTGTTATTACAACTATCTCAAAATTAAAAAAAAAATAATTCAAAAAAGTTATAAAATAAAGCTATTTTATTTAATAAAATAAAGTTATAAAATAAAGTAGATACAAATATACTCATAGTATTCTTACTTTTTCCTTAATGTTGATGACATAAGGAAAGATTATTCTATAAAATTCCAGGAAAACATCTTCAGTAGATGTTGTTATTATATCTTATGGGTATATCAATTTGACTTCATTTCACTTTATTATTGGATATTTAATATGTTTCCAGTTTTGTGCTCTTATAATATACTGTCATGCTAAGGAGAATATAACTTGAAAACCACTGATTTTTATGACAGATTGATTTTGATAATTTGAAATTAAGACTTTATTTTCCTGACTTTGCATATGACTCTGGCACAATATTTAGGAAATTAGGAAATACCATGTTTCTAACAGGTGAGCTTATTTAACCAAGACTGTTTATTTTTCTTATTGTTTCTTCTACTTTACTGAAATTTGTCCAAGAAAAATTGATAATGACCACATGGGTTAAATCCCTTAATGACTTTTTTTGTTGTTTACTTTTCTTTTTAAGTTAATTTTTTTTTTTTTTTTTAAGTAGGCTTCATACCCAACATGGAACTTGAACTCATGACCCTGAGATTAAGAGTTGCTTGCTATACTGACTGAACCAGCTGGGCACTCCTCTTTTTGTTTGCTTTTGCTGTCCATTAATACATTTAGAATTTAACCGATTTATCTAGATATATTTAACCTGGAGTCAAGTATCATAATTATTTGAGGTTCTTGTATTCTTTCATATCAACTCACCTAAGTATATTAGCAAAAGATTTGAAATACTTCTTAGGTGTTTCATCAGTTTTATTTAGGCAGTATAAGTGAGATAAGCTAAGAGGTAAACTTATGCACAATACCTGTCCATATAGGTTGAGACACTTTAAAAACTGATTATTGGTTATTATGGAACCATTGTAATTCATAGTCAGCCTGGGTTCCTTCCCCCATTCCCCATTCTTTATTTCATCCTTTCTTTCTTTTCTTTCACAAGCTGGGGAGAGGGGAAAGAGAGAATTCCATGCTCAGTGCAGGGCCTGATCCCACGACCCTGGGATCATGACCTGAGCCAAAATCAAGAGACAAGTTATGTAAAATGAATAAGCATTGCCATGGGGATAAGAGGGTAAAGGAGATTATAGCCAGGGAGAAAAAAATGTAAATATGTGACTGTCTTGTTCCAGGAGTGGAGAAAAGTATAGTGTAGATGGGAATTGACGTGAGCTTTGCTGGAGTGGGTTCAGATAAAATTATGAAAAGTTCTGTATAGGCTATGGAATTTAGCCTTGACTCTGTAGACAGTGGGGTCTGTTGAAAAATGGGGGTCTTGAAAAACAAGAAACAACATAGAAATATGACTCAAATGGCAATGGACTAGAGGAAGAAAGACCAGTGTGAGAAAACTCAGGAACTTTTACAGGGAATGGAAAGGAAGGTATGGAGTCCAGAGAAATTTGAAAGCTCAAATTAGCGAAATTTAGTAGTGAAATGGATGTGAGGGGTAAAGGAGAAAGAGTAGTTGATGGTAACAAAGTCTCTAGCTAGTTAATTGGGCAGGTAATGATGCTATGAATGCAAATAGGGAATTCAGGAGAAGAAATAAATTTGGATGCAGGAAAGAAATACTGAGCTTAGTTTTGGATATGTTAAATTAAAGGTGCTTGCCTATAATCAAGGTAGAGATGTCATTTAGGTGTTGTTAGATATATGGATCAGGATGTAAGAAGATAAGTGAAAATTAATTTGGCAATTACCAATAACCAACTGATTGTCAGATATAACAAAAAAAAAATGAGATTGTTGAGGAAATGTGTATAGGGTGAAAAAATAAGTAGCCTAAGAAATGAACCCAGAGAAAATTCAATATTTAAGAAGTAGATGGAGCAGTAATAATTAGGAGTGGTCAGAGGTATTGCAAGAGAACCAAGATTGTGTGATATCATGGAAACCTTGGGTGTAGAGAATTTTGAGGAGGAGGAAATGATGAATAAATATCAAAAGCTCTGAAGATGTAATGTATAATGAGGACTATCAGTAGTGTCTTAGTCCATTTGAGCTGCTGTTACAACTGTAACACTCATTGCTGTCTCATTGACTGAGTGGCTTAAACAACAGACATTTATTTCTCACAGTTCTGGAGGCTGTGAATTCCAAAATCAAAGCCCAAGCTGATTCAGGGTCTTGTGAGGCCTGGCTTCCTGGTTCATGGGTAGTGGTCTTCTCATCATGTCTTTGCATGGTGGAAGGGACAAGAGAAGTCTCTGGAGCCTCTTTTATAAGGGCACTCGTCTCATTCATGAGGACAGAGCCCTCATGGCCTAGTCACCTCCAAATATCATCACTTTGGCACCACCTTCAAATGCTATCACATTGGGAGTTAGGTCTCAACATATGAGTTTTGGGGTGACACAAATAGTCTTACTATAGGCTCATGGACTTGATAATAAGGACAAATAGGCTCATGGACTTGGTAATATGGATAGTGACTTTAGAACATTACAGTAGAGTTGTGGGGGGCCAAAGCCAATTTGATAAATGCACGTCCTAAGTCATGTGCTGTATAAGCCTCACCGAATCCAATTTATTTTCTCTTTAGAGCTCATGATGGTGTGAACTTCCCATAGCTGTGGGAAGTGAAAGAGGAGTCAGAAGTGATGTAAAATTCCAAACATGAAACTCTGGGATACTTGTGATGTCATGACTTAAATAGGTGGTTGAAAATATTTTTCTGTTAAAATTTGTCTTTGTGGACTTGGAAGATGGTGGGTTTTACTTCATAGCCATCCAAATCGAGACTTCAGAAAAGGGGACAAGTAGAGGCTGGACACAGAGACTTGACAGTCATTAGGATAGAGCTATGGCCATGTAGATAAGGACTTAAACCCTAGAAAGAACCTGGGTCCTAATGATTTATAGTGAGATTGTCATAACTGCCCTCTGAATTTTTATTTTTTACATGAAAGATTATAACCTCATATGGTTAAACCATTATAAATTAGAGTTTTCTGTGTAGGAAATCAAGAGTCATGAAAAGTGAGTCATAGAAAGTGAGGGAATATTTCTCAGTGTCAGGTATGGCAGAACGATCAGTGACACGTGGAGTTAATCAAGATCTTTCCATTTCATAAAATGTTAGAGTTATAAGTTAACTGTACAGATTGTTTAATTCAGTCCACTTTGTGGATATGAAACCAATGCACTGGGGTGCCTGGGTGGCTCAGTCTGTTAAGCATCCAACTCTTGATCTCAGTTCAGGTCTAGATATTCGGGTTGTAAGTTTAAGCCCCGTGTTGGGTTCCATGTTGGGTTTCATGCTGGATGTGGAGTCTACTTTCTTCTTTTCAGAAAGAAACTGATGCACCTGGTTGCACCACCCACCCACCTCCTCTTGTGAATGGTTACACCACTGTTGGGTGGCAAATACTGGGCTAGAAGTTACCTAAGCCTGTACTCCTGTATACCATGCTCTGATTTGAGAATTTATTCAAGGATAGTCTTACCCCAGAATTGTTACAGCTGGAATCTTGTGTTGTAAACCAAATTGCAAAACTTAAAGCAGGAGAAAGGATAGTAAGTTGAAACAGCAGATTAAGACCATTTGTTTGAGTCATCTGATTTTGAGAGGTAAGAATATCTGGTTGGAGGGCTGCCTGGATGGTTCAGTCAGAGGAGCATATTAATATCTCTTGATATTGGTGTTGTGAGTTTGAGCCCCACATTGGGTGTAGAGATTACTTAAAAAAAAAAAAAAGAGTATCTGGTTGGAAAACTTTGAACACTTTATCTTAAGGATAAAGGCTTTATTATTGTTACTGTTTTTAAGGATGTCATTTTTTTTATCTGAGTTGTCTGGTTGATTAGTGCTTAGTTAGATATGTTTGAATTAAATTGCAGAAATAGGTCCAGTGAGAGTTTAAAAAAATGTATAGGACAGATTTGAACGTAAATGAAGGCAGAACAATGAGTAGAAATGGATGGAGTTAGAGCAATTGATGCTGGAGAGGGTGGGTGGATAAGTATGGGAAGAAAGTTCCTTAGGACTTGGGGTCTCAAACACATTCTGTGTACAGAATACAAGTGTATCAGTGGGCTCTGACTCCTCCCTTCTAAAGAGTGTGTATTTTGGAAAATAAAATTGCCATTTGATTAGTCTTGGAGATATTTTATAATGGTGTACATAAAAACATGTCACTGATCACCTGTGGGGATTTTGTGGGAGGTGACAAGTACCATAGGCATTTGATAGAACCAGAAATATACAGGTAAACTTAGCATTAGTGGATAGGGAAATACAGTTTTGGGTATTGGGAAAAGATAGTGGTACAGTGTGTTGAGAAAGGTTTCAGGGTAAGCTTTTAAATTTTAGATACAACTATCAAAATAATGAATTCCTAAGAAACCTAACCTCTCAAAATAATTTTTTGAGCAGCAATTTTATTTTCCAGTTGTAGGTTAATTTATGTTATATATTATGTGCCTGACATGATGATCATCTTCATTAAAAACTGTTATAAAAATGAAGACACTGACTAAGTCACTGTGTTGGTAGTAGACTAGTGTTTATTTATTTTAAATATTTATTTATTTTGAGAGAAAGAGAGTGGGAACTGGGGAGGGCAGAGAGACAAGGAGAGAGAGAATCCCAAGTAGGCTCCTTGCTGTCAGCGCAGAGCCCAGTGTGGAGCTCGATGCCATGAACTGTGAGATCATGACCTGAACTGAAATCAAGAATCGGATGCTTAACTGACTGAACCACCCAGGCGCCCCTAGTATTTCTTAATTTTAAAACATTGGTATTGTCAAAACTGAGATCATTAGGTATTACAAGATTTAATGCCCAGTTACTTAATTATTGCTGAACTTGAGTAATGACTTGGGTTATGAAATTATTTACAAAGTAAAGGCTGTTCATTTAAAATTCTCATTTCTGTAATCTACCTTTTAAAGGAAAAGATAACTTATAGTTTCATAATTATTTAACTTTTTCTTATACTTATGTCTTCATTTTAGAATTTTTCATTAGAGCTTTTATTTATTTTTATTTTTTAGTTATATCTGTGTTTCATTGTTTACTGAAAAAATGAATGAAAGTTTTGCCTATGGAAATATTTCATACAACTGCTGCTTAAGTTTAAATGAATTTGAGACAGGCTAGGTTTAAAACAAAATTTATGTACAGTTTTACAGATATCGATTATTCTAGAGTATAGGAACAAAAAGAAAAAAAAAAAAAAAAGCTTGTATTTTAAGGGGACCTTCACATTATTATAGGAAAATGCCAGAGAAATAATCTTTACTTTTCAAGATGTTTTAACAATACTACAGTGTATTGTATGATAGCTGCAGTTTAGCTCTCTAGCACTTATGAGCTCTCCAGCACTGCCATAACACATCTTGCAAATTTGGTGGCTTATAAAAACACTTATTTTCTCACAGTTCTGGAGACTGTAAGTCTGAAATCAAGGTGCTGGGAGGGCACTGCTCCCTCTGAATACTCTAAGGAAGGATCCTTCCTTCTTTTAGTTTCTGGTGGTTCTAGGCTTCCTTGGTTTGTGACAGCAATCACTCTGATCTCTGCCTCATTTTTACATGGCTTTCTTTTGTGTCTGTGTCCAAATCTCCTCCTTTCTCTTATGAAGACAATAATCATTGGATTTAGGGGACACCCTAAATCTAGGATGATTTCATCTTGAGATCCTTAGCTAATTACGTCAACAAAGACCCTATTTCCAAATAAGGTCACATTCTGGAGTTCTGGTGGAATTTTGGGGGTGACACTATTCAACTTACTATAAACATAGTGTCTCATGAAGTTTTTATAATGCTTGCTGTTTGTACGTATTAGGAAATTTATCTGGACAGGATAGTACAAAATACAAGACTTAATTAAAAAATAATTTTGTAATAATTTTGTAATAGGTTGTACTTTCAAAAAGCAAATATATTTAAAAAAAAACCATTCTCATAACATTACAAGTTAAAACAACACTCAGTGTAAATATTTGGGTGAATAATATACTATGGAAAAGTCAGAATTCCTTGGAATACACACACACACACACACAGAGTTTTGCACATAGTTTTTAAAAAGGTTTAGATCTATGTGTGTTCTTTTTTAAAAGTTTTTTAAAAGTTTATTTATTTATTTTGAGAGAGACAGCGTGAGTGGGGGAGGGGGAGAGAGAGAGAATCCCAAGCAGGCTCCACACTGCCAGCGCAAATCCCAATGCAGGGCTTGAAATGATGAAGCTGTGAGATCATGACCTGAGCTGAAACCAAGAGTCAGATGCTTCACTGACTGAGCCACCCAGGTGCTCCTAGATCTATGTATGTTCTTTGTTGTAAATTTTACTTGTGCTGGGGTGTCTGGCGGGCTCAGTTGGTAGAGCATGTGACTCTTAATCTCAGGGTACTTAGTTCAAGCCTCACGGTGGGCATGGAGGCTACTTTAAATTTTTTTTTTTTTTTTTTTACTTGTGCCACCGGTTCTCTCTATATTGTTGTGTTGGGAAAGCCAATCGATATTTTCTTTAGATGTGTCACACAGCTTACATTTATTTAGGCATTTTCTTTATAGGAGAGACTATCAGATTGGATCTTCAGTTCATTTAAAAATACTGAGCATTTTCATGTATATTATCTCACGGACTCTTGATAGAAATACAGTGAGTTATCCTGTGGGGTCTATCAAAGTTAAATAATTTGCTCACTTTCATACTGATTTTAAATTGAATTAAGTGGGATTAAATGGTACTCAGATGATTTTCTAACTTTAAATCAAAACTTTTCTTAATAAATACATTGTAGGGACTGGGGAGTGGAGAAGATTGAGGGAGAGGAATAGGGAGGGTTTTTTAGGTTAGGGGACAGTAGTAGTAGCAGATGTACTGAAGTGATAAACAATGAGTAGATTCTCAATTTGGCTGAAATATTAGGACTGGAAGAGAACTGATAAGTTATAATATTGGGACTTGAACAGAGAACTTGTAAGTAATAAATGAAGATTATATTAGAGTAGTAGGACTTTTTCCCCCCAACTGTTTTCATAGGCCAGTTACTTTTCATTGCATTTTTTTCTCATTCTTCTGCACTTTATCTCTTGAGTTGAAATTCTTGATACTTTGGAAAACAAAATTTAAAAACCTGTTACATAAGAATGTTCAAAAGTATTTCTATAGGAGAACTTGCTTTCATAAGAAGCAGAGTAATTGCCTTTGATTTTAAACTGGTGGTCTGCTCTCCTTTCTTTACAATCTGTGCATCTTGTTTTACTCCTCTTGACTTTTCCTACTTGGGAGATCTAGTTTCTGACTGATCTTTTTCTGCTTGGCTCTTAAATTCTTTTTTTGTCCAGATGATTAGAAATTCTGCTTATCTATTTTTCTACCCAGTTTTGACTTATACTGTCATGGTTCTAGTATATCAGCACCTTCCTGCTTTCCCTTACCTGTCTATTGCTAAAATTGTTTTATATTTTATTTATTGTAGTAATACATTCTCGTTATAAACATTTCAAACATTACAGAGGTTACTGAATCTTGGCTGTAGTACCCATCTCATCAGATCTTGTCACAGTTAGATTCTAGGTACTTTTACAGAAATTTTCTAGTTCTTTTTTATTTACTATTATTTTTTTAATTGAAGTATAGTTAAAATACAGTGTTATGTTAGTTTCAGTTGTACAATATAATGATTCAACAATTCTCTACATTAGTGCTCATCACGATAAGTATACTCTTAATCCTTTTTGTCTAGTTCACCAGTCTGGCCCCCTCACCTCCCCTCTGGCAACCACCACTTTGTTAACCTGCATTTAAGAGTCCATTCTTTGTCTCTTTTTTTCCTTTGTTCATTTGTTTTATTTCTTAAATTATATATATGAGTGAAATCATATGGTATTCATCTTTCTCTGAGTAACTTGCTTATCATTATACTCTCTAATTCCATCTATATTTTTGTAAATGACAGATCTCATTCTTTTTTATGGCTAAGTAATATTCCATTATATATATATATATATATATATATATATATATATATATATATATACACACACACACATACACACACATATATATACATATTTTTTTTTTTAATAGAACCCCAGTCTTCCAATGTTGGCAATGGAAGGAAAGCCACCACATGGGACAGGTTGACTTGACCTCAGAGCTCCCCACCTCTTCTGTTTCTCTAGTGTTTTTATAGAATGCTGCTTTTTTCTTAACATTCTGGCCTAAATAACTCTCTCCCCGCCCAGTCATTTCCCTTTTATTTGTTGAGATACAGCTGAAATAAGACTTTTTTTTTTTTTTAAGATTTTTTTTTTTTTTGAGGAGGTGTGACTGGCTGGCTCAGTTGGTAAAATGTGCCACTCTAGTGGCACTCTTATGGCCACTCTGGTGGCACACTCTACCGAGTGAGTCAACCAGACAACCCTGAAATAAGACTTTTCTAAAGGCTGAAAACAAAACAAGGATAATGAAGCTAGAGAGTAACTTTCAAGTCAGTCATCTGGTTTGCAAGGTATAGTTTAGGCCTGTTTGATCTGTGGTCTCTGAAAGAGATACTGTCCTAGCTAGCTTATGGCCTCCTGTCATATGATGGAGGTCATTTTTCCTGTCAACATGTTTCCTTAAGTCTAGGCCTTCGATGGGGGTCAAACAGTCCATTCCTGTTAGATCTATCTAAGGTACACTTTCCTGGTTCTAGTTTCCTGTCCAGGGATCTGTCTCTTCTGGATGATTATACCAAGACTGTGCTTCAGGAGATATTTCATTCCTTAACCATGGTCCTTAAACTATGGGATAAGCTGGACTGCTATATTAGAATTCAGATAGGAAAAGAAGAATGTACCACATACAGAAATGTGGGAAGAGGACATCTTTTTGTACCTGTTTTCCACCCATGGTCTCAGCATTGACAAAACTTTGATGTTACCTGGAAACACGGTCATAATATTCATGTACAAATCAAAGTGCAGCTAAACAAGCATCACATTCTCAGTTACTTTTAAAAGAAAAATAAATTCTGTAGAACTATGTGTTCATATTTGTTTTTAATTAATGCTTTGTAATCTTTCCTGTTTGATTTTAATCTGAACAAATAATGATACCATTTTCATTACTCAGTAAGCATGAATGTTAGTTGAAGCAGTTTTTAAAAAACAATAGTTTGAGTCTCCAAACATCTAAATCCTGGGCTGATTTAATTTGTACATTCAAATTGAAATAATGTTTTCTGAAAGCTGTCCTACCACTTTTGTTTTTGACCAAAAAAAATTTTTTTTGTACATTTACCTACCACTGGATTTGACTTAGATCCTATAGAGAGTGCTATCTACCTTCTTGATTTATTTTCAGCCCTTCAAGGCATCATTGTAGATTAACGCGAAGGCCCTCAGGAAGGTGACATATTCCTGGGAATTGACCACATAGTCCTCATCCTGGTCCAGGTCCTCCATCACCTTTGCAGTGTTGGCATCCTACAGCTTTGGGCCAGTGGTGAGCTCTTTCTGGATTGGCTCCTTTGGCTCCTTCTTGGTCAGGGTGTTCTTGTCACCTTCCCTCCCTGAGTACTTATGGAAGATGGCCACGAGGAGACCAAAGCCCTGATCAGGTGACATGCCATGGCTGGGCGCTGGGCTCAGAACAGGTGGTTAGGAGAGCATTGAGGGACTGTTGAGGGACCTCTTACCACTTTTTTTTTTACTCTTTTGTAGAATGAGTCTAGTTTTTCTACTAATGATTAAACAATAACTAGTTACCAAAGCATCCGATTAAAATATCAAACTAAAACAGCATAACTGGTGTTTTATGCACATGTTATGGCTCACTAGAGATTATGTATTTTTAATGGACAATTTTGGAGAAATGGTATGGTGAAATCACCATTTTGCCAAGATGCCATCCTACTGGGTGTGAAGTGATGTACTGCTGACATTTTAACATGTTTTTCTGGAAGTTTTTGTGTGCATTTATAGGTATCATTTTTTTTTCCAGTGTGATTTCTTTTGTTTTCTTTTAATGTTTGTTTATTTATTTTGAGAAAGAGAGAGAGGGAGAGGTAGAATTCCAAGCAGGCTCCACGCTGTCATCATAGAGCCTGACATAGGGCTCGATGTCATGAACTGTGAGATCATGACCTGAGCTGAAATCAAGAGTTGGATGTTTAACCAACTGAGCCACCCAGGTACTCCATCTTTTTTTCCTTTAATTGAAGTATAATTGACATACAGTATCTTACTAGTTTCAGATATAGTGATTTGATATTTTTATACATTATGAAATGATCCCCACTGTAAGTCTAGATATAGACACTGCTCACTCTCTCTGTCAAAATAAATGAACAAACATTACAGTATTATTGACTATGTTCCCTATGGTATATGTTATCATTTTTATTTTACTTGTTACAAAAGAAGTTTGTAGCATCTATTTTCTTATGCAATCCGTATTTTTAAAACTTAACTGCTTATTACTGGCAGCTTTCCATATTCTAAATATGTATTATATGATAGCACTAATTTTTATTAGCTAAAAATTCTGTTTATTATTTTAACATGTAATTTATTGTCCATATAGTCATTTTACCAATTAATCTCTTATGATTAGACATTTTGGTTATTTGTAAATTTTTGCTGTTAAAAATAGTTGCCTGTGAAGAATCCTCCTAGCTAAATCTTTGCATTCATCTTTAATTTCTTGGGATAAAAAAGAGGCCAGTAAAGTTTAGTAGTTAAAAGCAAGGGATTGAGCCAGATGATCTGAGTTTGATTCCTGGTTGATTCCTCTTAGTAGTTCTGGCCTTAGACAAGCTATGTAATTTTTCTGTGTGTGAGTTTCTGTATCTATAAAATGGTATAATAATAAATAGTATCACCTCATAGAGTTGTTTTGAAGATTAAATGAGTCAGGTGCCTGGGTGGCTCAGTCAGCTAAGCATCTGACTTCGGCTCAGGTCATGATCTAACAGTTCATGAGTTTGAGCCCCATGTCGGTCTCTGTGCTGACAGCTCAGAGCCTGGAGTCTGCTTCAGATTCTGTCTGTGTCTCCCTCTCTCTCTGCCCTTCCCCTGCTCATGCTCTGTCTCTCTCAAAAATAAATAAAAATTAAAAAAAAAGATTTTATGAGTTAATTTCTACAAATTATTTAAACAGTGTCTGGCACACAGTGTTAAGTTTTAATTTCTAACAGTAGAATTGCTAGGTCAAAGGATAGGTATATTTATGTTTATACTTATAAGTATATTTATGTGTTAATTTTCTCCTCAGCATCCTTTCCTGTGGGAAGCTGTTGTCTGTTTCCTGTAGTCCCAGAGAAAATGCTAGTCCTAGTTACTCCCACCCCCTATCTTAAACTGGGCTAAATAGAGCCATCTCTGGGTCTTTTCTTCTGGAAGAAACAAGGAAATCTCTTTCTACAAGGATAACTAAGGTTGGAGACCATGACCAAGTTGGGGGTGCCAATGTGTTTTTTCCCTCCTGTGTTTAGAGAGTCTGGCTGAATATTGAACAGAGTCAAAGATAGCCAAAACATGAGGGAGAGAGTGCGAGCTTTGAAAAGATCATTTAAACTTCTGGTTCCAGCCATTCTTGAAAGCCAAAAGAACATTAAAAAAATAGTTTTGAGGTGTATTGTTCAATTCTCTTCCAGAAGGATTGTGTTAATTTTTACTCTCATTTCCTTCAGGTGGATTTTAATTAGAAAAAAATCACTTAATAAGATTCATTGCTTAAGCAACAACAGAGGAAACTGCAAAGTCTCATGAAGGTGAGAAAGCTAAGGAACTGGAGCAGGGATATGAGACCTTATACCTAATTCAAATTATGTCTCTGCAGTGTTACAAGTTGTTACTTGTCTTTGGCCTTTATCATGTCCTAAACATATTTAAAACCAGTGATCTGAGTTCTGAAAATTACAAGGTCTTCCCTTGAGGGCAATATCCTATGAACAGAAAAATCTTTAAAACTGGAAAAAAGTCCTTTCAGCAGAGATACTTCTATTATTTTAGCAGACTACTATCTAATGGATGGTGAATAATTATTTACTTAGTATTTATCAAGTAGACAGAGTTGTAGAACTTTCTTTTTTGGTGATTTCCCTAATAGACTGAGTTTGGAGAAAGAATTTTTATCTTCCTTGGAAAGGCTCATTTTCCATTGGTGAGACCCTTCTGTAGATAACTTCTTTTCCCTTGAACCTTTGTTTGTAGCTCTTTTATATATTTTATTAATTTATAAGGTCAGTACCATGATTTGAAGAAAACAGCTTGTTTGGGAACTTGACATCTCAAGGTATTTTCTCCTTTAAGCAAATATTCTGTCATTATATTTTATGTAAAATATAAGACATGAAAACTTGAAATTGAAGATTTTTTTTATGTTTTGAGAGACTGAGTGTGCACATTCTTACAGCAGGGGTATGTACCCAACAAGTGGCTCAATCTCACCGTGAGATCATGACCTGAGCTGAAATCAGGAGTGGGATGTTTAACAGACTGAATCACCCAGGCGCCTCAAAGATTCTTGTTTAAAGAAAATGACTAGTTTTGGGACAAGTTTTTAAGTGAAAAATATCTGTTTATAGTTAAGGACATCTGCTTGTAGGTAAAAATATGTGCTTTGTTTTTTCCAGATTAAGCTAAGTCTAGTTACATTTAGAGAAAGAAATCAAGTATCAGAACAAGCTTGGAAAATAATAGTATGAAAATTAATTTGCAATGGAAAGTGGCAGTTGGGACTGGAGTGAATTTTACAAATGCTTTATATAATTGTCCCACGCGGTTGTATGGAATTTGAAAAGAATGTTACTTGTTTTTCTTTTGAGACAGATGTTTTACCAAATAATTTTAGCCTGAGTAAACCAAGATCCACACAGGATTAGATTAATAATATCATTTTTTTTTAATTTTTTTTTTTAACGTTAATTTATTTTTGAGACAGAGAGAGACAGAGCATGAATGGGGGAGGGGCAGAGAGAGAGGGAGATACAGAATCGGAAGCAGGCTCCAGGCTCTGAGCCATCAGCCCAGAGCCCGACGCGGGGCTCGAACTCACGGACCGCGAGATCGTGACCTGAGCCGAAGTCGGACACTTAACCGACTGCGCCACCCAGGCGCCCCAATATCATTTTTTTTAAAGGAGGAAAGAAATGAGAGGGAACAACAATAAAGATTGATTTAGGATGGTGAAAAACTGAAGGTTTTTGAAAATACAAGTTAACTATATTACCCTTCTACCTCCCCCAAATTTTCTTTTACTGCTGTTGTTAAGATTGTGTGTTTGAAGAATGTGATTGTAGAAGAATGAAGGATATTTGAAAACACTATAGCATTTGATAAAGTCACCACAATGTGTTTCAGGAGATTATAGGATAATATTCTCTGGCCTTTTTAAATTTTTTGAAAGATGGGATGTGCAGTTTCTTTTAATATGACTGCCACTTATCAAATACCATATGTCAAACTTTATCTGGTTTCGTTAATTTCTCTTAAATATATAAGGTAGATGAAGTTACCGAGATTTGGAGACATTAAGTAATTTGCTCAGGGTTACATAGCTGGAACTTGAGGCATCAGTATCTGAATCCTGGTGTGTGTGTTTGTTTGAGTTCAAGGCTCTTGTTCATACACAGTGAACAAATCCTCTGTTGAAATTGGGGTATCCCCAGGTAAATACATTATTTAGTTATTTGTTTATTTGAAAAGTCTTTATTGGCTATTATGTGCCAGGCATCACGCTGCAACAAAAAACAAGCCAGATACTGAAGGTTCCCTTTTACAGGTTCTATTAATAGGAGTAGAGAATTTAGGAAAAAGCTAGACTCTTCTTTAGAAAAAGATTAGCAGCCTTTCATAAGTGAAGTGCCAAATGGATTTAAGCCATTCAGTCAAGTGTCAATAATTGAGTGATTGGTTGGTTTTCGGGGAGGGGGATATTGACTTTGTTCTTAAGGAATTTATAATTTTGTTAAACTTGATCAGTCTCATTAGCAAAGAAATGGAAAATTCTTCCTTTAAAAGACTTATATCCTTATCAGTATGAAAACTAAATTTGTAATCATTGGGTAGTTTTGGACAGCCACAAGGCATCAAGAGGATACTAGCAAGGGTATATAGATGGGGACTAGGAGGTGGAACTGCCTACAGAAAAAAAAATCCACCTAAATGTCTTCTAGGACTTGGAAATTCAGTATTGTCAAATGAACATACCTGGCTCTTCCAAACTTTTTCACCTTGGTCATTCACCCAAGTCAGAAACTTGCTACACTTTTTCTTTTCTCCCTCATTTTCACTTGAAAGTGTTTAATTTTTCTTCTTAAATTTTTCTTACATTCTTCTTTCTGTCTGTTCCTATAGTCAATGCCTTTCTTTTCCTGGAAGGGAAAATGGAAGGGTCTTTTTCCATTAGTATAAAGAGCACTCTGTTTGGACATAGATTTGGCTGCCTATAGTAGAGACCTAACATAAATGTCTTCAACAATATAGAAATTTATTTCTCTTTCACATAAAGGTCTGGGTCTAGACAGTTTTGGGTTTGTATAGGCTGCTTCCAGCTTTATTTATTTATTTTTTTTACTTTTTATGCTGATTATTTTGCTGACTTGTCTATCTCTCTATGAGCTCTTTTAAGATAGGAATTGTATCCTACTCATTTTTTAAAAATTCCTAGTCCCTAGTAAAGTACCTGGCACCTAAAAGATCCCTAGTAAATATGTGTGAAATGAATTTTGAATGAACAATTTACTTATGTGGGATGGCAACCTAAATGCTATCCTTTTCTGCTCCCTCCATGTCTTTAAATAGGTACTTTACCTAAAAAGAGAATTTTTAGTATAAATAGATCAGGTCTTTATACAACCGCTAAATCATTTATGCTCAGCTTTTTTTTCTGATAGGCTAAGTTTAATTTTTCTGAAGTGCTTTGATTATTAGAGTTAGAGATAAGGGAGACTGAGTCACTGTACAAATTATCGATGGGGGGAAGGGTAAATTATGGCTGCTGGCCATCCCTTCCTCATTATAAGGACTACTCTGGAGCCACGAAGAGAGGAGTGTGGCAACAGAACTGTTTTGGAATCTATTGACTGTTATGATCTTCAAGCTGTCTGCTATTTACAAATGTCCCTTAGTAGGCTTTACCTAAGATGAAAGCACAGTTATATAAGCACCTTGAATTATCTTGTAGTTATTATTTTTTATATTAATTTCATAAATTAATATAAAGACTTATTTGGGCATCTTTTCTCACATAGTGCTTGAGTTATATTTTTATTTATTTTTTAATGTTTATTTGTGTTAGAGAGAGGGAGATAGAGTGTGAGTGCGGGAGGGGCAGAGGGAGAGGAAGACACGGAATCTGAAGCAGGCTCCAGACTCTGAGCTGTCTGCACAGAGTCTGATGTAGGCTCAAGCTTACGAACCACGAGATCATGACCTGAGCCGAAGTCTGACACTTAACCGACTTAGCCACCCAGGTGCCTCAGAGTTATATTATTTTTTAATGTTAACTACGTTTTTGCTTTTTAGGGATAACAGAGTGTTCAAGTATTCCCTTACATATCCTATAAGAATTTTTGAATATGTTGAATGTGTTCCAGATACTTTAATTTCAGCCAGGATAAGTTTTCCATTTGATATGGCATATTCCTCTTTTTTACGTAGTTAAGGTAGTTTAACAAAATGAAAGAGAAAAATAGTATCAACTCAATAGGTGCAGAAAAACAGATTTGACAAAACTCAACATCCAT
The DNA here is from genome assembly GCF_046562875.1 of Panthera onca. Taxonomy (NCBI): domain Eukaryota; kingdom Metazoa; phylum Chordata; class Mammalia; order Carnivora; family Felidae; genus Panthera; species Panthera onca. Next base: position 48,331,714 of record NC_138348.1, read on the forward strand.
TTATGATAAAAACTCTCAACAAAGTGTGTATAGAGAAGTGTACCTCAACATACTAAAGCCCACGTATGACAAACTCAGAGCTAACATCATACTCAGTGGTGACAAACTGAAGGCTTGGGGTGCCTGACTGGCTCAGTTGGTAAAGCATGTGACTGTTGATCTTGGGTTGGGAGTGTAAGCCCCATTTTGGGAACAGAGCTTATATTTTGAAAGGAACCCTGAGGAGAGCTTGGCTGTCTCAGTCAGTAGAACATGCAACTCTTGATCTTGAGATTGCAAGTTTGAGCCCCACATTGGGTGTAGAGATTACTTAAAAATAAAATCTTAAAAAACAAACAAACCCTGAAAGCTTTTTCTCTAAGATCAGGAACAAGATGGGAATGCCAGTTTTATTCAGCACATTATTGGAAGTCCTAGCCATAGCAATAAAGCAAGAAAAAGAAATAAAAGGCATTGACATTAGAAAGTAAGAAGTAAACCTGTCAGTATTTGCAGATGACATGATACCCATTTATAAAAAATCCTAAACTCTCCACCAAAAAAAGTGTTAGAACTAATAAACGAATTCAGTAAAGTTGCAAGATACAAAATCAGTATACAGAAGTCTATTGCTTTTCTTTATACTAATAACAAACTATCAAAAAGAAATAAGAAAGCAATCCCATTTACAATTGCATCAAAAAGAATAAAATACCTAGGAGTAAATTTAACCAAGGAGGTAAAACATCTGTATACTGAAAACTATGACACTGATGAAAGAAAATGGAAAAGACACAAATAAATGGAAAGACATTTTGTGCCCATGGTTTGGAAGAGTTAGTATTGTTAAAACTGTCCATACTATCCAAAGCAATCTATAGATTCAATGCAATCTTTATCAAAATTTCCTTGGCATTTTTCACAGAACTAGAACAAATAATTCTAAAATTTGTTCAGAACCATAAAAGATCCCAAATAGCCAAAGCTGTCTTGAGAAGGAAGAACAAAGCTGGAGGTATCACACTTCTTGATTTCAAACTCTACTACAAAGCTATAGTAATCAAACAGTATGATATTGGCTTTACAATAATGTCACACAGGGGCGCCTGGGTGGCTCAGTCGGTTAAGTGTCCAACTTTGGCTCAGGTTATGATCTTGTGGTTCATGAGTTCAAACCCTGCATTGGGCTCTGTGCTGACAGCTCAGAGCGTGGAGCCTACTTCAGATTCTGTGTCTCCCTCTGTGTCTGCACCCCCACCTTCAAAAATAAATAAAAATTGAAAAAATTTTTAAAAATAGACACAGATCAGTGGAACAGAATTGAGAACCCAGAAATAAGCCCACACATATATGGACAATTAATTATGACAAGGGAGAGATGCTTGGGTACCTCAGTCAGTTGAGCATCTGACTCCTGATCTTGGCTCAGGTTGTGATCTCATGGTTTGTGAGTTTGAGCCCCATGTGACGTTCCGCTTTGGGCTCTGCACTGACAGTGTGGGATTCTCTCTCTCGCCCTCTTTCTCTCTGCCCTTCCCCTGCTCTCGCACATGCACTCTCAAAATAAACAAACTTAAAAAAAATTTATGACAAGGGAGCCAAAAACATACAATGGAAGGAGGACAGTTTCTTCAATAAAATGTGTTGGAAAACTAGTCAACTGAATGCAAAAGAATGAAACTAAACCATTATCTTACACCATACATAAAAATTAACTCAGAATGGATTAAAGACTTGAATGTAAGACCTGAAATCATAAAATTCCTTGAAGAAAACATAGGCGGCAGTCTCGACATAAGTTTTAGTGATATGTTGTGGATCTGATGCCAAAGGCAAGGGTAAGGAAAGCAAAAATAAACAAATGGTACTACATCAAACCAAAAAGCTTCTGCGTATTAAAGGAAACCATCAAAATGAGAGAACATCCCAATGAATGGGAGAAGTTATTTGCAAATCATATATCTGCAAAGAGCTTAGTATCCAAAATATGTAAAGAACTCCTACAAGTCCCTGGTTGGCTCAGTCAGTGGAGCATATGACTCTTGATCTCAGGGTCATAAATTTTAGCTCCACATTGGGTGCAGAGATTGCTTTAAAAAAAAAAAGAACTCATACAACTCAACAATAAAAAACAAATCTGATTAGAGAAGGTCAGTGGAAGAATGCCTGGGTGGCTCAGTTGGTTAAGTGTCCGACTCTTGATCTTGGCTCAGGTCTTGGTCTTGGAGTCATGGGTTCAGGCCTCGTGTTGGGCTCTGTGCTGGGCATGAAGCCTATTTAAAAAAAAAAAAATGGGGGCAGAGGATCTGAATTGATGTGTTTCCAAAGAAGACATATAGATAGCCAGTAGGCACATGAAAAGATGTTTAATGTCACTAATTACTAGGGAAATGCAAATCAAAGCCACAATGAGATATCACCTCTCACCTGTTAGAATGGCTATTGTGAAAAAGCTAAGAGATAAGTGATAGAGAGGATATGGAAAAAGAGAGCCTGTGTACACTGTTGGGAAACAGTGTGGAAGTTCCTCAAAAAGTTAATTATAAATACATCAGGGGCACCTGGGTGGCTTAGTTGGTTGAGCATCCAACTCTTGATTTTGGTTCAGGTCATGATCCTGGGGTCATGGTATCGAGCCCTGTGTCATGCTCTGTGCTAAGCATGAAGCCTGCTTGAGATTCTCTCTCTTTCTTCCTCTGCCCTCTCCCTCACTCATGTGCTTTATCTCTAAAAAAATAATAAAAAATAAAATTTATAAAAATAACCAACTTGTTTGAGTACTAGCTTCATATCTTTTGGGGATAAAAATGTGGAATCATTAAAATTACTATAAAATATGAATGATATATGTGCTTATTACCTTTTGTCCATACCTAAATGTTGATTTCTTATGGTGGTATTTTTTGTTTACAGGAGGATTACAGAAGAGTCTTATATGTTTTATTATTGGCCTTTAACAGATGTAGACAGAAGGTATCTATAAAGTGATAGGAGATTTTAAGATCCTAAATGTTTATTGTGTATAATTTTTGCAGCAGGAAAGTAGTAATCCTTCTTTAGGATTAATTAAATGTTGTATTGAACAATGAGAAGATGTTGATCAATTTTAAAGAATGTCATCACTTTTTATGTGATTTTTCTGACTTACATGGTCATAAAATTAGTTTACACATAACTTCCCAGGGAAACCTTTGTCCTAAGATAAAGATCTGAGACCTCTGGTGTCAGAGGTCTTCACAGAATATTTTGAGAAAGCATCAACAGTTCATTTTGCACTGGTGAATTCAGTAGCCAAGAACTCAGAACAAAACAACAAAACCAAGGGCAACTTGGTTAAAAGTTATCATGGTTTTTACTTTAGTTTTCAGTATGTGTGTGTGTTGTGTATGCTGATAAATATATGTATTTATATTTTAGTTGAGTGACAGGTTAGCTGTCTTTTGGAAATTATGTCTCATAAAAGAATTTATACTTACATAGAAAGTATGATCAACATCACTACTGTCTTTTCTGTTCTATCAAGAGGCAGCTCCCAAGAGGCTTACACTCTGTTTTATAAATACAAGGCAGTATGTGAAAAGATAACTAACATAAAATTGCCAGGTGAGTGCTACAGCAGGAAGACTGAGGGTTCAGAAGGCTGAGGGTGACAAGAAAGGGTAGTGGAAATAATTGATTTTAAATTGAACATTGAGGGTGGGGCGCCTGGCTGGCTCAGGTGTTGGAGCATGCAACTCTTGATCTTGGGGTGGTATGTTTGAGCCCCACGTTAGGTGCAGAGATTACTTAAATAAAGAAACTTAATTTTAAGTAATCTCTGCACCCAATGTGGGGCTTGAACTCATGACCCCCTGAGATCAAGAGTCTCATGCTCTTCTGACTGAGCCAGCCAGGGTCCCCCAAAATAAAATCTTAAATAAAAACTTGAAACTTGAGGGATTAAATATATATTTTTTCTCTACATATGATTATGAAAAATTTCAAAGCTGTGAAGTTGAAGGAAGTTTACAGTGAACACTGCATGCATACTATCTATTTTGTACAATTTACATTTTACTATATTTTATTATTACATATTAATCCATCTGTTTAATTCCTCTGTCATCCATTTATTCATCTGCTTTTGGATGCATTTCAAAGTAAATTGTTGATATCATTATGCTTAATTATTAAACTTAGCATGCATATTATCAACATTCTAAAATGAAATATTCTTTTTTTTTTTCTTTTGATGTAAAATTTACATATAATGAGATACACAAATCTTAAGTTTACGTTTCTGGGAATTTTATGCACTGCATAACCCAGCCTCTTATCAAGATATAGTAGGGGCACAGTCAGTAAGCGTCTGACTTCAGCTCAGGTCATGATCTCATGATTCAAGGGTTTGAGCCCTGTGTTGGGCTCTGCACTGACAGCTTGGAGCCTGGAGCCTTGTTCAGATTCTGTGTCTCCCTCTCTCTCTGCCTCTCCCCAACTCACGTTCTCTTTCTCTCTCTCTCTCAAAAATAAATAAACATTAAGAAAAAGATACAGTATAGTACCATTACCTCAAAATGTTCCTTTATGCCTGTTCCCAGTCCATTCTTGCCCCTAACCTCCTAGAGGCAATCACTGTCACTGTTCTTTTTTTTCACCATAGATTAATTTTTCCATTCTAGAACTTTATATAAATGGAATCATACAGCATGTATACTCTTTTATGTAAGTCTTCTTTCACTCAGCATGGTTTTTAAAATTTATTTTTATTTTTAAAGTTTATTTTTGAAAGAAAGAGAGAGAGCGTGAGACCATAAGCGGGGGAGGGGCATAGAGAGAGGGAGACACAGAATCCGAAGCAGGCTCCAGGCTCTGAGCTGTCAGCACAGAGCCCAGTGCAGGGCTTTGACTCTTGGACTGCGAGATCATGATCTGAGCCAGTCAGAGGCTTAACTGACTGAGCCACCCAGGCGCCCCTCACTCAGCATGTTTTTGAGATGCATCCACATTGTTATATCTATCAAAAGTTTCTTCCTTTTTTTTTTTTTTTTTTTTAAGTTTATTTATTTTTGAGAAAGAGCACATGCTTGTGAGCACGCAAGCAGGGGAGGGGCAGAGAAAGAAGCAGGTGCCCCTCTTCTGTTTTTTTTTTTTTTTTAATTTTTTTTTTTTTAACGTTTATTTATTTTTGAGACAGAGAGACAGAGCATGAACGGGGGAGGGGCAGAGAGAGAGGGAGACACAGAACTGGAGCAGGCTCCAGGCTCTGAGCCATCAGCCCAGAGCCTGATGTGGGGCTCGAACTCACGGTCCGTGAGATCGTGACCTGAGCTGAAGTCGGACGCTCAACCGACTGAGCCACCCAGGTGCCCCTTTTTTTTTTTTAAATTTTTTTTTTTTTAACATTTATTTATTTTTGAGACAGAGAGACAGAGCATGAATGGGGGAGGGGCAGAGAGAGAGGGTGTTTTTTTTTTTAACTGTTAGTAATACATAGCAGTATATCCCTTCTTTTGATGGATACCTGGACTATTTAGTTTTTGGCCATAATGAATAAAACTGCTATGAATACTCTTATGAGTCTTTTTGTGAAAATATATGTTCATTTCTCTTGGGTAAATATTTAGCAGTTGAATTTTTGGGTCATAGGTGGGCATGTGTTTCATTTTATAAGAAAGTGCCCCAACCTGGTTGGCTCAGTTGATTAAGCGTCTGACTCTTGATTTTGGCTCAGGTTATGATCTCACATTTCATGAGATTGAGCCCCATGCAGGGCTCTGCACTGACTATGCAAAGCCTGCTTGGGATTTTCTCTCTCCCTCTCTTTCTGCCCCTCCCCTGCTTGCTCTCTCGCTCTCTCTCTCAAAAAATAAAAAATAAACTAAACTAAAAAATAAAATAAAATTTTGATATAATTTTTAAGGTTGATCTAACCAATTTCCTTGCTATCAAACAGAACCCAACTATCCAAATCAGAGGAGAATGATAAATACTTATTAAAATAACTATGAGTTATTCCTAGAAAGTATATAACTATTTTAATATATGAAGTTTATCTAATATGATCCAGGCATTAGTATGGTTAAAAACACAGTAAATGGTAATGAGATCACTTGTCTTTGGATTTGGCATTTTTTGTTATTAAAAGTCCTGAATAGGAGCTACTGTGTATTTGTTCTCTTTGTGTTTCTTGTTATTTTAGTAAGTCTGCAAATTGATTCCAGATATGATAACCTTAGAATAAAAGAAATAATTTATTATTTTATAAAATGGGTTTCTTTTGTTGTCAACTTTAAAAGTTGTTATGTTTTGGAATATTTTTTAAAATGTTGATCCTTTAGATAAGGCATATCTCATATTGATGTAACATTTTTACCCTGTTATGGAAAAATCATTTCATTAAGATCAAAGGTATTTTCAGAGTATTTGGTATTATATGCAAATTGTACGAAGGGTGAGAGATTCCCTAGAGTTAAGGCATTTTGTGGCTACAGTGGTCTAGTAAATTTAAAAAAACAGTTTACCAGATTTTTACATCCAGTAATAAGATTTATTTCTTCCTTCTTAGTTATGGTCTAAGGACAAGATTTTTATGTTGAGTGAAAGAAAAGAAGTGCATGCAGATTAATAGTATTAGCTAACATTTATTTAGCGCTTGCTATATACACAAAACACGTTACAAACATCTCATTTAATCCTCATAGCCTTACTCTATTTCCATTTTACAGATGGGAATTGGAGGCTGTAGGTAACCAGTCTAGAGTTATGCATCTTAGAGTAGAGGACCTGGGATTCAGTCCCAAGCATTCTTTCTATAGTCCATCCTCTTTTAACACCTGAACTGTACAGTTTCATTTCAGTAAAATAAATTAAAATTTCCTCATTTGAATTTAAATAAGATTGGTTGCAAGGAAAAGAGTTACTCAAGCTAGTTTAGTCAAAAGAGAGGTTATTATAAAGGGTACAGAAACGATCTAGAAATCCAAAGGCTCAGTTCATAAGAGCTAGCAATAACTCTCAAATGCAGGCATGTAGCTTGTCTGTTGCTCATCTCTACAGGACTTCTCTGTTCAACTCCCCTTTTTTTTCCCTGTTGGTCAGTTCCTTTGCTCCCTAGGGTTTCCTGTTCCTTTTCTAATTTCCTCTAGCTGTCCTACTGCCCCTCTATGACTCTGCCGGCCTGTCTGCTTTGTTTATCCCATTTCTTGGGATAAATCATATTGGCCTTTCTCACCTTTTTGAGGCAGACCACATAAGTGAATGGGCTGTCCTCTGGGTACCTATTCTATCCAGTCATTTCTGAATAGAGGTAAAGTCACATGATCCCAAACCTGGTCATTGACCCTCAACATGGCCATGACATTTTCACTGAGAAGTGGAGTATGAGTCAGCAGGTATCTTAAGATTTACCGATTAGACCTAGTTTAGGTGATTTATCAAAGAAAAGGATGGTCATGTGAAATTTTTTACTCGAAAATTTTCTTTTTTCATTTTAGTTTTATTAAGTATTTATTTTTGTAATAGAGAGAGAGAGAGAGAGAGAGAGAGAGAGAGAGAGAGAAAGAAAAAACGTGAATGGGGGAGGGACAGAGAGACAGGGAGACACAGAATCCGAAGCAGGCTCCAGGCTCTGAGCTGTCAGCACAGAGTCTGATGTGGGGGCTTGAACCAACAGACTACGAGGTCAGAACCTGAGCCGAAGTCGGATACCCAATCAACTGAGCCACCCAGGTGTCCCTAAATAAATATTTTCTAAGGTGCATTCCACAAAACAGTTCTAGGCAATGGCCTATGAAGAATGGTAACTTTGGCTAAATATATATGGAAAATTCTGCTTAATGTATTTACTTGTTGGAGATTCACAGTGTGGATTAGCATATTAAAAATTCTTAGAATACCTGCAATATGGAAATTTGATGATGTCTTTTTAATATAACATTTCCCACACATATTTGGTCACAGAACTGTTAATGTATGATAGTTACCTCACTGAGCAGTGCTTTGGGAAGCTCTGCATTAGAGTAACGTAAGAGTTTTTGTTTATTTTGTTTTGTGTGTGTGTGTGTGTGTTTAAGGATTAGTGTTATAGAATACTATTGGTAATTCTACTTGGCAGTCATTGACAGTAGAGGATGGTTGCTAAAAACATGGGCTTTGGCTTACATAGACAGGATTTTAATTTCAGCACTATCATTATATGTGATTTTGTATAAGAACTTAATCTTTTTGGGCCTCAGTTTGTTAATCTGTGGTATTTCCTGTTGGGTGCTTAGTGCAGTGTCTGACATGGTAAATACTTTATAAGTTGTGACATGTAAAACTACCTGTGTTTCTACTAGAAAATGTTTGGGTGCACCAGTTAGGGCAATCATTCTTCTATAGTAGGAAATTATCTTATATCCGAATAGTTTTATCTAGCGTAATTCATGTGTTAGACTTCATTTTAGATAAATATGGAATATATGTGGGTTCAAAAGAGAATCTCAATTCAGAGAAAAGATATTGTTGGGAGAGAGGCTATTAAATCTTCCACACCTGGGAGTAGAAAATATTGGGGTGGGTTAAGGGGGGAGGGTTACTGTTTAATATCAGCTCTATAGAAGTGTGAAGGTGTAGGGGGTGACAGTATGGTAGGAGATCATGGCCTACATATATACCACTGATACCAATCTGTTGTCCAATTAATTGTGGCAAAATGGAGGGGACTCATGACACAAAGTTTCATGGCTTCACACAAAGATCATGGCTTATAAACTAGCCTGATCCAAGAGCTGTACAGTAGTTCTTTCTTACAAAGTGGTGAATTAACTCAATGTAATCCTCTTCCTTACAGAATTTGACTATGAGGTAGCAAAGAAAGCAGTAAGCAGAAGCTTAGGACATTAGAAACACTGTAGTAGAGAAAGTAGTTATAGTGGAGAGTAAACATAACCACTGTCATAGTAGAGGCAGAATCAGAATGACAACGTTTAGAGTTCTTATTGGATACTAGTCTTACTTTATGCTGACTAGTGTTTCAGTTTTCAGTGAAGCCTAATTGTGGAGACTTTTCTTGTGCTTCCGTACTACGTCACATATTCTTGCACTAAACTTGCATTTGTGAAGTAACTTAAGTGAACTTGCATATAGTTTTGGCAATTGGAAAGAGCCCATCTTGTTTACTACTACCAGCTACATCCTTTAAAGCTGGGTGGGAGTAACAGGGACTTTGCCTGTGACATTACTGACCAGGGAAGGTAATAGAGGTTGTGCTTCCCTTTTTTGACATAGTTGCCCCAGTATTAGAGTGAAGAAACCTGGGTTAATGGCTCTGCCACCTATTAGCTGTGTATGATCTTTTTTTTTTTTAATGTTTATTTATTTTTGAGAGAGAGTGAGTGAGAGCACACAAGCTGGAGAGGGGCAGAGAGAGAGGGAGACTGAGGATCTGAAGCAGGCTCCATGCTGTCAGCACCTGATGTGGCCCATCACAGCCTGATGTGGGGCTTGAGCTCACAAACCGCAAGATCATGACCTGAGCCGAAATTGGATGCTTAACTGACTAAGCCATCCAGGGGCCCCTAACTATGTATGATCTTACATAACACTCTTAATTTCATGGGCCAGAGTTTTCTTTCTACAATTTGAATTAGTCAAATTGTTTTTCCCCCCAGAAAAGAAGCTTTTTAGCAAAAAGCATTGTTCACAGCATTTAGAAATGGTTAGAGATAGCAATAGATATGAAAAATGAGAGGAAATAGTATCCATCTGAACATTAAAATATTGGTGCAGCTTAACTAGTAAAGTCTAATAGTACTCAACATTATTCTACTCTTTTTTTTGTGAAAAAGGAATGATGGGGGGGTAATATATCTTCATAAGTGCGACATTAACTTGTCTACTTTTGTTACAGTGTGTTTGTTTTTGCTTTTTATTATATTTCAAATATTTATAACCATTTCCTCTAAGAATTTGACAAACAGATTTGCTTTTAATGCAGTGCTTTCCTAAGCTTTTTATCCAGAATCAACCTGATAAGTGGGGCAAAAGACCAAATGCTTTTTTTTTGTTTGAGAATCTTGATTTTAAAGTTTGCCAAACTAAATTATACTATGATTCACCATTAGTAATATTAGGTCAGGAGTCTTTCTTACCTCTTATGAGAAAAAGTGCCCTTTAGCAAAAACAATTGAAGACTACCCCCAAAGTAGTCATTGTACTCTTAATATTGATAGATTAATATTTAAGTATTGGTAGATGCTGTAATTTAGAGATTCTTTGTTATAATTTTCTGTTTCTCCATAGAATTGGGAACATAGCCAGGAACAAAAAGAAGCTTTGTAAAAAGAAGTATATATTTTTTGACAGTTTGCCTTCTTTATGCTTCTATGTATAATTTATAGAATCAGAAAACATTTGTTGCAAAGGTGTATAATCCAGTCTCTTATGGCAGGCCTCTATTCCTAAACATAGAGGTGTAGTCTGGATTTGTGTTAAGAAATGGGAAATTCTAGGGGTGCCTGGGTGGCTCAGTAAGTTAAGCGTCCCAGTCTTTTGTGTGGTGTTCAATTTTGCCTCCCACAGAACTTTTGGGATCTTATATATATATTCCTATTTTTTGAAGCTTCACTTCTTTAAATTGTTTTAATGATCATTTATTTTTGAAAGAGCATGAGTGAGGAAGAGAGGTAGAGAGAAAGGGAGACACAGAATCCAAAGTAGGGTCCAGACTCTGAGCTGTTAGCACAGAGTCCAACACGGGGCTCGAACTCATAAGCCATGAGATCATGACCTGAGCTGAGGTTGGACGCTTAACTGACTGAGCCACCCACATGCCCAAAAACTTCATGTCTTGTAGTGGGTCTTTTTGTATTCATTATTATAGATGTTCAGTAGCTCTTCCAAATTGGTAACTTGTGAATTTAAGTCCTTCCATTCTCCACTGTTTCTGTTCTCTTTTTGGAGCCCCAATTTTCATCTCTTTGGTTTTTGTTTTCTTTTTTGCTGTTCTGTTTCTTCCCTTTTTCTTCCATCTCCTTTTCATTTATACTGTCATTAAAAATATTTCAACAGCTTTTTTTGTTGCTGAATACTCCTTTTCATAACATTTTCTTCTTGGTTTTTTTTAATGGTTGCAATATCTTCTCTTATGTCTCTAAAGGTATTACTGACTTTATTTATTTATTTATTTAAATGTTTATTTTATTTTTGAGAGAGAGAGAGAGCATGAGCAGGGTAGGGGCAGAGAGAGAGGGAGACAGAGACTCTATCAGTGCAGAGCCTGATGTGGGGGCTCCATGCCATGATCTGTGATAGCATGATCTGAACTGAAATCAAGAGGCAGATTCTTAACTGACTGAGCCGCCCAGGCACCCCAAGATAGTACTGATTTGAAAAAATGTTTTTGTTTTCTTGAATATGTCTTTTTCTTCTAAGCCTCTGTGCCCTCCCTCCCCCTCCCCTTGCTTTGATCTTCCATGTTAGAGGCTTTCCTTAGCTTTCTCCTAATCTTGTACTCATTGTGAGGTTTTGGACTATTGGCTTCACTATTGGGTGATCATGCTGGGATTGGGTTTGATAACCTCCCCAGTTTTTTTTTTTAATTTTTAAAAAATATTTTATTTATTTTTGATAGAGAGAGACAGAGCACAAGTTGGGGAGGGGCAGAGGGAGAAGGAGACACAGAATCCAAAGCAGCCTCCAGGCTCCGAGCTGTCAGCACAGAGCCTGACGCGGGGCTCGAACTCACAAATTGCGAGCGAGATCATGACCTGAACCGAAGTTGGATGTTCAACGGACTGAGCTACCCAGCGCCCTGTGTTGTTTTTTTTTTTTTTTTAAACCTTTTATTTGTCAGATTTTCCAGAGTAGGATCTTTCCATTTCCTGCCTGGGAAGTATAGATTTGGTTGCCAGAATTCGGTGAGCCAGGTAGGGGAATATTTGAGATTGCAGAATTCACTATGTAAACTTTTATAAAATAAATATTCCCATAGGTGAGTTTCTGTCTTTTAAATCTTTTCCTGATGGTAAATCTCCACTCTTCTGCTGGGCTGGAACAAGGACAGTCACCCATGTACATAGAGACTATTTGGGGATCTACCAGTTTCTTAACTATGCTTTTAAATAGTTCTACTCACATTTCACTTCTAGAAGTATTTGGTACTGCCAACTACAGAGCTTGTTGGGGGTTTTGAAGTATAAATCAGGTAGCTTCTTGTCATCCCTTGTGATGGCATAAGATTTAATGTTCTGAGGTGAGCTAATTCAGCTAAATTTATCTGGCTGCTTTTTAACTTTTATTTATTTTTTAGTAGGCTCCATCCCCAAGATGCTTGAACTCAGGCCCCTGAGATTGAGAGTTGCATGCTCTACAGATAAGCCAGCCAGGTGCCCCCTGCTTTTCAACTTTTCAGCTTGCATTTTATCCTCTCTTGTTTTTTCCTTTTTCTTTGTGGTTGCATTGCTAATTATTGTTTCTTTGCTAGCACTCTCCTTTATTTTAAAACCTCTGAAACACCAGAAAAAAACTTCTAGTAATTTTATTTGCTTATTGACTAATACCCAGTCAGGTTTCTGCAAAATCATTTTAAATTTTCAGAATTTCCTGGATGTTAATTATTTTGCAAGATTTTGTTTGTGTTTTTACAATGAGATGTCAACTCTTAAAAAAGTGTTTTCAGATTAAGATAACATTTCTGACAAAAAGAATACAACTGAAAAATATGTACATGTGTCTGCTTTATTGGCTAGGGCTTATTCTGTTTTTCTTCCTTTTCCATTATAGTCATAAAAAATGATATGCTGTGAGTCTTTCCTCTGTAAGCTCTCAGCTCTACTTGTTGGCTAAGGCAGATATTAAACCAGAAGAGAAGGGGGTTCTGGTAAAAATAGTAAGAGAAAATGTAGCAATAATCATAAATGCGAGACTTTTTTTTTTCATGTGGCAAATATTTATTGAATACCTATTATGTGCCAGTAATGCATAAAATGAATGTGGTCCCTGCTCTTACGGAGTTGATAGTCAGTTGGAGAGACATTAAAAAAAAGTCTTAAATGACTGTTATCCACAATGTCAAACTATGTTAATGTTTACAAATACTCCAAAACAGTGTGCATCTCAATTTTAATGTGCATATGAATCTACTGGAGATTTGTTACAAATGTAGATTGTGATTCAGTAAGTCTGAGTTGAGGCCTGAGATACTGCATTTCTTTCTTAAAAAAATATCCTTTTTAAGGTTTGAGTTACATGTGATAAAATTCACACATTTTAGGTATATATGTTAACAACTTTTGACATATCTATCGCTATCTCTATCTCTATCTCTATCTCTGTCTCTGTCTCTATCTATCCTATTGTTACAACCACCCTAAAGACAGCAGTTTTAACAAGTTCCAGGTAATGCAAATACTGCTGGTTTGAGGGACCACACTTTTGAGTGTCAAGGTTATAATCATCAATTCAGACTTTAATCACTGAAACTGAGATAGCTTAATATCAACAAGAAGTTTTGGGTTGATTTTTATTTTAAAACTGGTCATGACTATATATGTACATTTTTAAATTGTTTTGAATTGAAAACGAAGTGTCATGAATTAAAAAGATACCAAAAACTGACCTGTTCTTGCCTCCTGGCTACAGTTTCCCTTTGGACAACCATTTCTTGCATATCCCTCCTTAGATATTCTGTACATATAGAAGTAATTATATATTTAAATTCTCCACTTACCTCCTCCTTTTTTACACACATGGCTGCTGTTCTAAAGACCTGTTTCTCTGATGCTTTTATTTCATTTCATTTCATTTCATTTCATTTCATTTCATTTCATTTGGGGGTGGGTGGGTGGAGAAAGAGTGAAAGAGAGGATTCCAAACAGGCTCTGTACTGTTAGCATGGAGCCCGATGCCGTGCTCTATCTCACTACTGTGAGATCATGACATGAGCCCAAATCAAAAGTTGGATGCTTAACTGTCTGAGCCACCAAAGTGCCCCTGATGCTTTTTATTTTTAAAATTAGATTTTATCTTTTATTTTGTAATTTAAAAAAAATTGAAGTGAAATTTATATAGCATAAAATGCATAGATCATCAGCATGCAATTTGAGCTTTAACAAATGAATACACTCTTGTAATGTAAATCCTAATCAAGACCTGATGCTTAACTTGGACAGGCTTCTGTCATGCTTATTTTGATGTTTCTAATTCTGTGATCATGATAGGATTTAATAAAGCATTAATGAACCACTGCTTTATTGGATATAGGACTCATAGGTGCTTTGAGATATCAACTACTTTAAAAGAAACTTTATTTTTTAGAGACGTTTTAGGTTCATAGCAAAATTAAAGGGAAAGTACAGAGTTCCCATACACCCTCTACTCCCACATGCATAGCCTCCCCCACTATCAACATCTTGCACCAGAGCAGGACATTTGTTACAGTTGATGAACCTAAATTCACACATCATAATCACTCAAAGTCCATACAAAATATAGAATAGTTTCACTGTCCTAAAAATCCTCTGTGTTCTATGTATTCATCTCTCCCTTTTTTCCTAACCCCTGGCAAACAATGATCTTTTTACGGTCTCCATAGTTCTACCTTTTCCAGAATGTCATATAGTTGATATCATGCCATATGTGGCCTTTTTCAAATCGGTGTCTTTCACTTAGTAATATGTATTTAGGGTCCCTGTATGTCTCTCCATGGCTTGATAGCTCATTTCTTTTTAGCTATGAATAATATTTCATTGTCTGCATGTTTATTAATCAAGTCACCTACAAGGACATCTTGGTTGCTTCCAAATTTTGGCAATTATGAATCAAGCCACTCTAAACATCCATGTGCAGGTTTTTGTGTGGACATACGTTTTCAACTCCTTTGAGTAAATTCCATGGAGCACAATTGCTGGATTGTATAGGAAGATTGTGTTTAGTTTTGTGAGAAACTACCGAAGTGTCTTCCAAAGTGGCTGTACCATTTTGCATTCCCTCCATCAATGAGTGAGAGTTCTTGTTTCATATTCTTAGCTACATTTGATGTTGTCAGTGTTTTGGATTTTGGCCATTCTAATAGATGTATAGTAGTATCTTATTGCTTTAATTTGCACTTTTCTAATGAAATATGGTGTTGAACATGCTTATTGCTGCATCTGCATATCATCTTTGGTGAGGTATCTCTTCAAGTCTTTTGCCCATTTAAAAATTATTGGGTTGTCCATTTTCTTATTGTTGAGTTTTAAGAGTTCTTTGTGTATCTATCTATATCTATATATATGTATACACACACACACACACACACACACACACACACATATATATATATATATATATATATATATATATATATATATATTTAAGTTTATTTATTTTGGAGGGGGAGAGCACAAGCAGGGGAGGGGCAGGAAGAGAGGGATCCCAAGCAGGCTCCACGCTGTCAGCTCAGAGCCTGATGCTGGGGCTCGATTCCATGAACTGAGCTCGATTCCAGAGCCTGAGGCTGGGGCTCCATCTTCCATGTGAGATCATGACCTGAGCTGAAACCAAGAATTGGACACTTAGCCAACTCAGCCATCCAGGCTGCCTTTGCATATTTTGGGTAACAGTCATTTATCAGATATATTGCTTATGGATATTTATTTCCCAGTCTGTGGCTTGTCTTCTCATTCTCTTGAATTAACTCACTTTTTAGAAGGGGATTCTGAAAAAGATTGAAGGGTAACGAAAGTTCTGATACAGAGAATGGTTTATAATTTTGTGATTAAAATTTTTTTAAATGTTTATTTTTTGAGAGAGAGAGAGAGAGAGACAGAGCACGAGCAGGGGAAGGGCAGAGAGAGTGAGGGAGACCCAGAATCCAAAGCAGGCTCCAGGCTCCGAGCTGTCAGCACAGAGCCTGACACAGTGCTCCAACCCACAAACTGTGAGATCATGTCCTGAGCCAAAATCAGATGCTTAGCCAACTGAGCCACCCAGGCAGCCCTATAATTTTATGATTTAAGATAGATCTCTAGGGACACCTGGCTGATTCAGTTGGTTTAGCATCTGACTCAATTTCCCCGTAGGTCATGATCCCAGGTCTTGGGATTGAGCCCCATGTTGGGCTCCACACTGGGCTTGGAGCCTGCTTGGAATTCTCTCTTTCTCCTTTTGTTCCTCTCCTCTGCTCTCTCTCTCTCTCTCGCTCTCTCTCTCTCGCTCTCTCTCTCTCGCTCTCTCTCTCTCTCTCTAAAACAAAACCAAAAACAAAAACAAAAGAGAGTCTTCAGATAAAAAAATTTGGAAGTACTACTTACACATTCAGAATCACTTAAGATTTTTATTAATTTTGTGAAATACATATCAGTTGCATTAACCTGTATATTATTTTAAAAAGAAAAACACTTTAGTTACTCTCCATTGTCAACTTTTTTTTTTTTTTTTTTAAGATTTTAATCTCTATATTCAACATGGGGCTCAAACTTACAACCTTAAGATCAAGAGTAGCATGCTTTATTGGCTGAGCCAGCCAGGCATCCCCCACTCTGTTGTCTACTTAATAAAATTCTTTCATTATCTTTCTTGAACACATTTCCAATTTTTATTGTTATTGTTTTCCTTTATAGATGATATATAATACATCAGCCAAATTGAACCATTCTGTATTTCCCACAGGGCCTTTGTTCTGTCTTTCTCCTCTCTATTCAAAAATCTTCTATCCTTTAATTCAAGTACTACCTTTTCATGATACCTTAAGGAAGACTTTGAATCTAACCTAAGAGTATGGTACAAAATATGCAAAACTTAGTATCTAATGATGTTTGTTGTAGCATTATTTATAGTAGCCAAGTAGTGGAGACCACCATGATGTTTAGCAACAGTGGAACAATTATAATGAAAAATGATGTATAGTAGGGCCATATAGAAACATGGAGAGATGATTATGGTATAGTTGGGGGTAAAAAGCCAAATACCAAAATCATGCATGCAAAGTAATTACAGTTCTGAAACAAAAAACAAATGAAAATAGATGAAATGAGGAAGTACACCAAAATAAGTTTTATTAGAGTGGTAGAATGACATGTGCATTTTTTTCTCATTTTATAAATTTTATGTAATACATGTAAAATTAAATAATAATGAATTTTTATGGTAAATATTTGTGCATTTTATTTTACTGTTTAAACGTTTGGTCAAAGCACTGTTAGGAAAACCCCAAAATGAAGCACATAAAGTGTTGAATATTGGGTAACTGCATTGTAAGAGTTTGCAGTGTTTTATAGTTAGCTATAAAAGTTATATCTTTTAGTGATCAGGAGAGCTAGGAGACATCTGAATGTGATGTTTGGATATGGCAGAATTGGTGAAATTTTAATCTTCTAGTTTCTGGCTCTTTGAAGAAAAAAACATTCTTAAAAAATCATGGGGTATTGCCTGTGAGAAGAAAAGAAGGTAAAATAAGATGAGAGTGCATCTTTTTTTTTTTCCTTTTTCTTTTTTTAAGTAGGCTCCATGTCCAATGTGGGGCCCAAAGTCACGACCCTGAGATCAAGAGTTGCAGGCTACCAAATGAGCCATTCAGGTGCCCCAAGATGCGAGGGCTGATGAATGAAGATATTGAAAGGACATAGGAAAGGGAAGGGCAGCCATATAAATAGAGATGACTATAAAAGAGAGACACCAGAGTGTAAAAATAGTGTGGAGAAGGCCAAAGCTTGGAATGAAGCTTGTGACAAATGCTTAAGTCCATAAAAAGCTTTTAAAATTATTTTAATAGCAATAACAACAAAGACAGAAAGAATAGTCCTGCTGTTTGGACTATAGTGTTATGTTAGTAAATTGTCAGAGAAAGCAGAGCATTTCTGTTCCCATTTGGCTTTGATCTTTTATTTAAAGGAGAATTATCTCTATTTTTATTTTTATTTGAATATAGTTGACATACAATGTTACATTAGTTTCAGATGTACAATGTAGTGATTCAACACGTTTATAGTTATGCTGTGCCCACCACAAGTGTAGCTACCATCTGTCACCATACAATGCTATTACAGTCCAAGTGAGTATATTCCCTAAACCGTACCTTTTATTTTCATGACCTGTTAATTCCATTACTGGAAGCCTCTACCTCTTTCTCCTCTTCACTCATTTTGCCCATAACCCCACCTGCTTTTCCTTTGGCAATCATCGGTTTGAAGGAGAATTATTTTTATTTTATTTTTTTGTAATTTTTAAAATGTATTTATTTTGAGAGCGGGAGTGAGAGCAGAGAGGGGCAGAGAGAGAGGGAGAGAGAGAGAATTCCAAGCAGACTCTGTACTGTCAGCACAAAGCCCAATTCAGGGCTTGAACCTACAAACCACAAGATCATGACCTGAGCTGAAATCAAGAGTCAGACGCTTAACTGACTGAGCCACCCTGGCACCCTGAAGGAGAATTATTTTTATAATAAAGAGGATAAAAGGGCTATTGTTCTTTTATAGTTACTTATCAAATATATTTATTATGTAAGATTTCCATGTTTATTGTAAATTTATTAAAATTTTTTGGGGATACCATTAGTTTATTATAAAAGAGAGACATGAGAATTATTTACATGATGAAAGATTTCACAACTTCACTGGAATGGTCAGCTTCACTTCATGCCATTTCAATAATGATTTATTTCAGTCTACATACCTTCCAAGAATGTCACCATCTCTAAATAAGAAATAATCCTTGTCATCTAGAACTACTTTGGTGCCTCCGTATTCTGGGAGAAGAACTTTATCTCCAGCTTTCACACTGACTGGTTGATCTCTCCACCCTTTCCTTTAGAGCCTGATCCAACAGCTACTACTGTTGCTTGCAAAACTTTTCCTTGAGATTTTTCTGGAAGCATAATGCCTCCTTTGGTTACAGTTTCAGCTGCACTCCTTTCAACTAAAACTCTGTCAAAGAGGGGAAGAAACTTCATAAACGCTTGTCCTGCCATGACTCTGGCCGCTGCAGTTCCTACTCTGCTCTGGAGTTGCTGCGGCTGCAGTGAGACCCGCAGTCCGACCCCCGGGCCACGTGAATGTGGGAAAAGCTCCATGTTTATTGTAAATTTAAAAGACAGACTTGTATGGGAAGAAACACACCACCCATATTTATGCCACTCAGGTATAACTATTACTGATATTTTCTTGTGCACCCTCCCAGAATTCTTTTGAGCATAATGTATATATGTATGCAGCATATTTTTTATAAAAAAGGGATGAAACTGCTATTCAGTAGTTTCTTCTTTTTCTCAGAAGTTAATTTCCTCAGAATATGTTCCAAAGTTTTCCATGTTGGTAAATGGAGACTGCACCATCTTTTAAAAAGCATTTATTAAATTACAGCATGTATGCACGAGAGTATGCAAACTGCACAGCTCAGTAAATAATCTTCAAAATAAATATACTCATATAAACACCACTCAATTTAAGAATTAGACCATTATTAGTACCCTAGAAGCCCTAATTATGCTCTTTTCCAATCATTAACCCTTCCTCCTCTCCAGAGATACACTGTTCTGATTTCTAATTCCATAGATTACTCTAGCCTGTGTTTGTACTTCATATGAATATGAATATAGTAAATATGAATATGGTAAATATTCTTTTGTTTCTTCTGTCACTCAACATTATATTTTGAGGTTCATCTATGTTGTATGCAGTTGTGGTTTTTTATTGTTGTGTAGTATTCCAGTTTATGAACAAACCACAATGCATTTATCCATTCTACTATTGATAGACTTTGAGTTATTTGTAGTTTATTCTGTTTACCACTATACATACATAGTGCACATAGTTTTGTGCCTGGGAGATAACAGGCATTCAATAAGTGTTTATTGAATTTAAGAATGAAATGTCTCACATTTCTTTATGATTACTACTGAATGTTCTCCAAGTTATAAAATGTTAGTAATATACTTTTATCTTCTTCCTGCTAGTGCAAAGACCTTGGAATACTTTAACACCATTTATCCCTCCTGACTTGTATGCTGCTACTATAGTTTAGTTTTGTTTAAAATTTAAATCCTGTAGGGGTGCCTGGGTGGCTCAGTCGGTTGAGTATCTGACTCTTGATTTTGGCTCAGGTCACAGTCCCAGGGTTGTGGGGTTGAGCCCTGCATCAGGCTCTGCTCTGAGCTTGGGGAATGCTTTAGATTCTTTCTCTCTCTCCCTCTACCCCCTTCCCTCCCCACTCCAAAATAAAATAAAATTTTAAAAGATTAAAAAAAGATTTAAGCCATATAGAACAGTCAGTATTCATTTAGGTTTACTTACAATTTATTCTTTCTGTTACTCCTTTTTTTCCCCCCCTTCCTGCTTCTCCAAGTCTGCTTCTCCAGACTTCATCTGGCATAAATTTTCTTCTGCTTGAAGCAAACTTTACTTGTAATAGTGCCAAAGTAGGAGCAAGCCAAATGTCTTTAATCAGATGAATGTATAAACAAATTGAGGTATATCCATGTATACAGTCGAATACTACTCAGCAATAAAAAGGAACAAACTATTTTTATTAATTTTTATTAAAATTTTTTTTCAAAACTTTACTTTCGGGGGGGGAGGGGGAGAGAACGAGTGGGGGAGGAGCAGAGAGAGAGAGAGAGAGCGAGAGAGAGAATCCCAAACAGGCTCTGCACTGTCAGCACAGAGCCCAGTGTCGGGCTTGATCTCATGAAACATGAGATCATGACCTAGTGATGAGCCAAAATTAAAAGTCAGACACTTAACCAACTGAGCCACCCAGGTGCCCCACAAACATTTTATTTTATTTTATTTTATTTTATTTTATTTTATTTTATTTTATTTTATTTTATTTTTTAACTTCTATTTGTTTTTAATGTTTATTATTATTTTTTTTTTAAATTTTTTTTTTTAACGTTTATTTATTTTTGAGATAGAGAGCATGAACGGGGGAGGGTCAGAGAGAGAGAGGGAGACACAGAATCCGAAACAGGCTCCAGGCTCTGAGCTGTCAGCACAGAGCCTGACGCGGGGCTTGAACTCACGAACCGCGAGATCATGACCTGAGCCGAAGTCGGACGCTTAGCCGACTGAGCCACCCAGGTGCCCCTTAATGTTTATTATTGAGAGAGAGAGAGAGAGAATGCATGCATGCATGAGTAGGGGAGGGGGAGAAAGAGAGGGAGACTGAGGATCTGAAGTGGGCTCTGTGCTGACAGTAGAGAGCCCGAAGCAGCGCTCAAACCCAAGAACCATGAGATCATGACCTGAGCTGAAGTTGGATGCTTAAGCAACTGAGCCTCTTAGTTGCCCCCAAAAGGAACAAACTATTGTTATACACAATCACATAAAAGAGTCTCAAAATAATTATACTGAGTTTTCTTTGTGGGAATTTTTTTTTTTTTTATGTTTTTATTTATTTTTGAGACAGAGACAGAGCATGAGCAGCGGAGGGGCAGAGAGAGAGGGAGACACAGAATCTGAAGCAGGCTCCAGGCTCCTAGTGGTCCGCACAGAGCCCGACACGGGGCTCGAACTCACGGAGTGTGAGATCATGACCTGAACTGAAGTTGGATGCTTAACCAACTGAGCCACCCAGGCGCCCCTCTTTGTGGGAATTCTAAGAATGCTCTGTTCTTGTTTGAAAGTGTTTATTTCACATTATGCTTGAAAGATATTTTTTCAGGGAATAGAATTCTATTAGATATTATCATTCAGCAGTTTGAGGATGTGTTTCTGTTGTGTTTTGGTTTCTATTATTTTTATTGAAGGTAGCAGACAGTCTAATTTTTTTTCCATGAAGGTAATCTGTTTCCTTCCTCTAGTTGCTTTAAGCATTTTTTCCCTTTGTTTTTGTCTTTGAACGTAGTATGATTTTCTTTGTACTTATTTGCTTGAATTTCATTGGGCTTCTTGTATCTCTATCATGATGATTAAAATCATTTTTTAAGAATTTTAAGCCATTATCACTTTGCATGTTCTTTCCCATTTTCTTCCTCCTTTTGGAATTTTTGATTTTCCCACTATACCCTCCTCTGTCTCTTGCACCCTTCCTTTTGTTTTTGTTATATTTTATCCTTTTGTCTCTTTGTGTTTTATTCTGCATATTTTCTTTTGATCTATATTCTGAGCTGCTGTTAATCCCACCCATGGAATTCTTAATTTTGGTTAATTGTATGCTCCAATATTAGATTATTTATTTGGTTCTTTGATGATTTTGTCACTTATGCCTTTTATTTCCTTGAACACATTTAGCATGTTTTTTTTCAGGTTTATTGAGATACAATTGATGTAAAATAAACTGCACATCTTTAAAATGTGCAGTGTGATGAGTTTTGATATGTATGATCATCACCACAATCAACATAATCATAATCATTACTCCTGTAAGTTTCTTCATGTGTCTTTATAATTCTTGCCTCCTATTGCTTTCACCCCTGCTATTCCCTGTCCCTAAGTAACCACTGATCTGCTTTCTGTTGCTACAAATTACTTGTATTTTTGGAAATGTACAGTATGTACTTTTTGGGGAACTTCTTTCACTTTGAATAATTATTTTGAGATTCATCCATGTGGCTGTGTGTATTAAATAGTTTCTTTTTATTGCTGAGTAGTATCCTGTTGTATGTATATATCTAAGTTTGTTGATCCATTTATCTATTGAAGGACATTTCGGTTGTTTCTGGTTTTTGGCTATTACAATAAATAAAGGTGCTAAGGAACATTCTTATATAGGTCTATGCATGGACATAAGGCATGGATATTTTTTAGTCTGTTTCTGATAACTGTGTTTTCTGGATCCCTGTCAGGGAATCTATTGTTGCTTTAAAAAAAGATCTTTCTGGATCTTTCTCAGATCTTTCTGAGCCTGGGTGGCTCAATTGGTTAAGCATCTGACTTCGGCTTAGGTCATAATCTCACGGTTTGTGAGTCTGAGCCCCACATCGGTCTCTGTTTTGACAGTTCAGAGCCTAGAGTCTGCTTCGGATTCTGTCTCCTTGTCTCTTTGCCCTTTCCCCGCTCCCTGCTCGCACTGTCTCTCTCTCTCTCTCAAAAATAAAAAATAAACATCAAAAAAAACAACTAAAAACTCTTTCCTTTTATGCCTAGTCATATTTGATTTATATTGGATGTTATGAATAGAAGAGTTATAGAGATAACTTGAGGTTTAAGTGTAAACATTTATGGTTGCTTCTAGCAGGCGACTAGAGACACTAGTGATTCTGTATCACCTTAATTCAATTTTAAGTACTGAGATGATTACAGGATGATACAAGAGAAACTGCATAAGTCTGCCAGTTGATTTTTCAGCAGAAACTTTTCAGGCCAGAAGGGAGTGGCATGATATATTCAGAGTGATGAAAGGGAAAAAACCTACAAGCAAGAACACTCTGCTCAGCAAGATTATCCTTCAGAATAGAAGGAGAGATAAAGAATTTCCCAAACAAAAGTTAAAGAAATTTATCATCACTAAATCAGCCTTTCAGGAAATGTTAAAGGGAATTCTTTAAGTGTAAAGAAAAGGCCGTAAGAAGGAAGAAAATTACAAAAGGAAAAAATGTCACAGGTAAAAGCAATTGTATTAAAGGTAGTAAATTAATTACTTATAAAGCCAGTATGATGGTTAAAACACAAAAGTAGTAAAATCAGTTATGTCCACAAAAATTACCCAAGGGATACACAAAATAAAAAGATGTAAAATATGACATCATCTACATAAAACATTGGAGAAGAGAGTAATAATTTAGTGCTTTTAGGATGTGTTCAAATGTAAGTGACAGTCAACTAAATAGAGACCACTGTGCACTTAAGATGTTATATACTAATCAAGTGGTAACCAAAATCAAAAACTTGTAATGCATACACAAAAAATAAAGAGAATGGAAGGGCGCTTGGCTGGCTTAGTTAGTGGAGCATGACTCTTGATCTCAGGGTTGTGAGTTTGGAGTCACAAGTTCAAGCCCTACTTTGGGGAGAGTTTAATTAAAAAAAAAGAGAGAGAGAGAGAGAGAGAAAATGGAATCCAAGCATAACACTAGAGAAAGCCATAAAACCACAAGGTGAGAGAGCAAGAGAAGAAGAAAGGAATACGGAAGAACTACAAAAACAACCAAAGAACAACTAATAAAATGGTAGTAAGTACATACCTATAAATAATTACTTTAAATGTAAATGGATTAGTGTTACACTCAAAAGACATAGGGTGACAAAATGGATAAAAAAACAAGACCCATCTAGATGTTGCCTACAAGAGACTAATTTCAGACTGAAAGATACATACAGAATGAAAGTAAAGGGATGGAAAAACATATACCATGCAAATGGAAGTGGGGGGGGGAAAAAGGCCAGGGTAGCAGTGCTTATCAGACAAAATAGGCTTCCTGCCTTCCTGCCTTCCTGCCTTCCTGCCTTCCTGCCTTCCTGCCTTCCTGCCTTCCTGCCTTCCTGCCTTCCTTCCTTCCTTTTAAATGTTTGTTTTTGAGAGGGGAGAGCTTGAGTGGGAGAGGTGCAGAGAGAGGGACAGAGGATCTGAAGCAGACTCCATGCTGACAGCAGATAGCCTGATGCAGAGCTTGAACTCATGAACTGTCAGATGCTGAACCCACTGAACCCCCTTATTTATTTGGTTTTAATTTAAATCCCAGTTAGTTAATGTATAGTGTAGTAATTGTTTCAGGAGTGGAATTTAGTGATTTATCACTTACATAAAACACCCAGTGCTCATCCCAACTTAATTCCTGTCACTCACTTAGCCCATCCCCCCCCCCAACTCCCCTCCAGCAACTTTCAGTTTGTTCTGATTTAAGAGCCTCTTATGGTTTGCCTCCCTCTCTGTTTTTATCTTATTTTTCCTTCCCTCCCTCTATGCTCATCTGTTTTGTTTCTTAAATTCCACATATGAGTGAAACCATATTATTTGTGTTTCTTTCACTGACTTACTTTGTTTAGTATAATACACTCTAGTTTCATCTACATTGTTGCAAATGGCAAGATTTCTTTTTTTGATTGCCAGGTAATATTCAGTGTGTGTGTGTGTGTGTGTGTGTGT
Organism: Panthera onca; assembly: GCF_046562875.1. NCBI lineage: Eukaryota > Metazoa > Chordata > Mammalia > Carnivora > Felidae > Panthera > Panthera onca. The sequence goes on from NC_138348.1 coordinate 48,356,653, forward strand.
GTGTGTGTGTGTATACACACCCCACATCTTCTTTATCCATTCATCAGTCAGTGGACATTTGGGCTCTTTCCATACTTTGGCTGTTGTCAATAGTGCTGCTATAAACATTGGGGTGCACGTTCCCCTTCGAATCAGCATTTTTGTATCATTTGGATAAATACCTAAAAGTGCAATGGCTGGGTCGTAGGGCCATTCTGCTTTTAATTTTTTGAGGAACCTTCATATTTTCCAGAGTGGCTGCACCAGTTTGCATTCCTACCAACAGTGCAAAAGTGTTCCCTTTTCTCTGTATCCTCACCAACATCTGTTGTTTCCTGAGTTGTTAATTTTAGTCATTCTGACAGGTGTGAGGTGATATCTCATTGTGGTTTTGATTTATATTTCCCTGATGATGGGTAGTCAGACAAAATAGACTTTAAAACAAAGACTGTAGCAAGAGACAAAGACACTACATAATGATAAAAGGACCAATCAAACAAGAGGATATAGTAATTGTAAATATCTATGCACTCAACATAGGAGCACCTGAATTCATAAAGCAGTATTAAATAGGCATAAGGGAAGAAATTGACAGTAATACAGTGATAGAAGGGGAGCTTAACACCTCACTTACATCAATGGATAGATCATCCAGACAGAAAATTAATGAAAACAGTGGCTTTGAATGACACATTTGACCAATAGACCTAACATATCTATATATACAGAACATTCTATGTCCAAACAGCAAAATACACATTCTTTTCAAGTGCATGTGCAACATTCTTCAGGATAGATCACATGTTAGGCCACAAAACAAATCTCAGTAAATTTAAGAAGATTGAAATTATGTCAGGCATCTTTTTGACAACAATAGCATGAAATTAGAAATCAATTAAAAGAAAATCGTAAAAAAACATGTATAGGTCAAATAATATGCTGCTAAACAGCAAATGGGTCAACAAAGAAGTCAAAGAGGAAATTAAAAATACATGGAGACAAATGAAAATGAAAACAAATGGTTCAAAATCTTTGGGATGCAGCAAAAGCAGTTCTAAAATGTGTTTATAGTGATATAGGCCTACCTCAAGAAAAAGAAAAAAATCTCTAACAACCTAAAGGAGCTAGAAAAAAGAACAAACAGAGCTCAAAAATAGTAGAGGGAAGGAAATAATAAAGATTAGAGTGGAAATAAATAAATAAATAGATAGATAGATAAATAAATAAAAAGAAAAGCTCAATGACACCAATCTTGTCTTTGAGACAAGTTGGTAAACCTTTGGTCAGACTCATGAAGAAAAAAAGATAAATAAAATCAGAATTGAAGGTGGAGAAATGACAATTGACACCACAGAAATACAAAGAATTATGAGAGTATTATGAAAAGTTATGTGTCAACAAATTGGACAACCTAGAATAAATGGATAAATTCCTAGCATACAATCTTCTAAAACGGAATCAGGAAGAGGGAGAAAATCTGAACAGATTGATTACTAGTAATGAAATTGAATCAGTAATAAAAGAACTTCCAACAGAGGAAAGTCCAGGATCAGATTGCTTTACAGGCAAACTCTACCAAACATTTAAAGATGACTTAATACCTGTTCTCCTCAACGTGTTCCAAAAAATAGAAGAGAAAGGAAAACTTCCCAATTCATTCTATGAGGCCAGCATTACCCTAATAGCAAAACTGGTCAAAGACACTACAAAAAAAGAGAGGCCAATATTTCTGATGAACACAGATGCAAAAATCCTCAAAAAATTATTAACAAACCAAATTCATGGATACATTTAAAAATTCATTCATGATCAAGTGGAATTTATTCCAGAGGTACAGTGGGTGGTTCAGTATTCACAAATTAATCCAATATTTCACATTAACAAGAGGAAAAACCATACGCTTATTTCAATAGATGCAGAAAAAGCATTTGACAAAATACAGTATTTGTTCATGATAACAGCTTACAACAAAGTGGGTTTTAGAGGGAACATCTCAAGGGTGAAAAACTGAAAGCTTCTAGTCTAAGATCAGGGACAAGACAAGGATGACCTCTCACCACTTTTATTCAGCCTAGTACTGGAAGTCGTGACTGCAGCAATTAGACAAGAAAAAGAAAGAAAACACATCCAGACTGGTAAGGAAGAAGTAAAACTCATTATTTGCAGATGACATGATACTTAATGTAGAAAACCCTAAAGACTTCATGAAAAAACTATTAGAACTGATAAATGAATTAAGTAAAGTTGTGGATACAAGATTAATACAAGATATTTGTTGCATCTCTATACACTAATAAATAATGAAAGAGAAATTAAAACACTCCCACTTACAGTTGCACCATAAATAGTAAAATACATAAGAATATATTTAATTAAGGAGGTGAAAGACCTATACTCTGAAACCTGTAAGACATTGATGAACAAAATTGAAGATAACACAAAGTAATAGAAAGATATACCATCTTCTTGGGTTCAGATAATATTCTTAAAATACTTATACTACCCAAAGCAACCTACAGATTCAGTGCAATCCCTATCAAAATGCCAATAGCATTTTTCACATAATGAGAACAAATAATACTAAAATTTGCATGGAACTATGAAAGACATCAAATATACAAAACAGTCTTGAGAATGAAGAACAAAACTGGAGGTATCATTCCAGATTTCAAGTTATACTACAAAGCTATAGTAATTAAAACAGTATGGTACTGGTGCAAAAATAGAAACATAGATCATTGGAACAGGATAGAGAGCTCAGAAGTAAACCCATACATGTATGGTAAATTAATCTATGATAAATGAGGTAAGACTATACAATGGGGAAAAGATAGTCTCTTCGATAAATGGCATTGGGAAAACTGGACAGCTACACGCAAAAGAATCAAACTGGACCACTTTCTTACACCTTACATAAAAATAAACTCAAAATGGATTAAAGACCTAAATGTGAGACCTGAAACTATAAAACTCCAAAAAGAAAACATAAGCAATATTCTTTTGGGCATTGGCCTTAGCAACATATTTATGGATCTGTCTCCTCAGGCAAGACAAACAAAAGTGACAATACACTATTGGATTACACCAAAATAAAAAGCTTTTGTATAGCAAAGGAAACTATCAACAAAACAAAAAGGCAAGGTAGTGAATGGAGGGAGATATTTGCAAATAATATATCCAATAAAGTTTAGTATCAAAAAAATACACAAAAATTTATACAACTCAACACCAAAAAAACAAAAAATCCAATTAAAAAATGGGCAGAGGACCTCAATAGACATTTTTTTAAAAAGAAGACATACAGATTATCAACAGACACATGAAAAGATGCTCAATATCATTAATCATCAGGGAAATGCAAATCAAAACCACAATGAAATATCACCTCATACCAGTCAGAATGGCTGGTATCAAAAGGACAAGAAATAACAGATGTTGAAGATATGGAGAAAAGGGAATCGTTGTGCACTGTTGGTGGGTGCTAACATTTGAGAAAAAGTATGGAGGTCTTTCAAAAAGTTAGAAATACCACACAACAAGGATGTCCACTGTCACCACTGTTAATTCATCATAGCACTGGAAGTCCTAGCCTCAGCAGTCAGACAACACAAAGAAATAAAAAGCATCCACATTGGCCAGGAGGAAGTCAAACTTTCACTCTTCACAGATGACATGATACTCTGTGTGGAAACCCCAAAAGATTCTACCAGAAAACTGCTAGAACTGATCCATGAATTCAGCAAAGTTGCAGTATAAAATCAATGCACATAAATCGGTTGCATTTTTATACACCAATAATGAAGCAGCAAAAAGAGAAATCAAGGAGTTGATCCTATTTACAATTGCATCAAAACCAATAAAATACCTAGGAATAAACCTAACCAAAGAGGTGTAAAATCTGTACACTGAAAACTATAGAAAGTTTATGAAAGAAATTGAAGATACAAAAAAATAGAAATATAATCCATGCTCATGGATTGGAAGAACAAATATCGTTAAAATGTTGATACTACCCAAAGCAATCATACATATTCAATGCAATTCCAATCAAAATAACAACAGCATTCTTCACAGAGGTAGAACAAACAATCCTAAAATTTGTATGGAACCACAAAAGACCTCAAATAGTCAAAGCAATCCTGAAAAAGAAAACCAAAGCTGGAGGCATCAAAATTCCAGACTTCAAAATGTGTTATAAAGCTATAATCATCAAGACAGTATGGTATTGGCACAAAAACAGACACTCAGATCAGTGGAACAGAATAGAGAACCCCGAAATGGACCCACAAACATATGGCCAACTAGTCTTTGACAAAGCAGGAAAGAATATCCAATGGAATAAAGACAGTCTCTTCAGCAAATGGTGTTAGGAAAACTGGACAGCAACATGCAGAAGAATGAACCTGGGACAGTTTCTTACACCATACACAAAAATAAACTCAAAATGGATGAAATATTTAAGCATAAGACAGGAAGCCATCAAAATCGTCAAGGAGAAAGCAGGCAAAAACCTCTTTGACCTTGGTCGCAGCAACTTCCTACTCAACATGTCTCTGGAGTCAAGGGAAACAAAGGCAAAAATGAACTCTTGGGACCTCATCAAGATAAAAAACTTCTGCATGGTGAAGGAAACAATCAGCAAAACTAAAAAGCAACCAATGGAATGGGAGAAGATCATAATCCAGTGAAGAAATGGGCAAAAGACATGAATAGGCACTTTTCTAAAGAAGACATCCAGATAGCCAACAGACACATGAAAAAATTCTCAACATCACTCATCATCAGGGAAATACAAGTCAAAACCACAATGAGATGGCACCTCACAGCAGTCAAATGGCTAAAATTAACAACTCAGGTAATGACAGATGTTGGCGAGGATGTGGAGAAAGAGGAACCCTCTTGCACTGCTGGTGGGAATGCAAACTGGTACAGCCACTCTGGAAAACAGTATGGAGGTTCCTCAAAAACTTAAAAATGGAACTACTCTACAACCCAGCAATTGTACTACTAAGTATTTATCCAGGGGAAACAGGTATGCTGTTTTGAAGGGGCACATGCACCCCAATGTTTATAGCAATGCTGTCAACAATAGCCAAAGTACAGAAAGATCCCAAATGTCCATCGATGGATGAATGGATAAAGAAGATGTGATATATATAGAATGGAGTATTACTTGACAATGAAAAATAATGAAACCATACCATTTACAACAATGTGGATGGAACTAGAGTATATAATGCTAAGTGAAATTAGTCTGTCAGAGAAAGACAAATATGATATGACTTAACTCATGTGGAATTTAAGATACAAAACAGGTGAACATAAGGGAGGGGAAGCAAAAATAATATAAAAACAGGGAGGAGGTCAAAACACAAGAGACTCTTAAATACAGAGAACAAACTAAGAGTTGCTGGAGGGATTGTGGGTGGGGAGATGGGCTAAATGGGTAAGGGGCATTAAGGAAGATACTTGTGGGATGAGTGCTGGGTGTTAATATGTAGGATGAATCACTGGATTTTACTCCTGAAATCATTACTGCACTATGTGCTAACTAACTTGGATGTAAATTTAAAAAAAAAATAATAATAAAAAAATAGAAATACCATAGAGGGGTGCCTAGCTGGCCCAGTAGGTGGAGAGTGTGACTCTTGATCTTGGGGTTTTGATTTCGAGCTCTGCATTGGGTATAGAGGTTACTTTAAAATAAAATCTTAAAAAATATACCATATGGGGGCGTCTGGGTGGCTTAGTTAAGTATCCAACTTCAAGTCAGGTCATGATCTCACAGTTTGTGGGTTTGAACCCTGTGGTGAGCTCTGTGCTGACAGCTTAGAGCCTGGAGCCTGCTTTGGATTCTGTGTCTCCCTCTCTCTCTCCCCGTCCCCCATGCTCTGTCTGTCTGTCTGTCTCTCTCTCAAAAATAAACATTAAAAAAAATTTTTTTAAATAACAGATCTTCTTGGGGGGGGGCCTGGGTGACTCAGTCCATTGAGCATCTGACTCTTGATTTTGGGTCAGGCCATGATCTCACCATTTCTGAGTTTGAGCCCCACATTGGGCTCTGCACTAACAGTGCAGATTCTGCTTAGAATTCTCTCTCTCCTTTCTCTCTGTGCCTCCCCTCCTCGAGAAAGTCAAGATAGAAGGAACATACTTAAATATGCCAACAAACATATGCCAACAAAGAGGACAACCTGGAAGAAGTGGACAAATTCCTAAGCACCCACACACTTCCAAAACTTGAACAGGAAGAAATAGAAAACTTGAACAGACCCATAACCAGCGAAGAAATTGAATCAGTTATCAAAAATCTCCCAACAAATAAGAGTCCAGGACCAGATACCTTCCCAGGGGAATTCTACCAGACGTTTAAAGCAGAGATAATACCTATCCTTCTTAGGCTGTTCCAAAAAATAGAAAGGGAAGGAAAACTTCCAGACTCATTCTATGAAGCCAGCATTACTTTGATTCCCAAACCAGACAGAGACCCAGCTAAAAAACAGAACTACAGGCCAATATCCCTGATGAATATGGATGCAGAATATCTCAGTAAGATACTAGCAAATCAAATTCAACAGCATATAAAAAGAATTATTCACCATGATCAAGTGGGATTCATTCCTGGGCTGCAGGGCTGGTTCAACATTTGCAAATCAATCGATGTGATACATCACATTAATGAAAGAAAAGATAAGAACCATATGATCCTGCCAATCGATGCAGAAAAAGCATTTGACAAAATTCAGCATTCTTTCTTAATAAAAACCCTCGAGAAAGTTGGGATAGAAGGAACATACTTAAACATCATAAAGTCCATTTATGAGAAGCCCACAGCTAATATCATCCTCAATGGGGAAAAATTGAGAGCTTTCTCCCTGAGATCAGGAAGACGACAGGGATGTCCACTCACAGCTGTTGTTTAACATAGTGTTGGAAGTACTGGCACCAGCAATCAAACAACAAAAGGAAATCAAAGGCATCACAATTGGCAAAGATGAAGTCAAGCTTTCACTTTTTCCAGCTGACATGATATTATACATGGAAAATCTGATAGATTCCACCAAAAGTCTGCTAGAACTGATACATGAATTCAGCAAAGTTGCAGGATACAAAATTAATGTACAGAAATCAGTTGCATTCTAATACACTAATAATGAAGCAACAGAAAGACAAATAAAGAAACTGATCCCATTCACAATTGCACCAAGAAGCATAAAATACCTAGGAATAAACGTAACCAAAGATGTAAAAGATCTGTATGCTGATTACTATAGAAAGCTTATGAAGGAAATTGAAGAAGATATAAAGAAATGGAAAAAGATTCCATGCTCATGGATTGTAAGAATAAATATTGTTAAAATATCAATACTACCCAAAGCAATCTACACGTTCAATGCATTCCCAATGAAAATTGCACCAGCATTCTTCTTGAAGCTAGAACAAGCAATCCTAAAATTTGTATGGAACCACAAAAGACCCTGAATAGCCAAAGTAATTTTGAAGAAGAAGACCAAAGCCAGAGGCATCACAATCCCAGACTTTAGCCTCTACTTCAAAGTTGTAATCATCAAGACAGCATGGTATTGGCACAAAAACAGACACATAGACCAATGGAATAGAATAGAAACCCCAGAATTAGATCCACAAAAGTATGGCCAACTAATCTTTGACAAAGCAGGAAAGAATATCCAATGGAAAAAAGTGTCTTTAACAAATGGTACTGGGAGGACTGGACAGCAACATGCAGAAGAATGAAACTAGACCACTTTCTTACATCATTCACAAATATAAACTCAAAATGGATAAAGGACCTGAATGTGAGACAGGAAACCATCAAAACCCTAGAGGAGAAAGCAGGAAAAAACCACTTTGACCTCAGCCGCAGCAATTTCTTACTCAACACATCCCCAAAGGCACGGGAATTAAAAGCAAAAATGAATTATTGGGACCTCATGAAGATAAAAAGTTTCTGCACTGCCAAGGAAACAATCAACAAAACTAAAAGGCAACCAACGGAATGGGAAAAGATATTTGCAAATGACATACCAGACAAAGGGCTAGTATCCAGAATCTATAAAGAACTCACCAAACTCCACACCCGAAAAACAAATAATCCAGTGAAGAAATGGGCAGAAAACACGAATAGACACTTCTCTAAAGAAGACATCCAAGGGAGATTGTGAAGATGGCGGCGTAGGAGGACGCGGGGCTCACAGCGCGTCCGGCTGATCACTTAGATTCCACCTACACCTGCCTAAAGAACCCAGAAAACCGCCAGAGGATTAGCAGAAGGGAGTCTCAGGAGTCAAGCGCAGACTAGAGGCCCACGGAAGAGGGTAGGAAGGGCGGCGAGGCGGTGCGCGCTCCACGGACTGGCGGGAGGGAGCCGGGGCGGAGGGGCGGCTCCCCGGCCAAGCAGAGCCCCCGAGTCTGGCTGGCAAAAGCGGAGGGGCCGGACAGACTGTGTTCCGACAGCAAGCGCGACTTAGCGTCTGGGAGGTCATAAGTTAACAGCTCTGCTCGGAAAGCGGGAAGGCTGGAGGACAAAGGGAGGGAGAGCTGCTGAGCCCCGGGACGGCAGAGCTCAGCTTGGCGGGGAACAAAGGCGCCAGCGCCATCTCCCCCGCCCATCCCCCAGCCAAAATCCCAAAGGGAACCAGTTCCTGCCAGGGAACTTGCTCGCTCCGCGCAAACACCCAACTCTGTGCTTCTGCGGAGCCAAACCTCCGGCAGCGGATCTGACTCCCTCCCGCTGCCACAGGGCTCCTCCTGAAGTGGATCACCTAAGGAGAAGCGAGCTAAGCCTGCCCCTCCAGCCCCCGTGCACCTTGCCTACCCACCCCAGCTAATACGCCAGATCCCCAGCAACACAAGCCTGGCAGTGTGCAAGTAGCCCAGACGGAACACGCCACCCCACAGTGAATCCTGCCCCTAGGAGAGGGGAAGAGAAGGCACACACCAGTCTGACGGTGGCCCCAGCAGTGGGCTGGGGGCAGACATCGGGTCGGACTGCGGCCCCGCCCACTAACTCCAGTTATACACCACAGCACAGGGGAAGTGCACTGCAGGTCCTCACCACGCCAGGGACTCTCCAAAATGACCAAACGGAAGAATTCCCCTCAGAAGAATCTCCAGGAAATAACAACAGCTAATGAACTGATCAAAAAGGATTTAAATAATATAACAGAAAGTGAATTTAGAATAATAGTCATAAAATTAATCGCTGGGCTTGAAAACAGTATACAGGACAGCAGAGAATCTCTTGCCATAAAGATCGAGGGACTAAGGAACAGTCACGAGGAGTTGAAAAACGCTTTAAACGAAATGCAAAACAAAATGGAAACCACAATGGCTCGGCTTGAAGAGGCAGAGGAGAGACTAGGTGAACTAGAAGATAAAGTTATGGAAAAAGAGGAAGCTGAAAGAAAGAGAGATAAAAAAATCCAGGAGTATGAGGGGAAAATTAGAGAACTAAGTGATACACTAAAAAAAAAAATAATATACGCATAATTGGTATCCCAGAGGAGGAAGAGAGAGGGAAAGGTGCTGAAGGGGTACTTGAAGAAATTATAGCTGAGAACTTCCCTGAACTGGGGAAGGAAAAAGGCATTGAAATCCAAGAGGCACAGAGAACTCACTTCAGACGTAACTTGAATCGATCTTCTGCACGACATATCATAGTGAAACTGGCAAAATACAAGGATAAAGAGAAAATTCTGAAAGCAGCAAGGGATAAACGTGCCCTCACATATAAAGGGAGACCTATAAGACTCGTGACTGATCTCTCCTTTGAAACTTGGCAGGCCAGAAAGGCTTGGCACGATATCTACAGTGTGCTAAACAGAAAAAATATGCAGCCGAGAATCCTTTATCCAGCAAGTCTGTCATTTAGAATAGAAGGAGAGATAAAGGTCTTCCCAAACAAACAAAAACTGAAGGAATTTGTCACCACGAAACCAGCCCTACAAGAGATCCTAAGGGGGATCCTCTGAGACAAAGTACCAGAGACATCACTACAAGCATAAAACATACAGACATCACAATGACTCTAAACCCATATCTTTCTATAATAACACTGAATGTAAATGGATTAAATGCGCCAACTAAAAGACATAGGGTATCAGAATGGATAAAAAAACAAGACCCATCTATTTGCTGTCTACAAGAGACTCATTTTAGATCTGAGGACACCTTTAGATTGAGAGTGAGGGGATGGAGAACTATTTATCATGCTCCTGGAAGCCAAAAGAAAGCTGGAGTAGCCATACTTATATCAGACAAACTAGACTTTAAATTAAAGGCTGTAACAAGAGATGAAGAAGGGCATTATATAATAATCACAGGGTCTATCCACCAGGAAGAGCTAACTATTATAAATGTCTATGCGCCAAATACCCGAGCCCCCAGATATATAAAACAATTACTCATAAACATAAGCAACCTTATTGATAAGAATGTGGTCATTGCAGGGGACTTTAACACCCCACTTACAGAAATGGATAGATCATCTAGACACACAGTCAATAAAGAAACAAGGGCCCTGAATGATACATTGGATCAGATGGACTTGACAGATATATTTAGAACTCTGCATCCCAAAGCAACAGAATATACTTTCTTCTCGAGTGCACATGGAACATTCTCCAAGATAGATCATATACTGGGTCACAAAACAGCCCTTCATAAGTTTACAAGAATTGAAATTATACCATGCATACTTTCAGACCACAATGCTGTGAAGCTTGAAATCAACCACAGGAAAAAGTTTGGAAAACCTCCAAAAGCATGGAGGTTAAAGAACACCCTACTAACAAATGAGTGGGTCAACCAGGCAATTAGAGAAGAAATTAAAAAATATATGGAAACAAACGAAAATGAAAATACAACAATCCAAACGCTCTGGGACGCAGCGAAGGCAGTCCTGAGAGGAAAATACATTGCAATCCAGGCCTATCTCAAGAAACAAGAAAAATCCCAAATACAAAATCTAACAGCACACCTAAAGGAAATAGAAGCAGAACAGCAAAGGCAGCCTAAACCCAGCAGAAGAAGAGAAATCATAAAGATCAGAGCAGAAATAAACAATATAGAATCTAAAAAAACTGTAGAGCAGATCAACGAAACCAAGAGTTGGTTTTTTGAAAAAATAAACAAAATTGACAAACCTCTAGCCAGGCTTCTCAAAAAGAAAAGGGAGATGACCCAAATAGATAAAATCATGAATGAAAATGGAATGATTACAACCAATCCCTCAGAGATACAAACAATTATCAGGGAATACTATGAAAAATTATATGCCAGCAAATTGGACAACCTGGAAGAAATGGACAAATTTCTAAACACCCACACTCTTCCAAAACTCAATCAGGAGGAAATAGAAAGCTTGAACAGACCCATAACCAGCGAAGAAATTGAATCGGTTATCAAAAATCTCCCAACAAATAAGAGTCCAGGACCAGATGGCTTCCCAGGGGAGTTCTACCAGACATTTAAAGCAGAGATAATACCTATCTTTCTCAAGCTATTCCAAGAAATAGAAAGGGAAGGAAAACTTCCAGACTCATTCTATGAAGCCAGTATTACTTTGATTCCTAAACCAGACAGAGACCCAGTAAAAAAAGAGAACTACAGGCCAATATCCCTGATGAATATGGATGCAAAAATTCTTAATAAGATACTAGCAAATCGAATTCAACAGCATATAAAAAGAATTATTCACCATGATCAAGTGGGATTCATTCCTGGGATGCAGGGCTGGTTCAACATTCGCAAATCGATCAACGTGATACATCACATTAACAAAAAAAAAGAGAAGAACCATATGATCCTGTCAATCGATGCAGAAAAGGCCTTTGACAAAATCCAGCACCCTTTCTTAATAAAAACCCTTGAGAAAGTCGGGATAGAAGGAACATACTTAAAGATCATAAAGGCCATTTATGAAAAGCCCACAGCTAACATCATCCTCAACGGGGAAAAACTGAGAGCTTTTTCCCTGAGATCAGGAACACGACAGGGATGCCCACTGTCACCGCTGTTGTTTAACATAGTGCTGGAAGTTCTAGCATCAGCAATCAGACAACAAAAGGAAATCAAAGGCATCACAATTGGCAAAGATGAAGTCAAGCTTTCGCTTTTTGCAGATGACATGATATTATACATGGAAAATCCGATAGACTCCACCAAAAGTCTGCTAGAACTGATACATGAATTCAGCAAAGTTGCAGGATACAAAATCAACGTGCAGAAATCAGTTGCATTCTTATACACTAACAATGAAGCAACAGAAAGACAAATGAAGAAACTGATCCCATTCACAATTGCACCAAGAAGCATAAAATACCTAGGAATAAATCTAACCAAAGATGTAAAAGATCTGTATGCTGAAAACTATAGAAAGCTTATGCAGGTAATTGAAGAAGATATAAAGAAATGGAAAGACATTCCCTGCTCATGGATTGGAAGAATAAATATTGTCAAAATGTCAATACTACCCAAAGCTATCTACACATTCAATGCAATCCCAATCAAAATGGCACCAGCATTCTTCTCGAAACTAGAACAAGCAATCCTAAAATTCATATGGAACCACAAAAGGCCCCGAATAGCCCAAGTAATTTTGAAGAAGAAGACCAAAGCAGGAGGCATCACAATCCCAGACTTTAGCCTCTACTACAAAGCTGTCATCATCAAGACAGCATGGTATTGGCATAAAAACAGACACATAGACCAATGGAATAGAATAGAAACCCCAGAACTAGACCCACAAACGTATGGCCAACTCATCTTTGACAAAGCAGGAAAGAACATCCAATGGAAAAAAGACAGTCTCTTTAACAAATGGTGCTGGGAGAACTGGACAGCAACATGCAGAAGGTTGAAACTAGGCCACTTTCTCACACCATTCACAAAAATAAACTCAAAATGGATAAAGGACCTGAATGTGAGACAGGAAACCATCAAAACCTTAGAGGAGAAAGCAGGAAAAGACCTCTCTGACCTCAGCCGTAGCAATCTCTTACTCGGCACATCCCCAAAGGCAAGGGAATTAAAAGCAAAAGTGAATTACTGGGACCTTATGAAGATAAAAAGCTTCTGCACAGCAAAGGAAACAACCAACAAAACTAAAAGGCAACCAACGGAATGGGAAAAGATATTTGCAAATGACACATCGGACAAAGGGCTAGTATCCAAAATCTATAAAGAGCTCATCAAACTCCACACCCGAAAAACAAATAACCCAGTGAAGAAATGGGCAGAAAACATGAATAGACACTTCTCTAAAGAAGACATCCGGATGGCCAACAGGCACATGAAAAGATGTTCAACGTCGCTCCTTATCAGGGAAATACAAATCAAAACCACACTCAGATACCACCTCACGCCAGTCAGAGTGGCCAAGATGAAGAAATCAGGAGACTATAGATGCTGGAGAGGATGTGGAGAAAGAGGAACCCTCTTGCACTGTTGGTGGGAATGCAAATTGGTGCAGCCGCTCTGGAAAGCAGTGTGGAGGTTCCTCAGAAAATTAAAAATAGACCTACCCTATGACCCAGCAATAGCACTGCTAGGAATTTATCCAAGGGATACAGGAGTACTGATGCATAGGGGCACCTGTACCCCAATGTTTATAGCGGCACTCTCAACAATAGCCAAATTATGGAAAGAGCCTAAATGTCCATCAACTGATGAATGGATAAAGAAATTGTGGTTTATATACACAATGGAATACTACGTGGCAATGAGAAAAAATGAAATATGGCCTTTTGTAGCAACATGGATGGAACTGGAGAGTGTGATGCTAAGTGAAATAAGCCATACAGAGAAAGACAGATACCATATGGTTTCACTCTTATGTGGATGCTGAGAAACATAACAGAAACCCATGGGGGAGGGGAAGGAAAAAAAAAAAAAAAAAAAAGAGGTTAGAGTGGGAGAGAGCCAAAGCATAAGAGACTGTTAAAAACTGAGAACAAACTGAGGGTTGATGGGGGGTGTGAGGGAGGGCAGGGTGGGTGATGGGTATTGAGGAGGGCACCTTTTGGGATGAGCACTGGGTGTTGTATGGAAACCAATTTGACAGTAAATTTCATATATTAAAAAATAAAAAAAATAAAAAAAATAAAAAAAAAAAGACTGAGAAAAAAAAAAAAAAAAAGAAGACATCCAGATGGCCAACAGGCACATGAAAAGATGCTGAACGTCACTCCTCATCAGGGAAATACAAATCAAAACCACACTCAGATACCACCTCACATTAATTAGAGTGGCCAAAATGAACGAATCAGGAGACTATAGCTGCTGGTGAGGATGTGAAGAAACGGAACCCTCTTGCACTGTTGGTGGGAATGCAAACTGGTGCAGCCGCTCTGGAAAACAGTGTGGAGATTCCTCAAAAAATTAAAAATAGATCTACCCTACGACCCAGCAATAGCACTGCTAGGAATTTACCCAAGGGATACAGGAGTGCTGATACATAGGGGCACTTGTACCCCAATGTTTATAGCAGCACTTTCAACAATAGCCAAAGTATGGAAAGAGCCTAAGTGTCCATCAACTGACGAATGGATAAAGAAACTGTGGTTTATATACACAATGGAATACTACTTGGCAATGAGAAAGAATGAAATATGGCCTTTTGTAGCAATGTGGATGGAACTGGAGAGTGTTATGCTAAGTGAAATAAGTTATACAGAGAAAGACAGATGCCATATGTTTTCATTCCTATGTGGATCCTGAGAAACTTAACAGAAGACCATGGTGGGGAAGGGAAGGGGAAGGGGGAAAAAAAAAGGTTAGAGAGAGAGGGAGCCAAAACATAAGAGACTTCTAAAAACTGAGAACAAACTGAGGGTTGATGGGGGGGATGGGAGGGAAGGGAGGGTGGGTGAGTGGTATTGAGGAGGGCACCTGTTGGGATGAGCACTGGGTGTTGTATGGAAACCAATTTGACAATAAATTTCATATTTAAAAAAAACAGACAAAATAAAAAGTTGTAATTTTGTTAATAGTTTGGTTTATGTACTGCTTAAAAATGCGTGTGAACTGTACACACAAAATATGTTTCGTTTCTTAAATATTGGCTCATACTATCATGCTGTTTTGTAAGTTTTACCCCCATTTACTATGTTCTGGATATCTTTCTGTACTAATAAATAAAGGTATATGTTATTTTGAATAGTTATATACTGTTACTTGAAAAAATGGATTGTGCTTATTATGACTGGACTGTGATATGTGACTGTATTATAATTCACTTAACCCATTACCCATTTCAGATATCCAAACGATACAGAAGTCATTTAAATTTTTTCAGTATTACCCAGCAGTGTTGTAGTAAATAGGCTTATGTATCTCACCTGACTACTTATTTCTGTTGAATAAAATTTTTGGAATGAAAATCTTGTTTTAAAAACATGCACATTTAAAAAATTTCTGAAACATATTACTAATTGACCTCTAAATTTGATCAATTTACTCTTCTACCAGTAAGGTATATGAGTGCTGTTTTTTGTTTTTGTTTTAAATCCCATTATCAGCTCTTGGTATTATCAGTTTAACTTTTGCCTATCTGATAGATAATAAATGGCATCATATTTTAATTTACTACAACTGCTACAAATGTTTGAGACTAGAATGATGCAATGTTCCTGGGTACTAGTAAAAATAGTTTCCCTTGGGATAGTTTGAAGAAAACTGCACAGAATGTTATTTTAAGATCTTCCATGCCAGAATGGATGAATTGAAGATTGCTGTTAATAGAATTAAAGAAATGAAAGCAAACAAAAAGAAAAGCAAAAAACAGCTCCCTCTCACTTTTTAAAAAAACTGATGTCATCATTATCATCTTGTTCTCCTGTAGAGATAATAAAGGAAATAAATATAGAACAATTATTAGGAAATAAACCTCTATTTTTAATAGCACAAATACAGCCTCCACAACTAGTTTTTAGAGACAGAGAGTACTCTTTGTCTAGGATTTAGATGTTTACTATTTTTTAAAGAACATTCTTATACCACTTAGACAACTGCTTTCTTGATAGGAAATTGAGTTTTCAAAATGCTGTGTCTGTTTTAAAGATCCTTTTCATGTTTCTGGTAGAATTTAATGTTCCATTCAAGTCTTTTTTTAATGAAAGTAGGAATGTTTTTATTTCTGTTAATTGAAATAGTTAAATATTTTCGATAATATTCTCAAGTTGTATTTTAAGACATACTTCTGATGTGGGTCAGATTAGAAGATTGCCAGTGATTTGTTTTTGTTTTTGTTTTTTATTTATATAACTTAAGTAATTCTGAGTAACACAGATTCTCAGGGACAGTAAAAGAAATATTTTATGTTCTCTTTATTTTTAATAAAATTTTTGCATGAACATTTATTTGTCAAGTCAGTCTCCTCACACCTTCCTACTCCGGGTATGGTAAACTGAGATGTCAAATAAACCATTAAAAACGAAACAGTATTTGAGGTGTGTGACTATTTAAGACTATTTTTGGTTTTTACTTAATAAGATTAATAAAAATTATTAAGCACTCTCAGTATTTTTGTTGCATTGGCTACTGGGCATCCTGGTAAATCATGCAGACATAGTCTTTATTTTCATAGATTTATAGTCTTATAGGGGTCTCAGAGAATAAAAAAGCAAAAGAAAACAAAAACACCATACTTAGAATTCATGACAGGTGTTATAAAGGGGAAAATAGTGGAACATTAGAGAATAATGAGGAGACCAACTTTTGACAAGATGGTCAGGATAAGCACTCTGAAGCAGTGACATAGAAACAAACATGTAAAGGATTGGAAGGAGTCAGCTGTGAGAATAGCTAGGTGTCTTAGTTCAGGCCACTTTAATAAAGTTCCACAGGCTGGATGGCTTATAAACAACAGAAATTTATGTCTCACTGTTTTGGGGGCAGTAAGTCTGAGATTAGGAAGTCAGCATTGTTGGGTTCTGGTGTGAGGCCTTCTTCTAAGTTGCAGATTGCCATCTTCTTGTTGTATCCTTACATGGTGCAAATAGGGCAAGAGAGCTTTCTGGCAACTTCTTTATAAGGACATTAATCCCATTTGTGAGTACTCTACCTTCATGACCTTCTGAAAACCCTGGCTCCTATCTATCCCTGCCTCCAATGCTATCACATTGTGGGTTAGGATTTCAACGTATGAATTTGTGGGGGAATCATTCAGTCCACTGTACTAGGGGATGGACAGGGTAGGAGAATTAAGGCAGTTTGAGGAAACAGTCTATAAAAAGAACTTTAGGTATAAAACATCTTGGCATGTTCAAGGAATTGAAAAGAGGGACTCTATAGTTGAAATATAATGGGTGAAGTTGAGACTAGACTGGGTTTTATGAGGTTGTGGAAGTAGGGGCCTGATCACACACATCTTGTAAGCTTAGTAAGTAATTTATTTTTTATTCATAGTGCAAGGGATTTTTATTCAAAGTGCAATGAGTAGGCAGTTAGGAACAGTGACATGATCCAATTTTTTAAAATGTTTATTCATTTATTTTGAGAGAGAGCATGTGCACATGCGTTAGTGGGGGAGGGACAGGGAGAGAGTGGGAGAGAGAATCCCAAGCAGCCTCTGCACTGTCAGCGCAGAGCCCGATGTGGAGCTGGATCCCATGAACTGTGAGATCATGACCTGAGCATAAACCAAGAGTCAGACTGTTAACCCACTGGGCCACCCAGGCACCCTGAGATGATCCAATTTTTGTCTGTTGTGTGAATAATGTATGGGGAGAGGGGAAATAGTAATCTAGGTAAGAAATGATGATGTCTTGAGTAGAGGCAATAAAGATTGGATGGATTCAAGATATATTTAGGAGACAGAGATGACAGGACATATTGAGGAACTGAACATGGGACAGAGAGGAAACATAATTGATGTCCATATTTCTAACTTGTTAGGTTTTACAGTCAGCAAGTAAAGCAGTGTGTGCCTACCATGTTACTTTTTATTTGTATTCTTGGTTTCATAAAATGAATAAGACTTTCAAATACACAATTTAGGAGAGGTGTTTTAGTCCATTTGGTTTCCTATAACAAAAATACCATAGACTGGGAAGCTTATAAATGGCAGTCATTTGTTTCTTATCATTATGAAGGCTAGAAAGTTCAAAATCAAGGTGCTGGCAGATTCAATGTCTGATGAGGACTTGTTTCCTTGTTTATAGACAGCCATCTTCTTGCTGTGTGCTCACAAGTCAGAAGGGCCAAAGGAGCTCTCTGTGGTCTCTTTTATAAGGGCAGTAACTCTTCATGAGTACTCCATCCCCATGACCTAATCACCTCTCAAAGGTTCACCTCCTAATACCAATCACATTGGGGGTTAGGATTTGAACCTATAAATTTTGTGAAGTACGAACATTCAGTCTGTAGGAAAATGTATAGAGACTTATGGCTGGAATGTAGAGAACTGATAAAACATCCCTGAAAATATGGCATAAATTAATAAAAATGCTTTATTCTAAAGTTTATTTTGAGAGAGCACATGCACACACGCAAGTTGGGGAGGGTCAGAGAGAGAGGGGGACAGAAGATCCAAAGTGGGCTCCACACTGACAGTAGAGAGCCCAGTGTGGGGTTCGAACTCACGAACCCATGAAATCATGACCTGAGCCAAAGTCAGATGCTTAACTGACAGAGCCATCCAGGCACCCTCAAAATGATCTACTTACAAGGTTAATGAAACACATTTGTTGCTTAAAAGACATTGTTTATCCTAGGTACTTATTAAGTATTTGTTGAATTAATGAATATATTTCCAGACATTCCCAATGCTCTTTATTCTTTCTGAAAATCTGAGTTTCCCTTTAGTATCATTTTTCGTCAGCCCAAAGAAATTCTTTTAGCATTTTGTGTGCAGGTCTGCTGGCCCTAAGGCTTTGTTCCTTTTGTTGTTTTTGTTGTTACCCTTCCCCCCCCCCCCCTGAATCTTTTTTTTTTTTTTCCTTTCGTCCAGATTCCATAATTTTATTGGTCTATTTTCAAGGGCACTGAATTTTTTTACTCATTCATCTTCATTTGCTGTTAAGCCCATCCATTGAATTTTAAATTTTAGATATTTTATTTTTCAGGCTAAGATTTCTATTTGGTTATTTTTAAAGTTTCCATTGCTCTATTAAGGTTTCTTTTTATTTGTTATGTTTTTATATTTTTCTGTATCATTGAGCAGAGTCCTAATACTTGCTTGAAAGTCTTTATCTACTAATTGTAACATATGAGCAATATGCACTTAGTCCTCCTTTCTGGATTTTTTTTTTGTCTGTTAAAGAATTTTGGATTGCATCCTGGACATTGTGAATATGAAGTTGTGGGGTCTCTGAATTCTGTTATATTCCTTCAAAAAGTATTGATACATGTGTTTAGCAGGCAATTAATTAACCTGATTGGACTCAAATTCTAAGCTCTGTCTCTTGGGTGGTAGTCTTAATTCAGTTCTTTTATCCTTAGTTAAGCTTCTTACAGTTTACTCCTTGCATATGTGCTTCAGAAGTGAGCCAGAAAATTGTAGAGTTTGTACCTGGATTTTATGTTTTTCCTTCTCTAGCTGTCTTCTTTCTGAGATTCCTCTTTTCAACATCTGTGGTCTCCCTGAACTCTGTGTTCTAGTTCTTGAAGACAATGAGGTTGTGAGGTTTTTATATGAAGTTTTAGGTACCCCCTATGGTGCTAACTGGACCTGCCCTTAGGAAAAAGCTCTAAATGAGAAATTCACCCAATACTACTCTCTTCCAGCTATTGACTTGCCTCCAGTATTTGCCTTCTTTTGGTCACTCTTCAGTGTCTTTAGGTAGTTGACTTTTGTATTTTGTTTACAATTTATGGTTATTTGTGTGAGGATTGATCTGGTAGGTGCTTACCTAGCTGTACCAGAAGCTGAACTTTGCCTTGTTCCTTTTTGTATTGGGAAAGTCCTTTCAGTATTAAGTTCCCTACTGTAGATATCAGGTTTTGGACATATCATGTGCTAATTAATTAGTTAAGTCATTGCCATTTTGAATATTGTTTTTATAAATTTCCTGATTCAAAGAGAAAAGTCACACTTCCTGATCTTAAAATGGAAATCTTAAAATTCTAATGGAGAAGATAATCAGGTAAACAGAAAATAAGTGAAAGGAGACATGATAGAGGCATAAACAAGATACTAGGAAGAGCACAGAGAAAGGGAACCCTAACCTGATCCGGTAGTGAGGAGAGGAGACACAGAAGACTTTTTAGAGGATAGGATTTCTGTGTTGTATCTATAAGAAATCAGGGTGTTCTAGTTGAAAAATGGAATAAGTGACTTCCTAGGAAGAAGAAAGAGCATAGGTAAATATGTGGGGGCCTAAAATGAATAACTTTTAGAAGAATTGCAGGTGGTTTTGGTATGGCCTCAGTTATGGAGTAATATAAGGATGTGGGAAAATACAAAGCCAGTGAGATTGGGCTGGAGCCAGATCTTGAAGGGCCTTGAATGTCATGCCAAGGACTTTGGACTTTATAGGTAGTGGGAGGCCATTGACATGTTTTAAATGTGGATGTGACATCATCAAATTTACATGTTTTATAATGATTATTTTGGCATTTGTGCACAGAAGGGGGAAAATTGGGGGTACGGATACAACTTAAGGCAAGAAATTATGAAAGCTAAGAGAGTGGTAGTAAAGAGGAGGGAATGAATTCAAGTGAGAACTTAGGAGAAGAAACAGTGGGTTTTGGTAACAGATGTGTTGTGTGTGTTGTGTTAAAGGATAAGGAGAAGTCTGGAATGATTACCAGTTATCTTTACTCTTAGAGAATATTATAAAATACGGTAACATCTCTCTTGGCTCAGTTTTTTCCCCTTATAAATATTATCAGGAAGCAGTGATATATGTTGGCCTCTGGTAGAGGCATCACTGTTTCTGACTTGTAGCAGTGAGCATTTTGTTGTTTTACAGTGATGTTACTTTCAGAGTTATAAATAGAAGAAACCATATAAACTTGTCAGTAGTTGTTTCATTTGCTTGTTATTTTAAGTATATAATCATGAATTTTACTAATTTTTTCTCATATGTATTAATAACTTATTGTTAGTTGTTTTTTTAATTAAAAGGTTTTTAAAATATTTATTTTGAGAGAGAAAGTGCTGAGCAGGGTAAAGGCAGAGAGAGAGAGAGTGAGAAAGAGAGAGAGTGAGAAAGAGAGAATCCCAAGCAGGCTCCGTGCTGTCAGCACAGAGCCTGATGTGGGGCTTGATCTTACGAACTGTGAGATCATGACTTGAGCTGATATCAAGAGTCTGACGCTCAACCGATTGAGCCATGTAGTGCCCCTTGTTTTTTTTTTGTAAAGAAAACATTTAGGAAATAGAAGAATATAAAGCGAAAAGTCTCTTTTACCATGCCCACTCTCATTCCTGTTTTCTTAAACTGAAATGTCTTTTAGTTTTGTTTTGTTTTTGTTTTGTTGGTGGACACAAAATGGAGGAATGAATATATTGAATAAATTTAGATAGCATCGATTGGTTCTCCAATATGGAAAATGGGCAATTTAGTAAACTTAATAACTAACTTCTTCCTTTACTTCCTGATATGTTTGCTATGTTAATATTCTTAATCTAATTTATTTACATAATGTTATTAAACTTCAGTTTTTTGAATTATCAAAAGTATAGTGTCTGCTGATTACTTACTATGGAAGAATCTAAGAAATTAGAGTAAGTTGTACCTATCTTTAACTCCTGAACTATCTGTTGTGACTTTTAGACTACTCATTTAGACGTTAGTTTGCTTACAAATTTAAATGTTAGCTTTTTCCTAAGATAAATTTTATTTCTTATCTCTTAGCTTTCTACTTTTTAATCCTTTAAAAAGTTCTTATTTTGGGGTGCCTGGGTGGTTCAGTCAGTTAAGTGGCCAACTTTGGCTCAGGTCATGATCTCATGGTTCATGGGTTCAAGTCCTGCTGTCGGGCTCTGTGTTGACAGCTCAGAGCTTGGAGCCTGCTTTGGATTCTGTGTCTCCCTCTCTCTCTGCTCCTCCCCCACTTGCTTTCTGTTTCTGTCTCTCAAAAATAAATAAACATTAAAAAAATTTTTTTAAGTTCTTATTTTGAGCCTATTTTTCCACATTCCTTAAGTTGTATAACTCTAATCAGACACTATGTAATAAGGATTAGAACAATCTATAATGGGAAGATTTCTCAGTTCCATTAGAAGAAATAGGAGGGGAGGATGGGAGAATCATGATTATGGTCTTCATACAGCTTTTTATATATTAAGGAAGGAATAGACTTATTCTTTGTAATTAGAGGTGACATCAACTGGTGAGAATACTTGGAGAAGATTTTGACTCATTGTAATGAAAAACAAAGTTTTAAGATAATTTGGATATTTTCAACAATAGAATGAAATCTCTCAACCCCTTTTAACATCTTTTTTCCCTTTTCTAGTTAGAATTCCATAGCTATTTATTGTAACTTTTGTTCTTATCTACCCTCAGGTGCCTTATTCTCCTTATTGTCTCAATCGAATACTCCCAGCATTGAATGAACCTAACAATTCTTTGGTTCTCTTATGTTTTAAAACAGCCAAATACTGCTGGAGATTACACCAACTGTTGGACTTTTCTCCCTTAAAAATTTGGAATAAGATATTATGGAAGTACAGAAAAGGAACACTTAGTCTTGGGACACAAGTGTCAGGAAACATTTCTAAAGAGATGACACTTGAAGTTAATCTTGTAAAATATGTAAGAACTAGGGGCACCTGGGTGGCTCAGTTGGTTGAGTGTCCAACTTCGGCGCAGGTCATGATCTCGCAGTTTGTGAGTTCAAGTCCTGCATTGGGCTCTGTGCTGACAGCTCGGAGCCTGGAGCCTGCTTTGGATTCTGTGTCTCCCTCTCTCTGCCCCTCCCCTGCTCATGCTCTGTCTCTCCCTGTCTCTCAAAGATGAATAAATGTTGAAAAAAAAATAAAAAAAAGAATTAACTTGATGATGTGAGAAAAGGAGATAGAATTGAAGAGGCATTTCTGGCAGAAGGGATAATATATTCAAAGGCAGATAGATGAATTTGAATGGACCTACTCATTTGGGGTGCTATACATAGGTTGTTGAAACTAGAGTGCTCGTAAGGAAGGGTATGGATGAGAGTTAAGTGAGATTCAGATCATTAGGAATTTGATCGTTATCCTGACTGTGATGAGAAGTCAGTTAACTGGACAAATTCTGGCAGGATTGAGGAAAATAATTTGGAATGAAGTCAGGGAGAACAGCTAAGAAGTTATTACAGTAGTCCATGCAAGAAACAAGGAGGACCCAAAACAAAACCATTGTAGTAGGCATGGGAGAATATTGAATTTCAAAATCCTAAGAGGTACATGGTTTTGTTACTGATGCAGTTAACAATGATGCCTTCTTTTTTATTGCAGGCCAGATGATACATAAAGAGATTCCTACAAGACGGTATTTACCTTAGTTTGGAATCTACTTTTCAGTAAGGCAGGTGCAGGAAACTGCATTATTAATAGGTCAAAACTCAGTATGTCTCTTGGAAAATATATTTTTAAAATGATAGTGAGAAATGTGACTTTCAGAGTGAGAGTATTTAATAGTCTTCCTGACCAGTATAGTCTTTGTCTATTGGCTACTTTGTTTCTAGACATGATTTAGGTTCTACCCTTCAGATACATTTTGATTTGGAACTGAACCAAGCTGAGATAGAGGTAGGAGTGGGTTTGAATTTTGTTGGCATGGATTGTGAGATAGAATGGTTCCGAGCTAACAGTTTGTGTAGTAGCTTTATAATTAAGTGGGTGGCTTTCTATTTCTGCAGCAGCTTCCTTGTTTGCCAGCTTCCTCCTCCAGTGATGGTGACAGCTTTCCTGATTGTGGCTGAGGTAGAATAGTTCTGTAGGCTAGGAGTTGTTTCTGGGAGCTCATTCATTCTAGATAGAACCTGCCTTTCCATTTTTCCAGTGATTTTGTTCTCCATATGATTCATGTATTAAATCCCTTTTTGCTTAAACTACTTAGAATGGGATTCTGATCCTTGACCAATACAGTAATTGGTACCAAAAATGTTACAGGCAACAGATCCTCAAGAAATATGGGGTGACGGGGGAGGATCATTTGTAATTACTCCTTGGTGCGTAGTGGTAAAAATTACTTGTTTTCACCAGCAGTCACCTGAATGAAGGCAGAGCTTTGGTGGACTGAGTGGTGATGTATTCTAGGAGACAAAGAAATATAAAGATTTTGGGAGGATTGGCTATTTTTAACTCCTCTACAGACTTTAAAGCAGTGGTTCTCAACCTATGGTGATTTTGCCCTCCAGGGACTATTTAGCAATGTGTGGAGACATTTTGGATTATTACAACTGGGGGAGGAGGGTGCTGTTGGTATTTAGTGGGTGGAGACTAGGGATGCTGCTGTCCAGGACTTCCTCCTCTCCACCAAAGCAACAAAGTTATCTGGCCCACAATGTCAATAGTGCTGAGCTCAAGAAACTCTGATTTAAGGCAAATGGCATGGGTGGCAGAGTTTTAAAGTCTTGGCTGAAGTTATGGTTAGAGAACAAAAGAGTTTTGTGATTGGCTTAAAAGAACCTTTTACATCTTATGACTCCAGGGCTGTCAGAGCCAAAATCAGGTGGAGGGTCTGATCCAACAGGCTGTTGAACTTACAGTATAGGTTGAATCCACAGCTTAATCAGGCTTCTTAGGTGTAAATTGGGGGCATTGTTTGGGATAGAGTGAGATTCCAAGAATTGGAATGGTGACACTTTGAGTATTTGGATTGACTTCAGGTTTTTTGTTTTGTTTTGTTTAGGTATTCTTAATCTGTAATATTTACTGAGCCTCCCTTGCCAGCAGAAGCAACCTCTCTTTCCTTGACTATACCTTGTAGAGCCAAGGCTGTTCTCATTCCTATCCCAACCATCTCACAGTCTCTGGACCTATTGCTAGAGTCAGATCCCAGAAAGTCCAAGGGGCCAATTTCAAACTTAAAGACAAATTTTATGCATCAAAAGAATTGCCAATATTTTACTCATTTATATTAGCAAAAACCTAGGAAATAGATGTAAATTTGGATTTTGAGGGTGCTAGACGAGGAAAGGAGGAATGTAATTTTAGTTTGAGTTGAATTTATTAATGTAGGTTCACTTAATGAGAGATTTCAGATTTGGTGATTGCTCAGGCAGCAAGGACTGATTCTAATTGCTTGTTTGGCTGACTAAAACCTTGATTCAGTAGCAACCTACACTGAATAGAGTTGAGATGCCAGAGTTGGGGAATCAGGAATGTGGGGTGAATTTATTATGTTTAGCTGTCTTCCTTAATCTCTAATTTTGTCCCCCAAGGTGGATATTGTCTACTATCTTTAAGAAATTAAAGTGATGAAGGGAATGTCACATCCTTAGAAAGTGCTATAGTGGCTATTTTGTCTAGCCTTGGTATGAACATGAGAGATGCTGTTATAAGATGGGCCCTCTGAATTCAGTGGGATCCTGGAATGGCAGAGGCAAGTGACAACTTAACCATCATAGGCAAGGTGGGCATGGTTATCATTGTAGACAAATTGATCAAGGAGTCCCTAAGACTGCCATGTAGAGGTGGCTCACTGAAGTACCTTCCATTGAGGCAGAACTTTTCTTTTTTTGGGGTGGGGGGAGTGATATCACAAGTAGGTATAGTTAATTTTCTTCATAGCTTTCCCTAAAAAAAGAGACTTTTGGCCATTTATGAGTATAACTGTGGACCAGGAAGGGGAAAATACTCAAACCTTTCAGGGGTTATTGGAACCTGAGCTAAAGCTAATTCCTAGTGATTCAGGATACCACCCTGTCTCACCAGGCAGAGTGGGAGCTTTATGGAAATCAGAAATGGAATGAAGCTTTGGTGTGAAACTATTTCATAGTAGGCCTGGTGAGTCTTATGAATTCATCCTGTGGTTATATCTTGTTTCTTAGTACATATCTGGAATAAATGTGTTTGACAGCTGGGAGGATTCCCAAATTGGCTTCCATGTCTACGGGTTAAGAGCCTACCCATTGTAGGAAGAGCCAACTTTAACCCCCTGGAGCTCTCTCTTTCTACCAAGATAATAAGCCAAAAGCAGTCTCACATCCCGAATTACAGAGATTGTGCCACATTAAAGACTTGAAAGATTCAGGAGTGGAAAGGTTCAGGCTGCATTTAATACTTGTTTTGCCTGTGTGGAAGACAGATCCTGGAGAATGATGGTGTGTGATCATAAGCTGCTTCCACCACTCTAGTGGTATTTGGTTCTCCATATGTGATCTGTTTATTAGAAACAGACCCTGACACCTGGTGATTAAGTATTGCTCTGTCAAAGGCCTTTCATCATATACACACGCACACACACACTGTCTTTTTCTCTCTCATAACAGAAAATATTAGAAATAGCCAACAATGTAGTACAGTGTCACCATATTACCTCCATGGTTACATCAGCTTTTTAGCTCTGTGCCATAGTTTAGTGTATAGGGATTTTGTTCATCTCACAATCTCAGAGTACGTTCCACTGGTACTATACAGTGATAATATCATGCTATTTGACAATACTCTGTGATAGAAAACCAGCAGACACCCTAGATCCTTTGTAAAGGACCCAGATGATGGGTATATGAAATACATAGAAATTTTTAGGATCTGACACCTTCATGAAGTTTCTGAGATTATAGTGTTTTGGGATATGTTGAGATGTCCCTTCTGAAATAGAAGAAAAGCTACTACATCTTATATTCCCTGATACCAAAAGGATTGCAGTAACTGGTGGGTCTCTTTGGATTTGGAGTCAGAATGTACTACATATAAGTATACTGTTATAACCCCTTTATTGAGTAATTTGTAAAGCTGTCGTTTGGTTTCTATATGGAGCTTGTTGTAAGCTCTGAAAGGAGAATCACAGTAAGGGCCCTTTGATTTTGGAGCTAAGCTACATCTCCTTTGGCAAGCAAATATTCTACTTTGGAAAAAAACTTGCTGTTATTTCTGACAGGGAATGAATATCCAAATACTGGTTATCAGTGACATGAACTACATATACGCAGGGCATGTCTAGCAAGCAGCATTCCATCATCAAAAGAAGTGGTATATCTAGGATTGGGCAAGATGCGGGTACTGAAAGCACATGTATGTCACACAAGCAAAAGGCTCTTTATGTACTGCAACCTCTCATAACCCTACACCCATAGTTTCATCCCTGGGGAGTTCCCCATATGCCTGGTTGACAGATGGTTCTGTATAATGTGTTGGCACTTTGTCTGACTGACTCATGGGCAGACTGGTAGAAACTACCAGTTGCTTCCTATTTTTTTCTCTTTCTTCAGAAACAAAACTGTGTTTTTTCATTTTCATTTTTATTTTTTTTTAGCAGTATAATTACTTAACTAAGTATAATAACTAAGACTCCCTTTTGGTTGGGCATGACTATGCGGCTAGGGTTTAGCCAGTGATAATATAAGTGATATTATTCTTCTAGGAATTCTCCTTAATCTGTGCCTTTCTTTCTTCTCAATTTCTACTTGAAGCATGGATGTGTTATTTGGAGCTCTAACAGACATACTAAACTATGGCAGTGAAGGGCAAACCCTGTAGACGGTAGAGTGGTGAACCAAAAGAAGCTGGATTCCTGAGATCATAGATCTGTCAGTCCTGGATTCCTACTTCTAGAGTTTTTTTTTTTTTTTTTTTTTTTTTTTTTTAATGTTTATTTATTTATTTTGAGGGAGAGAGTGAGAGTAGAGGAGGGGCAGAGAGAGAGGGAGAGAGAGAATCTGAAGCAGGCTCTGAGCTGTCAGCACAGAGCCCAATGCAGGGCTTGATCTCACAACCACAAGATCGTGACCTGAGCTGAAATCAAGTGTCGGATGCTTAACTGACTGAGCCACCCAGTTGCCCCTTTTAGAGTTCTTTTATATGAAATGAAGGAGGCCTCTATCTTATTTAAATCGCTGATATTGTATTTTTTCTGTCATGTGCTAGTGAACCTAATTGTAACTGAGACACTGAATGCCTGGATGGATAAGGTGCCGCTCTTTGAGACAGGGAATGGAGGAGAAGATACAGGTTTTACAGAAAAGATAGAAAATCCCATTTGGGTCTTGATTAATTCGCTCTGCCTGTAGAAGTGCTCAGTAAGGAGTATAGATGGATGACACTGGGAGCTTGAGAAAGGTGCTCTTTTATTGTAGGAGAAGGCAGTGTTTGTTTTCAGGAGAGTCTCAAGCAAAACAACCTGCAGTAAAGTATATTGTATCCAGTCTTAGAATTTGGTTTTTGTTTTGCAGGATGGGAAGTCTGATTTTTAAGAAGAGTTGAGCAGAAAATATAAGGCTTGAATTATCTATGCTGTAGTTCTGCTCAAAGGTGAGCTTTGAGTTGGAAGTTAAGAGATGCAAAAGAATATGGATTTGTGAAGGGGAGACCATTGTAGGTGAGGGACATGTTTAATATATTTGGGAAGAAGATATCTGGTATCTGTATTTGTTGAAAGGCCTGGTTGATTTGTAAGGCACAGGTGGCTAGAGATAATTTAAAACATGGAGATTTTTCTGCCTTCTCTTTTGTTGACTTAGGGTCAGGGAAGCCATTGATAGGGACATGTTGAAAGAGTTGTAATCAGAAAGGTGTATCATGCTTGGTTGCATTGTGCAACAAATAGGAATATCTATTTTGAGAATGATGAACACGGTGACCTTTGCTGTTGTTCGATCAGTAACTTTTCTCCCTAGTTTAAAAATGTTCTATTTAAAAATTCTTATACTAAAACTAGGTACCTGTCATATAGTAATCTTGTTTTCAATAGGAGGGAAATTTAAAAAGCACAAAGTGATACAGCAAGTCATAGTAGAGAAGAATTGTGTTAAATTTGCTATTCTCTTTTCATTCTAAAAGGGTTAATATGTTTTAGATTCTGCTAACTAATATGTGTTGTTAAGCTGTTTCTAAGACATTTGGAATTCTCACGTGGGAGTATTTTTTTCTGCTGTACTATGAACAGAGGCTAAATATTCTGTATATAATGGTAATACATTTCTAAAATACTTTGAAAGGCACAGATATACAATTATACTGCAGAATTTTTTTTAAAAGTTGCTTCTTTTTCTCTTCTCCCTATTTCCCTCTACAGAAGAAAGAAGTTCTTTCTTCTTCTACCTCTCTTTCATTTGCCAGGTTGCTATTTTTTCAGTATTATGAAATAAGCATGTCTTTGTAATCTTGAGTTTGGTTTAAGATAACTTTAACCGGTGCAGAAAGGTCTTTTATTCTATATCATACAAAATAACAATAGGCAGTAGCCTGGAGTTCTTTGCCAGAAGACAAATTATTGAGGTTTAGTTTAAATTCATATAGTTGAAATGAGTATAGTTTTCCTAGGAAGGTAATCTATCTGGAAGAGACTTTTTTGTCTACAAGCATGGTTTTATGCCCTCTAGTGGTAACATGTGTATATTTCACATTTTCTGATATTTGTTCATCATGTATAGAATTTTAGAGCCAGAAGAGACCTAAGATCATTTTTTGGTGGTAGACCAAGGTTCAGAGAAATTAGAGAGTTTGCTTAAGGTTGCTAGTTAGAGATAAAGCTAAGACAGGCCTGAGATCTCTTGATAATCTTTTTTTTTTTTTTTTTTTAACAAAACTTAATGGTGTAATCTGTGAGGACTTTCTAAGATTATTTATTGGAAGATATTTATATTTTGGGTTTTTTCCTGTTTATTCATATTACTGTTGATATCTTTAATGTACTAGTGTTTTGAGATAAGAGTGTTTTGGACTTAAAAGAGTGACTGACACAGAAAGGAAATGGAAAACATATTTACCTTTGAGAAGACACAGTAGTTGAAGGATTACTTGTGGGAGATGGTTGAACTTATATTTATCTTGTTACATTTAGTACAGAAAATATTAATGATTGTGTCTCTGGGCTAACCCTGGGATAGGCTAGTTCTTTCAGTAGGGAACAGGAGAGAGCCAGTGCCCTAGAACTGCATAGATTTACTAGGGTCATATACTAGGCTCAACATCTATGTTCTATGTTGAAAGAAGAGTTGGTTCTGGCAGTTCCCATTCATCCACCCTGTCAGGCAAGCAGTAAGCTTCAAGGACAGAGAAATTTTAAGTGATCCCAACGTTTGTTAGAAGAAGGCTACAGAGTGGATGATAGTGCCCTGAGAAGAGGTTTGGAGCCAGTTGATATCAGGACACCAGCCATTGATTGAGAAGCATTTGAGTATTAGATTTAGGATGACTGGGATTCACATTTGTAGTCTGCCACTCATTTATACAGTGTGACTTTGGAAATACTACCTGAAATGTAAGTTTATTTCGTTATGTGTAAAGTGGAGATTAGTATTTTGATTTCATAGGTAGTTAGGATTAAACGCCTCATGTGTAGTAACTGCACTTAAATGTTAGTTGGATCTGGATCTGAGGGTGACTGACCTGAGCAAAAACAAAACCACTGTTCTAGGGAGACTGGGATTTTGAACAACTATTTCCACATAAGAAAGAACTTTCTAATAATGTGGGAAGTAGTGATTTTGTTTTCACTTAGAGATGTTTAAGGCAGAGGATTAACAACTATTCGGGATTATTATAGAAAGTATTCAAACATTGAATTGTTATAATTTAATTTAATCATATGATTTATGAAACTCATAAGGAGAATGACAGTTTACTAGGGGCACTTGGGTGGCTCAGTCGGTTAAGGGTCCAACTTCGGCTCAGGTCACAATCTCATGGTTCATGGGTTCGAGCCCTGCATGGGGCTCTGTGCTGACAGCTCAGAGCCTGGAGCCTACTTCAGATTCTGTGTCTCCCTCTCTCTCTGCCCCTCCCCTGCTCTCTGTCTCTCAAAAATGAATAAAATGTTAAAAAAATTAAAAAAAAAGAAAATGACAGTTTACTGCAGGTACTTATATTTTTACTCTATTATTCTTTCAGCCTGATGCCTCAGTATTGCTTCTTTTAGCCCTTCCTTTCTCTTTGAATAACTTCCTTTTGCTGGTATTTAAGGTTAAGTCTGCTAGTGCCAAACTGTTTTAGTTTTTTTTTATGTGAAAACATCAGGATTTTCCCTTCATTCCTGAAGGATAGTTTTGCTGGAAATTGAATTCATAGTTGACAGTTTTTTCTTTCAGCTCTTGAAAAGTATTATGCCACTTCCTTCTGACCTCCATGATTTCTGGTGAAAAATTTGCTGTCATTCTTTTATTGTTATTGGTGTTATTCTAGTGGCAATGTAGTCTTTCTCTCCTGGCTTCTTTTAAGAACTTTTTCTTTTTAGTTTCCAGAAGTTTAATTATGAGGTGTCTTGGTGCAAATTTCTTTTGAGTTTATCCTGTTTGAGGTTCACTCATCTCCTTGAATTTTTTGTTGGCTTTGCCAGATTTGGGCATGTTTCAGCCATTATTATCTCTGAATACACTTTGTTCCACCCTCTCTTCTCCTTCCAACACTCCAGTGTTGTGAACACTAAATATTTTGTTATGGTCCCATGGGTCCTCTGAGACTCTGTTCTTTATGTTTTAGTTTATTTTCTCTGGTTCAGATTGGGTAAAGTCTACTGATTTATCCTAAATTTCAATAATTCTAACCTGTACAGTATCTAGTGTACTATTGACCCCATCCCCATCCATTGAGATTTTTATTTTGGTTATTTAGGTTTTTTTTTTTTTTTGAAGATTATTTATTTATTTTGGTGGGGTATTTTATTTTTTGGTTTTAGAATTTCCTTTTGATTTATGACTTCTCTTTCTTGCTGATATTTTCTAATTTTTCATATTCCAAGAGAATTTGTGATTGATTGTTGATGAATTTTTTGACAGTGCTTTAAAATCCTTGTTAGATATTCTAGTGTCTGATTCATGTCTGTGTTGACATCAGTTGATTGTCTTTTGTCATTCAGGTTTTGATTTTCCTGGCTCCTTATATGATGGGTGATTTTTTAAAATTATATCCTGGACATTTTGGCCGTTTAATTAGTCATTCTATTTGGATTTAGCACATGGAACATAGTCTAATTTTGTGAGTTGTTATTCTAGTGGCAGTTTAATTTTCAGAGCTTTTGCAGTGTTATTTTGGGCTTTTTGGTTTATGTGGTTCTCCATACTGGTTCATACTGGTGCTGCCTGCCATGGCAAAAGTGTTTCACAGGCTAGGATGTTTGATGTTTCTTGGTTGGGGAGATTAATCTCCCCACAGGGCCTAAAATGTTGAGTTGATTTTTTTTTCTTCTTTCAGTATCTTAAAGATGTGATTCTACTGTCTTCTGGCTTGCATTGTTTATAAGAAGTCTGCTGTCATTCTTATTTTTGTTACTCTGTATAGAATGTGTCTTTTTTATTTGGTTTTTAAGATTTTTGCTTTATATCTTTTTAAAGTAATTTAACTTTAAAGTAATTTGACATGCCTTGGTATAATTTTATTTATTATTATTATTATTATTATTATTATTGTATTTGGAGTTTGTTGAGCTTTGGTCACTGGATTTATAGTTTTCATCAAATTTAGAAAAATAAAATTTCATCAAATTAGGCTGTTATTACCTCAAATCTTTTTCATTTCCTTTCCCCTTTGGGGACTCCTGTTACATGCATATTAGGCCAATGAAAATTATTCCACAGCTCATTGATGCTCTGTTCATATTTTTTTTTCAGTCTGTCTCTGTGTTTCATTTTGGAGAGTTTCTATTGCTGTAACTTGTTCACTGATCTTTTTTTTCTGTAGTGTCTAATTTATTAATTTTATCCAGGGTATTCTTCATATCTATTCCTAAAAATATGCATCATAGTCATAATAACTTTGAATGTCCTTTTCTACTAATTTCATCTGTGTTGATTTGAAGTTTGTTTTGGTTGATTTTTCTTTTCATTATGGCTCATCTTTTTCTGCTTCTTTTCATGCCTGGTGGTCTTTGGCTAGATGTTAGACATTGTGAATTTTACTCTGTTGAGTGGTGAATATTTTTATGTTTTTGTACATAATCTTGAATTTTTCTGAGATGTAATTAAATTACTTGGAAATGGCTGATCGTTTTAAGTCTTGTTTTTCATTTTTTTTAAATTTTTTTTTTTAACGTTTATTTATTTTTGAGACAGAGAGAGACAGAGCATGAACGGGGGAGGGGCAGAGAGAGAGGGAGACACAGAATCGGAAGCAGGCTCCAGGCTCTGAGCCATCAGCCCAGAGCCCGACGCAGGGCTCAAACTCACGGACCGACTCCCTTCCCCCCCCCCCCCCCCAACCCTTGGCTGTTGAGAACACACATTGTTCCTGCCTTTTGTGAGCTCTGGAGAATCACTCTCTCTGTTCCTTTTATGTGGGTTGTTCCCTGGCCTCAGGTGGTACTAATCAAGTATTTAGGGGAAGACTCAGGGAGGTCCTCTGTGGATCTCTGGACTTCTCTCTTCCTAGTAGTCTCTCTTCTCCTTGGTACTGTGCCCTGTGAACTCCAACCTTCTTGTCTTTTCTTGGCTTTCAACTCTCTATTGCTTCAGCTCAGGGAGACCACTGGACTCTGCTTGGATTCCTCCTTCCTGCAGTCTGGAAATGCTCACTAAGGAATAAGGTATAGCAATTGTCGGGTCCACTTAATTTTTTACTTTCTCTCAGGGTTCAGTGTCCTTTACTGCCTGATGTCAGTGTCTAAAAACCATTGTTTCACATATTTTTGTCTGGTTTTTAGTTGTTGCAGGTTGGTGGGTTAATTCAGTCTTTGTTATTCACATTTTGGATGATGTGGAAATCCCTAAATCAGTGATTTAGACAATTTTATTATGTAGCCAGTGGGAGAATCATTTAATGATTTTGATCAAGAGGGTTAGCATGATGACCTTTGACTTTGCAGAGCCTATTTACATACTGCCAGATGCTTGAACATGTTGGAGTGAAGAGAAACAGGAATCAGGGAGGTGATGAGGCTGCTGCTGTCATCCAGATGAAAGATGGTGAGAGTGTGAACTCCTAGGGTGATTGTGAGTGATGCTGGTGAGAGGGCACATTTGGTAGGTATTTGGAGATACAGACTTGAGAAGACTTTCTTTTAAAAATAGTGCTTTGCACCCATATAGTTTGTACAGTATTTCAGACTGCCTGTAGTTCTTTATTCATTGCTATTAGAGAAGACATTTTATTCAGTAAGAAGATGCAATCTCAAGAGCTTTACAAAATGCAAATCATATGTTTAGTTTTGATTTCAGTTTGTACTCTTCTATCTTTGATTTTTATTTTTTAAAAATTTACACCCAAGTTAGTTGGCATATAGTGCAATAATGATTTCAGGAATAGAATCCAGTGATTCATCTCCTACATATAACACCCAATGCTCATCCCAACAAGTGTCCTCCCTAATGCCCCTTGCCCATTTAGCCCACCGCCACTCACAACCCCTCCAGCAGTCCTCAGTTTGTTCTCTATATTTAAGAATCTCTTATGTTTTGTCCCCCCTCCCTGTTTTTATTTATTTAAAAAAATTTTTTTTAATGTTTATTTCTGAGACAGAGAGAGACAGAGCATGAGTGGGGAGGAGCAGAGAGAGAGAGGGAGACACAGAATGCGAAGCAGGCTCCAGGCTCTGAGCTGTCAGCACAGCGCCTGATGCGGGGCTCGAACTCACAAACTGTGAGATCATGACCTGAGCCAAAGTCGGTTGCTCAACTGACTGAGCCACCCGGGCGCCCTGCCCTCCCTGTTTTTATATTATTTTTGCTTCCCTTCCCTTATGTTCATTTGTTTTGTGTCTTAAATTCCACATATGAGTGAAATCATATGATATTTGTCTTTCTCTGACTAAATCTATTTTTCTTAATCTTGACATTTATTCTCTAAATCATTGAATTTATACATTATCAATGAATTTTGAGTTTAATGGAGACTGAGGTTGTGTGGCTATTGTCGATTTATTATTTTTAATGGTATACTTTGTTCTCTATGTATTCTGTTCAGTTTTAAATGCATTCTTTTTCACTTCTGTAAAAGCCCCAGGGCTCTTGGCTAAGTTTAACTCTGGAAAAAAAATAGTTTGTGTGTTCTAAATAAACCTATTGAATAATAGGAGATTATTCTGGAAAAATCAGAAAATCACATTACATTCCTACCTAAATTTTTGAATAACCACAAAAGGCTTGTTTCAGTTGAAATAAACAGACTTCTTTGATTAAATACTAAATGGATCAAATATGAAAGCTTTTTGTGGAATGATTTCCTGCATGCTTTCATTTCAGTTAATGAACAGTATTCCTTTTCCTTATCCTTTGAAAATTGGTCTTTACTGACACAACTAGATCTACTTATTTTGATGAGTTTCAATTTTCTAGTTGATTATTTTAGCATTATAACACAAGTCTTCTGGTGAATAAGTAAATAATATTTAACAATTTTCATTTGCTAAAAAGCATATTTTGTAATTCAGGGATGGGAAGTTTGAGACCTACAAGTTGAATATGACCCTCATATTAATTTTACCTATTAACAGGTAAATTAAGTTTCTGTTGGTTAGCTTCTACCCTATTAAAGATGAATAAGTCAATTATATATACTTGGAAGGTCAGAATTTCTGATTTTCTGGCATTGTGCTTATGCTTTTGTCATTTACCCTGAGATGATATTCTCAGTGAAGGAGAGAATAGGTGGTGGCACAGTGCTGAAGTTCCAGGCAGATTGTTTTGGGATAGAATGCATTACAACTGTTACCAATGTCAGTAATGTGTATATAGTATGTTTTGACTGAGATGTTTTCCAAGTAGAAATTTTGACTCCAGTTGGTAGATTAAAACCTACTCCATAGGTAGATTAATCAGACCTATGCCAATATTAATGAAGTTTTTTGGAAAATATTTTCTGAAGAAACTTCTTGAACAATTTTTTAGTATAACACAAATAATTTCCATTTTTCAATTTTTGGTGTTTTTTTACTGAGATTGTTTTTATTGAGAATTTGTTAATACCCATTAAATTAAGTTAAGATAGTCACATTTTATGATATGTATATATATGATTTGATAGTTATATTTTATGATATGACATAATATATCCTAACTAAAATACAAAAACAAAAAAAGTGATATACAGTGGGTAATAGAGGTAGGATGTAGAAAGTGAATGTGCTGTGCTGACTAAAGAAATTTCACAGAGATGAAGCTTGAGTCTGAAATACCTTTGTACAGATACGTGCTAGTATCAAACATTGTTTTAAAAAAAGATTTATGTATTTTGGGGCACCTGGATGGCTCAGTATCTGACTTTTGATTTTGGCTCAGGTCATGATCTCGTGGTTTGTGAGTCTGAGCCCCACATCGGGCTCTGCACTGATGGTGCAGAACCTGCTTGGGATTCTCTTTCCCTCTCTTTCTCACCCTCCCCCCTCTCCCACAAATAAATAAATAAGCTTAAAAAATTAAAAAAAAAGATTTACATGTTTTATTCAAAAGTAACTTCAATAAATCAAGAGTCCTGCGGTCACCAGAAGACCAATACGAAGCTTCACTGTTAGTGGTCCAGTTATCAAGAGCAGCCATTCTCTACAATGTATCAGTTAGATAAGCCCAATCTCAAATATTATATTCAGCTTGGAGTACTACTCAGACAAACTGGCACATACTCATTTTGTTATAATCATCATGGTTATCATCATCATCAACAACATTTACATATAGCGTTTACCATCTGCCAAACACTTGTTGACATACATTACATATTTATTAATTTCTTTTTTTTTTTTTTTCCACAAGAACTCTAAGACATAGGTAATAGTATCACTTTTTAATGATGGGGAAAAAATGAAGCACGGAGAGGTAATGTGATTTTCCCAGGGCCACATAGCAAGTAAATATGGAACTAGATTAGGATGCAGGTAGTGTAGATCCTGAGTCCGTGTTCTTTTCTTTTTTTTTTTTTAAAGTTTATTTATTTTGAGAGGGAGAGAGAGAGAGAGAATATGAGCATGTGTGAGACAGGGAGGGGCAGAGGGAGAGGGAGATAGAGAATCTTAAGCAGGCTCCATGTCCAGCATGGAACCCAACGTGGGGTTTGATCGCATGACCCTGGGATCATGACCTGAGCTGAAATCAAGAGTTAGATGCTTAACTGACTAAGCCATCCAGGTGCCCCTGAATCCATGTTCTTAACCATGTAAAATAATATCAAATTGGGATCCATGGGATAAATTGGAAATATTTAGAGTTGATAAGATTGGGCCAATGGAGAGAGGCATAGAGAAGGAGGCAGGGGACAAGATTTTTGTTAGCTCTATTCAAAGATTTGAAAGACTGTCAAGTAGAAATGGGACTGAATTTATCCTGTATCCCAAGAATGTTGACTGTGACCAACAGGTAGCTATTCTAGCAAAACAGATTTTTTCTCAAGTTTTCTTTCATGTCAGCAAATCAAATACCTGTTAATATAATGAAGTATTTATTACCAAATGTTTCAGTTTTCTAGGGGTGCTATAACAAAGTATTACAAATTAGAGGTACCTTAAAACAACAGAAATTTATTCTTTTACTGTTCTTGAGACGAGAAGACTGAAATGAAGGTGTAGGCAAGGTTGGTGGTTGCCTGCAATCCTTGGCATTCTTTGACTAACACCTGCAACTCTATAGTCTCTGCTTGTGTCTTCACATGGTGTTTTCCCTGTGTGTTTATCTATGTCTCCGTTTATTATTACCAGGACACTTGTCATTGGATTAGGGCCTACCCTAATCCAGTATGACCTCATCTTAACTAATTATATCGTCTAAGACTGTATTTCCAAATAAGGTTTCATCCTCAGGTTTCAGGTAGACATGAATCTTTGGGATACAGTATTTAACCTAGTAAACCTAAAAACTCAATACATTTCCTGTCTTCTGGGGGTTTAGAAGAGTTTTATTTTATTTTATTTATTTATTTTTTTTGGCATTTCAAAATATTATTTATTTAATTTTTTTTAATATGTGAAATTTATTGTCAAATTGGTTTCCATATAACACCCAGTGCTCATCCCAAAAGATGCCCTCTTTAATGCCCATCACCTACCCTCCCTTCTCTCCCACCCCCCATCAACCCTCAGTTTGTTCTCAGTTTTTAAGAGTCTCTTATGCTTTGGCTCTCTCCCACTCTAACCTCTTTTTTTTTTTTTTCCTTCCCCTCCCCCATGGGTTTCTGTTAAGTTTCTCAGGATCCACATAAGAGTGAAAACATATGGTATCTGTCTTTCTCTGTATGGCTTATTTCACTTAGCATCACACTCTCCAGTTCCATCCACATTGCTACAAAGGACCATATTTCATTCTTAGAAAGAGTTTTAAATTATTCAAATTCATCTAAAGATATATATTTTGTGTTGAAAAACCAAAAGTTACATATAGAGAGAACCAGAAAAGAGAGAGAAAAATAACTATTCTTAGATTTAAACAGACACAATTATCTTCTCAGTTTTAATTCACATATTATATTTAGTGTCATTTTTGAAATAAAAGAATGTGATAGATTGATTATGATAATATAAATAGCATAATTAAATATTTTATATCTCAGTTTCTCAGAAAGATCTTCTGCTATGATAATCATCCAAAGATAAGATAGGCTGCCTTGAGATATTGCATATTTGTGTCACAATACCTATACAAACACAGACTAGAAGGGCAAATAGAGAAATATAGTGGAAATATAGAGAAAACTATTACAGGAGAAATGTATACACTATAGAAGAGTTATGCTAGGACTCTTTCATCCTTCCATAGATTATGATAGATTCCATTCAGTATAAGCAAAAAATTTTTTTTAATTGTCAAGTTAGCTAACATACAGTGTAGTCTTGGCTTCAGGAGTAGATTCTGGTGATTCATCACTTACATACAACATCCAGTGCTCATCCCAACAAGTGCCCTCCTCAGTGCTCATTACCCATTTTCCCCAATCCCTAAACTCCCACCACCATCACTGCTCAACTGAATCTCTTATGATTTACCTCCCTCTCTGATTGTATCTTATTTTTCCTTCCCTTCTCCTATGGTCTTCCATTAAGTTTCTCAAATTCCACATATGAGTGGAATCATATGATATCTGTCTTTCTCTGACTGACTTATTTCACTTAGTGTAATACCCTCCAATTCCATCATCCACGTTGCTGGAAATGGCAAGATTTCATTCTTTTTCATTGCAGAGTAGTATTCCATTGTGTGTGTTTGTGTGTGTGTGTGTGTTTGTGTACATATATATGTACATGTCTGCCTTTGGAGACAGGTCAAGAAGAAGTTGCTGTGGCTGAGGTCGAAGAGGTTGCTGCCTGTTTCTCCTTTAGGATTTTGATGGTTTCCTGTCTCACATTTAGGTCTTTTATCCCTTTTGAATTTATTTTTATGTATGGTATAAGACAGTGGTCCAGTTTCATTCTCCTGCATGTTGCTGTCCAGTTCTCCCAGCACCATTTGCTAAAGAGACCCTTTTTTTCCGTTGGATACTCTTTCTTGCTTTGTTGAAGATTATTTGGCAGTATTTTTGTGGGTCCATTTTTGGGTTCTCTATTCAATTCCATTGGTCTATGTGTCTGTTTTTGTGCCAATACCATACTGTCTTCGTGATTACAGCCTTGTAATACAGGCTAAAGTCTAGGATGGTATGCCTCCAGCTTTGGTTTTCTTTTTCAAGATAACTTTGGCTATTTGGAGTCTTTTGTGGTTCCATACAAATTTTAGGATTGTCCTAGCCCTATGAAGAATGTTGGTGCTAGTTTGATTGGGATTTCATTGAATGTGTAGACTGCTTTGGGTGTATTGACATTTTAACAATATTTGTTCTTCCAGTCCATGAATATGGGATGTGTTTCCATTTCTTTGTGTCTTCTTCAAATTTCTTTCATAAGCTTTCTATAGTTTTCAGTGTCTAGATTTTTCACCTCTTTGGTTAGATTTATTCCTAGGTATTTTATGGTTCTTGGTACAGTTGTAAATGGGATCGATTCCTTGATATCTCTTTCTGTTGTTTCATTATTGGTGTATAGGAACACAACCGATTTTTGTACATTGATTTTATATCCTGCGACTTTGCTGAATTCATGTGTCAATTCTAGCAGGTTTTTGGTGGAGTCTGTCAGGTTTTCCATGTAGAGTATCATGTCATCTGCAAAGAGTAAGGGTTTGACTTCTTTGCCAGTTTGGGTGTCTTTTATTTCATTTTGTTGTCTGATTGCTGAGGCTAGGGCTTCCAACACTATGCCAAACAACAGTGGTGAGAGGGGACGTCTCTGTTGTGTTCCTGATCTCAGGTGGAAAGCTCTCAGTTTTTCCCCATTAAGGATGATATTAACTGTGATCCTTTCACGGGTGGCTTTTATGATGTTAAGGTATGTTCCTTCTATGCAGACTTTCTTGAGGGTTTTTATTAAGAAATATACTGTATTTTGTCAAATGCTTTTTCTGCATCTATTGACAGGAGCATATAGTTCTTCTCCTTTCTTCAATTAATGCAGTGTATCACATTGATTGATTGTGAATATTAAACCAGCTCGGTAGCCCAGGAATGATCATGGTGAATAATTCTTTTAATATACTGTTGAATTCGATTTGCTAGTATCTTGTTAAGAATTTTTGCATCCATGTTCATCAGGGATATTGGCCTGTAATTCTTTTTAGTGGGGCTTTTGTCTGGTTTGGGAATCAAGGTAATGCTGGCTTCATAGAATGATTCTGGAAGCTTTTCTTCTGTTTCTACTTTTTGGAACAGCTTGAGAAGAATAGGTATTAACTTTGCTTTAAATGTCTGGTAGAATTCCCCTAGGAAGCCATCTAGCCCAGGACTCCTATTTGTTGGGAGATTTTTGATAACTGATTCAGTTTCTTCTCTGGTTATGGATTTGTTCAAATTTTCTGTTTCTTCTCTTTCAAATTTTGGTAGTGTGTGATGTCTCTAGGAATTTGTCCATTTCTTCTAGGTTGTCCATTTTGTTGGCATGTAATTTTTCATAGTATTCTCTAATAATTGTTTGTATTTCCATGGTATTGGTTGTGATCTCTTCTTTTTTCATTTGTGATTTTATCAATTGGGTCCTCTCTCTTTCCTTTTTGAGAAGTCTGGCTAGGGGTTTATCAATTTGTTTATTCTTTCAAAAAACCAGCTCTTACATTCATTGATCTGTTCTACTGTTTGTTTTGGATTCTATATTGTTTAATTCTGCTGTAATCTTTATTTTTTCTCTTCTTCTACTGGCTTTGGGCTTTCTTTGCTACTGCCTTTATAATTCTTTTAGGTGTGAGGTTAAGTTGTGTATTTGGGACCTTTCTTGCTTCTTGTGATAGGCCTGAATTGCAATGTATTTTCCTCTTAGGACTGCTCTTGCTGTATCCCAAAGGGTTTGGACTGTCGTGGTTTCATTTTCATTTGCTTCCGTATATTTTTTAAATTTTTTTAAATTTCCTGGTTGACCCATTCATTCTTTAGCAGGATGTTCTTTAACCTCCATGTATTTGGGGGCTTTCCAAATGTTTTCTTGTGTTTGATTTCAAGTTTAATAGCGTTGTGATCTGAAAATATGCATGGTATGATCTCAATCCTTTTATATTTGTTGAGGGCTCTTTTGTGACCCAGTATATAATCTGTTTTGGAGAATGTTCCATGTGTACTCCAGAAGAATGTATATTTTGCTTTAGGATGAAAAGTTCTGAATATAGCTGTTAGGTCCATCTGGTCCAAAGTGTCATTCAGAACTGTTGTTTCCTTGTTGATTTTCTGACTGTGCTGGTGAGGAGGAGAGGCCATCTGGTTCACTCAGTGTCAGTCCTCCTCTAATAGATAAGCAGTTGCCAGGCACAGTGGGGTGGGGTTTGGTGTAAGTGGGTCCCACCTTCACTGGGGGCCGCTGTCCTGTTCTCTGAAGCCCTACCATGTTGGTGATGGGCAGAAAAAAGGCCACACCCCAATATCTCCTCCCCTGACCAGTGTCTCAAACCATGGTGTTCAAGCAGCCCTCACAGAGTAGCGGGTATGGTAGGCTTGTCCTGCCCCATAGTCTCCCGTGCATCCCAGGCACTTGGCTGGGATTCAAACCCCAATGCCTTAAAGTATCCTGCTCCAGGCGACCCAGTTCAGGGGTAGCTCCACTCTGCCCAGCTGACAACGGGCCTCTGGCTGGCACCTGCAAGGTCTTTTGTCCTTGAGGTGGGGGGCAATAAGCTCTCTTCCCATAGTACTCAGGGAAGGGACTGTTGTCTCTCAGTGTGCCCTGAGATGCCTACCATCTCCCTCCCCCCAAGTAGGCACACATGGCAGTGGCTCCATTCTGGAGAAAGTCACGCACTTTTGAAATCTCTGAGCTTTAGCTCTAAGGCTGTTTGCAAAATAGCAACTGGCACTCTCTGTATTTCTCGTTCCCCAGTTTGTGGTCCAGAGATGTTTTCCTCTTGTGCTAACTCAATAGTGCAATTTCACAGCTCCTCTGTCTTTCTCTCCCTTTTGTCTCTCCCTTCCAAAGGGAAGGTTCCCTCCCTTCCCTGCCTTGCAGTTTTATCTGCCCCACTTCACATACACACACCTTGATCCTGCCAAGCTGTCTCCATCTATCTGTGGAGATTTTTCTGTCACTCTGCAGACTAATTTCCTGGGTGTTCTAAGTCCCCAACTCAATATAGCGATGTTTGAGGGATGAGGGAAATCCCGGTCTCCCTGCTTCTCCACCGTCTTAACTCCTCCCTCTAGGCAGAATTTAAAGAAGATATAGTTCTCCCGATTGTCTTAACTCTGATAACAGAAGGATATAAACACCATGGCGATAAAAATAAAATTTTCATCACTCTAAAAAGGTCTCTAGCATGCTTTTCATTCAAATCAACCCTTGATACCCATTCCTAGCCCTGCACAAGCACTGATCTCCTTTCTATCACTATAGATTAGTCTTCTGCAATTTCATAGGAATGGAATCCTGTGATATATAGTTATTTGTGTTTGCTTATTTTTTAATTTTTATGGTTATTTATTTATTTTGAGAGTGAGTGTGCAAGCAGGGAGGGACAGAGAGTGACAGGGACAGAGAATCCTAAGCAGGCTCTGCTCTGTCAGCACAGAGCCCAGTGTGGGGCTCCATCTCATGAATTGTGAGTTCATGACCTGAGCT
Organism: Panthera onca; assembly: GCF_046562875.1. Lineage (NCBI taxonomy): Eukaryota > Metazoa > Chordata > Mammalia > Carnivora > Felidae > Panthera > Panthera onca. The sequence continues at coordinate 48,399,720 of NC_138348.1, forward strand.
GAAATGAAGAGTCAGATGCTTAACTGACTGAGCCACCCAGGTACTTCTGTGTTTGCTTCTTTTGCTCAAAATAATAGAGATTTGTCCATGCTCTTGCATATATCAGCAATTTTTTTCCCATTTAGTGCTGAATAATATTCCATTGTCTGGATATACTGTAGTTTATTATTCATTTACCTGTTAATGACCCTAAATATTCACGGTTTTTGATGCTATGGCATATGGTATTTTTATTTTAATTTTTATTCCTAGCATATAGAAATATAATCAATATTTTATACTACTACTTTTTGACATCTTGCTAAACTCATTTATTCTAGTGCCTTTTTAAAAAATTTCTGAGGATTCTTTATGAGTTGTTTACAAATAAAGATAGTATTCTACTTTCATTGCACTACTTAGAACTTCAGTACAATATTGAATAGCAGCCATGGTAATGGACATCCTTTTTTTGAATTTTAGTAGGTAAACATCGAGGCTTTAATCATTAAGTATGATGTTAGCCATAGGCTTTTTATAAATATTATTTATCATAGAAGAAGTTGTATTTGTGCTTCACTGAGTTTTTTTTTAATCATGAATGCATATTCTATCTTATCCAGTCCTTTTCTGCATTTATTGAGACAGTTATAAAGCTTTCCTTTTATTATCTGTTAATATGATTTGTTTATTTATTTTAATGATAGTACCACATTTTCTTGATGTCTATAGCTTTTTTATGTCTTTGAGCCAGGAAGTATAAGTCCTCTTCTGCTCAATTTGATTCCACTCCCTGCAGCTTCTTCAGTGTGGGGCCTAGATTACTCCAGCAATTTTAGTCTTTGTTGCAGAAGTATTGTCCTTGCTCTTCCATCTTCAGCTGCTCTTTTCAAATTGGCCATTCAGCTTGTGAGCTATGTTGGGTTTCTCTTGTTTTCGTGTCTGCTGTTCTTAAACCGTTATTGTTGCTTCCTTCTGACTTCTGCACAGATGCTGATACTTTGCAGACTTTGCGGATGTTAGTAGTTTTCCTCCAAATGCACTTTTTTTGGAGACACCTTTTCACCTAGTTTTGTTATAAATGTTGTCCATGAGATTGGGTTGTGCTATCTTTTTTTTTTTTTAATTGTGATTAAAAACATAACATAAAATTTACCAACCAAAATATTTTTAAGTGTATGGTACGGTAGTGTTAACTACTATATGTATACTATAGCACATTATTTTGCAACATATCCCTATAACTTTTTCATCTTGCCAAACTGAATCTCTTTACCAACTGAACAACAACTCTCCTTATCACGCCTGCCCCCAGCCCCTGGCCACTACCTTTTACTTTCTGTTTCTAAGAGCTTGACTACTATACATACGGCATTATAAATGGTATCATGCAGTATTTGTGGTTTTGTAACTGACTTATATTACTTAGACTAATGTCCTCAAAGCTCATCCATGTTGTAGCATATGACAAGATTTCCTTCTTTTTTAAGGCTGAATAATATTCCATTGCATGTATATACCACATTTTCTGTATCCATTCATCTATTAATGGTTATTTTGGTTGCTTCCACCTCTTGGCAATTGTGAATAATGCTGCAGTGAACATGGATGTGCAAATATCTCTTTGAGATCCTGTATTCAATTCTTTTGAATGCATACCTGGGTGTAGGAATTCTGAATCATATGGTAGTTCTATTTTGTTTGTTTGTTTGTTTTTGTGGAACTTCCATAAGGGCTGTACAATTTTACGTTCTAGCCAACAATGCCCAAGGGTTCCATTTTCTCTGCATCCTCACTAACGCTTTTTATGTTCTGGAATTTTGATAGTGGCCGTCCTAATTTGTGTGAAGTGATATCTCATTGTGGTTTGGTTTTGCATTTTTCCAATGATTAGTGATGTTGAGCATCTTTTTGTATGGTGTTGGCCATTTGTATCTCTTTTTTGCAGAAATGTCTTTTTTTTATTGGGTTATTTGGTTTTTGTTATTGTTGTTAAGCTGTAAGAATTCTTTATCTATTTCAGACATTAACCCTTTAACGTGTGCAGATATTTTCTCCCATTCTGCAGGATGCATTTCCTTGTGTTGATTGCTTCCCTTGTTGCACAGGAGTTTTTAGTTTTGATGACTGTTTTTGCTTTTGTTGTCTGTGCTTTTGATGTCATATCTGAGATATCATTGCCAAATTCAATGTCATGAAGCTTTTCCTCTATGCTTTCTTCTTAGGAGTTTTATAGTTTCAGGTCGTAAAGTAGGTCTTTAATCCATTTTGAGTTAAGTTTTGTATATAGCATAAAATAAGGGTCCATCTTCATTCTATCACAGGTGGATATTTCAGTTTTCCCAGTAGCATTTGCTGAAGAGCCTATTCTTTCCACCTTAGCAGCTTTGTTAAAGATCTTTAAAAAAAAATTTTTTTTAACGTTTATCTTTATTTTTGAGACAGAGACAGAGCATGAGCGGGGAAGAGGCAGAGAGAGAGGGAGACACAGACTCTGAAGCAGGCTACAGGCTCTGAGCTGTCAGCACAGAGCCTGACGCGGGTGTCGAACTCATCAACAGCGAGATCATGGCCTGAGTTGAAGTTGGACGCCCAACCGACTGAGCCAGCCAGGCGCCCCAGAGATCATTTGATTTATACATGAGGGCTCTCTATTCTGTTTCATTGGTCTTTATATCTGTTTTCATGCCAGTTCAGTTGTACTATTTTTATGCTGCCTGTTATAATTAATTAATCATTGAGGAATAATTGATATATAACATTATATTAGTTTTAGATGTACAACATAATGATTCAATATTTATATTCATTATTTTTTGAAGAGAATCTTTTTTTTAAGTTTATTTATTTATTTTGAGAGAGACAGACAGTGTGAGTTGGGGAGGGACAGAGAGGGAGGGAAACAGAGAATCCCAATGCACACTGACAGTGCAGAGCCTGACGCAGAGCTCAAACTCACGAAACTGTGAGATTATGACGTGAGCCAAAACCAAGAGTCAGATGCTTAATCGACTGAGCCACCCAGATGCCCCAGTATTTACATTCATTGTGACATGATCACCACAATAAGTCTATTTCTTGTGAGAATTTTTAAGATTAACTGTCTAAGCAACTTTCAAATATTTAATATAGTATTATTAACTGTAGTCACCATGCTGTACATTACATCTTCATGACTTATTTATTTTATAACTGGAAGTTTGTATTTTTTGACCCCCTTTACCCATTCCTCCCTTTCACCCCCCAGCCTCTGGCAAATAATCCAATCTGTGTATCTATGAGCTTGGTTTATTTTTTAAAATTCTAAACATAATTAAGGTCACATGGTACTTGTTTTTCTCTGACTTATTTTACTTATAATACCCTCAAGGTCTATCCATCTTATTGCAAATGGCAAGATTTCTTTATTTTTATGGCTGAGTAATATTCCATCACACACACACACACACACACACACACACACACACACACACACCATTTTCTTTATCCATTTATCTGCTGGTGGACACTCAGGTTGTTTCCTTATCTTGTCCATTGTAAATAATGTTGCAGTGAACTTGGGGGTGCATATATCTTTTTGAGTTAGTGTTTTTATGTTTTTCAGATAAATGCCCTGAAATGGGATTGCTGGGTCATAGGGTAGTTCTATTTTTAATTTTTTGAGGAAACTCCATACTGTTTTCTATAGTGGCTGCACCAGTTTACATTTCCACCAACAGTACACAACATTTCTCTTTTCTCTGTATCCTTGCCGTTTCTTGTTATTTTTGTCTTTTTGATGATAGCCATTCTGACAAGTGTGATGTGATTCTTGTTATAGTTTTGGTTTGCATTTTCCTGATGATTAGTGATGTTGAGCACCTTTTCATGTACCTGTTGGCCATCTGTATGTCTTTGCAAAAATGTCTGTTCCAATCCTCTGCCCATTTTTAAATCAGATTGTTTTATTTTCTTTTGAGTTGCATGATTTTTTATATATTTTAGATATTAACCCCTCACCAAACATATGATTTGGAAATATTTTCTCCCTTTTTCATTTTCTTGATGGTTTCCTTTGCTGTGCAGAAGCTTTTTAGCTTGATGTAGTCCCAGTTGTTTATTTTTGTTGCCTTTGATTTTGGTGTCAAATCTAAAACAAGTCATTACCAAGACTGATGTCAAGGAGCTTTCTGTCTGTATTTTCTTCCAGCGGTTTTATGTTTTTTAGGTAATATGTTTAAAGCTTCAATCCATTTTGAGTGGATTTTTACGTATAGTGTAAGATGTGGCCCAGTTTCGTTGTTTTTGCATGTAGCTGTCCAATTTTCCCAGCATGATTTATTGAAGAGAGTACCCTTTTCCCTTGGTATATTCTTGGCTCCTTTGTTGGAAATTAATTGACCATGTATGCATAGGTTTATTTTGGGGTTCTTTATTCTGTTCTGTTTCATTGATCTATATGTCTGTTTTTATGCCAATACCATTTTGTTTTGATTACTATAGCTTTGTAATATAGTTTGAAATCAGGGAGTGTGATGCCTCCAGCTTTGTTCTTTATAATGATTACTTTGCCTATTTGAGGTCTTTTGTGGTTTCATACAAATTTTAGGATTGTTCTATTTCTGTGGAAAATGCCATTGGAATTTTGATAGGGATTGCATTGAATCTGTGGATTACTTTGGGTAGTCGGCACATTACAACAGTATTAATTCTTCCAATTAGTATGGACTGTATTTCTATTTATTTGTGTCTTCTTTAACTTCTTTCATCAATGTGTTGTACTTTTCAGTATACAGGTCTTTTATCCCCCTGATTAAATTTATCCTTAGATGTTTTATTCTTTTTGATGTAATTATAAATGGCATTATTTCCCTCATTTCTCTTTCCAGTGTTTTTTTTTAATTAGTGTATAGAAATGCAGTTTATTTTTATGTATTATTTTTGCATCCTGTAACTTTACTGAATTTGATTAGTTCTTTATTTTGAGAGAAAGAGAGAGCGAGCATGTGTGCAGGAGTGAGTGGGGAAGGGGCAGAGGGAAAGGGAGAGAATCTTAAGCAGGCTTCATGCCCAGCACTGATCCTGGCGCGGGGATCAATCTTACGACAGTGAGTTCATGACCTGAGCCAAAAATCAAGAGTTGGAAGCATAACCTACTGAGCCATTCAAGTGTCCCTGAATTTGTTGATTAGTTCTAACATTTTTTGGTGGACTCTTTAGAATTTTCTATATATAACATCATGTCATTTGCAAATAGTAAGTTTTACTTCTTCTTTACCAATTTTGATGCTCGCTCTTTTTTTTTTTTTTTTGCCTAATTTCTCTGGCTAGGACTTCCAATACTATGTTGAGTGAAAGTGGCAAGAGTGGGCATCTTTGTCTTGTTTGTGATCTTGGAAGAAAGCTTTCAGCTTTTCACTGTTGAGTATGCTGTTAGCTGTGGGATTGTCATATATGGCCTTTATTATGTTGAGGTACATTCCCTCTATACCCACGTTGTTGATTTTTATCAACATTTTTATCATAAATAGTTGTTGAAAGGACCTTATTCAATGTGTACTATAAAGTTTGTACCCTTTTACCAATATCTCCCTATTTTCCCCTACCCCCCAGTATAATGCTAAGTGAAAAAGCCAGACAGAGAAAGACAAATACCCTTCATTATTAGTAGATATAAAGAAACTTTTGTCTTTGAATGTAAATAATAATAAATTTACTTTGCAATGTATTAGCCAGTCAGAGAGTCCATACTTAAATTACCATAGTTTTTCATGAATATCTTTGCAGTATTAAGTGGACTAATTATAAAGTTTGCTAGGTGTATAAATCATCAAAAAAAAAAGTTATTGTGAGAAGTCTTTATGCATGCATCCTGCACTTTTAGACAATTTTGAATTGCTTTTTAAGTCATGAAGGAATGTCCACTTTTAAGATTGTTCTTTTGGATACTCCCTTACTTATTTTTTAAATTTGGATTCTTGAAAGCTTGTATTTCTCATCTTTGGACTTGAGCTGCTAGTATATCAAAAAAGAAGTAAGAAATATCTCTGTTCCAAAATTTGGAATTTTTCAGGTTGGAACTTTTTAGTCTGTCTCTGATTTCATTAGACTCATGACCTGATTTCTAAACAATACCATTTTCTTTCCTAATCTTTACTCAAATGTCATTATACTGTGCCTATGTCTGCCCTTTTATTTGCATTTCAGAAACCTCAAGTCCTAAATATTCTCACAGCAAGTTTTATCCTTTTCTCCTTAGCACCTAACACAAGGCCTGGCATAGTGTTATTGTTGAATAAATGAATTTCTGTAATAGTCTACTTGCCAGCTTTTCTGGATTTGGCCTCTCACCATTCTGTGTGGTTTTCCAGACCAGAAAAATTGGTAGCTTGTCCACAGGTATTATCACTACTTTCTGTGCAAATTACTCTGTTGTTTTTTTTTTTAAATAGGTGTCATTCTTAGAAGATTCTTCCTTTATGTTGACTCAAAGATAAGTCCTTTGAATTATATCTTTGGCTCTATTCTATTCTATTCCATTCTATTCTATTCTATTCTATTTTCTTTCATGTAATAGCTCTTCAGATATTTGGAGCACAATATTCTCATATGTGCACCTACTTTTCTTTTTAAGTTTTCTTACTAACTCCTTTAATGTAATTGTTTCTAGACCTTTTACCAGTTTGAAAGAAGTTGATCTATCATGGTGTTTCTTACAGTGTATTCTAGTTTGGATTCTTTGTGACAAGTAATGCAGGTGTATTCTAGCCTAAGAGGGAAGGAGATTGTAAAAATACCTCAGAAGTTTGGTGACAGTCATTACAGTGCTGCCATAATTTACTACAGGTAGAACTTAGCTGTACAGCCTTTCTCTGTGGCATCTCTGCTTCTTTCTACATTTGTGTATACTCAATTTGTTTCTTCTACTGGCAAGTCTGACTAGAGTTTCTGTTTTTCTGTAACTTTAGTCTTTTTTTAATTTATTTAAAAATTTTTAAAATTTTTCTCTTGAGAAAGAGAGAGAGAGAAAGAGACACAGAGTACGAGCGGGGGGAGGGGCAGAGAAAGAGAGGGAGACACAGAATCCAAAGCAGGCTGCAGGCTGTGGAGCTCAAACTCACAAGCTGTGAGATCATGATCTGAGCCGAAGTCGGATGCTTAAGTGACTAAGCCATCCAGGGGCCCCTGTAACTTTAGTTTTACACATGACTCCTGTGGTTTCCTGACCTTTCTCTAGATCATAGTAAGTCTTGGTACTTTTTTTTTTTTTGACTGCTTTAGTCTCTCATTTTTTTCTATTCAAAATTCCCTAGCAGAAGAATTTGATTTGTCTGGTATACTTTTTATGGCCAGGTTATTCTGGTCATAAGTTGCTTGCCAGTTTATAGATGCCCTTGCCCACTTACTAGTCCTATTCATTTATTCAACAAGTATTTTATTAATTCTCTAACAGATACCAGGAATTATCCTAAGTACTTAGGATACATCGGTAAACAGAGCAAGCCAAAAACCATTGTTTTCATTTTAGAGAGATGATACAGACAAGTAACAGTAGGTAAAAACAAATAAAGAATTTAGTAATTTTCTGGCTGGTGAGAGGAGTGGCAGGATTGTATGCTCTTGAATGTGACTGCTGCCCTTCCTTGAACAGTGAGTGATTCCATTTTTTATAGAAAAGGATGTGAGCAGATGGATATCATAAAACAAGTGTAGTGTAGATAATCTCTGATCAGTTTTGATAAACATATCATAGGAAATGATTTAGTGAATTATATATTAGAGTAGCATCTCTCAAAGTTCAAAGCCTGTATTAAACCAAGCAATATATACTTTGTACATCTATAAGCACACACAGAAGGCACTCAACTAATTTTTGTCAATTGTTACAACGAATATCAAACATCCTGTTTTGTCTAGAGCAGTGTATTACATTTTTCCACTTAATTGATCCCTACTGAAACGATAGTTTGGCAGATTTGGTTCTTCCTTATAGCTACTGGCAATGTCACACCTAGAGTATTCTAGTTAGCAATCCCAGAGAATACTGGTGGGCCCCTCTGGAGTCATGGCCAAAGCTAGGAGAGTCGCTTTGTTAGGGGGGTGATGGGTGGTTGGATTATCCTGGGTCATTTGCAAATCCTGTGGCTGAGCCGGGTAGCCTGAAAGCTCTACCAGGACCCAGGGGAAAGTGGGTTACCAAATATAAGGAGGAGAAAAGTATTCCTGACCACACCAGTATTTCCTCACACTTCCTAAATTTGTTTTGGGCAGTTTGTGTAGCATATATACTTTTTTCAAAGAAACACATTTCCAAATGTGCTGGTGTCCCCTTTTTAATATAGTAACTACATTTATCATCATCATCATCATAATTCTCCTCCTTCTTCTTCTTCTTCTTCTTCTTCTTCTTCTTCTTCTTCTTCTTCTTCTTCTTCTTCTTCTTTTGAGAGAGAGAGCAAGAGAGAGAGAGGTTATGCATGTGAGCAGGGGAAGGGCAGAGGGAGAGAGAATCCTAAGCAGGCTCCACACCTAGCGTGAACCTGATGTGGGGCTCGATCTCACGACTGTGGGGTCATGACCTGAGCTGAAATAAAGAATTGGACACTTACCTGGCTGAGCCATCCAGGTGCCCCTAGTCATCATAATTCTTAATTTTATGATAGAGTAGGACAGTAGGGACTGGGAAGAAAACTTGAAGGCACTGATTAATAACTTCCCCCTCCTTTGCCAGTTTAGCAGTGGACAATGCAGTGGACAGTCACAATTTTGTCTGCCATTTAATACGTGGTGCAAATAAGAGCTGCTTCCACAACGACTCTGATTGATACGGCATACTTCACTTCTGGACATAAGGATCAATCCACAGTGGACATCTACTCTAGAACACTCTTCCCTCACTATGGCTTATTCCTCAGTGTAAAATGCCATCTTCTCAGCATTCTTAAATATAATTAGTATTGCCTAAAAGAATAAGTGTCAGATAAAATACATAAATTAGAAAAGGAGTCTAAATATTCAGACTAAATGCTTAAAAATCAAGAAGCAAGATTCAGAAAATGTTTATTTACTTTTGGTATGGTACTTTCATAAGTTCCTCAAAAGCTGGTCGTTGCAGCAATTTATATATGTGATATTTGGAAACCAAATTATCGTAGCTCTTTCCACATTTTATTTATAGTGAAATCTTATTTTACCATTTTCTTTTAAAATTTTTAAAAATGTTTATTCATTTTTGAGAGAGAGAGCGTGTGCATGCACATGCACGGGGGAGGGGCAGAGAGAAAGAAAGAGTGAGAGAGAGAGAGAGATAGAGGGACACACAGAATCCGAAGCAGGCTCCAAGCTCTGAGCTGTCAGCACAGAGCCCAGTCCACAAACCTTGAGATCATGACCTGAGCCGAAGTCAGACGCTTAACCGACTGAGCCACCCAGGGGCCCCTATTTTACCATTTTTATTGTCATTTTCTAACCTAATTTCCAGTTCAAATAACATTACCATATAACTGAAAGTCATTGCACTCACAAGTCGTATTTCTGTGTGCATTTAGAAATGTTATATCAGTATTTCAAACTGAGCTTTCATGTTATATCATGCATATAATTTTAAAATCAGTAAATAGGGGCCCCTGGGTGGCTCAGTTGGTTGCGCATCTGACTTGGGATCAGGTCACGATCTTTCGGCCTGTGAGTTTGAGCCCCCGCATCGGGCTCTGTGCTGACAGCTCAGAGCCTGGAGCCTGCTTCGCATTCTGTGTCTCCCTCTCTCTCTCTGCCCCTCCCCCACTCACTCTCTGTCTCTTTCCCTCAAAAATAAACATTAAAAAAAAATAAAATCAGTAAATAATGTTGCTTTTGGAGAACTTTTGAAAGTTATGCTGCTGCCAAAGAAGAACTTTTTATTTGTTTATTTTTTATTAAAAAATTTTTTTAATGTTTATTTTTGAGAGACAGAGAGATGAAGCATGAGTGGGGGAGGGGCAGAGAGAGAGGGAGACACAGAATCCGAAGCAGGCTCCGGGCTCTAAGCTGTCAGCACAGAGCCTGATGTGGGGCTTGAATTCATAAGCCATGAGATCATGACCTGAGCTGAAGTTGGATGCTTAACTGACTGAGCCACCCAGGTATCCCCAAAGAAGAACTTTTAATCTCTCAAATTGGCAGTAATTAAAACAAATTTTTAAAATAACAATTGTTGCTAAGAATGTAGTGAAAATGCCAGTCTTATTCCTAAAGAATTTACAGAATGGAGGCACCTGAGAGGCTTAGTTGGTTGGGCATCCAACTCTTGATTTCGGCTCAGGTCGTGATCCCAGGGTTGTGGGACTGAGCCCTGTGTTGGGCTCTGTGCTGAGTGTAGAGCCTGCTTAAGATTCTCTCCCTCTCTGCCTGTGCCCCTTTCCCCTATTTGTGCTCTCTCACTCTCTCTTAAATAAAAAAAATAAAATTAAGTTAAAAAAAAAAAAGAATTTACTGAGTGTAAAAAGACTGTTGAATATCTTTCTGGTGGGCCCTATGGCTTTGTGTTAGTTTGAAAATTTTTCATTCTCTTTGACCCAGTAGTTGTATATCTAAGAATTTTTCTGGGGAAAAGGGAGATGAAGGTAAAGTTTTATATAGAAAACTGCTTTTTATAGCATTATTTATAATAACAGGGAAGTAGAAAATATGTTTAACATCAAAGACTCATTGTAAAATATCAAGTAATAAATGAATAGATAAAGCTAGGTTTTAGTAAGATCCCAATTCTGTAGAAAAATATACACGTGTCTAAAATAATCTGAGATAAAATAGTCTAAAATATTAACAGTAATTGTTTCCACCTGTGGGATTATGGGTACTTTCTCTATATTTTTATGTATTTAAAAATTTTTCTGCAGTTACCATTTTTTATTTCTATAATTAGTAAAAATTAGAATGATAAAATATTTCTTGAGCCTAATGTACATTAGCTATCACTCTCAGAACTGAATAAACAGTGTATGGACACCTTGTTAAATATGATTAGATATATAACATGCATTTATTTCTCTTTGAAAAGACAGGGAGATATGAGCTTAAAACAGTTGTCAATATTGACAAATTTATTAAAATAAACATTTAGCTCAGTATGAACTGAGTGCCAGGCATTCAATGTACTCTGTGCTTGGGGATACAAAGATGGTGCTGAAAGAAAGAAAAAGCTTGCTCTCCTTTCTTCTAGAAAGTTTTCCATAGTGGTCTCTGCTACAGTGAGTTAGGTTCCCTTCTGCCCTCGTACTTACCACACTATACTCATTATCAGTTTATTTGCCTGTTTCTCCTATTAATTATGAGTGTCTTGAGGATAGGGACCATGTCTTTTTCATATGTGTATCTCCAGGACTTAACAATTTGGTGAATTAGGTCTGCTTGCGATGTCAGAAGTGGTCATGTTTGAGGTGGATTTTGAAAAAATGAGTGCTTGTGATAAACCACTTTTAATTTAGTTTACCTTTCATGAAATCCTTCATTCCCCTATAATGATGGATATATGAGGAGTTACTGTACTGCAGCAGTTGTTTATTTAATTGAGAATGTTTTCATTTTGCCTTTTTCAAATGTGACCTCATTTTTAGAACACAGTACTAAGCTGTTCAGTTAAATGAATTTAACTTTTATTTATCTCTTAAAGATAAAAAATTTGGCCATGGAGCTATTGAACTCTCTGGGTGAGGGCCAAGGGGAAACTTGAGTTCACTGGGAGAGGGTGAGAGATGATAGTAGATAATTGTTTTAAAAAATAACAAATTGAATCAGGTATTAAAGGCTCCCTTAAGTTAGGTGTATAAATAATCAGAATGTTGCTTTTACTTCAAAGTGAACTGGGACAACATGTAAAATATGCAAGCACCTGAAGATCTTTAAAAAGTAGAGCAAAAAGCAACTTAGATCTAATGTGTACTTTCTATCCCTAAGTTACTCACAGATTATATCTCCAGTGTTGAATTATAAGTTGATCCATTATTTAGAATCATAGGATAATTGTGTAACAACAATGATCTTATAGGCGGGTGGTTTTCAACATAATTTTGCCTCCTCCCCCCAAGACATTTGGCAATGTCTCGAGATGTTTTTGGTTGTAATGACTTGGTGGTGATGGTGGTGATAGTGATTTGAGACTAAGGATGCTGGTAAACTAAATATCCTACAGTACACAGGACAGGCCTTCCCTGCCCCCAACACACAACAAAGGATTATCCGGCCCAAAATGTCAATAGTGCTGATGTTGAGAAACCCTGCTTAGACATTTGCAAGTTCTCAGCCCACTCAAAAAATCTATATTTTACCTGTAATAGTGTTTATATTTATATATCCCATAACTGAAACTTAGTGCTAACAGTACCATTTCATTTGTTACTTAAGATTACTTGGTCTCCCTAGAGGAGTTTTTTTGTGTTTTTGTTTTTGTTTTTGTTTTAGAGATACTATTAAGATTGCTTTCCTTACTGGGAACAGGGATAGTTCTCCCATAATATAGTAGAGGCTCTACTAGATTCCAATATCTCTGTTTATTTTTCTTAGCTTTTCATATATGTCACTCTTTTGAGAATCTATAGGATAGGGATTGCTTGTTATTTCAGTATTATGTTTAGAAGGTAAATACTTTTATACCCTGTAAAACTTGAGAACATTTAATATATCGATTTATTCAACAAATATTCATTTAGAAATAAGGATTAATATAATGAGTATTAAGATTTTTTGGTACCATATAGCTAATTCACTTTGATTTTATTAATAGGGTCAGGAGCAGGTCTGGGGAAAATAATCCAAAGATTTCCACAGAAGGACTGGGATGATACTCCTTTTCCACAGGGAATTGAATTGGTAAGTTGGTGTTGCTTTATTGTACTTTTATGATACTTTTCTTTTTATGTTACATTTATGGTATATTTATGTTATAGTTACTGTTAAATAATTTGGTGATTTAACTGTAACATATTACTAGAAATAATCCCCTTGCCCTCAAGTCCAGTAACTTTTGAATATATTGATTCTGAAATACCTGTTTTGCTCTTCTTTTCCCATGTAAGCTTCTCTCTAATATTAAAGATGAAATTAATGATCTTTATGTACATGGAAGCTGAGAAATTACTCTGCTTCTTTAGTCAAAATTTTAGCCTAGTAGCTTCAGTGATAGTGTGGCATTAAACAAATACTTATTATATTTTTGTCTGAAAAATTTCAGGTTATTGTTTTGGTGAAAACTAAACAAAAACAGAACTCCCCACACCCCCCCACCCCAAAGATTGGTTTAATGATCACCAGTCATGTTTAGTTTGCTCTTGAAATCACAAATCTGAATTCTTTTTAGCTACACAGTCTGCAGATTGCTTTATAGTAGTGCAATTCAACATCTTTATTTTTGTCAGCTATTTTAAAGGGATTTAATAATTGAGCATAATTTTGATGGCCAGGACATTCTATCTGATGATGTATCTGTGGTGGTAAATGAGGGATTAGAAAGATGACCACTAAAGTATTTGGCAATATGGCTATAAAGTTTTGTTGTCAGACATAGTGGAGTGTGGGTGTATGTGCAGGTGTGTGTATGTATATATCTATATTGTGTGATTGAATACATATACATACACACATATGAGAAGTGTTCTTTTTTTTAAAATGTTTTATTTATTTATTTTTATTTATTTTTGAGAGAGAGAGAGAGAGAGAGAGAGAGAGAGAACATGAGCAGGGGAGGAGCAGAAAGCAAGGGAGACACAGAATGTGAAGCAGGCTCCGGGCGCTGAACTGTTAGCACAGAGCCCGACACAGGGCTCGAACCCACGTGTCATCAGATCATGTCGTGAGCCAAAGTTGGATGCTTAACTGACTGAGCCACCCAGGTGCCCCAAGAAGTATTCTTTAAAGTAGTTCTTGTTGAGAGAACATTTGGTATGATTTGATAGTGAAGAGTGAAGGCTCTGGAGGAGACTACCTAGGTTGAAATCCCCAGGTGTATGGTGTGACTTTAGACGAGTTACTTCATTTCTTTGAGCAGCAGCATCTTCATCTATAAAATGAGGATAATGCAATACTAATCTCCTAGGGTGTTGTAAAGATAAAATGGGAAAAATATACAAAATGCTGAGAACAATGGCTTCCATAAAGTAAGTGGAAGTAGCTTACTTAGTAAATGAAGTAGCTTATTGATAATGACGGTGATGATTGTTGTTGTCGTCATTGTTAATGTTTGTTTGCCATCTTACAGCATCTCCTCTTCCTCCCCCAACTCCCTCAGCAGAATTGTTCATTCTCTTACTATCATGGGTCAGAAATATTCATTAGGAATAAAACTGATGTTGAAAATTGTGCATTTTCTCATTCTAGCTAATGGCTGTCCATTTCTGTTTATAGAGGATAAAAGATACATTGCTGAGTGTTTAATTTTGATTTTTACAGCTATACAAAGAGGGCTGTAGGTTCTGTAGACACACAGAAAGGGCAAGTCTTGAAGTTTTGTATTGAAAAAATGGGTAAAGAATGTGAGGATCTAAGGAAAAGTAACTTTTTGGGGAGGCCCTTGTATTCCTTTCTCTTCTCCTCCACATGCCTACAAATACTTGTAACTGGCCTTATGGTGTGAATAACCAGGTATTTGCACTATTAAAACCTTTAAGCTCTGCTTCAGCATTCCTTTTAGTGGTGACTGAAACTGGAAAATTTTAGTGCTAGGGACCATCGAGAACTCTTTTGGGAGTTCTTACCATTCCTCACATCAAAGTGTGGACGGATATAAACTATATCAGTTATATCAGTTTGACAGTGTGAACAGTAAACCACCATCATAAGTTTCAAGAACAACAGACATTATTGGAGCTATTAGCTATGACTGGGACGGGATTGTTTTTGTGTTCTGAAAGCCAGGGAAATGGATACTGTGATGTTTCTGATGTTTTTCCAGTAGTGAGGGAGAGACACATACTGAGTTCATTACCTAGTAAATGGTATTTTTCCTTTGTGTGACAGACACTCCCATGTTCAAGTGCTACCAGTGTATCTCTAATAATAAGTAGAATCATGCGCTGCTGACTGGTGAAGTAGAGGTGCTAAGAGTTAGATCTTTTCCTTACCTAACAGTTTCCCAGATGACGTCTTGGCTGATTCTTAGCAAAGCATTTCAAGATTTTTTTTTGATGGGTTAATAGTTAAAGAATATTTGATCTGTTGAATTACACTGGAAATTTTTTTCCTTTTTAATTTTTTCATCATTGATAGCAATTCCAATACTCTAATGTCTATTGTGCTTTGTCAGGTACAAAATAAATTTGTTTACCTAACATCTATTAAAGCCCATTTTAAAAACAGAATTGTTAACTTAAATTTTTCTTGTCCTTTTATTATTTATTGCTTTTTGCTATGCTTGATGTATTAGAGACATTCTGCATCTAAATAGCAATAACTTGAATAACTGTGAAGTACTGTGTAATCTAATGTAACTCCTGTAGCATCAAGACCACATATAGGCCTGATAAAATTTTTTCCAATTGAAAATGATCTGGCTCAGTCCCTAAGTGGTTAGTTGATTTCAGGGTGATAGTGACCCTTTTCCAAAAATGTTAGCCCTTCCAAAGTAATGGAACAACTTTTAGCATGTAACATTAATGTTAATATCTACAGTTGTATAGGATTGATAGACTATGATTAACTCACATAAATTGGATGATTGATGGTAGTATATCTAATTTAAATATAAGTAAACTGAGGATTAGGAAGTTTAAACAGTTTCCCTAGGCTCTAACAGCTAAAATGCAGCAGAGCTAGGCTTTAAGTCCATTACCACATGAAATACTGACTCAGTCTCGGCCAAAATCTGAGAATATTCTGAGAGTGACGCTTTAGACTGTGGTTAGCATTTGTATTTTAGTGTAAATGCAGGATCTGAAAACAGGGTTCTATAATTTTGAAGAACTGAGGTTCAGAAATGTTAAAAGAATGCTGTGTTGGATAGAAGCCAACTTTACATATTTATTTCGCTGGAGGACAAGTCTGGGTTCAGAGCACAACATTATACTGAAATTATTTTCTATCGCTACCTCTTCTCTCCAGACAGCATATATTTGTTGTATATAAATCTAAATGACAAATTATTGTGTTTACCTGAAGACTAAACTTTTTGACTGTGGGAAAGGATTTTAGATATCCATTCACTAATAAGTCAAAACCTAAATTTAATTTAGAGGATGCTGAATTTGTTCTTTCTGTTTTTATGTAAAGAATTTGCCCTTTTTCCCCCCTTTTCTTCTATTGAGAAATGCTGGACTCTAATTTGAATGGATTTTAAAAATAAAAATATGAAAATAAGCTAAACCAAACATAATGACTGCTTTTCCAATTCTGGGATATTTTTATCTTTTTCTTGTGCTTTTTAGGCATACATGGAAACCACAGACAGTCATATAAATAAAATTTCAGTTAATTTTAGTGACAGTATTTCAAAGAAAATTTAAGAATTGTTTTGCAGAGGCATTCTATGGCCAACGATCTATTTCTGATTATGGGACCAAATGTTTTTATTGGCTAGGGTTTGGACATCAGCAAAATAGTATTGTTTTGGCACTACATCTTTTTAAAGATGCCCTGTCTCAGAAGTGAATCCTTTTGTACTATTATTCACAAAATTTGTCATATTCTTTACTAGGGAATGCCTGCACCAAGGCATTTGTAGAGCTATCTAATTAAAAAAAATTTTTTTTAATGTTTATTTATTTTTGAGAGTGAGACAGAGAGACAAAGCCCGAGCTGGGAAGAGGCAGAGAGAGAGGGAGACACAGAATCTGAAGTAGGCTCCAGGCTCCGAGCTGTCAGCACAGAGCCTGACATGGGGCTCAAACCCATGAACTGTGAGATCATGACCCAAGCCGAAGTTGGATGCTTAACCAACTGAGCCACCCAGGCACCTGAGCTATCTAATTTTTTTAGAAGAATAAAGTACTGTGATAGAAAAATGTGGCTTGAGTAAAAGAGTAATAGATATTTAGTTAGAATTTTAAGTTTCATATTGGTAAAAAAAATTAGTTCAGTTATTAAAATATAGACTAGTGATTTGACTACCTTCAATATGAATCTAGTTTTCTGTAATTGTAAGTATAGATTGGAGAGAAGAGGATTGTTGTGTATGCAACAATCTGCAGTTTTAACATAGGAGAATTAACCTTAGTATAGGATGCTATTTGTGGTCAGAGAAGTAGATATAAGTACTATGTAATGCTTTAATTCTTTAAGCTGTTTAGAATGCACTGAACACAACATACAGGATAGTAGTTGTCCATTTGACCTAGATATAAATACTGTATAGTCAGGGAACTGAGTGTAGAAAGGATAGAAGAGAGTATTCTCCCTCCTTTGTAGAGGAGTATGCATGAAAGGAGAATGAGAAAGGTAGTGTACATGTTGGATGATGGAATCAGGGCTCACAAATATTTTATTTTATTTAGTCCTTTTTAAGTAATCTCTGCACCCAACATGGGGTTTGAACTGATGACCCTGAGATCAAGAGTCGCATGCTCCACCGACTGAGCTAGACAGGTACTCCAGGGCTCATGAAGATTTTAAAGCGCTGGAATTATAGGCTATTAGCTAAGAAGATGAAATCTGGGACAATAGGAAAAAAATGTAGGTTTCTGCATGTAAGTATAAAAAGCCAGCTGTATAATTATTTAGAATAAAGAAGGGCAGGATGATTTTCCAGCCAGAGAGATTTGAGAAATACACAAAGGCAGCTAAAAAAAAAAAAAAAAAAAAAAAAAATATATATATATATATATATATATATATATATATATATGATTGTAAACGATACTTATGAAAGATACTGTGGGTAGTATCCCAAGCCACTGTGCTGACATAGAGCGCTTGGTGATGAATTCAGTTGAAAGGTGGTATCCAGAATATGTGGAAGGATTTTTGATTTTGTGTAGAGTTGATGCTGAAAACATAAAAATACTGCTGTGAAGTATAAAGACATGGCTTTTTAAAAAGTTTTATTTATTTTGAGAGATAGTGTGGGTTCGGCTTTTGGCTTTGTCTAGCAAAACTGAGGACAGCAGAAAGGATTACTCAAGACTTCATGCAAGTCAAGAGAGGTGAGAAGGAGGCTAAGGGAAGTCTCCCAAGCTGCTCTCAAACTTCGGTATTTATTAAGTATACATTCAGGGAAACATTGCACAATACATCAGTGGGCTACATGCCAGTAAGAACATATAGTAAGTGTGCAGAAAAGGCATTGCCAAGACTACAAAAGAGCAGTGCAGAAAGCAGGGTGGAGAACAAGATAAGATATTCCATAGATAACATAACATGGTCTAAGGGATTCATGAGCACAGGCAGGACCCAACCTGTGTATACACATTAACTAGATACTGCCTCGCTGTTTTCAGCAAAGCCAGAAAGGAGAGTTCTGCTTTCAATGCGTTCCATATAACCTTCTAACCCAGGACATAGCTATTTGATTTCCCACAAGAGAGAGCAAGTGCAAGTTGGGGAGGGGCAGAGAGGGAGAGAGAGAATCCCAAGTGGGCTCTGCGCAGCCAGCGCATCTGCTGACGCGGGGCTCGTCCCACCAATTGCAATATCATGACCCAGGCTGAAATCAAGAGGCACATGCTTAACCAACTGAGCCAGCCAGGCACCTCTGAAGATATATATGGCTTTTAAAACATGCTAAGGACTACAAACAGGACTTTTAAAGTTAGTTCATGACAAAGCAAGTAGATATAAATGGAAGTTAAGCTGGTAAGTGGTGGTTTGAACTCACATTTTGTTTCCTATTCCCAGACAGTTGTCTCTTTGAAGTAATAAAACCGTATTTCAGGTTGGAACATGATGTAGTGTAGAGCATGCATCTGCTGTTAGATTCTCTCAACATCTCTGAAACAGAGGATATTCAGTCTTAATGTTATTCTCACATTCCTCCATGCTCACTTAAGTGGTTTGTTATCCCATAATAGTACTAGACTTTCATTTACTTATAATTCTCTTTATTTTACTAATGTATTGGTAATCTCAGTTATGGTAAAGAATCTTTCACTGACCCAGTCTGTATGGTCTGCTATTAGAGTACTACTCTCAGAACCACCATAGGACAAGGTTTTCTTGCCATGCTCAGGTTCTCCCATACTTGATGCTTTGAGGCCATAGAGAACTTTCTGAGGAAGATGTGGATCTACACAGGCCTAACCTACTACAAATTCACATTGTTTGCAAATAGCCTGGACCTCATTACTACAAGGAATACTGCTACTCATCTGTCATGTATTGTTGTATCACCCTGTGGGTTACTCTACTCTTCTTAACTTCCAGTTCCTTTTTCTACTCTTCTGTTTCCATTGATCTCAAGTATGGTTAGTACTAACAAAAAAAAACTTTACTTCATCTCTTTTGGCTTTTATCCTGTTTCTTCTTCATCATAAAATGTTTGAAATGATTCTCCTTCATTTGCTGTCTCCATTTTTCTAAGAGACATGTGGTGCAGTGGAAATAATATAGTATCAAGAATTTTAAAACCTTGAGCAAAGTGAATTTACCCTTTCTGATAATAATATTTTTCCTACAGGGATGTTATCAGGTGGTTGTCTATTAATACTTCAATAAACTATAATATGACATATTATAATTATTATAATATTATGATTTCTTACCATCCACTCTCAACTCATATACCAGTCTTACCCACATCTCAAGGATTTATTCTGAAGTATAGTGTATGTCTTCTCCATTCTGAAATCACAATTGAAGTTTTTAACATTTTCTTAATTCACGAATATATTTCTTAATTCATGAATATATTCCTTAATCCATACTAGTTGTTATGATAGATAAACCTTGAGATTTTAGTGGATAGCATGGTAGAATTTTTTTCTCTTCTTACTTGCATAAAGTCTAATTAATGGCAGTGGAATAGATGGGAGTATGGGATATCTTCAGAGTGTGGTTCTCAGGGTCATCTTGGGTATCACCATTCAGTTGACAGAGTAGTAAGAGAAAGCATGGAAGATAGTAAGGCTGGATTTTATGGGATAGGCCTGGGAGGCAGTATATATCGCTTCATTTTACTTAACGGAAGTCAGTTATATGGCCCCAGTTAACTATAATGGGAGTTTGGCAAATAAAGCCTAGATGTATGCCAAGGGGAAAAGTGAAACAGATTTAGTGAACAACTAGCTTTTCTCTGCCATAGCATTCTTGCTGAATTCGAACATCTTTTCCCTTATCTGAATTCTCTGTGACCATTTTATTTTGGACATCACTAATTCAGTGTTTGTGGTATAATAAAAAGTAAATATTTAGTCTTTGTCTCAGTTCCTGGCACAGAGCTCCTGAAATCCTTGGAATTTATTGCCTTTGTATGCTAATGAGATAGCTGATTGGTTTAGTGGACCCTGGATTGCTTCAGGAAGGGGCTGGTCTATGAGAGGAACCAACCTTGTAATTAGAGGGTTGGAAATTTCAGCCCCACTGGGGAGAGGAGAGAGGCTGGAGACTGAGTTCAATAACCAACAGCCAATGATTTAATTAATCAGTCACGCCTACCTAATGAAAGTTACTATAAAAACACCTAAACCAAAGGGTTCAGAGATCTTCTGAATTGGTGAACACATTGATGTGGTGGGAAGGTAGTGTGTTTAGAGAAGGTATGGAGGCTTTGTTGGTCCCCCTTCTCCATACTTTGCCTTGTATTCTTCTTCTGTTTGGTTGTTCCTGAGTTGTATCCTTTATAATAAACTGGTAAACATAAGTAAAATGATTTTCCTGAGTTCTGTTTTTCTAGCAAATTCTCGAACCTCAGGCGGGTGGTAGTGTAAGCCCCTGCATTCAGAAGTGTGGATAAGATTAGACACCAGTTTACAACTAGTGTCTGAAGTGAGGACAGTCTTCTGAAGCTGAGCCCTGAGCCCTTGACTGACCTGTGGGGTCTGTACTAACTCTGGGTAGTGTCAGAATTGAATTGAATTGTTGGACACCTAGTTGGTGTTGGAAAAATAAAAACATACCTTTGGTGTCAGAGAAGATGCAACATAGTCTTCGTTGTGCTAGTTTGATGAACAAACCCGTAGGTTTGAGATAAATATACCTCACATTTACATATGTATAATATCATGTATATATATCTCATGTATATATATTTATATATCACATTTTCTTTATTCATCCGTTGATCATTGATGGATACTTAGGCTGCTTCCATATTTTGGCTACTGTAAATAATAATGCAGTGAACACAGGGGTACATATAACTTTTTGAATTGGTGTTTTTGTTTTCTTTGGATAAAACCCAGAAGTAGAATTTCTAGATTATATGATAGTTCTAGTTTTAATATTTTGAGGAACCTCCATACTGTTTTCCACAAATGCTACACCAGTTTACGTTCCCACCACAGTGCACAAGGGTTCCCATTTCTCCACACCCTCCCCAAGGTTATTTTTTTTTTTTTGTCTTTTTCATAATAGCTAATCTGATAGGTGTGGGGTGATATTTCATTGTGGTTTTGCATTTCCCTGATGATCAGTGATGTTGACCATCTTTTCATGGGTCTGTTGCCAATCTGTATATCTCCTTTGAAAAAATGTTCAAGTACTCTGTCATTTTTTGGTATTAAGTTGTGTAAGTTCTTTAAGTATTTTGGATATTAACTTCTAATCAGATATATGATTTGCAAATATTCTCCCATTCAGTAGGTTCCCTCTTAGTTTTGTTGATGGTTTTCTTCACTGTGCAAAGCTTTTTAGTTTGATGTAATCCTATTTGTTTATTTCAGCATTGTTGCTCTTGCCTGAGAAGACAGGTCCCTCCAAAACATTGCTAGGACTGATGTCAAAGAGTTTACCACCTATGTTTTCTTCAAGGAGTTTTATGGTTTCAGATCCTACGTTCAAATCTAATTCATTTTGTACATAGTACAAGTACATAGTATATGAAAGTGGTCATATTGTACATAGTATAAGTAAAGAAAGTGGTCCAGTTTCATTCTTGTGCTGTCCAGTTTTCCCAACTTCATTTGTTGAAGAGACTGTCTTTTCTCCATTGTGTATTTTTGCCTCCTTTGTCATAGATTAATTGACCATATAAGCATGGGTTTATTTATTTCTGGGCTCTCTATTCTGTTCCATTGGTCTATGAGTCTCTTTTCTTGCTAGTACCATACTGCTTTGATTACTGTTTCCCCTTCCTTCCTTCCTTCCTTCCTTCCTTCCTTCCTTCCTTCCTTCCTTCCTTCTGTGTTTTATTTTCTCTGGGAAGTGGTGGTATTACTATTCTGTCAGTCTTCTGTACTTGAATCCTAGTCATACCTCACGCCAAACAAAAATATTAACCTGAAATGGATTATAGACTAAATATAAGCTGAAACTGTAAAAGTTTTTTTGTTTGTTTGTTTTTATTTGTTTTTTACTTTGAAAGAGAGAGAGGGCAAGTTGGGGAGGGGCAGAGAGAGAGAAACCCAAACAGGCTCCACACTGCCAGTGTGGGGCCTGATGCAGGGCTTGAACTCACAAACTGTGAGATCATGACCTGAGATCATGACCAGATCTAGAGTTGGATGCTTAACCTACTGAGCCACCCAGGCACCCTGAAACTATAAAGGTTTTAAAAAGAAAATTTAAGAGAACATGTTTGCAACTTTTAGTTTAAGGAAAGACTTTAGATAGAACACCAAAAGCATGACTGGAGTACCTGAAAACCTTTGAAAAAGAATGTATCAGTATGCAAAAAAGGTAGATCTTCAAATAGCAAGAATTCCAATTTTGTTTCATAAATTTTATTTGGAACTACAGAACCTGGTTGCTACTTGAGCCTTCTATTTTTTCTATTTACCTGTAGTGAACAGGAGGACCCTGAAAGAAATAAGGGGACATGCAACAATTCACCTAGAAACTCAGAGTTTTCCCAGGTGTTATCTATGCTTCTAAGCCAGGTTTTCTTCTTCAAGTCAGAATTTTGGGTATATTCAAATATGTGGGGTGACTTTGACAATAGAACTTCTTTATTAAAGTTTTAATTGCTATGGATGGTAGCCAAATTTAGATATAAAACTTCAGATATACAAACATTATTATATGTGAAAGATTTTATGGTATGGAAGAAAGAGTACAGAACTCTGGGGATTTATCTATCTGTGTTAGTATTATATACCTATATACATGTATATATATATATGTGACATATATATATGTGTATATATATATACATACATATATATATGTATATATATATACATACATACATATATGTGACAATAGCTATTTAGAGAGAGCATCCATTTCCTAGGTCATATAATCTATTTTCAAAGGTATTTAAGGAATGGTAATTTGGTATTATCCATCTCCCCAACCCTCAGCTCTGGGTCTAATTAAGTTCTTCTATGATCCAGACATCTTACTTATCATATGAAATATGTTTAGATATTTTTTGCTTGAGTTTCTCTTGTGCTTTAAGTATTCCTGTGGAACTTTCGGTTATGGATATTACTGTGCACGGTCATCTCTTTATAATTATAGTTACAAATGTGCCACTTTTAAAAAGTGAAGTATTTGGTGGCCTCTAGTGGTACTCATGTGTCTATAAAAAATCACTAATACCACCAATATACAAAATTTTAGGGAGAAAGAATTAATAGGGTGACAAAACACATATAAGTAGATTTATCTAGGAAAAGTTTTTGATCTTTGAGAACTAAAATCGTATTAATCACTTATAAATCTATCAGTGATGTGACTGTCTCTACTAATTTATAGCAAATTTTATCATTACTAGACTTGCTTTACTTTTCACATATGCCTTGAAATTATATACATGTATCTTATTTGGAAGTATTTCTATGTAGCTTGTACTTTGGTCAGCAATAACGTACTATTTAGATTGTACTGAGATGTGTCCATGAAGGGGGATGGTAAGAATGATTCTGACATCTTCTTAAATAATAGGATCATTATTTCATAAATTAATCATAAAGATGATCAGTCCTTAAAGTCTATTTCTTTAAATAGCAAATTCTGGCTGACTTAAAAATATTTCAAGTTCAGCCCAGAATTATCCAGATATCCAGAATCTGAAATATATGTAGGAATTTAGACAGATCATTTCAGAATTTGGGAAAATTTATATAAATTCAAGATTTGGAAAGGTAAAGAGAAAACTGACAGTTTTAGGTAGGTTAACTTTTTTAAGTGCTGAAATTAATCTGTATTCATGCTAAAAATAAGATGATGAAATCCAGAGATTTAATAACTTGCCCAAGGTCATAAAGCTCCTAACTGTTGGTTGAGATAATACTAAAATCCTGGTTCTTTGACTCTCTACTAAAACTTTTTGAAAACTGAAATAAAATATTCTTTGTGTTGGTTGGAAGAAACTGATTTTTTTGTTTTTGGTTTTGTTTTTTTAATGAAGAAGTTAACAGGATAAGCCTTATTCTAATTAGGAAGGATTACCTGGCATTAGAAAGACATGAAAAGTGTTTTAACATTGAAATCAGAATAGTCTAATGTTACAACAAATCTGTGTTAAGGAGTTAGCAGTTTTTATTTCCTCCAAAGATAGACTCATATTTTTAAGAAATGCCTATAGTACATGTGAATTTGGAAATAACTTTGATTATGTGAAATCTAATGAAAAAGTTGGATTCCACTACTGGGCACATAACTGACTGAAAGATTTCATTAGGGTATAGTAATATTTTCAGTACTTTCCTCAAATTCAGTGGTATGTACTTTGGAAAGAGAAACAAACGGATATAAAACTTGTATGAGATGTGCTATCAATTTGTGAATTGTAATTTCTTAATGAATTAATTTTTTAATATTTTTATTTATTTTTGAGACAGAGAGAGACAGAGCATGAGCAGGGGAGGGTCAGAGAGAGAGGGAGACACAGAATCCGAAGCAGGCTCCAGGCTCTGAGCTGGCAGCACAGAGCCCGACGCGGGGCTTGAACTCACAGACTGTGAGATCATGACCTGAGCTGATGTCAGACGCCTAACCGACTGAGCCACCCAGGCGCCCCTGAATTAATTGTAATTTCTATTGTTTGAGGCACACTGGGCTCTTTCCTGGGCAGAGACAGCTTTTCCTGAGACTTCTCAGTACTGATACATAAGATAAAGTAGAGTCCTAGATTCTGGTTTTAAATGTTTTACTTCCTTACAGGCCAGAGGAGTAGAGGATGAGACATGTTCTGAATTGAAAAGAGGCACAGGAAGGTCCCTGTTCATAAGTAATATTTTGCACTCATTCCATCAACCAGAGATTCTTTTAGGCTAAATATGGCCTCTTTAAAATTTCTGGAAGATGCTTTTTAATTTTACATTGTATATTTGCTTATATTAATATCATTCTGCCAAGGTAGAATGTGTAATTTTATTTCACAGAACAACTTGTTGCCTAATGGTGACAGTGACTACTTTAAATAGAATGATGTGATGCTGCTAGTCCTAAAAGTGAAGAACCATTTTCTAAGCATGAAAAAAGAATAAAAGGTGGAGTCCAGAAACTAATACCTTAAATATAGGTTCTAGGTGATTTTTTCCTCAAGTTTTTACTTACATTCTCGTTGTTAGCATACAGTGTAACATTAGTTTCAAGTGTAGAATCAAGTGATGTATCACTTAAATTTAACACCCAGTGTTCCTCACAACAAATGCCTGCCATAGTACCTGTCACCCATTTAACCCATCCCCCTGCCCAACTCCCCTCCAGCAACCCTCAGTTTGTTCTCTATAGTTAAGAGTCTGGGTTTTGATTTGCCTTTCCACCTCCCATATTCATTTGTTTTGTTTCTTAAATTCCACATGAGTGAAATCATGTGGTATTTGTTTTTCTCTGACTTATTTTGCTTAGCATAATACTCTTTAGCTCCATCCACATAAGTGTAAATGGCAAGATTTCATTCTTTTTGATGGCTGAGTAATATTCCATTGTCTATATATACCACATCTTCCTTAGCCATTCTTCAATCAGTGGACATTTGGGCTCTTTCCATAATTTGGATATTGTTGATAGTGCTGCTATAAACATTGGGATGCATGTATCCAATGTACTGATCCCTTTGAATCAGTATTTTTGTATCCTTTGGGTAAATACCTAGTAGTGCAATTGCTGGATTGTAAAGTAGTTCTATTTTTAACTTTTTGAGGAACCTCCATACTATTTTCCAGAGCGACTGTACTAGTCTGCATTCCCACCAACAGTGTAAGAGTGTTCCCCTTTATCCACATCCTGGCCAACACCTGTTGTTTCCTATATTTGTTTGTTTGTTTGTTTGTTTTTTAAGATTTTATTTTTAAGTAATCTCCACACCCAGCATGAGGCTCGAACTTACAACTCCGAGATCAAGAGTCATGTGTTCCACTGACTGAGCCAGCTCGACAACCCAATCTGTATTGTCAATTTTAATCATTCTGACAGGTTCAAGGTGATATCTCATTGTATTTTTGATTTGTATTTCCTTGATGATGAGTAATGTTGAGCATCTTTTCATGTGTCTGTTGGCCATCTGTATGTCTTCTTTGGAAAAATGTCTATTCATGTCTTCTGCCCATTTTTTAACTGTATTATTTTTGGGGGGAGGTGTTGAATTTTAGAAGTTCTTTATAGACTTTGGATACTAACCCTTTCTTTATCAGATATGTCATTTGCAAACATCTTTTCCCATTCTGAAGGTTGCCTTTTAGTTTTGTTGATTGTTTCCTTTGCTGTGCAGAAGCTTTTTATCTTGATAAAGTCCCAATAATTTATTTTTGCTTTTGGTTCCCTTGCCTCGGGAGACGTGACTAGTAAGAAGTTGCTCTAGATAAGGTTAGAGAGGTTGCTGCCTTTATTCTCCTCTAGAATTTTGATGGTTTCCTGTTTCACACTTAGGTCTTTCATCCATTTTGAATTTATTCTTGTGTATGGTATAAGAAAGTGGTCCAATTTTATTCTTCTGCATGTTGCTGTCCAATTTTCCCAGTACCATTTGTTGAAAAGTCTTTTTTCTATTGGATACTCTTCCTGGCTTGTCGAAGATTAGTGACCTTGTAGTTGTGGGTCCATTTCTGGGATTTCTATTCTGTTCCATTGGTTTATGTGTCCATTGTGCCAGTACCATACTGTCTTGATGACTACAGCTTTGTAGTAAAGCTTGAAGTTCAGAATCATGATGCCTCCAGCTTTGCTTTTCTTTTTCAGGATTGCTTTGGCTATTCAGGGTCTTTTGTGGCTCAGTACAAATTTTAGGAATGTTTGTTAATAGTTCTGTGAATAATGCTGGTGTTATTTTGATAGGGATTGCATTAAGTCTGTAGATTATTTGGGGTAGTATAGACATTTTAACAATGTTTGCTCTTCCAATCCATAAGCATGGAATGTTTTTCCATTTCTTTTTGTCATCTTCACTATCCTTCATAAGTTTTCTATAGTTTTCAGAATATAAATCTTTTACCTCTTTAGTTAAGTTTATTCCTAGGTATCTTATGGTTTTTGGTGCAATTGTAAGTGGGATAGATTCCTTGTTTTTCTTTCTGCTGCTTCATTATTGGTGTATAGAAATGCAACAGACTTCTGTACCTTAATTCTGTAACTTCACTGAATTTGTGTATCAGTTCTAGTAACACTGGTGATTTTTTTAAAAAAAAGATCATTAAAGAGCAGTCTTATGAATTCTTAGGAAAAACATTTTTGAGTAGTTTGCACATTTCTCTAGAATTCTGCTTTAAAATGTATAGATATTTTGAAAATTTGGTTACAATTGGATTCCATTTCACTCATTTATTTATTGAGCACTTACTAGGTGTCACGCCTTGAGATGAGTGTTGAAAATACAGCAGTGAACCAGATAAAATCCTTGTCTTTTTATAAATTAAGTCTCTAGTGGAGAGAAACTGGCATTAACCATAATGAATAGGTAAATCATAAAATATGTGAGAGGTGATAAGCACTATTAAAAAATAAAAAGGCAGTGACAGGAAGAGTGATAGCTCCTTAGTTTGTAAATAATCAAGGCAACCTGTTGCTGAAATAGTCTAGCAAAAGCAAACAAGCCAGGTTAAATGCTTTTAGAATTTAGATATTACCAAGGAAATTTTAACTGTATACTTTTAACCTTACCAAATTATTAAAGAAAATATCTTTAATATGAAATAGTGATGGACTTTAGTTTGTTGGCTTTAAGTAGCCAAGAATTATTCAGACATGTGAGTTGTACATGATCATGATTATAATTTTCTGTGATCAAATAGGTTATACACTTAATGTGCAACCTATTTGTTTTGTTTTTAAATTTTTTTTTCAAGTTTATTCATTTATTATTTCTAAGAGAGAGAGAGCACAAGTGGGGTAGGGATAGAGAGAGAGACAGACAGACAGACAGACAGAATCCGAAGCAGGCTTCAGGCTCTGAGCTGCCAGCACAGAGCCCGACATGGGGCTCGAACTCACGAACTGTGAGATCATGACCTGAGCTGAAGTGGGACGCCTAACCAACTGAGCCACCCAGGTGCCCCAATGTACAACCTATTTGTATATGATACAAAATTTTCTAAAATATTTGTATTTACTACAAGTGCAAAGAAAAGGGTAAAGAGATAATCACACATTTACAATTTATTATTAAAGCAAGGTAAGTACAAATATAAAAATTCTGTTTTTCTGAATTAACTGAGCAGTTGTTTAACTGATATGGGACTTTTCATTTTGGGACTTGTAAGGAAGAAAAATGATTCTATGTACTTTTGATACCATACCAGGAAATTTACCGCTACTTATTATTTGTTAATATACATAATACAGCACATAAGTATTTATTCTTTTAATACAATTCATAGACTTGGTCATTTTTTTAGATTAATATAATTATCTAGTATATATATATATATATATATATATATATATATATATATTTGTGTGTGTGTGTATGTGTGTATATATATATAGATAGATAGATGGTTAATTTGTCCTTTGATACCACTAATGTTTAGTGATTCCCTTTCCCTTCTTTCTTTTTTTCCTGCTTGGTAAACATTTGCAGAAAGAGACTGACTGGTAGGTTATGAGGCTGCCTCTGGTTATTGGTAGACATTTCTCTACAAGTTCTTCCTATTAGAGTGTGACCTCATTTAAAATCTGGGATAATGATGAAAATATTATAGAATCCTTAAAGTTTTCCTCATCAAATTCCAGTTTTTGTTTTCCTCATCAAATTCCAATTCCAAACTCCATTTTGATGGTTAAATCAGTTTGTATATAGAACTCTTGCCAGGTGGTCATTTGGCTTTAGCTTATATTGAATACTTCCGGTGATTTATTTGTAAGTAATTTCTTAGTGCCTGTTTTGTGCTGAATAATTTGTTAGGTGCTGGGAATACAATGGTAAATAAGACAGATGTGGCCTGTGCCTTCATGTTCAGACTAGTAGCATTTTTATAGTGATGGTGAACTTCCTCTTGTATATATATTCAGCTTAATCATCTTATACGTATCTTCTTAAAGGGTCTTGTTCTTTTCCATAAATTTATAGCATTAACCTGACCTATTCAGGTTAATATTCCAGTTTTTGTCACTGTACTTGGAAATACTGTGTTTTTTCTTTCTCAAAAGTCTGTTCATTAAATTTGTGTTAAATACATATTCACATTTCTTTTTTGAAAATTGGAGGTTCTAAAATGTTTGGATGTGTTATAAAATTACAAATACTGTAGGACTCAGGACACCTGGCTGGCTCAGTTGGTGGAACATGTGACTCTTGATCTTGGGGTTATAGGTTCAAGCTGCAAGTTGGGTGTAGAGATTATTTAAAGACAAACAAGAAAAGAACAAATACTATAGGATTTTTATTCTAATAAATTGGATTTTCTTACACTCATACGGGCAGAATGTTGAATCTTATCATCCTATTCATTACATTATACTGTGAGTGAGACTTCAGACACATAATCTAGTTGACATGACTAAAATGGGAATCTTGTTCCATGTAATCCTGAATGTTATATTGTGTCAGTGTAAGCTTAGGATCTTAAGTTGCCTTCTGCTTTTCAAAAAAAAAAAAAAATTCCAATTCTGGTATATCTTTGGACAATATTTTTTACTAGCTTTGCAATAGATCATATTGAGATTTCAGAATGGAAATGGAGTGGTATTTAATTGACAGGGTTTAGTTGGATGACCAATTGAATATGGAATGCACTAAGTGCCAAAACTCATCTCACAGATTCAAATTTGGGTGATTGGGAGAACAGAAGTACCTTGACAAGATAGTGCAAAAGAAGAAATAATTTCAGGTCTGTCCAGTTTGACTGCAAATGAATTTAGGTGTTGTAACACCTAGAGACAATGTGATAGAGTGATTAAGAGCATGGACTCTAGAATTTGACTGCTTGAGTTTTAATTCTGGCTTCACATAGTAATTCTGTGACCTTAAGCAAATTACTTAAAGACTGTGCCTTTTTCCCATCATTCTAATTGGAATAAAAATAGTATTTACCTCATAGGATCATTATGAGGTTCAAATGAATTAATATACATAAAGTGCTTAGAACAGTGTGTGGTTCATAGTAATCATTATGTGTTAAGCTGTTACTACTGTTGTCATTATTAGGGTATGTTTTCCAAAATAATACTGTGATTTTGGGATAAAAGTTAGTGATATAAAAAGGATTTATTTCTCTTGGAGCAATCCCAGGAGACTTAATTCTCCTTCCTTTCCTTTTCTCTCACATTTGTAGAACCAAGGTATAGAAAATTAATTGTACAGTTTTAATTATTAAATCATGTTAGTCTTATTATGTACTTTAGGGAAGTGGGAGTTGGAAAAAGTGTTTGAAAATGTTTTGTCACTGTAATTACAATTCCTTTTGATTCTCTTAAAAGGCCATATTGAAGATGTTTATTTCCTGCTTTTTCACTTTCATCTGGACACTATGTATTAGCTCAGTTAAATCCAAAGCTTGGATATCAGATTTCATTTTTTCTGCTAGACCCTACTCCGTGACATTAGCTTTGTCCTTCAATGAACTTATCTGCTTTTTTAGACTATCCTGCACTGTTTTTGCTAACCTCTGTTTTCATACACTTCCTAGTATTTTCAGGGAACCTACAGGAAGCAATTTGCTCTCTCAGAGGAACTTAAACTAGCCTAAAGACTTATCTGGAAAAGCTGTTTTTCAGAAATTACAGATGAAAGGGACAGTCTAAGGAAAGTTATCAGATTGGAGGAAGACTGGCAAGTAAACAGGACTGTCCCTGGTTATTCTTGGATCTGTGGAATTCATATAGTTTGGATTTCCTTCTCTCTGATTTCCCTCTACCCATCACCTTAAAATTTTTTTTTTAACGTTTATTTATTTTTGAGACAGAGAGAGACAGAGCATGAACGGGGGAGGGTCAGAGAGAGGGAGACAGAGAATCTGAAACAGGCTCCAGGCTCTGAGCGGTCAGCACAGAGCCCGACGCTGGGCTCGAACTCACGGACCGCGAGATCGTGACCTGAGCCGAAATTGGATGCTTAACTGACTGAGCCACCCAGGCGCCCCTACCCATCACCTTTAAATAAGCTATGCCTACCCATTTCTGATAAATGTTTAATGAGCCTGTCTGTTTAATTGCATGCCAGATAAATGTGTACAAATATGGAATGTGCCTAGCAATTTGATACTGATAATTCATGTATCAAAACTTGTGACTGATTTATTTATTTAATTCTTAAAGAGTTTATTTAAGGACATTCAAAAAATAATATTGTTCTTAGCTGCATTCTAGTATCCTTGACCAGAAGAGAAAGCAATGCCATTTTAGTTAATGCTCTGTCTAGTTGCAAGGAAGAAATTTGCTCAGATAGCTTAAACCCTAAGTCTTATTTCAGGCAACTATGCTTTGAGTGTTCAGCATTTGGGTGTGTCTTTTCACTCTTGGCTGTATGTGTCTTTGTGAATTATATTCTTCCACTGCTCCCAAGGACAGAAGTTTAATTTAGTTCCATTAGTTATCATCAGCATTTATTAGACTTAGATTCAATCTCAAATAACAGAAAACCCAAACAGTAGTGGCTTAAATGAGGTGGAGATGTATTTTTCTACCCTATAAAATAAAATAAGTTTAGAGGAAGATGGTTTGGTGCTAGTATAGCAATTTTGTGATTTTATTAAAGACCCAGGCTTTAATTTTTTATTTCTCCCTTTATGGGATGTTACCCTTATCTTCATGTTCTTACTCTAGGCAGAAAGAAGGGAAAAGGGGGAAAAGGATTAAAAATGTGGCTGAGTCTTCCTCCTCCTAAGAGGAGCTTTCCCAGAAGTGTGCTCAGTGATTTCTACTTACATACATCTCCTTGGCCAGAACTAGTATGTAACCATACCTAACTACAAGAGAGGCAGAAAATTTTGGTGGGTTCACTTATTTGTTTGTTTGTTTGTTTTTAAGCTGAGCATATTGCCATTCCCAATAAAATTTCCTAATAGGGGAGAAAGAAAAAATAGATATTGAGTGGGCAGCTAGTCATCTCTGCCGTATCCTCCAATATAGAGTCCTTATAGGGCATCCTTCAGCAGACACCCCTGGACTAATTATTTGTGGCCAGGAAATTAAAATTGGTTTCTCTTGAAGTTCTTGGCTTTGCAAGTCATAAAGAAATGCTTTGGGTTTTGTTTTTTTGTTTTTTAAGTAAATTCTCTCCCCAACGTGGGGCTCAAACTCAGGACCCCAACATCAAGAGTTGTATGCTCTACAATTGAGCCAGCCAGGTGCCCTGGCTTTAGTTTGTTTTTTAAAGAAGGGGTGATATAACTGGCAAGCACTATGAGGCTTCATTAGGAATAGAGTTATTTAGTTTGTTGAAAGAATGCATAACTCTAGATATATCCATGTATGTGGCAGTCAGAAAAAAAGATTTCAAACTGTTGTTTTAAAGTAACCTGATCTCATTTCTAATTAAGAATCTTTGATCTTTCCAAATATGCTGATGTCTTTCATTATATGTTCTATTAGAAATGTATTTCTTAATTTCAAGGCCAGTTCACTAGTGTTTATTTTTAGTAGCTTTGCATATTTAGCCATTATTTGCTCTCTCCTCTCCCCACCTCAAAGTATTTTAAGAGAAGCCCATTGTTTTTGCTCATCCTTATGTCCCCACTGCCAAGTATATATGAGGTGGTAAATAAATATTTGGTGAATAAATAACTGACTGAAGGAACAAGAATGGTGGCATTCTGTTTCACACTTTGAATACTCCCAGACTGGGAATCTGGTATTTTAGGAATTCACCTTTTCAACTTTTATACTGCTCTAGAGAGGCAACATAATAGACTAGAAGTAGTATGACTTTGGAGTAATTAGCACAACAAACTTTTTGATCCACTACTTGTGTGTCAGGTACTGTTTTAAATACTGGAGTAGGAAAACAAATAAGTGTGTTCCCTTATCTCTAGGAAAGAGGGAGACAAGCTTATAAATAGTTTAATTATTGAACTACTGTGATATATGCTGTATATATACACTAGGTTCTAAAGGTAGATCCTAGTGGGTTAACCTAGGTTGGAACAGTGAGTTTGAAGAGAGCAGGATTTGATCCAAGAAAACTTTGCAGAGAAGATGGTAGCTATGTTGGCAAGAATTAGCCAGAGGAAGGTGAATGGGGATTGTGTTCTGGATAGAGAATAGCTGCTTGTGCAGGGGAACAGATATGAGAGGATACAAGGCACGTAGGGAGTGGCAGGAGATATAGGAACCAACTAATAGAGAACTTAGATTTTATCCAGAATAACACTAAAGATGTTTTCAAAATGGCTTTTTTTTTTCTCTCTAACAAAAAGGGAAGTATATTCTTATCTTTTAGAAGATCTCAGAAATACAGAAAGGTATACAAAGAATATGATTACTTGTATTCTCTTCAACTAGAGATATAACTACTCTTAAAATTTTGGTGTATATACTGCCATAATTCCTCAGTGTCTCTCCCTTCTGTCTTCCCTCCTTTTCCCTTTTCCTTCTTTTCTGTTTCTTCTTTTCTCTTTTCCCCTTCTCTGGCCAGATCTTATTGGCCCATATGGCAAGTAAGTGAAGGACTCACTGAAAAAATAGGTTAAGGTATAGAAAGAGGCACAGTTTTGTCTTGGAGTCATTTTCTGAAATAAATGTTATAAATGAGGCATAGATTTGGGGATGGAGAGTTTGAATTTGGTTATTAGGTATGTTTTTACAAAAATTTCATACACACCTATAGCACTTAGTATGTGTCCAGTTCTGTTTTAAGAACTTTCAAACATTACATATTTAAATCTCATGACAACCTTACAAAGTAAGTATTACTATTTCCATTTTATAGATGAGGAAGTTGAGGCATACAGAGGTCACACAATTTGTTCAAGGTTTACATTAGCTGTAACTGTAAATTTAAATTATGGTGGTCTGGCTCCGGCATTCATGCTTTTTCCACTGTACTTTCAGGTTGAGGCTGAAATGTGTATGAAACAGTCAAGTAAGTATATTCAGCAGACATGTGGTTATGCAATTGAAGTCCAGGGATGGGTCAGGACTGGGGATATAATTTGGGGAATGTCACATAGGAGGATATTAAAGTCATGAGAGTTAATTTTTCCAATGTCTTCAGTCATATATTCTGTGATGGTAGTGAGTGTGCCTTGTTTTCTGGTTGCTTTTCTCTGGGCATCTCTATTTTGGCACTATTCCTTTTAAAATTGTGCCTTACATAACTAGATGTTGAGGTTGTAATGCAGAGCTATGACTGTGTTTCCCCCTTTTGGGATACATGCTACTTCTATTAATGCTTTGGTTGCCTTATTGCCTTTTTTTTCCTTTTCCTTATACCAACTATTCTACCTTGCCCCAACATGCATATTGACTTTGTGATCACAATCCCACACCTTCTGCTCCCCTTGGGTTTTATTTACAGAAAAGCTTACCAAGATAACCTTCCCCATAATATACTTAAAAAACTGATTTTTTTTAAACCAAAATGAGAACCTTATATGGTACCTAAATTTCATAATTCTATTCTACCCAGCCATTTTACTTTTCCTTGTCATTAGGGAAGGAGTCAAAGAGCAAAGGAAATTTCTAGAAAAAGCAAAAATACGTATAATCTTTCCCCAGTGTTCCTACTTCTGAATGTTCTTGGACGGTGGATGTGTATCACAGAATTAACTTATGTATATCTAAGAGTGCCATGTATTAAAAAGGGAAAGTCAAAACAGAGGATGTGAGGTCATTTAAATCAGTTTTGCTTATAAGCAGCAGTTAATTAGATCAGACAAAAAAATTTGGGGGGGCTTTAAAAAAGTTGTTTATATTTAGAATAGGAGTGTAGGAGTTTGCTTATGTATGGTTGGTGGTTTGCAGTTACCTCAAGAACCTGCATTTATATGTTAATAAAATTTAGATAGGCTATATCTAAAAATATTTAGATGAATATAAGGAAATACTGTTGTTTTGCAAGAAGGAATTTTTTAACGTTAAAAAAGCCTACTTTCCAATCACCAAAAGGTTTGGCTTTTTTTTTTTTTTTTTTTAAGCTTTGATGATTTGAAAGGTCAACTCAATATAGAAATAGATATTATCTAGCCAACTCTGGTATTCAGTTACTTTCCGTAAAGTAAATGATCTGATAGCATGACAAGTTGGGTCTTATTAAAGATATAAACAGTTTAAAGTGCTTGGCAATTTTCCCTATTTGTAACTGTTGCTGTAATGTGAAAACACTGGCAGGACTAGAAAAATAAAATTATGAAGACATTTAAAAAGTTACTCTATTTTAAGATAAGATGGAGTTGAAAATTGTCAGAAATACAAAGGGTATTTGACCTTTTAAAATCTCTATCACAATTCTAATGAAGTAGAAATAAAATGAAATTTTAACAAAAGGACATACAGAATTTCTAGATTATAGAGATACATATAATTTTTTGCTTTGCCCCAAAGTTTCATTTTATATCTTCCTTTGAAAAATTCAAATGTATGGGGACAATATATCTTTTAGCATGATATTGCAGCTTATGTTGAACCAAGAACACTTTATACACTTTCAAACTCTGTAAGTTTATTTCAACTTTGTTTAATGTATCTGTCATCAGAACATGGCAATGGTGTTACAAAACTTCATGATTCTAGAAATGACTTTTACATTTTCGAACAGTTGAATATTCCATTTTGAGAGAAAATAAATTGTGGATTAAGTGTGACCAATGTATAAAACAATTCTCTTAGTGAATGTGAAACAATTACTGAGTTATAACTATTAGCAAAAATAAAGTTGACTGGCATTTATTTTCCATGTGACCAACATTGTAGCTATCTGTAAGTCTGGAGGGGCACCTGGGTGGTTTAGTCGGTTGAGCATCTGACTTCATCTCAGGTCATGATCTCCCAGTTTGTGAGTTTGAGCCCCGCGTCCGGCTCTGTGCTGACAGCTCAGAGCCTGGAGCCTGCTTCAGATTCTGTGTCTACCTCTCTCTCTGCCCGCCCCCCCCTCAAAAATAAACGTTAAAAAAATTTTTTTTTAAAGTAAGTCTGGATAAAGTTTAACACCAAATGTAGCTCTATAGAGAAAGAACATTCAGTTATTCACAGAGCTTTCAATAATAAAATAGAATTTAGAATTTTGTGATTTTGTTGGAGTCAGAACCTGGATAACTTCCATTCTTTTTGACTTAAATCAGCTTCTGGGTTTATTACTAAATGTTATAATAGGCTACATTGTAGACATATGGGTGAATTAGAAATAGATTGTTCAGTTTGGGACTGAAACCAAGCCTTGAATTATTTTAACTGTTGATTAGATTAAGGTTATCTGCTATTTCTAGGGCTGTTAGACTAGCTGCCTGCTAAAAGGAAACATAAATTCACTTTGGAGGAAGATAACACCATGCAGAGTCTCAAATTATTTCAACCTTTTTTTTTAACATACGATATCGAGCATTAAGTTGAAAGTAATCAGACATTCGAGGGGACAAGACAGTGTGACAAAAAACTAAGATACAATAGACAACAGAGACAGACTTACATACAAGGGATTCAAATAATGCTGTCAGTCAAAACTGTGCTTAATATTTAAAGAAAATAAAAGATTTAGCATTTTGTCAGAGTGTTTGAAACTAATAAAAGAACTAAATCAAATTCAAGAACTGAAAAAATACAATAGCTGAAATAAGCAATGAGAAGACTGACTTAATAGCAAGCTAAGCATTGCTGAAGAGAGAATTAATAAACTGGAAGATAGGTCAGCAACTGTCTTTCAAACTATTGCATGGTCAGGAAAAAAAGATGAAAAGTACAGAAATGAGTAGATAAAATGAACCAATGTATAAAATATCTTAAGGAATCTCCAAACACTAGCACAACTAATAACTGAATTCTGGGAAGTTATAAAATATAAGATCAATATACAAAAATTGTTTTTGTGTTTATTAGCAATGGACTATTGGAATTCAAATTCATATGGAAATGTGAAGGAATAGAATAGGAAAACAACTTTGACAAGTATGAGCAAAGTTGGAAGACAAACTAATTGATTTGAAGGCATGTTATTAAGCTACTGTGATCAAAATGGTTTTTAAAAAATGCTTATTTATTTTGAGGGAGGGCAAGCAGGGAGGGGCAGAGAGAGAAGGAGAGAGAGAATACTAAGCAGGCTCTGTGCTGACACTTGGGGCTCAGTCTCATGAACCATGAGATCAT
Organism: Panthera onca; assembly: GCF_046562875.1. Taxonomy (NCBI): domain Eukaryota; kingdom Metazoa; phylum Chordata; class Mammalia; order Carnivora; family Felidae; genus Panthera; species Panthera onca. The sequence continues at coordinate 48,437,349 of NC_138348.1, forward strand.
GACCTGAGCTGAAATCAAGAGTTGCCAAAATAGTTTAATATTGGAGTCATGATAGATACTGGAACAATATTAATTCCATCAGTAGAACAGAAGAGAGAATCCAAACATAGATATGCATACACATATACACACATACATATACACAACTGATTTTTTAGCAGAATTAAATAATTCAGTGGAAAAAAGGATAATCTTTTCAACAAATGATGCTGAAACAATTACATAACTGTATTAACAAATTAACTTCTTTTCACATCTCCAGAACTCCAAATGCATCATTTACATAAAATATAAAACTAAAACTTTTATTTTGCTGATCAGTCTGTTAATTTTATTAATTTTATTGGTCTTTTCAATGAGTTTGTTCTTCTGCTTTGATTTCTTATTGGTGGAAGCTGAAGTCACTGACTTGAGACTTTTATTCTCTTCTAATAAAAGATGTTTAGTACTACAAATGAATCCCCAAGTATTGCCTTCACTGCATCCCACAAACTTTAATAAATTATGTTTCATTTTTATTTAGTTCAAATTATTTTTTAACTTCCTTTTTAAATTATTCTTTGACCCATGGGTTATTTAGAATGTGTTTCTTACTATTTTGGGACTTAGTTGATAATCTCTCTTTTATTGGTTTTTAATTTAATTCCATTGTGGTCAGAGAATGTGGTTTGTGTGACTCAAATAATTTTCAATTTAGTGAATGCCTTTTTCATGGCCCAGAATATGGTCTGTCTTGGCTTCTACTATTTATGTTTGAGGTTCTTAAATCTTTATTCTCGGTAATTGCAAAAATTTCCCATCCAGTCTTACTTCTATTATCATTGCTTACATTTCACTGTTGTTAGAGTTATTTTTTTTTTAAATGGGAAGCTTTTTTTTTTAAATGTTTGTTTATTTTTGAGAGAGAGAGATAGAGCATGAGTGGGGGAGGGGCAGAGAGAGGGAGACACAATCTGAAGCAGGCTCCAGGCTCTGAGCTTTTAGCACAGAGCCTGATGTAACATTTGAACTCACAAACCATGAGATCACCACCTGAGGTGAAGTCAGACACATAACCGACTGAGCCACCTAGGCGCCCCTAGAGTTATAATTCTTAAACACCAATCTGTTTGTTTTTCCAAAAGCTCTGGTGATATCCCATTATCTACAGAATGAAATTTGTTCTCTTTATTGGGGGGAGACAAGGTCTTTCATTATCAGACCACAAGTTATTCTAAGAAAGCCTTATCTAGTACTGTCATCCTTTTCTGCCCCTTTTCAAACATTCTGTATTCCAATTCATGTTAAACCGATTTTCTTTTCCAATAATGCTTTATGGAGGGCATTTCCTACATCTATACGTTTAATCAAGCTATTCCTTTCCCCTGTAATTCCCTTACTCTTCCCTTCTTAATTTATATTTAACGTTCATGCTAATTCTGCTCACCTATGGTATTTTCTCTGCTTTTTTCAGCCAGAATCTACTATGTCTTTGGTTCATTGTTTATGTATATCTTAATGGGTGCCATATTTATGTATTTACTCAGTGTTTCTTCGGATCTCAATAGTGAGGAAATTAAGACAGTATTTAAAGGTTTTAAAAAAATTAATAAAATAATATCCTTAATTCTGCACATCTATAAAATGGTATGTTCCTATGGTTTAGTAAAGGTGATATGTAGTAGTTAATGTTGATGATTAGTTGGAAAATAAAATTATGAATGATGTAGATATCATACCCATAGTGACAGAAATAGGTGGATCTAAATATGAAGAGGAGGAGGAGTTGAGGTTACCTCCAAAGTTAGAAATTCCTTCTGTGGTAGCCAAAGCTGTTTCAATCTATAATTTCATATTATTTTCAAAACTTAGTTTAAGTTATCATAAAGCAATAGAATGAACATCCTTCAAATAATATTTCTTCTAAACAACCTAAAAATTTCTCCTTGCAATAAAATGATGTACATTTATGTTTCAAGTTAAAATAAAAATGCAGAGGTATTTATCATTTATTATGATTCCTTTCTTTCACTAATTTGTTTGATGAGCTAATTACCTGCTGTATACTTTGTGATCTATAAAGAATTGTGTGAATGGGAGTTGTTCTTATAGCCAAGAAAATAAGCTCTGTGCAGTAATAACATTTGAATAGGCTTTACTCTTTTCAAAGCTTTTTCAGGTGTGCTGTTTCTTGGGAGGAAAGGAATCCTAGTGAAAGGAATCAGTGGGTATATAGAATCTTGTCGTCTTTCTTTCTAGTCAGTGGAAGGATGCAGAGGAGACAGCTAGGTGAGCAAAGGTGTGCCAGGGGTTTTCTTGTCACCATTACAGTACCTCTTTAGAACTGGATTATTTGGACTAGATTGTAGACATTTTAGGAGGTATTAAGTATGTGGTGTGTATGCACAGCTGAATATAGACATTTTCAAATATTGAATCTTTTGAAGGTGAGATCAAGTATAATTTGATGATAATGTATAAATGTGTTCTCCTCCAAGGGAGATAGATGCATGTCAACCTTTAACATAGAAAGTTGGGAGGAACACTTTAGTTATCTAGGAGTCTTACAAGAAATGCTGACTAGTATTTCTATAATGATTTCACTCCAATTCCAGAAGGTATAAGTCATATGTGATTATGAATTTAATACATTAGGTAATTACTCCAGTTCTGTCTTTATCCTTATTTGGTTATTTAACCTCCCAGTCATGCCTGTTCTTGTTTTTACTTAGTAGTTGACCTTTTTACACAAACTTGGGGGCGGGGGAGAAACATCAAGAACGAAATCCCTCCATTTCATACCTGCAATATTTATAAATGTTTTTTTGAAGTGTTTGTTAAGTCTGATCTGTTTTACTCAGGTGCAAAATGTGGGACATTTGTGTTAAAGTAGAATTAAAAGAGATGATCAGTTATTTTTAAGGTGAAGCATTTGCAGTTACACTGCTTAGAAAACAGGTTTTTTAGTCTGGATAGTTTCATTCAATAAAATATATTTACTACTTAAATTTTTTTCATGTTTATTTATTTTTGAGAGAGAGACAGAGTGTGAGCAGGGGAGGAGCAGAGAGAGGGATACACAGAATCGGAAGCAGGCTCCAGGCTCTGAGCTGAGCTGTCAGCACAGAGCCCAACAGTGGGCTCAAACTCACGGAGTGTGAGATCATGACCTGAGCTGGAGTCAGATGCTTAAACTGATGGAGCCACCCCAATATATTTACTATTTAAACGAAACAAATCACTGTAGCTAAAACTTAAATTTATTTTTTGAAACATTTTAAGCCATGTCAGTCAACTTAAAATAAATGTAAATGTTAAGTTATTAAATTTACATTAAAATATCCCCTCTTCCATCACTAATGTTCTTCTCGAGAAGTAACTAATTTTTGTCTGTTGATCTTAATATTATATGCTGATATTTCTTTAGAGCATGAGAATAGTGTTGTGCCCTGCACTGTCTGAATTCTGTTTCATGGACTCCATGAACATAATAAAATGGTGCTTAATTTAGACAACTATGTTTTGGGATAGTTTATTATACAGCAAGAGTAACTGAAAGATAAGTGGAACTTGAATATGCTAAAGAAAAAGGCACTTGTAGTAATGCCATTGCTGGGTCATGGGGTAGATCTGTTTTTAATTTTTTGAGGAACCTCCATACTGTTTTCCAGAGTGGCTGTACCAGTTTGCATTCCCACCAACAGTGCAAGAGGGTTCCTGTTTCTCCACATCCTCTCCAGCATCTATAGTCCCCTGATTTGTTCATTTTAGCCACTCTGACTGGCGTGAGGTGGTATCTCAGTCTGGTTTTGATTTGTATTTCCCTGATGAAGGGTGACGTTGAGCATCTTTTCATGTGCCTGTTGGCCATCAAGGCATTTGTACTGTGTTTGCAAAAGTCTTGAGATAGGATGTTAAATTGTCTGAAGCTTGGTATTTATTTTGGATTTGGAGGGATGTTCATAACAGAAGAGAAAGCTGCAAAGATAGTAGGAGCCAATTGTTTGTGGCTTTTAACACTTCATTAGTGGGTTTAAACTTTTTTGTATGTGCAATGGGAACATAAAGATTTTTTGAGTATAGAAGATCATAGAAAATGACCATGGAACTTTCTTTCTTACGTTGTTCCAAAATCTTGGAATGTGTCTTGAGTTCATTTATGCTTATATGTTTACTCAGCAAACATTTGTCACACTTCTACTTTTGGCCAGGATCATAGTTTCAATTTTTTTAATATTAAGGCTTATTTATTTGTTTTTATGAAATTATATAGAGTCAGAACAAGGATCTAGTAAGAAAGCTAGCCATAATGTTTTTTATATCTATAAGTAGGGCACTAAAAATTTTCATGGCTATGTGTATACAATAAGTAGTTACAGTGATAATTCAGGACATGATTATGGTGGAAAAGACTTGAAGGTTAAATCAAGATCAGAAAATATTTAGTGGGGATACACATTTCTATGGATTTGTTAAAACTCACTTGTTGATATCTAGGAAAAAGCCTGCTGGAATTTGATGGGGATTGCACTGAATCTGTAGATCAATTTAGGAAGAATTGATATATATATATATTTTAATTTAATGTTTGTTTATTTTTGAGAGAGAGAGAGACAGATAGAGACAGAGACAGAGCATGAGCAGGAGAGGGGCAGAGAGAAAGGGAGACACAGAATTGAAGCAGGCTCCAGGCTCTGAGCTGTCAGCACAGAGTCTGATGTGGGGCTCGAACTCATGAACCACGAGATCATGACCTCAGCTGAAGTCAGATGCTTAACCGACTGAGCCACCCAGGCGCCCCTTAGGGAGAATTGATATCTTAACAATATTGATCAACCAATCTATGAACCCATAATTTCTCTCCATTTATTTAGCTGTTCTGTAGTTTCCTTCATCAGTGATTTGTAGTTATCCTGCAACCTTGCTAAAGTCATCTATGAGTTTATGTTCAGTTTTTGAGTACTTTTATTTTTGATTATATTTATTTAGAAAATATTCTTAAACTTTCACATCATAATAACACATTTGCAGTTGTGCTATCTCAGTCAATATGGCCTTAAAATTTTTTTTTATCAAAATATTTTGTGCACAAACTAAGAAAATGTTTTGCTTCTTCTTTGTTTTTATCTATCTTATATTTGTTTATTACTTATCATATTCTGTAAGTTTGGATTCCAAAAGATTTTGTCAGTATCTTTTATTGCAGATTGTTTCACATGGGATTCCATCATGAGGGTCAGCAAATTTCCAACTGTTATGCCTTTCTTTGATCTCTTTTTACAGGCAAAAATTCATATACAGTTGACCCTTTAACTGGGTGCCCACATATTTCCTTTCCTATGTAGTCAAAAATCTGTGTATGACTTGGTTCCCCAAAAACTTAACTACTAATAGCCTGCTGTTGACTGGAAGCCTTGCCAATAACATAAACAGCCGATTAACACATATTTTCTATGTTATATGTATTAGAAATTATATTCTTACAATAAAGTAAGCTAGAGAAAAAATGTTATTAAGAAACTCACAAGGAAGAGAAAATACACTTAAAGTGCTGTACTGTGTTTCTCAAATACAAAAATCCACATATAAGCAGACTTGTGCAGTTCAAACCCTTGTTGTTCAAGGGTCAGCTGTTAATTTCTTCGTTTTCTCAATACTTAAGCACAGTCCATGGCTCTCTGTTTAATAAATAGCTATTGATTCCTTTGAGAAGAGAGAAATTGCTTGTAGATAACACAAAACCATTTTCTCAAGGCTTATTACCACCAAGGAAATAATAGCAAAGGAGCAAGAAATAGTTGTACATGGGAAACACAACTCTGAGCTTGTGGTCAGCTTGTTTGGATAGTATCTGCATTGGTCCAGGTGGAGGGAAATTCCTGTGTTGATAGCTGAATTAAACTAGATAAGAAAACAATAAAAAATAAACTTATTAATATAAAATAATTAGAAAATATAGTTTGAAAGAAAACACAGCTATTTCCCCTATCTGTTTAAAACTGATGAAAGGTTTACAACTCTATAAATTTACTACCTTTTATTTTGTTGAGCATTTTTTCCTATAAATTGTGTTTAAAACAGACAAAATATATTATTTCTCATTTTCAATCCAAACAACAGTAGGGTTTTTTTTTTTTTTTAATTTGAAGCTCAGTAACTATACTTTCATCTAATCCCACAGTCCTCAAAGTCTTTAACCAATGATATACCACTATAGATTCTTTATCTGGCTCTCTGTTTTTGGTATTAGAACATGTTGTAAGATGGGTTGGGATTCAGATAGGTTGATATTTTTGTGGTGATCCTTTCCCAAATGTAACTTTTCCTTTTAATTTTCAGGAGGTTTGAATCAATTTTTTGAATGGAAGAGGGGTTGTGGTTAATGATACAAGTATCTGTGTAAACTCTTTGGACTTTATAAAATATTAGTTCTCTCATTAATTTATTCAGGAATTATTTGATTGCCAAATTTGTGTGCAGTATTGCTTCTTCCATATTCTGATAGATGCTTTAATCAAATAGTAAATTAGAGGGGCACCTGGGTGGCTTAACCAGTTGAGCATCTGACTTTTGGTTTCGGCTCAGGTGATGACTTCACAGTTTGTGGGATGGAACCCCGCATTGGCCTATGCACTGTGAACTGACAGCATTGAGCTTGCTTGGAATTCTCCCTCTCTTCTCTCTCTCTCTCTCTCTTTTTGCCTCTCCCCTGATGCGTGCCCACTCTCTCAAAAATTTGTTAAATTTTTAATGTTTATTTATTTTAAGAAAGAGAGAGATACATAGTGGGGAGGGAGGGAGGGTCAGAGAGAGAGGGAGACACAATTTGAAGCAGGCTTCAGGCTCTGAGCTGTCAGCACACAGCCTGACCGGGGGCTTGAACTCAGGAACTGCGAGATTATGACCCAAGCCAAAGTTGGATGCTTAACCTACTGAGCCACCTAGGCGCCCCCATAAGTAAATAAACATTAAAAAAAAATTTTTAAAGTAAATTAGAAAGTCCATTACAGGTATATTCTCAAAAGTTTAAATAATCCTTTGGTGGGCTTATTAAAACTGTGCTCCAGTATGACAATGAAAAGATGTGCTGTATTCTTTTTTCATTTCCAAGTTTTAGATAAAATTTCTTAGCACTGCATACTGTGGTAGATGTTGTAAACCAAATTAAAAGACAAAAATGTTGGTATCCTTAACCAATGAGCACCTAGAAATGAATAATAAAACCCAACAACAGAAAAATAGAATACAAACTGTCTTTTTGCTGAAAAAGAAATTTGCTTTGCCAGCAACCATGAGAAGCTACCTCTAATCTCAGTCATTATTTTATTTTATTTTTTTTATTTTTTTTATTTTTTATTTTTTTAATTTTTTTTTCAATATATGAAATTTATTGTCAAATTGGTTTCCATACAACACCCAGTGCTCATCCCAAAAGGTGCCCTCCTCAATACCCATCACCCACCCTCCCCTCCCTCCCACCCCCCATCAACCCTCAGTTTGTTCTCAGTTTTTAAGAGTCTCTTATGCTTTGGCTTTCTCCCACTCTAACCTCTTTTTTTTTTTTTCCTTCCCCTCCTCCATGGGTTTCTGTTAAGTTTCTCAGGATCCACGTAAGAGTGAAAACATATGGTATCTGTCTTTCTCTCTATGACTTATTTCACTTAGCATCACACTCTCCAGTTCCATCCACATTGCTACAAAGGGCCATATTTCGTTCTTTCTCATTGCCATGTAGTACTCCATTGTATATATAAACCACAATTTCTTTATCCATTCGTCAGTTGAGGGACATTTAGGCTCTTTCCATAATTTGGCTATTGTTGAGAGTGCTGCTATAAACATTGGGGTACAAGTGCCCCTATGCATCAGTACTCCTGTATCCCTTGGGTAAATTCCTAGCAGTGCTATTGCTAGGTCATAGGGTAGGTCTATTTCTAATTTTTTCAGGAACCTCCACACTGTTTTCCAGAGTGGCTGCACCAATTTGCATTCCCACCAACAGTGCAAGAGGGTTCCCGTTTCTCCACATCCTCGCCAGCATCTATAGTCTCCTGATTTGTTCATTTTGGCCACTCTGACTCTCAGTCATAATTTTAAAAGGCAAATTAAAATAACAGTGAATGAAGAGCACAATACAGAAAACCTTCTCAGTAGGTGTGTGGTTAGGTATATAGACCAAGTTTCAGATTTATGGAAAAGAATTAGGTAGATTTGTCTGGAAAGCTGTTCATGATACCATTAAGTGAGAAAAAGGAGATGTGGATAGATAACAAATTTTTATTTGAAAACTGTTACATGTATATCTTTATAGCTACGTCTGAAGAAATGTAGGAATATTTGTTTATTCTAGTGGCATAAAATATTTTACTTGTTTTTCAAGTAGGAGTAGGTGATTTTGATTGTATTTTTTAAAGAATGTTCTTCATATAAGTACACAAATTGAAATAATCACATTCTTCGGGAGATACCCTGTTGTGGCATTTTATAAAACTACCCAGTTAATAGGGAAAGCCTTCAGTTTTTCCTATTGATATTAAAGAGGGAGAAAGAGAACAAGTATTAGTAATATGTAATACTCCAAAGTGTCTGTCATAAATGAACTACTAAGAGTGGGGGAATGAATATTTTTATTCAAATAAATTACAACTATTTGTGACCTGGGCCTCATGTCTTCTTCTCTTTTCGTGTGTGTGTGTGTGTGTGTGTGTGTGTGTGTGTGTGTGTGTGTTTTGGTTGGTGTCTATGGTACCCATGATAATAACCTGTCAAGCCCTTTGAGAACTCCTGTGATACATCTCTGACTCCCCAGAGTGACCAGCACAGGTTGCATACGTGGTAGACACACAAGAACAGATGGATCGAAAACAATCCTCTTGCAGACTTTAAAAAAATAAGAAAATCTCAAAAGTCAAACCAGGAAAAAACCCATCATGTCTTACTTCTTATTCCTATTTCTTTTCCTCAGTACTCTTCCTCCCTGCCTTTCTCTTTCAGAGGTGAGCATTCTTGGATTCCATTTTATAGTATTTTGTGACACTCTAATCCCAATGAATTCTTTGCTTTCAGTAGGGAAACTGACGGGGAGGGGAGGGTTTCCTCCAGTTGAGTCAGGTTTTTGGAATGGTGAGACTAGGGAGGGAGGGATAAAGCCAAAGTCATGAGCTGCTTACGTGGTGACTCATGAAGGAATCAAGGTTTGAGGAGCTGCTGGCAAAGGAGAAGAAAGGTGTAGACAAGGTGTGTGTGTGTGTGTGTGTGTGTGTGTGTGTGTGTGTGTGTGCGTGCACGTGCACCACAGCTGCAAAGGTATATACCTTACCAGCTATGCACCCAAGGTTACATATTAATGTAATTTAATATGTGACACATAAGGCTACTCAGTTCTCGTAATATGCTGCTCTAAGAGATACTTGCAAGTAGAATGCAGTATGTAGGTGGAAGGGTCAACCTATATGAATGTCCTTGTTCAGATTTCCATGTCTCCATCTTCACTTCCAATGTAAATGTACTTGTTACTGTTTGGAAAATAATATAATTAAATTTGCTAAAATTATGTGTAAACTGATAGTATCCAATAACTCTGTGAGAGTTATGAGGAAAACCAAGTGCCTTCTAACAAAGATTTTTGATCTAATTTCACTCCTTAACTGTTTGGTTGTTTGGCCTATTTTTAGGATCTTGTTTGTATTCTGAATGATTGAGGGTGTTGAACAAATGAGATGTTGGAAAATTCTTATGATTCAGCTTTGAAGCAGATTTTCAGAACCTGCTTTAAGTTCTTGCTGTACACTCTAAAATACATAAGAAATATACAGTTTATTCTACAGTGTTCAAGTAAATGCATGGTGTGTACCAGCGTAAATTCTTATATCGATGTTGGTTGGTTTTGTTTCTAAAAAACATCAGGGTTTTTTGACTGGCTCAGTCAGTAGAGCATGTGACTCTTGATCTCGGGGTCATGAGTTCAAGCCCCACATTGGACATAGAGAATACTTAAAAAAAAGTACTATTGGGGCACCTGGCTGGCTCAGTCAGTGGAGCATGTGACTCTTCATCTTGGAGAGATGTGGGTGATCAACTACTGGATAGTCATCTTTAAAACTGGCTTGTGAGAATACCAGCCCTGAGTATCTCTGCTTTGAAGTTGTGGCTTAAAGCTCCTTTTTACCATGTGAAAAAAATCTTTCCCTATCTAAATAATGTTAAGACTTTATATGTAAATGTCTCGGGGAGAAATTAGGAACATTCCCAAATTCATATTAAATTCTTTCTTAGCAACAGAATTGGATTGAAAGACAGAATATTCTGTTGGAAAAGGAGAGATGGGAGAGGTTCAAGGAAGGAAGCAGGCTAGATGGGATGAATGAAGCAAACCAGTCTTACTTGAAAGTTTTGTCTATTATCTAAGTGTATTTTAACCATTACCTCTCTGTGCATATTTTCTCTTCTGAATGTCGATTCCATTTCTTTGGAGAATAATCTCCAGTTATTGAATGTTGGTGATGTGGAAATGTTGGGATTTGGAGCAAATGGTCAAGAAAGAATTCTTGAGATGTCTTCAGTGCAAAAGGGTGGTTTTATTAAAGCTTGGGGACAGGACTCAAGGGCTGAAAGAGCTGCATTGGGTTGTGAGGGTTGGCCGAATTTATACTTTCAAGTAGAGATGGGGTTAGGGATAGCCTAAGTCTCTAAGGAATTTTGGAGGCAAGGTTTCCAGGACCTTGAGGGGGCTAGCTATTGTTCGGAAAACGTCATTTATTACTGTTTAATGAAATCTTAGTTATGAGATCCTTCAGATGTATATCAGTGGGCCATATACTCAGAGAATGATTGCTAACATATATCTTGGGAGGTAGAGATAATGGAAGTTTCCAAAGAAATTTGTATGTATTAAAAGAAACTGACAGTGTCCTAGAGGTCGGGGTAATGTTAAGCTAAGATTGCCTTCACCCTTAGCAAATTATTAACATCAAGGCAGTTGAGTTCCTAGAGGAAGATCACTCTGCCTATCTCAAGGACTTGTCAGTGGACTCCAAGTTCTAAGGAAATTTAAGTTTTCTCTTTTGCCTTTGTTTTTCACATCAGTTGGCAATCATCACTAATAGGCAAATGCAAATTGAAACCACAGTGAGACCATGTCACACTGACTAGGGTGAGTACTGTTAAAAAAAAAACCTGTAAAATAACAAGTGATAGCAAGATGTAGAGAATTTGGAACCCTTGTGCACTGTTGATGGGAATGTAAAATGGTGCAGCTGCTGTATAGTGGTTCCTGAAAAAATTAAAAATAGAAATATCATATGACCGAGCAGATCCACTTCTGGATATGTATTCAGAAGAATTGAAAGCAGAGTCTCAAAGAGATATTTGTACATCTGTGTTCAAAGCAGCATTATTCATAATAGCTAAAATGTGGAAGCAACCCAAGTGTTCATTCCCTGATGAATGGATAAAGAAAATGTGGCACATGTATACAATGGAATATTGGCCTTAAGAGAGAAGGAAATCCTGTCCCATGATATAACATGGATGAACCTTGAGGTTCACATACATGAAATCTTTGAAGTAGTCAAACTTTTAGAAACAAAAAGTAGAATGGTGTTTGCCAAGAGCTGTAGGGGAGGGTAATGGTGAGAAGTTGTTCAGTGGGTATAGAGTTTCATCCATGCAGGATAATACAGTTCTAGAGAACTGTTGCACATCAATGTGAATGTAGTTAACATTATTGAACTGTACATTTAAAAATAATTACAATAGTAAACTTTATGTGTTTTTACCATGGTCAAAAATAAAAAACTATTGATACTGAGGCCTAACTGCTGAGATACTCCAATGTATATGGTTTACAATGCGTGCCTGGCACAGAAAAGTTTTAGAAGCCTCCTGGATGATTCCACCACTTAGTCAGGTTTAGAACCACTGAAATAAGGATAAAAACATAAGGGATTGTAAGACAAACTACTAGGTAGTTAATATCTACTAGGTAGATAATATCATATGTTATAAATAATTTTATTCTAGGACATTAAATATTCTTTGGTTCACATACTATAAATTCTGATTTACTAAGCAATCATTTATTAATTCAGTCGTTGGAGTTGAAATCAGAGAACCCTTTTAATAGTATATTGAAGAGATTTGTGAAAACAAATGAATCAAATTGTCTTATGAATGTTTTTCACCAATGTCTATAAGATACTAGCACATCACTTGGTTAACAATTTTTAAATCTACTTTTATCTTTGCAATGGCATACATACAGTTAAATATTTATTTAACCTAAACTTTTGCTTTATTTGAAGGATTAAGTGCAGTTTAACTAGAATTGTGGTTATTATTTATACCTCCCAACATTGTTTTTCCTGTACATATATACAAATTTTCATTTTCTGGGTTTTGAAAAAGTTAATTTTGTCTTCAGTTTGTTACTGATACTTGTTAGTATGTACACATGAATCATAAATGGTAGATGTATTTGATGCAAAAGGCAAAGAGGAACAGAGAATACTGAGACCATCTTTTTTTCTACAGGGTTTCAGAAAACGGAGACTCAGACAACGATGGCAGATTTATTTAGTAAAATATAATAATAAGACAACTAACATTTTAATTTTCTAAGTCTAGAATTTCTGCCTTAAGTAAATGAGAATACTTAAAATTATTTCTTTGAAAACATTTTCCAGTCCTGAGCATTGCAAAATATCTACTGGCAGGATATTAACTTGGAACAGCAGACTGTTCTTTTTTTAGTAGCCTTTTTCCTGCAGATGTGACTTTAACAGAGGAAGATGTGTTGTTTTTGTTTTCTGTTTTTTTGGGGGGGGAGGGGTTTGTGGTGCTCTAGCAGGTAATCAGAAGTAGAAGTGAAGGCAGTAGTCATTTGTTAAATGAACTCTAGTCAATTTAGGTATACTGTGTGTACAACTGTTTAAAGATTGGTGATTTCTGGTGTTCTTATAAAATTGTTTTTTGAAACTCCTCGGGGTAAATTTTAGAAATAAATTTTAACTAATTTGATACTATGATCTCTGATTTTGGAGGTGGGGGAAGGGCAGATATGTTTAGTTTCTGTTCTAAAATGGGAGGTGAAAAATTGGTGACAACATTTCTTATATTCGATTATCACATGACATTAGAAAAATCGGATGTATGGTGCAATCAAATACTTATTACAGAATTTAAAAAATATTTTGTTAATACTTTCCCCTTACCCATTTTAGAATATATATACTTTCTGGTCACATTTTAAATTTTATACTTAGGCATAATTTTCTTTAGGCTAAATTAGGTAATATTTCTTTAAAATATTTTATAAAGATTAATATCCTACTGAACAGGAATTTGACCTAGACTTACCTACATATGTGTATATGCTTCGAACTCTGATCCTGACACTTGACTTTTTGCATTTTTCCTTTGTTGTACTTCAGTCCCTGTCGTAATCTGGAATGCAAAAAGAACTTCCGGGAAGGACATAGTATTACTTAAAAAATGTACAAATAGGAATAGAGTCATTAGTCAGTGACTAAGGATAGCTGAATTCTATTTCGCTGTTGTTTAAAGTGTCTAATGTCCTGTCTTTCAGTGAGACCAACATTTGGCATTCAATATCAGGGATTGTGGGTGAGGTAAAAGGAAAGGTGAATTCTAATAATGAATCAAGGCAGGAACTGAAGGAGGCTTTGTTTGTTTCTTTAACTTGTTTTGTAATAAGATCAGTTGTTTCAGTGCATAACCAAGTTTTAGTGACATGAGGAATTGCACGTTGCTTGTGAGATGTAGAATGACATAGGAACTGCCAAAATTCTTTTCATTTATCATGAATTCCAGAAACAGAACTTTTGACCAGAAGTATCACATTCCTTTTTTTTTTTCAACTAAACATTTTTCATTCTTTAGGGAATAAAGCATTCCAGCTTTACTCGAAATCCCAAATGGAATCATATTGCATGATTGTAATCAGAAAAAAAAATTTTGTAAATAGCACCCAAGAGAGACTCTCAAAGCTGCTTTACCAACTTTAAGTACAACTTTGTGTCTCTAAACAGTCTATACCTAATCTTTTCTCTTTTCTCTCCTCCCAATAATCACACCTAATTTGTATTGGAACTTTAATGAAAGTTCACAAACTTTCAGTCTAATTGGGAAAGAGAATGTCAGTGGGTTAACATGGAAGAAGCTGAAGTATAGTACGGGCTTTGCTTGTGATTTTATTTTATTTTTTAATATTAAGCTGAAAAGCCAAATAGGACCTGGCTTTAATACATACCTTTTGTTTTGCTACTTACTTCATGTATGTCAATACTGTGTTGAAGAGAAAAATCACTAAACTGGGTTTTTGACAAGGTTGAACTATTTAACTCTGTTCTGGGCACTTTACTTAATTTCTCTGAGATTTAGTTTCCTATCTCTTAATTTCCTTCGTGTCTTCCTTCCTGCCTTCCTCCCTTCCTTCCCTTCTTTTTCCTTTTCTTTCTTGATTCAACAACTCTGTATGTTATGAGCCCTCCTTTTCTTTCTAATAGAATTTCTCTCCTCTAATGGAAAAGAGAAAGGCTGGATGATGTTTTCTATATTCCCAAGCCTCTTAAGATCTAAGTTAGGAAAAAGGAACAGTTAAGAAACAAATAAATAGATAAGTGCCATTGGTAACTTATAATGTCTCTAGCTACAACAGGAGCTCAGATTTAAGTAGATTAAAACTTGAAATGTGATGAAAGGGTGAGTAGTGTTTTATCCGCTAGGAAGAAAAGGATGGGGGGAGGGTGTTAGTGAACGGATCAAGGCAGAGTTTGAAGAAAGGTGGAGACATCCTATAAGAGACTGACCCCCCCTGATGCAAAGACTCAGGTAGGTAGAGGTGGGGGAAAAATGAAAATGAAAATTTCATAGATTTATGAAGCCAAATAATGAATGAAGGCTGCATAGAAATGTGTATTTGAATTAGAAGAGGCACTAAGAAGCCATTGCAGAATCTTGAACAGGAAAGTAACATGATAAAAAGCAGTGTTTTAAAAAATTACTCTATCAGCAGTGCTTCATTGGAATGTTTAGAAGAGAATAGCACAGTTTTCCCTGATGCATAAATTCTGTCCTGGCATTGGAATTTGGCCATCAATTCTTAAACAGTTAACATTTTTCTACTGTATTTAATTATTTTACCTGGTATGTGAAAATCAACTATATATGTATTTTTACTTTCTGTTTCAGAGCAGCATCTCAGTATTATCTTAAAAAACAAACAAACAAACAAACTTAACAGAGGGGCACCGGGCTGGCTCAGTTGGTAGATAATGAGACTCTTGATCTCAGGGTCGTGAGTTTGAGCCCATGTTAGGTATAGCAATTACTACAAACAACAGTAATAACAATAAGAAAAAAAAAAACCTTAATGGACAAAAAAACCTTAATTCAAATTTGAATTAAAATTCAATGACATTTGGTGCTATAAATCTAAATACCTCAA
The DNA here is from genome assembly GCF_046562875.1 of Panthera onca. NCBI lineage: Eukaryota > Metazoa > Chordata > Mammalia > Carnivora > Felidae > Panthera > Panthera onca. The sequence continues at coordinate 48,452,794 of NC_138348.1, forward strand.
CCAAAGTGATGTTCAGATGAGCAGATAGATATTTTATGTGCACAGTTGTGTCATAACTGGATTTTCTTCATGATCACCAGCAGGTTTCTTTTGACATTTGGAAAATTGGAAGATCCATCCTGACTGTAAAAACATTTAAATGTGAAAGATATATCTTAGAATTGAGACTATATGATGTTTTCATAATATGTCTCTAGGAGATTTGGAGGCTCAATTAGTATTATATACTAATAATTGAAGCAATAAAATAGGTAGGGAGTATTGTAGGATTTAATTATCCAGAATTAGCAGGAGACAAAAAGAATAGTTACCGATAATAGAAAATCAGATATGTGTACTATGAATGAATAGTAAGTTAGAATTTAGTATACTTCTATGTGTATATATGAACGGCTTTGGACCTCAGATTTTAATTTCTAAAGTGGGGGGGTGGGGGTTGGTAAATCTTCCTATCTTGTGGGGTTGGTTGTGAGGAACAAACTGAAAGACACTGTGTTTTAAATTTGCTTAAAGAATTATATAAACTCTTAACATGCTGCCCAAATGTATTTATTATCATTACTACCACTATTATTTCTAAAAATACACAGCAGTATATTACAGTTCTTTATTAAAAAGGTGATTTTATAAAAAGATTAGAACTTGCGGTACTTGGGATAGGAATATTCATTTCTGGTATGATTTGAATGTATTAGTATTTCAGAAAAAAAGAATCTAAAAGAATGTTATATTTATTTGCTCACTGAAGCCAGGAATTTCTGTAACAATGGTGAAGTCATCTATATCATAATTAAAAGAATAATATAAAACACACACAAAGATATGTATATGTAAATAGTTTATACAAACTCAAGTGTGCAGATGAACTTCTTTCCCATCTCTCTAGTCAGGGACCAGTGAAATTCCTTGGGGCCTGGTAAAACAAATGAACAAAATGTACCTGTCCTTTAGGTGTCTTTTTATATATATAGCTCAGGGCAAACACTCGTTCCACAGAATAAAGCAACCTCTGCTGAAGGTTGTAGACATTGTTTCTATAGGAGGAAACAAACTTCCATGTAGAGAACAAGTAGACATAACAAACAAGAGAGTGAATACAACAAGAACTGTAGGTAATAGAAAAACCTCAAAAAGACTATAAAACAAGTTTGTTTAAAATGATTAGAAGTTAAAAGAGGAATAGGAACCATAATGGAAAACTTGTGCATTATGAAAGAGGAACAGGAAGGTTTGAAACAGAACAAATAATGCTTAGAAATGAAAAAAAACAAAACAGCAGTGCTTGATTAAATACTTAGTATTTACCAAGCATGTTCTAAGTACTTTACATGCATTATTTTACTTAATTTTTTCAACAATCCTTTGGGAAAATTGCTATTTTTATTTGTATTTAAAATTTGAAGAAACTGAGCTCAGGGAAGTTAAAAGTCACATAGCTTGTAAATGTGGGTGCCAGAATTTGAACTGGTTGAATTCCCTTGACAACATTGATGAAGAAAGAATAGAAGTAGACACTAATAATGTTAGTAATATAAAGGGTACATGTTGAGATTTAAAAATTATAATAGCAATTTTTAGCAGGTTTATTCTAAAAATATGAAAAATTTTTATAAAATTTATAAATTCTATAACATTTATAGTTTATAATTTATAATTTCTAGTTTTCTAGAAAAATGTAAATTACCAAAGTTGACTAAAGCAAATAGAAAACCTAAAAAGAAATCTAGCCATTAAAAATTGATTCCATTTTTTAAAAGTGCACATAAGAGAAACACCAGTCTCCGTTATTTCATTTGTGAATTTTACCAGAATTTGTATTAGTAGGCTACCTGTGTCTTATATGAGATGTTCCAGAAATGAAAAGTTGAATAATTTTCCTGAGTAGCACTCATCACATCTCTAACATGTCTCACTGGCCCACTAGAAAGTAACCTTTATGAGGGCAAGGATCATGCCTTGCTTGTGTGTCTACTGCATCTTTAGCATTCAGTAAACTACCGGTCATTTGGTAGGTCTCAGTAAATGCATGCCTGAAAAGTAATATATTAAATATTGTTTTAACAATATTTATAAATCTTTAATTGTATTCTCTTTATTTGAACTATCATAATTCCTATAGAAAAGTTGTATATGAAACAAGTTTATGTTTTTATATTTTATGATTTATTCTTTATAAAATTTATCTTATGAGGTTTTAACAAAAATACATAAGAGTTTTAAAGTATATCATTTTAGATTCATTAAATAACTTAATGGGGGGAATCTTTTCATGATGTATGCATATATCAAATCATCATCTTGTATACTTCAGTATCTTACAATTTTATTAGTCAAATATATCTCAATAAAGCTGGTGAAAATGCCAGCCAAAAATTTTAAAAAAGCATATCGTTAAAATGTGTTTATTATTAGAGAATGATGTTTGTGAGATATAACAATTCTTCAATACTTTAAAAAATGATTTAATGAAAGAAATCCCCTTTTTTGTTCTCCGTCATAAGTATAAAATTTTATTTTTGATATATTTTTCCCTATTTGTCCTTCATCCTGTTTTCAGCATACTTAGTAAGGTTTTGTCTTAACAGGAATATTTTCATATATTCTTTTCTTTCATGCATTTTATTATTTAAAGAGGTATGTCAGATTTAAATGATTTGATTTCCCTCCTCTTACCTCTTCTTTTTATTCCTTTTGCTTGTATATTCTACTTCTTGCACCCTATTTTCTCCAAAGATATGTTTGCCAAATGACTTATTAAAGATGAATAAATCTTTAAAAATTTTCTTAAATATTTATTTATTTTTGAGAGAGACAGAGCGTGAGAAGGGGAGGGGCAGAGAGAGAGGGAGACACAGAATCTGAAGCAGGCTCCCGGCTCTGAGCTGTCAGCACAGAGCCCGACGTGGGGCTTGAATTCACAAACTGTGAGATCATGACCTGAGCTGAAGTCGGATGCTCAACTGACTGAGCCACCCAGGCGCCCCAATAAATCTTATTAAAGATTTATCTGATGATAAATACCAGATTTACTCTCAGGTTTTTTGCTTTTCTTTTATGAGTTTAAATAAAGGAAAAGCCAGATATACTTTAGAAATCAAGGATTCAATCTTGCCATGTATGGAATGTGACATTTTTGTTCATGGCTAGTGTCATTCTTCTTTTGTTCTTTGAAATCAGAGATTTTTCATCTTTCTGCGATTCAGAGTAACTTTTGATGTCATTTAAATTCAAATGTGAGAATTAAATAAAACTTATAACTGGTTTCTTAAGCAAATAGGAGTTTTTGCGTTTGATAGATTTTTTTTAATAGTGAAAAGAAAACATCTGTAACAGCACTTAAGTTAAACTTTTGTTCTTAATTTATTTGTATTTAAAATGTAACCACAGTTAGTTACTTCCAAGGGGAAATCTTAGTGAAGTTAAGAGTTACTGGCACAACACCAAAATTGCGTGTTAAATAAATATGTGTGGGTGGTTCGTTTCTGGTACTTTATAGTTTTAGAAAAGAAATACTTTCTCAGATTTGAGTTATTGCACAGTTTTACTGAAGCCCATATCATATATTTTTGTTGTTGTTGTTAAATAGATTTAAAATATTTATTTTCTTTTTATATTCTCCAAAATTCACTGAAAAGTGGTTTATTCTGAAAAAGGTCTGAAAAATATGCTTTCTTTACTCTTATTTTTTTGTTTTGTTTTGAATTAATTTTTTAATTTGAGTATAGTTGGCATACAATGTTACATTAGTTTCAGGTACACAACATAGTAAATCAGTTTTTCTGTACCTTACCACAGCGTGTATTCTTGTCTGTTACTTCACATTTGTTTCTAACACATATAGGAAATCATCTCCACCCTTTAGATTAAAAACTAATTATTAAGTAATGTTTCCTACTTGGAAAAGTATCTTCTTTTATCTTAGAATTTAAGTTCTTGGGATAACCATAAAGTGTTTCCGTGAAATCTTCTGAAATTGTATTATAGTATATTAAAATGAGTTATGAAGTTTAATTCATTTTATGCCAGGATAACATAACTTTAAAACTTTCTTATTAGATCATTGAAAACATAAGGTGATGGGGGCATCTGGGTAGCTCAGTTGGTTAAGTGTCTGACTTTAGCTCAGGTCATGATCTCGAGTTGGTGAGTTCGAGCCCCACATCAGGGTCCGTGCTGACAGTGCAGAGCCTGCTTGGGATTTTCTCTCTCTGTCTCTCTCTCTCTCTCTCCCCCTCCTTTCCCCACTCTCTCTTTCTCTTTCTCTCAAAATAAACAAACAAAAAAAAAAACCTATAAAGTGGACAGTAATTAAGTTGGTTTCATGTGCTTGTGTATGTATTTATACTTATAAAATGTGGATTTCACATGGTTAGCTGCTATTTAGTATTAAGCTGCTATTTAGTGTATTGCTTAATTTGTGTTTATATTTATATTTCATATAAAGTAAGTGTTAAAGTTACACCCACTCACAACTATCATAACAAATTATTATGTGTACACATATTTTCCTGGATGGAATTAAACATTTCAACAAGATCATTAATTTTCCCAATTAGACTTTTTTTGTTGTTGTTAAGTACTTAATTAGAAGCTGTTAAGTTTTTAAAGGATCTCTAATGGAGGTCAAAGGAAATGTATGTGTTAGAGGATCCATTTTTGTTTCTAGTTAGTTGAGATCTTAATATGATGGAGGTTGGTTTTTGTGATATTAGATTTTTTGATTTTTGGACTTGTGTCCATTGGTATTATAAAATGGTTTAAAACTTTGAGACCATGCAATTAGATTGTGTGTATTACTAATTTTATTAGTAATTAAATAATTAGTAATTAGATTGGTATATTACTAATTTTATTAAATTTTGCTGTGTTTCATTTTTTTGTGTGTAGAAATTTATCTCAGATGTTGAAGTCATGACATTTTAGTTAAAGCCAAAGGTATATTTTTTCTCTGTAACTTCCATGTAATGTCAAAACAAGAGTCGCAAAGAACAGTTTATATATTGTAATTAGTATGGCTTCTAAACACAGAAAAATTGGTGGATTGTAAGTGTTAAATTGATTCTGAATTACTAGTTAATACCCCTTGATTAGTATTAACTGTCCCTGTACTTTGGTAATTTATTAATAATGAAAGACTGCTTTAGAGTAGTGGAAAACTCAAGAGTTACAGAATTTTCTTTTTGCTGTCTCTACGTTCATGTATTTTTGTAGCCTCAGAAAAGGCAGTGAGAAATGTTTTATTTTTCCTCAAACATATAAAATACATCTGGAAGAATAAATTCACATCTGGTTCATGGATTTCCTCCATGGAGATGATCCAAATTCAGTGTCAAGATTAGAGTTTGTACTCATGGGTTTGCAGAATCTTGTACGGAATTTGAAATATTTTGTTTGGAAGTATTTGGGGAAACAATTGATTCAGATGTTTGTGTTAAGTTCTAATTTTAGATATATTTCTCCCTTATTAAAAGTACAAATGTTTTGTGATTCGTAATATCAAGGCACTTGTAAACACTTTACATTTAACAAGATTATTTTGTAGGACCATTCTCAAACATTGTTTTGTGAAAGAGAGATCAATTAATTTGTTAAAATTATCAGGTCATGATCACTGGCGACCCTAACTGTTATTAGAAACGTACTTCTTGTACATAGCATAGTGTAGCCTCAATTATACTGTCACACTTCATTGACTCTATTTAAAATAGAAGCAGCAACAACCATTTTTAAATTACTCTAAATGTCTGCCTAAATGCAATCTATACGTTTGAAATATAATGGTGTATGTACTCAGTTCTTCCTTCAGTCTTCCCTCAATGGCTAACGAATGTATTTGTGTCTGAATGGAGTCCCTGGAGTAGCATAAAGTAGAAGCATTTGTGGGCTCAATCCAAGAAGCATGTGAACTAAAAATAATATTGTCAAACATTTATGAATTATTTGTCTTATGCATTGAGGCTGCCAAACCAGGCTGCTAGTCATGTGAATTGAACTTGATAACACTAGAACAAATGGATGTTACTCATTAAAGAGGATGTTTGATTTTTTCAAGGATTCTTTTTCACCCTTTAACATGTGATATATTTTCCATATAATAACATAATAAAATGTAGATAAATCTATACCTGTTTGCTTTTCTATATGTTTTTTAACTTCGGACTTTCTGTGGAAGAGAAAAATGTGTTTTGCATATGTGTCTAATTTAGTGATTTCTAAACAATATGGGAAGAATTTTTGTGTTTCAGCACATTTTCCAGTGCATCATCAAATTGTAGGTATTATTAGAGTCTTGTAAGGAGCCGGTCCTTGAGAGCTTCTACTTTCCTCTTTTACTTCTATTTTCAATTTTTCTCCCACTTTAGTCATTGGCACATAAAATTTTGTTCTTGGCAAATGAGAATTAAGATGGAAACATTAATTTTTTTATCATATTTATACAATTTTTACTGTTAGAAAATCTGTTTGCTGTATTGGTACATATAGTCACCTTAAAAAGTGATCTAATACCATTTCCTTTTGCAACCTTCTGTTCTGTAGTCCCTATTTTTTGTTTTGTGGGTCTATGAATATTATCTTACAGTTACCACAGAGAACTCTGAATGAATACTTCTTTGGTACATTGGCTCTTTTTCTATGTGTATGCATGTACGTGTGTGTGTGTGTATACATATATATGTATGCATGTGTATATCTATGTGTGCGTATATATATGTGTGTGTATATATATGTGTGTGTGTGTGTATGTGTATTTGTATATCTGTGTGTGTGTGTGTATACACACACACACACACATACACATAGTTTTAAAGTATTTTAAAAGTATTTTAAAAGTTATTTCTTGAGGGTCTATATAGCAGGCAGTGTTCAGGGCACTAATTTTAAGCTGTCTGATTTACCTTTCTTCCCTTTCAGGAAGTGGAACTCCTTCTTAGCCTCTGTCATTTGTAATTTACAGCTCAGTTTATTCTATTCTTTCTCAATTCCATATCCTTTCTAATAATCTTCTCTTTATTTTACTTTGAATTTTATGGTTTTATTTTGTACCATTGATGGTTGTATTTTGAACTCAGACATCAGAAATAATGGTGTTATTGTAAAGGATGTACTTTAATAACTTTTAACATCTGCATACATCCGTGAAGCCATTACCACAGTCAAGATTATGAACATATCTATCACCTTTAAAAGCTTTTTCATGCCCCTTGGTAATTATTCCTTCTCATCTCCAGACAACCACTAATTTGCTTTCTGTCACTGTACATTTGTAGTGGTTGAATGGTGGCTTCCCACCACCACTTGGAACTTGTGAATATGACCTTATTTGGAAGATGTAATTAAGGGTCTGGAGATGACCTCATCCTGGTTTAGGGTGGGCCCCAAATCCAATGACAAATGTCCTTGTAAGAGAAAGAAGACAGGGAGGAGAAGGTGATTAATGGAAGTTGAAATTGTAGTGATGCACAGGCCAAGGACTGTCAAGTGTTGCTGGCAGCCACCAAAAGCTAGGGAAGAGACATAAAATAGATTCTTCCTCAGAAGCTACTGAAGGAACCAACCCTACCAACACCTTGATTTTGGACTTCTGGCCTTCAGAACCCAGACAGAATAAATTTCTGTTGTCTTAAGCCACCAAGTTTATGATAATTTGTTTTTAATTTCTAGAATTTTATAGAAAGTTTATGGCATGTAGTCTTTCTTATCTGGATTCTTCGACTCTGTATATTTATTTTGAGATCCATCTTTGTTATTGCATGTATTAAAATTTAACTTTTTATTGCTGAGTAATATTCCAATGTATATATCACAGTTTGTTTATCTATTCACTTGTTGATGAACATTTGGTTATTTCCAGTTTCTTGCTATTATAAATAAAGTTGCTATGAACAGTTGTGTCAAGTCTTTGTGTGGACATATGATTTCATTTTTCTTGGATAAATTCCTAGAAGTTGAATGATTGAGTATATTTAACTTTTTAAATAAACTGCCAAGGTTTTTTTGAAAGCATTGTACATTCCTTCAAGTAGCATATAAAGGTTCCAGTTCCCCTATATGTTGGCCAACTCTTGGTAGAGTCAGTCTTTTTAATTTTAGCTATTGGACTATTATACGGTGGCATTTCATTATGGTTTTAATTTTCATTTCCCTAATGAAGTGTAATATTGAGCAATTTTTCATGTGGTCATTTTCCATCTGCTTATGTTATTTGTGAAGCTATGTGGTCAAATCTTCATCCCATTAAAAAAGATTTTTTTCTTATTGAACTTAAAGATTAAAAAAAGCCATCTGGATAAAAATTCCTTTAAGCAGGTATATGACATGTCTTTTAATTCCTTTATAAGTATCTTTTCAAAGAGCATAAATTTTTAATTTTTTTTTTCAACGTTTTTTTATTTATTTTTGGGACAGAGAGAGACAGAGCATGAACGGGGGAGGGGCAGAGAGAGAGGGAGACACAGAATCGGAAACAGGCTCCAAGCCATCAGCCCAGAGCCTGACGCGGGGCTCGAACTCACGGACTGCGAGATCGTGACCTGGCTGAAGTCGGACGCTTAACCGACTGCGCCACCCAGGCGCCCCAAAGAGCATAAATTTTTAAATCTAATTTATCAATTTTTATTAACTATTTTTTTGCATGTTGTATCTCAGAGATTGTTGTCTAATCAATGTAAAAAAAATGTTTTCTTATTTTTTTAATTTCAACAGGTTTACTGAGGTGTTGTTTATGTAGAATAAACTATACATATTAAAAAAAAAACATTTGAAAACCACCATGAAATCACCACAGCGAAGATAACAAATGTATTCATCATCCATGATAATTTCCTATTGCTCATTTGTAATCTCTCTGTCGAATTTTTCCCTATCCATCCCCTTCTGCCAGGCGTTCACTTTGCTTTCTGTCACTGTGGATTAGATTGCAATTACTAGAGTTTTATATAAATTAGAATTCTATTATGTACTCTCTTCTGTCTGGCTTATTTCAGTCGGCACAATTATTTTGAAGTTCATCTGTGTTTTATCATGTATCAGTAATCCATTCCCCCTTTTTTTCCTTCTGAATAACATTCCATTGTATAGATATACTACTATATGTTTAGTTAGTTACCTGTTGGTGGATCTTTGGGTTATTTCCAGTTTTGGGCTATTACAAATAAAGCTGCTATGGACATTTATGATATGTATTCTTTGGACATATGCTTTCTTTACTCTTGAATAAAAATTCAGTAATGGAATGGCTGGATTGGATGGTAGGTGTATGTTTAATTTTCTAAACAAATGTCTAAACCTTTTTTCCAAAGTGGTTATATCATTTTACATTTTCACCATCAGTGTATGTGAAATTTAGTTCCTTTGCATTCTCATCAATAGTTAGCATGGTCCATCTTTTTAATTTTAGCCATCCTAACAGATAAGTAGTGGGATCAAATGATTTTAATTGCATTTGTTTAATGACTAATGATGTTGAACATATTTTCATGTTGTTATTTGCCGTCTGGATGTCTTCTTTGGTGAAGTGTATATTCACAAATTTTGAAATACTGTAATTGAGTTGTTTTCCTGTTTTTGAGTTTTAAGTGGTCTTTTATATAATGAATACAAATCCTTTATCATATGATTTGCAAAAAAAATTTAATGCTGTGTGTTTTCATTTTCCTAATGATAGGCATTCTATTTTTGAAGAGTAGAGTTTTTAAGTTTTAATAATGTCCATTTCATGAAAACTTTTTCTTTTATGGATTCTTTTTTGTTTTATCTAAGAATCATTGCCTAATCCAAAGTAGTGACCAAGATTTTTCTCTTATTTCTTCCAAGAATTTTTTATAGTTAGATTTTTTTAAATGAAGTCTATGACCCATTTTTAGTTGATGTTTGCATTTAGTGAAAGGTACAGAGCGAAGTTCACTTTTTTGCCTATGGAAATCCAGTTGTTCCAGACTGTTGAAAAGACTATTTTTTTTGCTCCAGTGAATTTGCCTTTGCACTTCTGTTAGAAAAATCAATTGTCTATATATTTGTGGATCTGTGTCTGCACTCTCTATTCTGTTCCATGATCTATTTCTCTGTCTTGATGTCAGTAGTACCCTATTTTGAATATTGTTTTTTATAATGGATCTTGAAATCTGGACTTTGCCCCCCCCCCCCATTTTTTTTCAGAGTCGTTTTGGCTATTCTAAGTCCTTTGCATTTCCACATAAATTTTCTAATCTGCTTTTCAGTTTTTAAAAATAAAACCTGCTGGAATTATTTTTTATGTTATTTTTTTAATTGAAGTATAATTAAAATACAATGTTACATAAGTTTCAGGTGTATAATATAATGATTCAACAGTTCTATACATTCTGTCATTACTGATCACTATAGCTATACTCTTTTTTTTTAATGTTCTAATGTTTACTTATTTTTGAGAGAGAGAGAAAGAAACAAAGTATGAACAGGGGAGGGGCAGAGAGAGAGGGAGACACAGAATCTGAAGCAGGCTCCAGCACAGAGCCTGACATGGGGCCATGAGATCATGACGTTAGCCCAAGTGTGAAGCTTAACTACTGAGCCACTCAGGTGCCCCTTTATAGGTATACCCTTACTCCCTTTATTTCGCTCATCTCCTCACCTACCTCCTCGGGCAGTCACCAGTTTGTTTTTTGTATTTAAGAGTCTGGTTTTTGTTGTAGTTTGTCTTTTTACTTTGTTCACTTGTATTGTTTCTTAAATTTCACATAGGAGTGAAATCATGGTATTTTTAATTTAATTTTTTTATTTTTTAAAATTTATATCCAAATTAGTTAGCATATAGTGCAACAATGATTTCAGGAGTAGATTCCTTAATGCCTCTTACCCATTTAGCCCATCCCCCCTCCCACACCCCCTCCAATAACCCTCAGTTTGTTTTCCATACTTATGAGTCTCTTCTGTTTTGTCCTTCTCCCCGTTTTTATATTATTTTTGTTTTCCTTCCCTTATGTTCATCTCTTTTGTCTCTTAAAGTTCTCATATGAGTGAAGTCATATGATTTTTGTCTTTCTCTGACTAATTTCACTTAGCATAACACCCTCCAATTCCATCCACGTAGTTGCAAATGGCAAGATTTCATTCTTTTTGATTGCTGAGTAATACTCCATTGTATATTGTGAGTAATACTCCGTTGTGCATTGCTGAGTAATACTCCATGTGTCCATTGGGTGACACATCTTTATCCATTCATCCATCGATGGACATTTGGGCTCTTTCCATACTTTGGCTATTGTTGAAAGTGCTGCTATAAACATGGGGGTGCATGTATCCCTTCGAAACAGCACACCTGTATCCTGTGGATAAATGCCTAGTAGTGCAGTTGGTGGGTTGTAGGGTAGTTTTATTTTCAGTTTTTTGAGGAACCTCCATACTGTTTTCCAGAGTGGCTGCACCAGCTTGCATTGCCACCAACAATGCAAAAGAAATCCTCTTTCTCCGCATCCTCGCCAACATCTGTTGTTGCCTGAGTTGTTAATGTTAGCCATTCTGACAGGTGTAAGGTGGTATCTCATTGTGGTTTTGATTTGAATTTCCCTGATGATGAGTGATGTTGAGCATTGTTTCATGTGTTGGTTGGCCATCTGGGTGTCTTCCTTGGAGAAGCTCTTCCAACCTTTTTTTTTTTTTTTTTTTTTAATTTTTTTTAACGTTTTATTTATTTTTGAGACAGGGAGAGACAGAGCGTGAACAGGGGAGGGTCAGAGAGAGGGAGACACAGAATCCGAAACAGGCTCCAGGCTCTGAGCTGTCAGCACAGAGCCCGACGCGGGGCTCGAACTCACGGACCGCGAGATCATGACCTGAGCCGAAGTCGGCCGCTTAACCAACTAGGCCACCCAGGCGCCCCTCTTCCAACCTTTTAAAGGTCACTTTCTTTAGGTTAATTTGGTAGATTTCATCATATTTTGTTTTTTATCCTTCTTTTTTCATGTTTTCATCATATTTTCAAGCTAGACTGCTTTTCCTCAAAGCTAGGCCCATGTATCAGGCACTTTTTTTTTTTTTTTTTTTGTAAATAAGGTTTTTTCGAAACTCATGCCCATTTGTTATTGTATAGTCTATGGCTGCTTTTAGTATACAAAGGAAAAGTTGTGATAGAGATTATATGGCCCACAAATCTAAAATATTTGTCATCTGTTCCTTTAAAGAGAAAATGTGCTGACCTGTGACCTAGATGATCATGTAGTCCACTAGTAAAGATCATTTCCTTTCTAACCTGGCATCTTTTATTTCCTTTTCTTGCCTGATTGCACTGGTTAGATCTTCTAGTATAATAATGAATAGAAGTGGTGACAACAGATGTCCTGTCTTGTTGCTGATTTTAAGGTGACAATATTCAATCTTTCATAATTATGTATGATATTAGTTATAGAATATGCTCCTGAAAACTGGATGTATATGTTGTTTTCCAGTCACCCATTCTTGATTTTTTGTATTACTGGGTGATGACTGGTTAGTAGAGGTTGGGTCATGTGCCTTCCCGTGGCTGCAGTGGAGACTGAGAGAAAATATTTGGCATTTTCAGCTTGTGTTAGTGGTCTGGCCTCATAAGTTGGTTATTCCCTTAAATATAAGAAGGAAGTTCAGATTTTTTGCAGGCTAAAAGAATATCAAATGCCTACTGCTTCCATCATTCAGAAGGTATTTATCATGTAGTGATACCATGTTCGTGTTGTACAAAGACTAGCACAACCCATTTTCTTCAATAAGATTGTAGCAGTGTGATGATTCTTCATGAAGGAACTGAAAGTTGGAGATATAAATTCCTTGTATAAAATGTTTCTTTCTGTCATCATGTTTTAGTGGCTTGTTATCAAGATGCCAAAAGTTGCTGAGTTCTAGTAAAGGGGCTACTTATTCCCTAAGTTTGTTTTGAAATTTTCCAAATTTGTGGCTTTAATTATGCCATTTTTTTCACTTCTCTCTCCTAAGACCATCTTTCATAGGCCAATCTCAAATTCTCCACCCATATCAATCCTGGGACACAGTGTTTTCTTTGTTCTTTTGAATGCCAACAGCATTTACTTATTTCCAATCATCCACAAAATCCTCCAGTAAGTAGAGGCAGAGGAAATACTTATCATGAGGCCAGCATTATCCTGATCTTAAAACTAGGCCAAGATGTTACAGGAAAAGAAAACAACAGCCAATATCTATAGAAAAGATAGATAATAAATATCCTTAACAAAATATTAGCAATTTGAATCTAGTAATACATAAAATGGATCATGTACTATGACTAAATGGGCTTTATCCCAGGAATGCAATGATTGTTTAACACTCAACAAAAGAAAAACTGGTCAGAGATGACTTCTGAAATGGTGGCATGAGATGTTCCACAGATCCTCTTCCTAGCAAAACTAGTGTAATTGGTAACAGTTAAAACAAATAAATAAAATTCAGCCAGCCATTCAAAGTCTCTGGAAATGGTCCTAAGGACATATGGCAAATGAAGACACATTTAAGAAAATCTACTAGTTGGGATGAACATGGGTGTTATATGGAAACCAATGTGACAATAAATTTCATATTAAAAAAATAAAATTAAATTTAAAAGGTGAATAGAAAATGAAAAAAAAAAATAAAGAAAATCTACTAAATCTTAGTTAAGAAACTTGCAAGTCCGTGACATTTGAGTCATGACCTGCCCTTTTCACTTTCCCAACAGCCTTGCCCCAGAGGGTTCAGACAAGCATATGGGGCTCCTTCCCCCAGTATACCCCCTTAGCTCCCAGTCTAGGACAATGTTTTTTTCCCCAGGTGGGGCAAGCTACTAGCATTTCTTGTCCCCTTTCCTTTGTACATCCATGTTGGAGAAGCTCTATTCCAGGCAAGACCAAGTAAGAGGGCTAGGAGTCTCTTCCTCTACCCAGACCCTCTGCTTCCTCCCCCCAACAGGAGGAAGGAAGCACTTTTCCAGGGACAGTTGGGTGAGAATTCTAGGTCTTCAGTTGCCCTTAGCTGAGCTCATTAGTTGAAGGGAGGTTTCCCACTGGGAGGGGCAAGATGAGAGGACTAGGAGTGACTGTACCTAACCAGCACCCTACTCAAAGCAAGGGTGTCACCCTGAGAGAAGCTGGATTCTGTTTAGACCTCTAGCTCTAGAGTAGTGATACAAAGTTTTGCTTGAGGGTGGGGAGGAGGCAGGCCATAAGAGCAGAGAGCTCTGAAGCTCTCCTCAAAGGAACTGCCTTATTGAAACCAAGTGTGGGAGAGTTCAGACCTAAAGGTATGCTTACAGACTGTGATAGGTAGTTAAGAGAAGGCTGATGGTTCCTTGAGCACAACAAGATAAGTTTTAGACCAGCTAGAAGTTTACCAGATAAAACCAGGGAAAGAGACAGTTAAGACTAGCCCTCTTGGGCTTGGAACAAAACTCAAAATACTGGCTTGAAAGACCACCCTCTACAAAGAGGACAGGATTTAACTGAATAAGACTGTAGAGCAATTTATGCCCAGCAGCACTGTTGAAAACCACAGTGCAATGAGCTGGCAGTTAGGGGAAGCTAACAGTTGGGTGTGATACCAACAGAAGCAGACAACACAGAAATGGGGGGAAAAAGACAAGGAAAGAGCCCTGTCCAAACTACTGTCATCCCAGAGTATCTTTGTGCATGCCCCAGGCTGTGCCCTCTAAGGAATATCATCAGAGGCTTCACACTGTGAGGGAGACAGACTTCACTAAAATGGTCCAGCTAAGCCATTAAAGAAATTAAAAAAAGCAAACTACAATAATCCACAGATGGATGAGAGAGCACTATCCAGAGTTAATAAAGATATTATCTAAAATGTACAGTTTTAAACCAAAAACTATGGGACAGGCAAATAAGCAGGAAAGTATGACCTGTACACAGGGAGGAAAAAAGCAGGCAATGGAAACTGCCTGTGTAGGTGTTCAGATGACAGACTTAAGTGACAAATATGTCAAAGCAACTATTATAAATAAGTTCAAAGGGCAAAGGGAAATCATGCTTTAAGAAGTAAATGAAGATAACCATGTCTCATCAAATAGAAATTATCTATAAAGAAACATATTTGGAAAATAAAATAATTGCTGAGAGAAGTTTTAAAGGTCTTAAAAAAATGAAGATGGGCTTTTTTCTTCCAAGTTTTAATTTAAATTCTAGTTAGTTAATAACATACAGTATAGTATTGATTTCAGGAGTAGAATTTAATGATTCATCACTTACATATAATACCCAGTGCTCATTATAACAAGTGCCCTCCTTCATACCCATCACCCATTTAGCCCATCCCCCACCTACTGCCTTCTGTCAACCCTCAGTTCTCTATTAAGAGTCTTCTATGATTTACTTCTGTGTCTCTCTTTTTTTCTTTTTCCCTTCCTATATGTTTATGTTTTTTTGTTTCCTAAATTCCACATATGAGTGAAATCATATGATATTTGTCTTTCTGTGACTTATTTTGCTTAGCATAATACACTGTAGTTCCTTCTATGTCATTGCAAATGGCAAGATTTCATTCTTTTTAATGGCTGAGTAATATTCCATTGTATATATATCCCACATCTTCTGTATCCATTCATCAGTCATTGGACACTTGAGCTCTTTCCATAGTTTGGCTATTGTTAATAATACTGCTATAAACATTGGAGTACATGTACCCCTTCAAATCAGTATTTTTGTATCCTTTGGATAAACCCAGTAGTGCAATTGCTGGGTTGTAGGATAGTTCTATTTTTAACTTTTTGAGGAACCTCTGTACTGTTTTCTAGAGTAGCTGCACCAGTTTGCATTCCCACTGACAGTACAAGAGGGCTCCATTTCTCCACATCCTCACCAACATCTGTTGCTTCCAGTATTGTTGATTTTAGCCATTCTGGCAGGTATGAAGTGGGCTATATATCATGTTTATGCATTTGGTATTTTTAAGGTGAGCATTCTCCCCAAATTGATTTGAATATTCAACCCAGTCTTACTTAAATATTTAAATGATAGCAGGTGGTGTGTGTGTGTTTGTGTGTGTGTGCGTGTGCGCATGTGTGTTTTGTAAAGGACCTTACAAGCTAAAGGCTAATTCTAAAATTCATTTGGAAATGCAGTGGATACTAGATTAGCCAATCCATTTGTAAAAAGAAGAAGAAGAAGAAGACGAAGAAGAAGAAGAAGAAGAAGAAAAAGTTGTAGAACCTACCCAACTTAACTTTAATAAAAAGGTACATTAATCAAGAAATGTGATATCAGCACGAAGATTGACATCAATAGAACCAGAAAAGAGAATCAGAAAGTATATCTCCAAAGAGTCCACTGACTTTTGATAAAGCTACTTAGGCAATTCTTTGGGGGGAAAAGATAATCTTTTTGACAAATTGTGCTGGAACAGCCAGAAATTCATAGGACAAAAAGGAATCACAACCAGTATCTCATATGTAAAAATTAAGTTGAAAAGGATCATTTGAGCTAAAGATATAAAACTTCTAGAGGATGGCATAGGATAAGTTCTTTGAGATTATGGTTTAGGCAAAGATGTCTTAGAGTACAAGAAGCAGAAACCATAAGAGAAAAAGTTGATAAATAATACTTCATTACAGTTAAACACTTCTCCTCAAGATGCTAATAATACGAAACCACAAGGCACAGTTTAGCAGAAGATATTTGCAAATACATACATGATTAAGGAACTTTTATCCAGAATATAAAGAATTCTTACAACTCAGAAATACCAATCTAACTAGAAAATGGGCAATGACTTGTACCAACACTTCAGGAAATAAGGTGTACGAATGATCAGTGTGTTCAAAGTACTTGGTCATTAGAGATTTACATATTAAGACTATAGTGAGATATCTTTCCACATACAATAGAATGTCTAAAATTGAAAATACACGTAAGTACAAATGTCCCTGGACATGTGGAGTAGCTGAAACTCTCATACATTCTTATTGGTAGTGTAAAATGGTACAATCACTTTGAATAATTGTCAGTATTTTAAGCGTGTATTTTTGTCAACAGGTTATGGGTAAAAAAAATATGGTACATTTATACAACAGAGTTAATACATTTTAGAATAATGATGAATCTCAAAAATCTTATACTCAGTGGAAGAACACAAAGCTACAAGCCAAAGACTGTATGATTCTGTCTACACGAAATTCTTTAAAAGGCAAAGTTGTGGAGACAGAAATCATATCAGTGGTTTCTAGGGCTATGGGCAAGAGAGACATTCAACTGCAAAGAGTACAAAGAAACATCTTACATGACTCTTTACTTAGCAATATTCATATAACTATATACCTGAAATTATTATGTTTTAATGCATGTACATTATACCTAAATAACGCTGTTTTTAAAAGAGAAGTGTAATTGATACCCAAAACAACATGAGTGAATCTCAAGGTCATTATTCAGAATGATAGTAATGAGATGTAAAGGACTATATTCTGTATGGTTTTATATGAAATTCTCAATAAAATGGAAACTATAGTGACACTAAGTAGATTAGTGGTTGTCAGGGGCCAGGGATGGGTAGAAGAACTGACTGCAACAAGGCAGGAGGGAATTTTTTGAAGTGATTGGCATGCCTGATATTAATTGAGGAGATTGCTTCATGGATATATAAAAATTTCAGAACTCATCAGTATATATGTATACTTCAAATGAGTACATTTTGTTTATGGAATTATATTTCATTAAAACCAACTTTTAAAAAACTTGGGATTCAGTGAAAGCTGTGCTTAGAGGAAAATTTGAGCAAAAATTTTACCTTTAAATAATTATGTAATAAGCTGAAAGACTTAAAATTAAGGATTCAGGTTTTTTACCTGAAAACATAAAATGACAATCAAATTAAATCAAAGGTGTATATATAGAAGGAAGTAATTAATAAAGATAAGAATAGAAGTCAATAAAATAGAAAATTGACAAAGGTAAGAAAAAATAACCACAAAAAATTGAAGTTGTTTCCAAGACTAATAGAACACACACATACACAAAAATTGTTGGTATTAGGAATGAAAGAGCGTATATCACCATATATTTTGATATTCAGGAGAAAACAAAGGAATGTTATGAACAACTTTCTGCCCATAAATTTGACAAGTGACATGTAATAAACAAATTTTAAAAATACAGCTTACAAAAATATAAACTGAAAGAGAAATCTGATTAGTCCAGTATCTATTATAGACATTGAATTCATTATCAAAACCCTTCCCACAGGGAAATCTTCACATCCAGATGATGTCAGTGATGAATTCTTTCATACACATAGAAGAAGTAATACTAATTTTACACAAACTGTTTCAGAAAATGGGGGAGGAGGATGAGGTAAAAATTCCCAACTTACTCTTTTAGGTTAGCATAACTCTCACACCTAAACTAGATGAGGATCGGGGCACCTGGATGGCTCAGTCAGTTAAGCGTCCAATTCTTGATTTCAGCTCAGGTCATGATCTCACAGTTCATGAGTTCATGCGCTGCATTGCTGTGTCAGCTCAAAGCTGTTTGGGATTCTGTCTCCCTCTCTCCGCACCTACCCCACTCATGCTCGCATGCTCTGTTTCTCTTTCTCTCTCTCAAAATAAATCATAAAAAAAAAAAAAAACTAGATGAGGATAATAAAAGAAAACTAGGCGTGCCTGGCTGGGTCAGTTGGAGGGACATGTGACCCTTGATCTCAGGGTTGTGAGCCTGAGCCACATGTTGGATATAGTGATTACTTAAAAAAAAAAATTAAAATTAAAATTAAAAAAAACATGGACCACTATGTTATGAATGCAGATATACAAATCCTTACCCAAATAGTTGCACATGAAATCTGTAGCAATATATGAAAAGTTTAATACATCATGATTCATCATAATCAAGTGGAGATTTAGCTATGAATGCAAGATTCAAATGCACGATTGGTTTAAATTTTATTGTGTTTTATATAAACACAATAAAAGACAAAGCAACTACATACATGGTTGTTTCAATAAAGGCAGGAAAAAAATTGAAATAATTGAACACCCATTTATAATAAAAAATTTTTATTATAAAAAAAAATTGGGTAAACTTTCCCCAATCTGATAAAAATGGTCTTGAAAAAACCTAGAGCTAACATTCCACTTAATGGAATAATACTGAAACAATTTTCCCCTAAGACTGGGAACGTAACAAATATACCCACTCTCACCACTTACGTTCAGCATTGCTGTGTTGTTCAATAAGGTGAGGCAGATAAAGACACAATGGTTAGAAAGGGAGAAGTAAACCATCTTTATTTGCAAATGATGTGTTTATGTAGAAACTTGTAAGTAATCTACAAAACAACTACTAGAACTAGTAGAATTAGTAAGGTCTCAGTATACATGACTAGTATTATAAATTTTCTTTCTGTAGTCTGGTGGCCTTACGTGGAGATGGCATTAAGTAAATCTCAAATTTAATAGTTTGAAAACACACGAAATGCTTTTTGGATTAATTTAAGAAAAAAACACACAAGACCTCTAATTGGAAACTCCAAAACATTGTTGCAATAAATTAAAGAAGATAAAATAAAGGAATAGGTAAGTCATATTCATGGATTGGATTCATAGAATTGTCACTGTTTTTCCTATAATAATCTATTGTTTGAATATGATCCTAAACATAATGCCTACAGAATTTTTTGGTAATAGTTATCAAAATGATTCTATAATTTATATAGAAATTCAAAGGACTTAGAACAACCGAAAAGTCTCGAAGGAGAAAAACGATGACACACTTACATTCTGCAATTTCAGGATTTATTATAAAGCTGTAGTACTCAAGACAGCGTTGCATTAGCATAAAATTTGCAAATACTGTAGGTTAGTGGAACAGAGTAAAACTCCAGAAAAAAAGCCCACACTTGAAAGATCAGTTGATTTTGAGGTGACAAAGCAATGCAGATAGGGAAAGGAATATCTTTTTTAACAAATGAGGCTAGATTGCCAGAAACAATAATTAATTTTAGATGGATTCTAGATTTAAATTTGAAAGTTAGAATTATAAAGGTTTTTGTAAGATGTTTAGAAGGATATCTTCACCACCTTGGAGTAGGCAAATAAGTAGGATAGAGCAAGCAATACTTACAAAAGAGCAAACTGATAAATTAGACTTCTTTAAAGTTAAACGATTTTCCTCATCAACAGCCACTGTTAAGAAAATAAAAAGGCAAATGACAGATTAGGCCAAAATTATTTACAATATATTTACAAAATGTATATCTGACAAAGGATGTGTACCTGAAATGTCAAAACAATGGTCTACATCTCTTTTATAAAAAGAATGTCACTTCTGAGTTTAGGTTTTAAAAAGACTGCAGCTTCCATCTTGGGTGTGCTTTTTCATTCTACCTCTCTTTTACATAACTGGGTCTGGGGGAAGCCAACTGCCATATCATGAGGACCATCAGACAACCTATGGGGAGGCCCTTCTGGGAAGAAACCGAGGCCTGTCATAAGCTATGTGAGTGAACTTGGAAGCAGATCAACCTGGCTGACAGATTAACTACAGGGTTGGGAGAGACTGAGCCAGAGCTACCCAGCTGCTAAGCCCTTGGATTTCGGACCCAAAGAAACTGTGATATAATAAATGTTTGTTGTTTGAAGCTGGACTTTGGGGTCAAAAGTTACACAAATAATGCATCCGGCAAAAATGAAGCAAATGGAATAGTTGTACCTGCTAATGGGAACAACCCATAAACCGCTTTAAAAACCAGCAGGGACTACTAAGGGTAAATGTATGCATACTCTATGACCCAACAATTTTACTCCTTCATATATACGCAACCGAAATGTGTGCACTTTACATCAAAAGACATATACTATAAAAATATTTTGCCAGCAGTTATAGATGCTGAGATGAGTTTAGTCTTTTATTTTACGAAAATAGAACCAATAACACTTGCCTGCTGTAGTTGATGTCACATTTGAGAGAAACAGGACTCTGGTGACTCCTAGGTTTTTGGACCTGGGTACATGGTTGAAGGGAAAAATCAGTCATTTTGTTTGGGCCACACTGAAATTGCCTAGTAGACTTGCAAGTGCAGATGTTAAATAGATAATTGAATTTATGAGTGTGGTAGTAGATATATGTATTTCAGAATCTTCACTGTATATATAAGTATAATCTTCAAGTCTTGGAGCTAGATGATTTCATCTTGGGAGTATTCCTACAGATGATTAGAGGGCTTTGAACTTATCCAGTTCTAGTGAACTTTAACATTTAGAGTTTTGGTAGAAAAGGCCGAGATGGAACTGACAGTGAGATATGCAGAAGCCCAGGTAGTGTGGTATTAAGCAAAACTGGAGAAGTGGTAAATCCTGTTAAATATTGCTGAGAGAGAAATTAAAGATGGGAGAGTCAGATATATTGGACTTTGCATGCTGTTCATATTTGGGCAAGTTACATTCTGTAATTCTTAATTTCTTTACCAGAAAAATTTGTAAGGATTTCTTTTTTTTTTAAGTTTTTATTTATTTAAGTAATCTTTGCACACCATGTGGTGCTTGAACTTACAACCTTGAGGCCAAGAGTTGCATATGCTGCTGACTGAGCTAGCCAGGTGCCCCGTGAGGATTTCTTTTTCACTAATTTCTTCTTTCATGGGTTTAGGAGATTTTTTAGTTTCTTTATTTTGTTTTGTGGTCTCAGCCTTAATGAACAGGCACTTGCCTGGAAAGTAATACCATTTCACAGCCTGATGTTTAATCATTTAATGTAGAACAAAATTGGATTAGAATAGTGGTTCCTAGAGGGAGCTAGAGGGACCTAGGGTCCTAGAGGGTGACTGAATGCTGTAAATGTGTTGGTTTATATCTTTTTTCTTTATTCTATAGTCTTCTTTTATTTACATGTCCCATTTTGCCCCAGTTTCTATTGCTGCTGCCTATAATATAGTCCAGAAAAAAATAGTCATAAATTCTGCATTTTGGAAAGCAAGTTGCTTTGCACTTTATAAATTAATTTTTTCTCTGAAGCATTGATCCACATTGACAGGTGATGAAGTAGTTTAGCATGACTGTCAGCAATGCACAACTGAGCTGCCTTTCAACTCTAGTGCAAAGGCAACACTTTGAAAGGACTTATGTCCCAGACCACCCACAGTTCCATTATTTGTATTTGGATAATGACTTTCCCTTACGTATCATAAAGCTTGTGAGAAATACTATTTTATTATTATTTTGAAATGCCTTGTGGAGAAGAGGGCAAGTAATTTAGGTATAAATAACTAATTGCTGATGACATTTCCAAGATTATCCTCTTGATAAAGGATATAATTAAGACATTTTGCTAATTCCATTGCTGTTTTTTTTTTAATGTTTATATTTTATTTATTTTGAGAGAGCATGTGCAAGCACTTAAACATGGGGGTGGGGCAGAGGGAGAGGAAGAGAGAGAATCCCAAGCAGGCTCCACATTGCAGCACGGAGACCCATCTGGGGCTAGATCCCACCAACCATGAGATCATGACCTGAGCTGAAATCAAGAGCCGGGTGCTTAACCAAATGAACCCCCCAGGTGCCACTCCATTGTTCTCTTAACAGAACCTTGACTTATAAGGTTATTCAAAATAAATAGTTGAAAATATGTATTTCCAGGGGAAAATATTTATTATATACTAAATCTTACATATTAAAAGGCAAAATTTTACTCACTTGGTATTTTTTATTACTATGTAAGTAATTTTGGTTTTAAACCTTTGGTTACAGACTTATCTTACACAGTGATAAATTAGCTGGCATATTTAGAAGATATAATTTTCTGGTTTTTAAAACCTATGGCGTCTATTTAGCCAAATTCTTAAAAATAGAAACAGATTGGTCTATGAAAGTCCCCCTTGTTGTTCAATCAGTATGACATAGTTTATATGTAATTATTAGATGGTAGGGCATTCTGTGGCTCCTGGTTCAGTTTACTTTTGAAATAGTTCACTATTAATGTAGTTTGGACTTCCAGGTTTTGGTCTGGCATTTAAAGAACTTGGAAGTCACCAATCCATCCTAACAGGTAAAAACCTGAACACATTGAAAAATCAACGACTCTTATTTGGTCCATAGTTCTTCACAGGGCAAACTGCTGCCCCCCAAATTGCAGAGACTGAAAGGTCCATCCAGTACAGAAAGTCACAACTTACCAGAGCAGCAACTTGCACAGGAATGGTGTCAGGGAAGGAAATGTGAGCTGTTCATTGGTGAATTACCAGAGGCTCAATACAGGTAATTCCGAGAGCTAAAAAGTCTAGCAGGACATCCTTCACATTTTTGTGAGTTTTACCTCTTGCATCTCTACTAAGTTCTTACAATGAATATTAGAGAAAAATCCTCTGTGATTCTCACAAGGGAAAGGAAAAAGGAACCATTTTGGAATATGCCAGGGCATTCTGTTCTTAACAAGGTCTGCTCTCAGGAGAATCTATTTAAGAACCTAAATGACTGGGGTTTTATCAGAGCCTAACTGACCTGAGGGAAGGATATTACCCAACCCCAATTGACACTAGCTTTTCACATGGAAGAGGGAAATACCCAACTGTGCAGCCCACTCTAGCCGTCTTGTGCCACAGGGGGTGGGGAGCTGAGAAATACTTGTGAAGTTCACAGTCTGGGGCATGGGCTTAGTAGACTGAGACCTATTCATAGGGCTATACAATGCTTCTCCTCCCTTCCTCCCACCTCACCAACACATTACTAAAGCCTGTCTACAGCAGTTCTTTTTATCTAGTACACTGTGCCTGCCTATAACAAAAAATTACAAGACATACTAAAGTGCGAAAAAACACAGAAGAGATGAAACAAACAACAGAATCAGATTCACATATTGTAGGGATGTTGGAATTATCAGACCTGAAATTTAAAACCATATTCTAGGGGCTCTAGTAGGTAAAGTAGCATGTAAGAACAGATGGGCAATGTAAACAGAGAGAAATTTTAAGAAAGAATAAAAAAGTGCTACAGATAAAAAGTGCTAACAAAAATGAAGAATGCCTTTGGTGAGCTTATTAGCAGACTGGACAAGGCTCAGGAAATCTCTTGAGCTTGAGAATATCTCAGTAGAAAACTCTAAAACTGAAAAGCAAAGAGAAAAAAAAATACTGGAAAACAAAAACAGAACAGAATATCCAAGGACTGTGAGGCAACCACAAAAGGTATAATGTACATGTAAGAAATGCCAGAAGAAGAAATAGAGAAAGGAACAAAAATATTTGAAACAACAGTGACAGAGAATATCTCTAAATTAATGTCAGACACCACAGATCCAGGAAGCTCAGAGAACACAAAAGCAGAATAAATGACAAAAACTCTACCTAGGCATATCATTTTCAAACTGCAAAAACTTAAAAAAAAAATCCTGAAAGAAACCAGAGGGGAAAAAAGCCTTACCTATAGAGGAGCAAAGATAAGAATTAACGTCTGACTTCTCCTCAGAAACCGTGCAAGCAAGAAGAGAGCTCAATGAAATATTCAAAGTATTAAGAGAAAAAAGCCCACAAGCATAGAATCCTGTGAAATTATCCTTCAAAAGTGAAGTAGAAACAGCCTTTCTTAGGCAAAGAAAAATTGAGGGAATTTGTTGCCAGTAGACCTGCCTTGCAAGAAACATTAGAAGAAGTTCTTTAGAGAGAAGGAAAATTATAAAGGTCGGAAACTCAAATCTACATAAAGAAAAGAGCATTGGGGGAGGAATAAGTGAAAGCAAAATAAAAACGTTTATTTTTCTTATTCTTTTTTTTTTTTAAGTTTATTTTGAGAGAGAGAGTGCGTGCACGAGCAAGGAAGGGGCAGAGAGAGGGAGAAAGAGAATTCCAAGCAGGCTCCATGCCATCAGTGCAGAGTCGGATATGGGGCTAGATCCTACGAACCATGAGATCATGACCTGAGCCGAAATCGAGTCAGATGTTTAACCGATTGAGCCACTCAGCTGCTCCTATTTTTCTTTTTCTCAGTTGATCTAACTAATAACCGTTTATTCAGAGTAATAATAGCAACACTGTATTTAACTATGTATGCTGTGTGTGTGTGTGCTTATATGTGCTTATGCAGAATCTGAATGCCAGCAATAATACAAGTGATGGAAGGAAGAATTAGGATTATTTTGTAGTCGTAAAATACTTGCAGTACCTGTGATGCAATAGAGTGTTGTTTGAAAGTAGACT
Source organism: Panthera onca (assembly GCF_046562875.1). Classification (NCBI taxonomy): domain Eukaryota; kingdom Metazoa; phylum Chordata; class Mammalia; order Carnivora; family Felidae; genus Panthera; species Panthera onca. The sequence goes on from NC_138348.1 coordinate 48,477,922, forward strand.
GGATTAAGGGTGCCTGTCTGGCTCAGTCAATAGTGCATGCACCTATTGATCTTGGGGTTGTGAGTTTAAGCCCCACATTGGGTGTGGAGATTACATTAAAAAAGTAAAATCTTAAAAACAAAACCAAAAAAGAAAATAGACTGGATTAGTTGTAAGTGCATATTGCAAACTCTAGGGGAACCACTAAAATTTTTATTTTTTTTATTTTGAGAGAGAGAGAGAGAGAGAGAGAGAGGTGTGCACAAGCAGGGGAGGGGTAGAGAGAGAGGGAGAGAAAGAGAATCCCAAGCAGGCTCTGCGCTGACAATGCAAAATCAAGATTTGGATGGATGCTTAACTGACTGAGCCACCCAGAAGCCCCTAAATTTTTTTTTTTTAAGTATAACTGGTAATTTCTTACTAGATATGTCTTCTGAGGCAAGGGAAACAAAGCAAAAGTAAACTATTGGGACTACATCAAAATAAAAAAATCTTTGCACAGTGAAGGAAACAATCAACAAAACTAGAAGGCAACTACAGAATGGGAGAAGATATTTGCAAATGACATATCAGATAAAGGGTTAGTATCCAGAATATATAACAAACTTCCATAACTCAACACCTAAAAACAAATAATCCAATTAAAAAATGGACAGAAAACATAAATAGACATTTTTCCAAAGAAGACATCCAGATGGCCAACAGACACATGAAAAGATGCTCAACATCACTCATAATCAGGGAAATGCAAATCAAAAGTACAATGAGCTATCACCTCATACCAGTCAGAATAGCTAAAATTAACAACACAAAAAAACAAGTATTGGCAAGGATGGAGAGAAAGGGGAACCCTCTTGCACTGATGTTGATAAAGCCAACTGGTGCAGCCACTATGGAAAACAGTATGGGGGTTTCTCGAAAAGTTAAAAATAGAACAACCCTACCATTCAGCAATTGTACTACTAGGTATTTATCCAAAGGATACAAAAATAATCTGATATTTGTATGAGCATTATCAACACTAGCCAGCTATGCAAAGAGGCCAAATGTCCATCAACAGATTAATGGATAAAGATGTGTATATATATAATGGATTATTATCAGCCATAAAAAAGAATGAAATTTTTCCATTTACACTGATGTCGATGGAGCTAGAGAGTATTATGCTAAGCGAAATAAGTCAGAGAAAGACATACCATATGATTTCACTTGTGTAATTTAAGAAACAAAACAAATGAACATATTGGGGAGAAAAGAGAGAAAACCAAGAAACAGACTCTCAACTATAGAGAACAAACTGATGGTTACCAGAGGGGAGGTAGATGGGGGAGATGGGTTAAATAGGTGATGAGTATTAAGGAAGGCATTTGTTGTGATGAGCACTGGGTGTTGTATGTAAGTGTTGAATCACTAAATTCTACACCTGAAACTAATATTACACTACATGTTAACTGGAATTTAAATAAAAACTTGGAAAGAATTTTAAAAAGTGTAACTAATAGGCTAAGAAAGAGAAAATAGAATCATATAACATGCTCAGTTTAAAACCACTAAAAGCAGAAAAAAGAGTGGAAGATAAAAATAGAAACAAAGAAAAAGGCAACAAATAGAAAACTGTAACATATGGTAGATAGTAATCCAACTATACCAATAATTAAACAGCAGCGGTCTAAATGCACCAATTAGAAGACACATATTGTCAGAGTGGATCAAAAAGCAATACCCAATGATATGTTGTCTACAAGAAGCTCACTTTAAATATAAAGATATAGAGATTAAAAACAAATTGATGGAGAAAGATATACTATGCTAATACTAATCAAGAGAAAGTAGAAATAGTTGTATTAATTTCAGGCAGGTAAGACTTCAGAGTAAGGAAAGTCATACAGGATAAGAAGGGGCATTATGTAGTGATAAAGGTGTCAGTTTTCCAAAAAGGCATAGTGACCCCTAATGTGTATGCATCTAAAGAGATAGTGTTAAAATATGTGAAGCAAAAATGGATAGATCTATAAGGAGAAATAGATGAATCCACTATTATGTTTGGAGACTTCAACATCCCTGTATCAGAAATGTTCATTCAGATCCAGTAGGCAGAAAACTAATAAGGACATAGGTTAGTTAACACTGTTAGTCAACTCGGTGTAATGGACATCTATACACTACTTCATCTAGCAACAGCAGAATGCATGTTCTTTTCAAGATATGCTCACCAAGATAGACCACATTCTAGGCCTCATAGCATACCTTAACAAACTTAGAAGTATGGAGATCACACAGTCTGTTCTCAGGCCACAATGGAATTAAGCTAGAAATCAATAATAGTTTGAAAATCCCAATGTACTTGGGAGATTCAACAGCAGTTCTAAATAACACATGATTTAAAAAGAAATCTCAAGAAAATTTTAAAATATTTTGAACTATTTAAAGTAACTTAAGAAATGACAAGTTGACATGATAACATTTTCTTTTTTTTCAGACATGTACTTCTTACCGTAGCACATACTGTTTTCCCTCTCTCTGAGATTCTACCTGGCTCTGTTCAAAATATCACAAGTTAGCATTTATTGACTACTCACAAGTATTTGGGGTGATTTTTTGTTTAGAAAAAAATACTCAAAAATTGTTTTTCAAATGATTAAACAGTTCTAATTTGTTAAGAGAATAGAAGTTATACATCCATTATTTATTGGTCTTAAAAATAACACTAGAAGAATATAGCATGTTAATTATATGTAGTACGACTACATATGTGAAAGTTAGATTCTAAAGTTAGTATAAAAGACAAAAATCTTGTGTTGCCAAAATGATCTTTTAAAATTTGATAAATATGTACAGTTCAGAGGTAATATAAAACTAAGTCTTGCATCTAAAGCACCTGGTTCTTTCAGTGTGGGAAGAAATTGATTTTTTTCCAGCTGAGCACTGGATGAAGTCCTTAGTGTATTTTTGGTTTGTGTTGATTGACAGTTATGAATTGTGACTTAATTACTTGAATCATACACAATACAAATTTTTTTTTCCCTAAAAGGCCTTCCTGAATTGAATTCAGCTATGTGGAAAACAGGTTTTGTTTCTCATTTTATGCATATTCTAGGGTATAATATCACTGAGTGGAATATTAGGTAGAATTTTCCACACTGCATTCATGCTATATTTTCTCTTTCTCTCTCTGTATCTCTGTCTGTCTCTGTCTCTTTTACACACACACACACACACACACACACACACACACACAAACACACAAACACACACACACACACAGACACACACACACACACGTTGGCTAAGCTCATTTCGTTTAGCTTTTTTTTTTTAAGCTCCTTTAATTCTTGAATTTAAATGCATGTGTATGTGCCATCCACTTATTCTAATCTTAAATTGTTACTTGCTTCTAACTCATACCCTCTTTCATACCTGTTGCAGAAATTATGACTTTGGTACAGATAGAAAGTTAAATTGACAGAATTAATTTTCTAGTCCTAGTACATTAGAGAAAGCAGATCTGTGATAAATAATAGAGTTATATGATTACATGGTAGCACTGCTGATGAGTTATAATATACCTCTTTCTTATGTTTGTGTGAGAAAGTTAGGTTCTGTTTTAGGGTAGGCCACACTTTTTCACTTATAGTGTACTTCAGCTAATCACAACTGTACATAGGTTACAAAAATGGCAACTTAGGCCCTGTACTCATGAATATCTACTTTTTAGAATAAGACATTTTGGGGCACCTGGGTGGCTCAGTCGGTTAAGCGGCCGACTTCGGCTCAGGTCATGATCTCGCAGTCCGTGAGTTCGAGCCCCGCGTCGGGCTCTGTGCTGACAGCTCAGAGCCTGGAGCCTGTTTCAGATTCTGTGTGTCTCCCTCTCTCTCTGCCCCTCCCCTGTTCATGCTTTGTCTCTCTGTCTCAAAAATAAATAAACGTTAAAAAAAATTTTTTTTAGAATAAGACATTTTAAAACTAAATATAGCAATAAAAATTATCTCTTTTCTAGGAGTAAATAAAATCACTTAGTATACATTATCTCTGAGGGAAAAAGTAGGATATTGGCTATAATTTTGTTATAAAAAATTATGGGTAGTTATAGGCTCCTAGATTCTTATGGTTCTCTTGAGACTTATTATTTTAATTTTTTTGTTTCTTGAAATTACTAACTTTGTTGCTTTACTTTCCTTAGATATTTTCTTCAGATCATGTTTGTTGTAATTTTTCCACTATAGTTGAGTGTGTATTTGGTAGTCTTAAAGTTTTTTATTTTAAATTTCTTTCAAATAGTTAAGGGTGATTACATTTTACAGTACACATAAATTGAATTAAACTTTTTAAAGAGAAGTTTATTTATTTTGAGAGAGGAGAGAGAAAGAGAGAGAGGGAGGGAGGGAGAGAGAGAGGGAGGGCATGTGCATGCATTCATATGAGGAGGGGAGGATCAGAGAGAGAGGGAGAGAAAATCCCAAGCAGGCTCTGCGCTGTCAGTGCAGAGCTTGACACGGGTCTTGATCCCACAAACTATGAGATCATCACCTGAGCAGAAATCATGAGTCGGATGCTTAACCAACTGAGCCACCCAGGTACCCCTAAATTGAATTAAACTTTTACTTTAGTGTTTCAAATTAGGCTAATACCCTCTGGACTTCTTCCAAGAGAAACATGGAAGCAAAACCCAAAAACTCCCTAGAAATCTATTGGGAACTGAAACTTCAACAAAATTGACATTTTTATTGTTTTTTAGATCATTTCATGCTTCATTAAATGTATCTCCTTCTGCAACAAACCACAAAAATATGCACTGGTTCACCTATAAAGTATAGAATTATCCTGAAATGAAAGCAACTGTTGAAGGTTTTACGTTTCCATAGTGCTAATACTTTCTGGAGGGAGAAATTGTGAGATAAAGGCCCTCTACCTTCCGCATCCCCAAGGTTATCTGTGTTGCAAACATAAAATAATAATTTTTTGCTTTTTTTGTATACTGGGCATTATTCCTATGTGCTTAACTTATTCAGAAACATTCATTTCAGTTCAAGTCTTTATGGAGCATTATCTCTATGTATAGATTATGCTAAGCAATATGGATATTTTCTGTTGACATATAACTGGTGGGGTGACAATCATGCTTATAAGAAATTGAGTACAGAATATGACATGTAGTATAGTAAATGATACAGAGAAGCTAAAATAATTAGGGAAGACTTCATCTATCCACAGGAGGGTAGTAACCAAGTAGAGAACTGGCACTTCTTGAAAGCCCTGGACATGTTTATAGATAAGTGTTATGTCTGATCTGGAAATTTCTTCCTTTCTTAGCTCCTTAAGGATCTATTGTTTGTGCCACTCATTTGGCACCACGTGCATGTTACTTTTCATTGTGTTTACCTTTTAACACTTACCTGTCTAGTTCCACACTAGATTATATTCACTTCCTGGAAAGTGAAGATAGTGCTATACTTCATTATACTTAAGTGTAGCATATCTTGCATATAGTAGGTACTCAGTGATATTTCATAGTTATATCATCTCTAGAAGGGATGTTGATGAATTTCCAGGACTTATTTCTCAGATACAACATTCTTGCATTTTCCTGCAGGAGAACAGCGATACCATAAAAGTTAGGTTTCTTCATAGAAGCTCCTTTTTCATAGCTTCCAGAGCTGGAAATTCAAGAAGGGGGGAGAAAAAAAGCAGGTGAATGGTTTAGCATATCTGCCTAATATTTGAGACTTAGGAAACAGGAAGTTGTCTGTGGGTTATAACTATATCAAGTTCTGATAGTTTATTTTTATTTGTGTGTGTGTGTGTGTGTGTGTGTGTGTGTGTGTGTGTGTGTTTATTCTTCATAGAAATTTGTATCTATTAGGTGGACGTGGTCCCTTCTACTTGAATCAGTGTTTGAATGAGACCTGTCACTTCTTCTTTCACCAATTTATATATCTAATTGTGGCAAAATATATATAACATAAAACTTATAATTTTATCCATTTTTAAGTATACTGTTCAGTGGCATTTAAATATATTCACACTGCTGTGCAGTCACTGTTACCATCCATTTCTACAAGTTTGTCATCATCTTTTACAGAAACTCTGTACTCATTAAATAATAACTCCTCATTCCTCTGCTTCCCCCAGCCCTTGGTAACCACTATCCTACTTTTTGTCTCTATGAATTTTATTTTTCTAGATATTGCATGTAAGTGAAATCATATAATATTTGTCCTTTGTGTCTGGCTTATTTCACTTAACATAGTGTCTTCAAACTTCATCCATGTTATAGCATGTATCAGATTTTCATTCTTTTTGAAGGCTAAGCAATATTCCATTATATGTATATACTACATTTTATTTATCCGTTCATGCATTGATAGACATTTTGGTTGGCTTTATTTTTAGATTGTGAATAATACTGCCATGAACATTGGTGTACTAAGTTTTTATTTGAGTGTTCATGTATTTCACATTTCTCCCTACCTCTTTTCTAGTTAATACAATTCTTTTGAGATGATGTCTTTAAATAACTCAAAATGCCATTAGTTGGATCTTGATCTGGCCTGTGGACCTGGATCTCTTTAAAAGGTGACTTTATTCTATTAAAATGTATTGATTCTTTAAATTTTAACTTAGAAAACAGTCTTATTTCTCTTACTTCCAGGTTTTTTGGGTGTCTGACTGCCCTCTGTATGACATAATACTTGCTTCCAAGACATAAAGTACTCTGGGCACCCATGGAGACAATAGAATTAATTTAATTAAAGTAAATCAGAAATGCATTTATAGAGGACGTGAGATTGAACTAAGGCTCGAAAGATTTGTAGTACCTTGATGAACAGTTGGAGGATGAGACCAGGCATTTAAAGAAGGAACGTTTTGAAAGATACAGAATCAGGGAAGTCCCAGATATGTTTGGAAGCAGTGGGAGTTTTATTAGCACACGGGTTGTTTAGAAATAAAGAAGGAATAAGGAGCAATGAAGGAATGAGGAATAAGAAAGTCTGAGTATTGAACAACAGAATTTGGTTTCTTTTATTCAGAAATAAATCGAGGATCTAGGGACCTAGAGATCCCTTTGGGATCTAGGATGAGTAGTTAGGTCTGTGAGATAAAGAGTGACTAAAGACTAGCAGATACTATGAAGTGGCTTTTATAGTTTTGGGGAAAGTAATAGATTGTGAGAAGATGAGAATGTGGGGGCTGGGAAGAGGAAAAGGTCAGAATTTGATATTTTAGCAGTGGAATAATTACATTTTATAATGAGTCTTAGCATTAGACCTTGCCAGTTGAGTAGTTGAGAAAGAGAAGGGGCAGAAAGTGATTTGAGCATATTAATTCATTAATTGAATAAGCATTTAATTTACTCTGTCTCAGGTAGTGTTCTAGGCTCTGATGATTAATAGATTAGTAAATTACAATTTTACTTTTAAGGGCCTTAATCTTATAAGTAGAGGTTTTTTTCCTGTAAATTTTCTGTAGCTTAATTTCTTAAAAGATTTGTGGGTAAAATTTTCAGATGAACAGGAAATAGACCAGTTAGTTCATTATTTTTCAAGAGAAGCTATTATAATGATTTTGATGGAGTGTGGATTAAAATTTAACTGGGGGAAAGACATTAAAAATTGGTTAAGTTGGTGTGCCTGGGTAGCTCAGTTGGTTAAGTGTTTGACTCTTGATTTCTGCTTAGGTCATGATCTCATGGTTTGTGAGATTGAGCCCTGCTTTGAGCTCTGTGCTGACAGTGTGGAACCTGCTTGGGATTCTCTCTCTTCCTCTCTCTATGCCATTCTACTACTCATGCTTTCTCTCTCTCTCAAAATAAATAAACATTCAAAAAAATACAAAAATTTGTTAGGTACTTAACATATACAAAATCATGGGGCCATTTAATTTCACTGTTTATTTTATTATAAATATTTTTTAATGTTTATTTTTGAGAGAGAGAGAGACAACATGAGTGGGGGAGGGGCAAAGAGAGAGGTGGACACAGAATCTGAAGCAGGCTTTAGGCTCTGAGCTGTCAAGCACAGAACCCGACACGGGGTTCAAGCTTACAACCTATGAGATCAGGACCTGAGTCGAAGTCAGACACTTAACTGACTGAGCCACCCAGGCACCTCTTTACTTTCACTCTTTAAGAAAATCAAATATTTCAAGTTCTCAGAGTTCTGGAATTATTTATTTACATATGTTTTTTCAATGAAGTATAATAAATCATACATATTTAAGATACAGTTTGAGTGATATATGTGTACTCTTTATCTTTAACACAATCAAGAAAATGAATGTATATGTATCATTTACCAAGTTACCTTTCTCTTTCCCTCTTTTACATTCCTAGACCTTCTGTCACTATAGATCATTTTGCATTTTCCAGAATATTTAATATAAATAGAATCATGCAACATTTTTGATTTAGCTTCTTTCACTCAACATTATTGAGTGAAATTCATATTCGTTGTTGCATATATCAATAAATTGTGTCTTTTTATTGCTGAGTAATAGTATTTCATTGTATGTGTGTACCACAGTTTTATCCATTCGCCTGTTAATGGACATTTGGTTGTTTCCAGTTGTTGGCTGTTATGAATAAAGCTGTGAAAGAGAATTCATGTAAAGTCTTTATGTTTACACATGATTTCATTTCTCTTGGGTAAATTCCTAAAAGCTAAATGACTGAATCATATGTTAGGTATATGTTTACGTTTTTAAGAAAACTGCTAAACTGTTTTCCAAACACATTTTATCAATTTGCATTCTTACAAGCAGTGCATAAGACTTCCTAGTTCTTCTTGGTAGATTTCAATCTTTTTAATTTTAGCCATTCTGTAAGTGTGTATTGGTATTTATTGTGGTTATTTGTCATCTGAAATTTGTTCTTTGGTAAAATGTCTATTCAAATGTTTACCTGTGTTTAAAATTGAGTTGTTTCCTTATTGAATTATAAGAGAAGTTTTTTATATGCTCTCTATACGTGTATATGTTTTGCAAATGTTTTCCCAATCTGTAGTTTATGTTTTCATTTTTAGGACAATGTCTTTTGAAGTGCAGAAGTTTTTTGTTTTGGTGAAATCCACTTTATAAATTTTCTCTCTTTTTTTGGCATCGTATCTAAGCTTTGCCTAATCTGAGATCGACGAAGATTTTCTTTTATGTTTTCTTCTAGTAGTTATTATATTGTATTGTATTGTATTGTATTGTATTGTATTGTATTTTAGAGAGAGAGCATGAGCTGGGAAGAGGGGCAGAGGGAGGGAAAAGATCTTAAGCAGTCTCTATGCTCAGTGCAGAGCCTGATAGAGGACTTAATCCCATGATGCTGGGATCATGACCTGAGCTGAAATCAAGAGTCTGATGCTAAACCCACTGAGCCACCCAGGCACCCCTCTTCTAGTAGTTTTATATAGTATCCTTTCCATTTAGTTCTACAACTCATTTTAAGTTAATTTTTATATTTTGTACAAGTTATGGTTCAAAGATTATTTTTGTGGGCAGGGATGTCTAATTGTTCCAGTGCCATTTTGGAGAAAATATTCTTTTTTCTGTAGAATTGCCTTTGTAAAAATCAAGTTTTTATATATGTATGCACCTATTTTTGGACATTGTCCATTCTGTTCCATTGATATTTATCATCCTTTCTTAATTACTGTAGCTTCCTTTATATTAGGTCATGAAACCTAGTACTATGAGGTTTTTAGCTTTTTTCTTCTTTTCAGAATTATTTTGGCTATTCTACTTCCTTTGCATTTCCACATAAACTTTAGAGTCAGGTTGTAGATTTGTATAAAAAACAATCCTACACTTGATCTTAGCCAAAAGGCCGAGAAACAATTGTATAAAAAAACAATCCTACTACAATTGACTGGGCTTGTGTTCAATTTATATATCAATTTGGAGAGAAGTAACATATTAACTAAATTAAATTTCCCGATCTGTTAGCATGGTAGCTCTTTATTTTTTTTTATTTTATTAAAAAAAATTTTTTTAATCTTTATTTTTGAGAGAGCGAGAGAGAGAAACAGAGCATGAACAGGGGAGGAACAGAGAGAGAAGGAGACACAGAATCCGAAGCAGGCTCCAGGCTCTGAGCTGCCAGTGCAGAGCCCAACGCGGGGCCCAAACCCATGAACTGTGAGATCATGACCTGAGCTGAAGTCGGACGCTTAACTGACTCAGCCCCCCAGGCGCCCCGTTGTTTTTTTTTTTTTTAATTTTAATTCCAATGTAGTTGTATTAATTTCAGATGTACAATATAGTGATGGAACAATTCCAATGTGTTACTCTGTGCTCATCAGGATAAGTATACTTTTAGGGGCATATGGGTGGCTCAGTTGGTTTAGCATCTGACTTTGTCTCAGGTCATGATCTCATGGTTTGTGGATTCAAGCCCTGCATCTGGCTCTCTGCTGTCAGCACAGAACTCACTTCAGATCCTCTGTCCCCCTCTCTTTCTGCCCCTCCCCCTCTCATGCACATGCTCTCTCTCTCTCTCTCTTTTAAAAATCAAGATTAAAAAAAAAGATAAGTGTACTTTTAATCCATTTCAACTGTTTTACTCATGCCCCCCCCCCCACCTCCCCTCTGGTAACCATCTGTTTTCTATAGTAAGTGTTTGTTTTCTTGTTTGTTTCTTTTTTTCCCCTTTGTTCATTTGTTTTGTTTCTTAAATCATACAAGTTGTGTGAAGTCATGTGGTATTTTTCTTTCTCTGACTAGCTTATTTCTTTCTCTGACTGGTTTAGCATTATACTCTCTAGATCCATCCATGTTGTTGCAAATGGCAAGATTTCATTTTTGGGGGCTGGATAATACTCTGTTGTGTACATATGTGTGTGTGTGTGTACATAGATATGTGTGTGTGTGTGTGTGTGTGTGTGTGTACACGTCCTCTTTGTCTTATTCATTCATTATCGAAAAACACTTGGGCTGCTTCCATAATTTGGCTCTGGTAAATAATACTGCAGTAAACATAGGAGTACATATATCTCTTGGAATTAGAGTTTGTCGAGAGATTATTTTATTTCTTTCATTATTGTTTTGTAGTTTTTTACATATAGATCCTGTATATATTTTGTTGAATTTATTTCTAAGTAGTTCATGTTTTCTGATGCACTTGTAAATGGTACTTAAAAATAGTCGCTCTTGTGTTTTATTCCCTTGCTAAACTCACTAGTTCTAGTAGCTTTTGTAGATTATTTTAGACTTGTTCATAGATAGTTATGTCACAAGCAGAGAAGAAAATTTTGTTTTTTCCCTTCTAATCTGTGTGCCTCTCTCCTTATCTTGTTGCACTTGTTGCACATCCACTACAGTGTTAAGTAGTAGTGGTGATGACAAGTACCCTTATCTGCTCCATATATGAGGGCAAAAACCAGTGTTTCACCATTATATATGATATTAGCTTTAAGTTTGGGCCTGATAACCTTTTTCAGGCTGGGCAATTTTCTTCTATTCCTAGTTTGTGCAAGTTTTAAATCATAAATGGATGTCACAATTTGTCAAGTGCTTTTTCCTCTATCAAGTCGATCATATGGAGATTTTTTTCAGTCTCTTGATACGGTGAATTGCACCGATCAATTTGCAAATATCGAATTAGCCTTAAATTACCAGGATCAACTTCACTTAGATGTATTCTTTTTGCATATCACTGGATACAATTTGCTAACATTTTGGGGGGATTTTTCATTTGTATTCACGAGGGATATTCGTCCAAGGGATATTTGTAGTTTTCCTGTTATGACTTTGTCTGGTTTTGGTCTCACTGTACCACTTGTCTCAAAAAGTAGGTTTGGAAATCTTTCTTTTCTATTTTCAAGAAATTTTTATGGAGAATTAATATTGTATCTTATTGAAATGTTTAACTGGATTGCCAGTGAACCAATAAGGCCCAGGCCTTTTTTTGGTTGTTGGAAGATTAGAAGTTCAGAGACATAGGACTATTCAAGAAACCTATTTCTTTTGTGTCTTTTTAAGATTTTACCTTTTTCATGTGAGTTGTTGAGTTTATGAGCATGAAGTTTTTTTGAAGTACTCCTTTATTATAATATTAATGTTGGATCTGTGGTAATTTTTTTTTAATTCCTGTTATAATTTGTGTCTTCTCTTTTTTTCTTTGGTCAGTTGGCTAGAGTTTTATAAATTTTTTTGAGCTTTTCAGAGAACCAGCTTTCGGTTTCATGGATTTTTCTCCATTGTCTTTCTATATCCTGTTTTAAAAAAATCCCTCTGATCTTTATTATTTGTCTTCTTCTGCTTATGATCTATACTCTTGGATATTTGAGGGCAATTCTCTGCAAATCTCTGGAGTTTTATCTCAGAACATTTCTCTCTTCTGTGATACTCTGCTCTGCCAACTCTAGCTTCTTAGTCTTTCTGGATATCTGCCGTGTCTTTTCAGTTTAGACACTACAGCCTGGAAGCTCAGTGTGGGTAACTGGGGCAATCATAGGGGTCCGCTCATCTCTCATAGATCATTGTACTTTATTAACTTATGTCTAGTGTTTTGAAAACTGTTAAGTCATATATTTTGTCCAGTTTTTTTTTTAAATTGGTTTTGGCAGGAGATTAAGTCTAGTTCCCTGTTACTGCATCTTGGCCCATCATTTACTTTTCAATTTTTATCTTATCTAAATGGGAAAGTCTTGAAGAGAAGACAGCTTTTGTACCCTACATAGTATGTAGTACAGGACCTTGTACTCCATAAGTGCTTTTTGCAAATTTGACTTATTACTTGAGTTTACTTGAACTGGATGGAAGAGGGAGATAAAGCAGAAGAGTAAAGGCACCATCTGACTGCATTTTCCCTGCTTGTCAAGTGAACTCACTCTGGAGCCCTGATAGTAGAATTTCTATATTCCACTCCCATCTGTTAACTCTAGTGCTTATAGTTGGGTTACTAGAACTACCCCTAAAACCTCGTCAGACATCATCTGATCCAACTGGCCCCCTTAACCTTAGTTTTCACAAGAATTGTAATTTGATAGACTAGTAGGATGTTGAGAAGGGGAGAAATCTATAGGAAAATCATAGACTAAAAAATAATCTCAAGGAGTCTTTTCTGGATGCTGACTCCAAATATTCAGTTTCACTATTAATCTGAAGATTGATTTTTCTCATGTTCTCAATTTTTCAGCAGTTATTGTTTCTTCAACCATTCTTTCAGTCCCTTTGCAGCCTCTCAATCCACCTTATATGTCTTTTAACTCTAGTTTCAGGGGCACCTGGGTGGCTCAGTTGGTTAAACGTCCAACTCTTGATCTCAGCTCAAGTCATGATCTGATGGTTTGGGGGTTTAAGCATCACATCGGGCTCTATGCTGACAGTGTGGAGCCTGCTTGTGATTCTCTCTCTCTCTCTCTCTCTCTCTCTCTCTCTCTGCCTCTCTGCCTCTCTGCCTCTACCCCACTTGCTTAAATAAATAAACTTAAAAAATTTTAGCTGTAGTTTCAATTAAAATTTTTTTCTGACTCTGCTGAGTTCTCAGTGAATGCATCAGGACTATCTTCTAATTCAAGACGTCTGCCTTCAGTCTATCTAGAGAAAAGTCTGTTTCATCTATTGATTTTTTTATATCAATGACCGAATTTTTTATTTTCACATTTTCTTTTTTCTAATGTTTATTTTTATTTTTGAGGGAGAGAGAGAAAGTGAGAGAGGGAGATTGATGATCAGAAGCAAGATCATGACCTAAGCTAAAGTTGGACACTTAACCAACTGAGCCATCCAGGCACCCATATTTTTACATTTTCTAATTGGGTTCTTTTCATACCTACATTTTCCCCCTTTATTTTGTTTTCATTATTTCTTGTTCATTTTAACCTGAAGTTTTGCCCTCATGTATCCCTGTGAAAATTCTGTATGAATTTACTTGTAATGTTTTAAATATTTATTTCCTTAAAATTATTTTCATATTGAATAAATTCATGTAGTGATTATTGATTTTTCTGACTGTAATTTTTAGCATTAGATTTCTCCATATGATTCTGAATATTGGTGTGCCGGCTCATTTTGGGTGGGAGTTATTTTTCTGCTGTTGTTTTTCTCTCCCCTTCTTTCCAGTGTGCTCATACCTGTTTCTAGGTATTCAGTTAATTTTCAGTTAAACCCTCCTTGTCCTCAATCTAGAACTAAGTCTTATTCCAGAATTTCATTTATTTTGTTATAAGTTATATTGGAGATAAGATAGAAACATTTGGTACTTTGCTTCAGTTTCTGGTAACATGTTAACAGATTATGCCAGCACCCTCTCCCTTAGACATTTTCCTAAAAGGCCTAGGTGGCTTCGGTTAAGTGTCCAACTTCGGCTCAGATATGATCTTACGGTTCGTGGGTTCGAGCCCTGTGTTGGGCTCTGTGCTGACAGCTCAGAGCCTGGAGCCTGCTTTGGATTCTGTGTCTCCCTTTGTCTCTGCCCTTCCCTATTCGTACTCTGTCTCTCTCTCAAAAATAAATAAACATTGACAAAAAAATTTTTTAATGAAGTAAAATAAAAGCCCTCACTGGAGGTTGGTGTGTGTGTGTGTGTGTGTGTGTGTGTGTGTGTGTGTGTGTGTTTGTGTTTCCTAGCCTTCTTTCTTGAACTAGCTCGGTTCTGGAGGGCAAGGGCTGGTATGGTACTGAACACTGCCACTCCTTTTTAAGGTCTGTAATCAAAGGCCTGAGCTTTTAGCCAGCTTTACTTTTTATTAACCATTTCTGTTTTATTACTGGCTGCTAGAATTTTTTTAAAATTATTTTTTAATGTTTATTTACTTTTGAGAGAGAGAGAGAGAGAGGCAGAGGGAGAGGGAGACACAGAATCCAAAGCAGGCTCCTCCAGGCTCTGAGCTGTCAGTACAGAGCCCAAGGTGGGGCTCGAACTCACAAACCGCGAGATCATGACCTGAGCCAAAGTTGGAAGCTTAACTGACTTAACCACCCAGGCACCCCAGGCTGCTAGAAATTTTTTTAAGTTTATGTATTTATTTTGAGAAAGAGCATACGTGGGAGGGGTGGCGAGAGAGGGAGAGAGAGAAAATCCCAAGGATTCTGCACTGTCAGCATGGAGCCTGACACAGGGCTCGAACTCATGAACCATGAAATCATGATCTGACCCAAAATCAAGAGTCAAACGCTCAACCTACTGAGCCACCCAGGCGCCCTGGCTGCTAGAAATTTTTATCTTGTTTTTGAACCTATGTGTTTTGTGTTATCTTTTCATATATTTTATGTATCCTGGCCATGTTTTTGGTGTGCAATTAGTGATCAAAGTTTACCATTATGCTATTCTGATTTGAAGTCACATTTCCCGGTTAGGAGATTTCAGAATAAATATACCTGGCTTAACTCTTCTAGATTCTCAGTGAATAAGAAAAGACAAGAAAAACTCAGGGTTATAAATCAAATGTTATTCTTCTTTTGGTCCTCTGCAATAGATAATACAGAAGTGGTTTCTTTATAGAGCATTGGTTACTTGTATTACTTAGTTTCATTCTAAATTCTGTGAGTTACTTCTCCACGAATTTCTGCTGCCCAAGTCTTCTAAACACTGTCATACAAAGAGACATCGTTAGCTTAGAAGCTTGAGATCCTGGAACTTATCTGGATTAATTTGGGAACATTATTTAACCTTTCCATATTTGCTTCTTCCCTTATGAAACAAGTATAATTAATATCTTCTTCCCCTATCTCATGGGATAGTTGTGAACATTATAAAAGATGATAGAGTTCAATTCAACAAGGTTTTACTTAGCACCTGTTTGGAGAAAGACATATAGTTAGGTTCTAAGGAAATTGAATAAAACACAGTCCTATGGCTATTTATAATACAGTGGGACATACAGCTTGTTTTATAACCAGTTATAATACAGCATAGTCTGTGATAAATGCTTAAATACAGATATTAAACAACAATTTAAGAGGACCTAAAGAAAGATGCAACTTAGGCTTCAGGAAGTGAGCAAAAACTTTACTGAGGACTGATCTTTGATTTAAAGCCATCGGGCTTTAAAAATGCCAAGGTGCGGGGCGCCTGGGTGGCGCAGTCGGTTAAGCGTCCGATTTCAGCCAGGTCACGATCTCGCGGTCTGTGAGTTCGAGCCCCGCGTCAGGCTCTGGGCTGATGGCTCAGAGCCTGGAGCCTGTTTCCGATTCTGTGTCTCCCTCTCTCTCTCTGCCCCTCCCCCGTTCATGCTCTGTCTCTCTCTGTCCCAAAAATAAAAATAAAAAAAAAAAAAAAAAAGAAAGAAAGAAAAAAAAAAATGCCAAGGTGCTATGTAAACATGACAATGCTGTTATTTTATATGCCAAATATTTTTCCATGAGCTAATCTGATTGGAGACCACTAAGCCATTTCTTCTTTATCTTTTTTGTTCGTTATGTAGGTTTGCCCTTGCTATTAAATCTTCATTCTTATTTGTCATGATGGTTGGGATGAGGCATACTCTTGTGGTATTACAGCCAATCTTTCTCTCTTCTGTGAATACTGATTTAGATGATGATTTTTCAAAAGAACAATTTTCTCTTTATAGGTTTTATTTTTTGATAATGTAATAATTGAAAAGAAAATTTTCCCTCCAGGCTGCTTTTTCAGAGATTGTTACCTCTGAAGTTCCAAGGAAACACTATTTGCTATTATTCAGATACATTTAGACTCAGCTTTTGCAGTAGAACATTTTGTTCTATTTGCTATAATTTTTTAAGGGACAAAGATAAACAGCTTAAATAGATAACCATCTCTGGTTGCTGCTTCTAACAATAATATTTAGCAGCTAGTGAATATTCTGTAAGTGCCTTTCTCAGAAAGGCTGCATTAAGTAAACAAGCAGTAAATATTGTTGGTGACTGATAGATGATAGAATTCAAAGCTAGCCAACCACTCATATCAGGCTAAAACATTGTTTTTCTGTTTTGGTAAATAGTACTCATCTTGTTTAGACAGGTCTTATCAAAAACAGTGTTAGCATTTCATACCAAACATATTTTTATAAAGCTCATGAGAACTAAAACTAACAAATTTTGAATTGCTTCAATCATATTTCATTAGCTTCTTTAGATGTATGTTTTGGTTTATTTCCAAATCACAAGTTATACTGTATCCTGTGTTTTGAAGAATGATAGCTCTTGTGCAGTGTTCCAGTCAGTCACCATTTACAGTAAAGTTTGGCTTGTTTTTGTCATGGAAATCTCAGCCATGGATTGAATTGATACTTGGGAACATACTTTTATTTGGTCCTTGGCTGCCAAAAGATTTCATTACAGGTGTTTTGTGAGGTTTATGTAACTAATATTTGGTGGCTTCTGTATTAGATACCTCTGTAATTTGAAGTGTCATTCCTTTGCAAAGCTTTTAAGAGATGTAACTATTTCTAGCCCTCTTGACTCAGTCCTCTTGACTAAGGAGACAGTTATTATATACATATTTTGGTTTAGGTGTTGTCTTGAATTACTTTATGTTTAAGTAGCAGTGCATCATCAGAATCACCAGAAACACTAGCAAGTAAACTCCCACATGGATTTTATCTTTTTTATTATATTTTCATTGCTTGGCACAAAGTTGTTGTTCAGTAAACTAGTTGAATTAATTACCATCCTTTTCAGAGTCACCATCACTCCTCCTATTGCTTATAGTAATTACTGATATATAGGACTTGAATCCTATCCCCCAACAATGGTTTTTTCTTCCCTCTTTTATCCTACTTTTTAGGTCTCAGGTAAAAGGTTTACTCTCTTCCAGTCATCAGTGACCTTCCCCTTTTACAATGATAGCAATAACAGTAATAATGAAAATGATATTTATTGCTAGTATGTCTGAGTACCAGCTTGTGACGGGCCAGTGGTTCTATAATAGGGTTTATTAATCATTTTCTATCTCCAGGTACTATGCTGAATAATCCACATGCATTATATCACTTAATCTTATCAGCAAAATAATAAGTTATTTTATGCTCAAGAAAAACTGAGGTTCAGAGAAATTCACCAAAACCATAACCTAAATTAGGGCCAGACTCAGGATTCAGTTCCTTTCTATCTGGTGCCAAAGGCCATGAGATTATCAAGTTCAGCTTTCTTTATGAATCTATTTTTCACTATGTCTGATAAATTGCCATCTAGCTTCTGGTTTAATACGTCTAGTAAGTGTTTCTTATTCTCTAGGAGATAATTAATTTCATTGTTTGACAGCTGTAATTATTAAAATGTTTTTCATAATATTAAAGAAATATGATGTTTGTAATTTAAACTTATTATGTCAGTAAACTTTTCTAGAGACATCTAAGATAGAATGAGTCTATTCTTACTAACATTGGCTATATTTAGCAAATTGTATTTAAAACGTGTAGAAGGGTGCCTGACTGGCGCATTCAGAAAAGCATGTGACTCTTGATCTTGGAGTGGTAAATTCAAGCCCCACATTGGGTATAGAGATTACCTAAATAAATACAAATTTAAATATATATGTGTGTGTGTGTGTGTGTGTGTGTGTGTGTGTGTGTATGTATGTATAAATATAGGTAAGCAGGAAATCTCTTTTAGTGTGTGTATGTGATAAAAGATTCTAGAGAGCTTTTAGACATATTTAAAACTTTCTGTGTCCTTCATCTAGTTTATACTTACATCCATATCTAAGAAACAGAGATAGGTAATGGAATTCAGAGCAAATGTTTTTTAATTAGCCTAAATGAAATCATTAAAACACTAATTAAAAGTAGGTAAAAGGGATTGTAATGTAAGGAATGTATAGCTGTCATAACCTTTAAGTGATAGTAAAATGCAGAAAGAAGTGTTGCAAAATAAGTCACATGAGAGTTTGACAAAATTTGAAGAACGTTTTCTTTCTAATTTTTGTTTTTCTATTTGTCTTCCTTGGTTAGTCTAACCAGTTTGTTTCTACTGTTTTTAGTCCCTCTCTAGTTTGTCAGTTACACAGGTAGCTGTGTTTTTGTTAGCCCTTCATTTCTTACACATGGGCCTTTCTAAGAAGACTAGCAATCTAGACATCATTTCAACATCCACGTTTTTTATATTTACTATGTGTCATATAGAGTGCTAATAAACATTGGGCAAGGCATAGTTTAAGGCGGGGTTTTGTCCTCAGTTTTTTTTTTTCATTCAAAACAGAAAAAATTAAAACATCAAAATAGAGAATAGTGAACTGTTCATTCATTCAGCTACAACCACCATTACCACTAGGCCATTCTTTTTTCAGCTATAAGCCTTATCCACTCACCAGCCTCACACTTTTCCAGCTAGATTATTTTGAAAAAACCACAGATAATTATATTAATTGGACCATATGAAATTGTATATATCCATCCAATTTCAACCTACAAAATGATTGCATATGGTTCAACTTAGTTATCATTTCATTCATAAATATTTCAGTGTGTATTTCTAAAAAATAAGACCTCTTTTTGTTTATTAACACAACTTCAGTATCATTCTCATACCCAAAAAAATAACAATAAATCCTTAATATCACCAAATATCCGGGGCGCCTGGGTGGCTCAGTTGGTTAAGCGTCCGACTTCGGCTCAGGTCATGATCTCGCGGTCCGTGAGTTCAAGCCCCGTGGCAGGCTCTGTGCTGATGGCTCAGAGCCTGAAGCCTGTTTCAGATTCTGTGTCTCCCTCTCTCTCTGACCCTCCCCTGTTCATGCTGTCTCTCCCTGTCTCAAAAATAAATAAACATTAAAAAAAATTTAAAAAAAATATCACCAAATATCCAACAATCTTCATGTTTCATTTGTTTACGTATGGGTATTGCTCTTTAATTGTCTTTTGGTTTGCTTGAATTTGCATCCAGACAGGGTCCACATGTTGCTTTTAATTGTTGGTTTCTTCTTCCTTGCAAGTCATTTGTTAAAGACAGTGCTGTCTCTTAATTTCAACTTAGTAAGGAATTTAATAATTTTAATTAAAAATTAAAATAATTAAAAATTAAAATAATCTTAATGATCTTGTTTCAGTTTCATTAGGAATATAGGAAACCTATAAATATAACTCAGTGTATGTAAAAGCCTACTTTTTTTTTATGTAACTTTTATTGGGCAGTACTGAGCATGGTAGACACTGTTCAAACCCACTTTCATATTCACAACAGCCCTATGACAATGGGACTATTGTTGACCTCACTTTACAATACCTGCAATTGCTCAGACCCCAAACCTAAATCTCATTTTAGGTTCTCATCTTTCCCTCACATAAAACATTCATCCTATTAACTGCACCTTTAAAATAATTCATTAATTTTTCACCATCCCCAACACCATGAGCACAATCCTAGCTGCCATCATCTTTCTCTTAAATAATTACAGTAGCCTGGAAAAGGTAATATTTATGTTCATGGTGGAAAATTCAAAAAGGATAAAAAGTGAAATGTCTTTTCTACTCTGACCCTCCAGAGACAGTTTCTTGGGTTTTATTTCAGAGATAATTCTATTAATGTCCAACTATACATGTTTACCCATTGGAGCAAATGCTTTCAGCACCCTGCCCATTTTTCCTCAGCACCTTGCAATTCTTTGTACATTGTCTCAACATCTGATTGCCAGCACCTATGATTTTTAGCTTGAGGGCTTTGTCCCTTGGAGCCGGCTCTGCCCCTGAACATGGGCAGGCTAGAAGTTATGGGATATTCGTGCCTGCTACTTCAGGAGTATCCTTCAACTGATGACTTACAGAAATTGAGAGAAAAGCCTCTGGCTCCCTTACCCTTTGAGTGAGCTAACTCTGATGCATGCACTGCACTGACTGTCTCTCAGAATTCCTAGGCATGGCTGAGCTCCACTTGCCCACAGCTGTAGCCTTCTCATTAATGTACACCATGGCTGCCTTCTCTCCCCTACTCCTCTACCACAGTTTCTTAGGATTATCTCCCAAATAAACTACTTGCACTGAAATTCTTATTCAGGGTCTGCTTTTAGGGAAACTATAACATAAATTATGAAACGCTCAACAACCGCCTTTTTTTAATTCTAAGTAATCAGAGACCTTCAGAAAAAAAAAAAAATCCTATTTACTTGGCCCTAAACACTCCAATTTGGCCAAGTTTATTTTTTTACTTCTCATAGGAAGCTTCTGGGATTAGTAGAATTTTGTCTGTTATTCTTTGAAAAAATTTTATTGTTTAAGTTATTGTACGATTAAATTGACCTTTTTGTTTGTTTAGTGTAGAGCTTTATATATTTTAACACATGTTTAGATCCGAGTAACCACCACCACCATCAGGATACAGGGCAGTTTTATCACTCCAACAAACTTCCTCATGCTGTCTCTTTGTTGTCACACTCCTACCACTTATAACCCTTGACAACCACTGTTATGTTTTCCATTATTATGGCTTTATCTTTTTGAGAATGACTTATAAATGGAATCATACGGTTTATAACCTTTGGGTCCTCAGTTCTTTCAATTAGCATAAAATATTTGAGACTCATCTAAATTGTTGCCTTATCAGCAGCTTGTTCCTTTTTATTACTTAGTATTACATTATATGGATATACTGTATTTTGTTTATTCACCTGTAGAAGGGCAGGTTTGGGGCTGTTTCTGGTTTGGGGCTGTTATGAACAATGTGCTATGAACATTCATGTACAGGTTTTTGTGTGGACACGTTTCCATTTCGCTTGCGTATATACTGGTAGTGGAATTCCTGGGTCATATGGTAGCTCTATGTTTCATCTTGTACTGAACTGCCAGACTGTTTTTCAAAAGATAACTGCATCATTTTACATTCCCACCAGCAAATGTATGAGGGTTCCAATTTCTCCATATCCAGATCAACAGTTTTATCAGTCTTTTTGATTATACCCATCCCTAATGGGTATGAAGTGTTATCTTGTGTATTTTATTTGCATTTCCCTAATGACTAATGATGTTGCGCATCTCCTCATGTGTTCTGGCCATTCTTTGAAGAAATATCTACTAAAATGTTTGCCCATTGCCTAATGAGATTGTTTTTTACTTTTGTGTTTTCAGAGTTCTTTATATATTCTTGAGACTTGGCTTTTTGGTTTTTTTAAACTGAATTTTCTTAGATTCAAAGTTTTAAAGTTTGATGTAGTCTGATTTACTAATTTTTTAAATGGATTTTGCTTTTGGAACTCTTCATCTAACCCTAGGTCATAAAGATTTTCTCTTACATTTTCTTCTATAAGTTTCATGGTTTTGTGTTTCATATTTAGATCTATGATCCGTTTGGAGTTAATCTTTGTGTAAGATAAAGAGTTTAGTTTGAGGTTAATTTTTCTTTTTGCATGCATATAGATGACCTCTTGTTCCAACATCACTTGTTGAAAAAAGTCTAGTCTTAGTTGAATTGCTTTTGCACCTTAGGCCATATTTGTATGAGTCTAATTTTGGACTGTCTATTCTGTTTCATTGCCTTCACTAGTATTTTTATTTATATTTCTTAGCCGGTATGATACTGTCTTTATTACAGTAGCATTACAGTAAGTCATAAAATTTAGTAGTGTGATTCCTTCAACTTAATTTTCTTTTGTAAAAATTCTTTTAGCTATTCTGGTACTTTTGTCCTACCATATAATGTTTAAGAATGAATTTACCTATATCTCAAAAAAAGAAAAAAAAAAGCCTTGCATGGATTTTGATATTGCATTAAATCTATACATCATTTTAGTTAAAAGTTGACATCTTTAATATGTTGAATCTTCTGACACTGTGTGTCCCTCTATGTATTTAAGTACTCTTTGGTTTTTTTCATCCTTGCTATGATTTGTTAGATTTATACCTAACTATTTCCATTTTGTAGGAGCTATTATAAGTGAAACTTAACTTTTTTTATTTCATATTATGTGTTTCTAGTATATAGAAATTTAAGTGATTTTTGTTTGTTGGCCTTGTAACCTGAAATTTTATTTATATTAGTTCTATAAGTGGTTTTTTGTAGATTCCCTGGGATTTTCTACATAGACGTTCTTGCATCTGCAAATTGGTACAGTTTTACTCCTTCTTTTCTAGTTTATATATATTTTTAAAAAATTTTTTTTAACATTTATTTATTTTTGAGAGAGCATGAGCGGAGGAGGGGCAGAGAGAGAGGAAGACACAGAACCCAAAGCAGGCTCCAGGCTCTGAGCTGTCAGCACAGAGCCCAACGTAAGGCTCGAACCCACGAACTGTGAGATCATGACCTGAACCAAAGTCGGATGCTTAACTGACTGAGCCACGCAGGCACCTCTCTAGTCTATATATCTTTTCTTGTCAGAACAGTGAATGTAGATATCATTGTGTTGTTCCTATTCATAGGTGGAAAGTATTCCATCTTTCACCATTTACTATGATAGGTACAGGTTAATTACACATACCCTTTATCAGGTTAAAGAAGTACGCTTCTATTACTAGGTTGCTGAGAATTTTCATCCTGATGGGTGTTGAAATTTTGATAAATAATTTTTCTGTTCTATTGATGTTATGTTGTGATTTTTCTTATATGATAGATAATATTGATTTTTTTTGAATATTGAATCAGCCTTAAGTTGCCTAGATAAACTACACTTGTTTACGTTTATTATTCTTACACTTGTTTGCATTTATTATTCTTTTTAATATACTGCAGGATTCCATTTGCTAATATTTTGTTGAGCTTTTTTGTGTGTACTTTATTTTGAAGCCAGTTTTTTAGTATAGTCAGCTTAATATACACTATGCAATTTTATTTTATGAAAGATTTCACCTTGGGCAATTTTTCCCTGTTCAGACCTGCTAATAAGTAAGTCATTTTTCCTTGGAGGCAGGTGATATCTGCTTTTTCCTTTTGTTTTGTTAAACTTTTCCCTTAAAAATAATATGTCTGGCACCTTGCATTTCTTTTTGTTCTTTAGATGAGGTTGTGTTAGAGGCAGGCCCTTGAATTCTGTTTTCTTTAAGTAGAAAACTGGTAATTCTCAAGTTTATCTTCTTCCTTGGACTGTTATGAATCACTTGAAAGGACAAGAATGCAAATGAATATTTCACACATGGTGTAATTTCTGAAGTTTAAATTTCATGTAATATCAACCACATTACGTGTAAGCCTTTTGAAGGAGTCCGTTGAAATCAAGATTCCACCGGGTCTTTGTTTTTGAGATCATGATGATGGAATTATAAGTGGAAAAGCCCCAAATGAGAGCATTACTTCCATTTGTTATCCAGGAAATTAGTAAAATTCCAATGTTTATAAACAATGTTTATAAACTGGAAGGAAGAGGAATTGAAACAGAACTCACCTTATTTCCTCTATTTAAACACTAGATTTTGAATTTTTTCTTTTCTTTTTTTTTAATGTGTTTTTTTTTTAATTTATTTTTGAGATAGAGACAAAGCATGAGCAGGGGAGGGGCAGAGAGAGAGGGAGACACAGAATCCGAAGCAGGTTCCAGGCCCTGAGCTGTCAGCACAGAGCCTGACATGGGGCTCGAACTCACAAACTGCAAGACCATGACCTGAGCCAAAGTCGGACGCTTAACTGACTGAGCCACCCAGGCACCTCGAGTTTGAATTTTTTCTAAAAAAAACCCAAGGAATTCTTACTTGTTAATTTTCTTTTTCAGTGAAAGGTGTATCTATTACTGTTTTCATGGGGCATTATACCTGAGTGTTTCTGACTCTTAAAGGCAGTGAGTTACCAGAAGTAAGCAGATTTGTTGAGCCTAAAAGGTTTTGAGATATCAACTTTCAGTACTGACAAGAATATTATTTCCCATAAAATATATATGAAACAAAAAATATATATGAATGATCTTTTCTTAGAAGTATTGATAAAATTTCAACTTTAGTAACTATAGTCTTAATAAGTCCTACTTTAGAGGTTAGATAAATGCTTATGTTAAAAAGCAAAAGTAAATATTTGTATGTGGTGAAATATTAGCAGTGAATCTGGGTAAGGATGGATGGGTTTGATTGCACTATTTGAATTAAACCTGAATATTTATATATACACATACATGTGTATATAAATGGTGCAACAATATTAGGAAGGAAGCATATAGAACTATAGTAGTCTCTCCAGCAACGTGCTCCCCCTCCAACCCCCCTGCCCTTCAATGGGATTCTGTCCTGCAATTTCAGTTACCTGTGGTCCTTTGTAGTCTGGAAGCAGATGATCCTCCTTCTGACAGATCATTAGTCAATAGTAGCCTAATTCTACATCACAGTGCCTTCATCATTCACCTCACTTCATTTGATCACATAGGCATTTTATCATATCACATCATCACAAGAAGAGTGACTACAGTATAATAAGATGTTTTGAGAGACACTACATTCATATAACACTTATTACAGTATATTGTTATAATTGTTTTACTGTTAATTATTGTTAATCTCTTACTGTGCCTAATTTATAAATTACACTTTATCATAGGCATGTACTATAGGAAAAAACATAGTATACCTAGGGTTTGGTAATATCTGTGGTTTCAGGCATCACCTGAGTCTTGGAAAATGTGCCCTGTGGATAAGGGGATACTTCTGTATTAATAATGAGTAACGGCTGGAGGTGAAGGGTAGACTGTCCATCTCACTGGGTAGGCAGCAAGAATTTGAACTTTTTTTCTCCAAACATTTGTATTCTTTGGATTTTTAACAGCAAAAACAAATTCATTAAGTATTTATTTTAAAAATTTAAAAGTAGGTGCCTGGGTGGCTCAGTCAGTTAAGCGTCCGACTTTGGCTCAGGTCATGATCTCATGGTTCATGGGTTTGAGCCCTGTGTCAGGCTCTGTGCTGACGTGTCAGAGCCTGAAGCCTGCTTCAGATTCTGTGTCTCCCTCTCTCTTTGCCCCTCCCACATGCGTGCTCTGTCTCTCTCTCAAAAATAAACATTTTAAAAAAAAGATCATATCATTTTTCTTTTTTAGTTTGTTTTATTTTCTTATGTAAAGGTGTTAAAATGATGAAATACATCAGTTGCTTTTCAAATGTAAACAAATCTCGTATTCCTGGGATAAATTCCTCTTGGTCATGATATATTATTAGCCTTTTACTACACTGTTGAATTCAGTTTGCTAAAAAACATTTTAAAAAGAATTTTTGAGGGGCGCCCGGGTGGCTCAGTTGGTTGAATGTCCAACTTCAGCTCAGGTCATGATCTCCTTATTCAGGAATTTGAGATCCGCATCAGGCTCTGTGCTGATGGCTCAGAGCCTGGAGCCTGCTTCAGAGCCTGTGTCTCCTCTCTCTCTGTCCCTCCCCCACTCATTCTCTGTTTCGCTCTCTCAAAAATAAACATGAAAAAAAATTTAAGAAAGAATTTTTGCAACTGTGTTTATGTGTTCAATATCCTTGCCAGGTTTTGGTATTGGTAATACTAGCTTCACAGAATGAAGTTGGGAAGTATTCAGTCCTTTTTAATTTTTGGAAGATTTTGTGTAGAATTCTTACTATTGATTCCTTAAATGTTTAGTAGAATTCAGCAGTAAAATCATTTTGGACTGTAGTTTTCTTCAGGGAAAGATTTTTACCTATAATTTTAATTTCTTTGTTAAATTATAGAGCTATTTATTTGTTTCTTCATGAGTGAGCTCAGGTAGTTTGTATTATTTGGAGGACTTGTCTATTTCATGTCATGGTCAAGTTTATTTGCAAAAAGTTATTCATAATATTTCCTTATAATCCTTTTGATATCTATAATCTCTAGTGACATTATCTCTCTCATTCCCGATATTGGCAATTTGTGCCTTCTCTTTTTTCATGATAAATCTGACTAGAAGTTTATCAAGTTTTTTGATCATTATCTTTTTCTATTATGTTTATTGTCTATTTCATTGATTTTTGTTTTGATCCCTATTATTTCCTTTTTTCTGTTTACTTTGAATTCAGTTTTCTCTTTTTTATCTAGTTAAGTAGATGCTAAGGTCATTGAGACCTCTTTTATTTTCCATTTTAAGTGTTTACTGCTAGAACTTTCCCCTTAAGTCCTGCTTTAGTAGCATCCTACAAATTCTGAAAGGTTGTCTTTTCATTCTCATTTAGTTCCAAATACCTTCTGATTTCCCTTTTGATTCTTCTTCAACCCATGAGTTGTTTAGAAATGTGTCATTTAGTTTCCATGTATTGTAGATTTTCCAGAGGTCTGTTTTTGATTTCTAATTTAATTCCTGTGTGCTATGAGAAGATACTTTTTATGATTTGAATCCTTTTAAATTTATTGCAACTTCTTTTATGGCCCAGGATATGCTCTATTTTGGCAAATGTTCCAAGTATGCTTGAAAAGAATGTGTATTCTGCTGCTGTTGTATGGAGTGTTCTATAAACATCAGTTAGGTCAAGTTGGCTGATGGTATTATTCAATTCTCCTACATTATTAATATTTTTTTGTCAATTATTGAGAGGGATATTTTGAAATCTTTGACTAGAGGAAATTTATCTTATTTATTTGCTTGTTTACTTAGTTTTTGCAGTTCTGCTAGATTTGTTTCATGTATTTTGAAGATTTTTATCCGGGGTACGAACATTTAGGAATTTATGTCCCTATGTAAAAGGCCTTTTTTGTTTGTGTTAATATTCTTTGCAATCTACATTGACATTAATGTAGCTACTCCAGCTTTCTTTTGATTAATGTTGACGTAAAATATGTTTTCTCAATCCTTTTTCTTTTAACTTCTTTGGAACATTGTAATTAAAGTGTTTTTTTATAGGTAGCTTGCAGTTGAGTATTGCTTTTTTATCCACACTTGATATCTCTGCCATTTAATGTAATTATTAAATATTTTGGCTTGAGTATATTATTACTTGTTTTCTATTTCATTGATCTTCCATCTTTATTTTCAGCTTTGTTTTAGTTTGATTATTTTTCTTGGTCATTGCATTTTATTTATTTTGTTGGATTATTAGTTTTAACTCTTTGTTTTGTCATTTTTGGGGGCTTATATATCTTTAGCTTATGGTGTGTTTAACTTAACACACTCTACCTTCAAGTGTCACTATGCCACTTTTCCTGTAATGTGTGAACCATACTGTACTACTGTACTCTTCCATTTTCCTCTCCTGACTTGAGCAATTGTTGACATCCATGTTACTTTTTTAAAAAAAAATATTTCATTTATTTATTTACTTTTTAAAAGTTTATTTATTTATTTATTTATTTATTTATTTTTTTAAAGCATTTTTTTTTTTTTTTTTTTTTTTTTTTATTTTTGGGACAGAGAGAGACAGAGCATGAACGGGCGAGGGGCAGAGAGAGAGGGAGACACAGAATCGGAAACAGGCTCCAGGCTCCGAGCCATCAGCCCAGAGCCTGACGCGGGGCTCGAACTCACGGACCGTGAGATCGTGACCTGGCTGAAGTCGGACGCTTAACCGACTGCGCCACCCAGGCGCCCCTAAAAGTTTATTTATTTTAAGAGAGAGAGTGTGTGCGAGCAGGGGAGGTGCAGAGAGAGAGAGAGAGAGAGAGAAAGAGAGAGAGAGAAAAAGAGACTCCCAAGCAGGCTCCATGTTGTCAGTGCAGAGCCTGACACGGCACTCACAAAGCTGCAAGATCATGACCCAAGCTGAAATCAAGAGTTGGACAACCACCCAACTGAACCACCCAAGCACCCCTCCTTTTTAAAACAATGTTTGTTTATTTATTTATTTTGAGAGAGAGAGAGAGAGAGAGAGAGAGAGAGAGAGAGGGAGGGAGAGAGCACACAGGAGAGTGCGCAAGGAGGGGAAGGGCAGAGAAAGAGGGAGAGAGAGAATCCCAAGCAGGCTGTCTGCAGTCAGCTTAGAACCCTACATGGGGCTCGATCACATGAACCACAAGATCATGACCTGAGCCCAAATCAAGAGTTGTATGTATAACTGGCTGAGCTATCCAGTGCTCACCACCCGCCCCCCCATTTTACTTTTATGTATGCTTTAAACTCCATGCTGCAGTGTTATTTTGTTATATAGTTAATTATCTTTAAAAGAGATTTAAATAATACAAAAAATCTTTTGTATTTACCCATATACTTACTACTTCTGGTGTTGTTCATTGTTTTGTACAGATCCATATTTTCATCTGGTATTATTTTTGGCCATTATTTCTTCAGATGATTTTTTTCTGTTCCCCCTTTTCACTTCCTTGATTCTTATTACTCATATGGTAGGCTGCTTCAGGTTGTCCTAGAGCTCACTGTTGCTCATTTCATTTTGGAGGGTTCTTCTCTCTCTCTGTATTTCTTTTCTTTACCTTTTTCTTTCTCTTTTTTCTTAGTAATCTCCATACCCAACATGGGGCTTGAACTCATGACCCTGAGATCATAAGTTGCATGCTCTTACAACTGAGACAGCCAGGCACCCCCTCTATTTCATTTTAGAGAATTTTTATTGGTATGAATTCAAGTTTACTAATCTTTTTTCTGTAACATTTAATATGTTGTAAATCCCATCCAGTGTATTTTTTATCTCATACATTGTAGTTTTCCTTTTAGATGTTTGACTTGAGTGTTTTAGATTTTCCATGCCTCCATTTAATTTTTTCAACATATGGGAATCAGTTATAACAACTGTCTCTGTGTCTTTTCTGCTCATTCTAATATCTCTGTCAGTTCCAGATCAGTATTGTTTGATTATTCTCATTAGGGTTTGTGTTTCCCTATCTCTTTGGTTACCTGTTAATGGGTTTTTTTCTTAAGTTTATTTATTTATTTTGAGAGAGAGAGAGAGAGAGAGCAAGCAGGGGAGGGGCAGAGAGAGAGAAAGAAACCCAAGTAGGCTGTGTACTGTCAGCACAGAGCCTGATGCAAGGCTTGAACTCACCAACAGTGAGATCATGACCTAAGCCGAAAATAAGAGTAAGACACTTAACCAACTGAGCCCCCCAGGTGCCTCTTACCTGTTAATGTTTAGTAGGATGCCTGACATCATGAATTTTATCTTGTTGGGTGGTAGATATTTTGTATTCCTATAAATCTTCTTGAGGTTCCTAGATGCAGTTACTTGTAAACAGTTTGATCTTTTTGGGTCTTGCTTTTATGATTTGTTATGTGGGTTCTGAGCAGATCGAGTTTAGGACTAATTACATCCACTGCTGAGGCAAGACCTTTCTGTGTACTGTATCCAAGCTTTGGAGAACTGTGAATTTTTCCAGTCTGGATAATGGGAGTGGGTATTTCTCCCAGCCATGCCTAAGCAATGGGCACTGTTTTTTTCTAAACTTTGCAGATGGCTCTTCTGCCAGCCTCAGGTGGTTTCTTCACACACATGCACTGATCACTACCTTGCTGAATTCTTTTTTTTTTTTTTTTTTTTTAATTTTTTTTTCAACGTTTTTTATTTATTTTTGGGACAGAGAGAGACAGAGCATGAACGGGGGAGGGGCAGAGAGAGAGGGAGACACAGAATCGGAAACAGGCTCCAGGCTCCGAGCCATCAGCCCAGAGCCCGACGCGGGGCTCGAACTCACGGACCGCGAGATCGTGACCTGGCTGAAGTCGGACGCTTAACCGACTGCGCCACCCAGGCGCCCCACCTTGCTGAATTCTTGAGAGGAACCCTCTGCAGATCTCCCACATTGTTTCTCTGTGTAGCTCCGTCCTCTCTGGTTTTCTTCGAGGAGTTTCTGCTCTGCCTCCTCATATGCAGAGTCCTCTCAACTCTGCATTCATTTCCTCCTCCCTACACCATAGCCTATAAACTCTCTCAAGGCAGAGAACAGGGCCAGTAGTGGAGCTCACATTGTTTCCTCCTTTCAGGGATCTTTGTCCTTCATTGCCCTATATCTAGTATCTTGCAAACCATTATTTCATACATTTTGTGCAGCTTTTTATGGTATTTTTAGGGTAAATCTTGGCACAAAGTGAAAGTCATCTCTCTGTATCAATTTTATATTGAATTACCTTACTGTATTCTCTTATTGTTACAGTAGTTTTTTTAGTTGATCCTCTTCAATTTTCCAGGTTATACAATCATGTCATTGGGAGATAATAATTTTTCCTTCCAATTTTTTTATCTTTAATT
Organism: Panthera onca; assembly: GCF_046562875.1. Taxonomy (NCBI): domain Eukaryota; kingdom Metazoa; phylum Chordata; class Mammalia; order Carnivora; family Felidae; genus Panthera; species Panthera onca. The sequence continues at coordinate 48,508,794 of NC_138348.1, forward strand.
TCTGTCTTTGGTGTGAGTGTTTCAGCTAATGTGTCCAGTAAATGATATCAATGATAATGGAACTCAGTAAATAATTTATTTAAAAAAATTTTTTTAACATTTATTTATTTTTGAGAGAAAGAAACAGAGTGGGAGTGGGAGAGGGGCAGAGAGAGAGGGAGACACAGAATTGGAAGCAGGCTTCAGGCTCTGAGCTGTCAGCACAGAGCCCGATGTTGGGCTCAAACTCATGAGCAGTGAGATCATGACCTGACCTGAAGTTGGATGCTTAATTGACTGAACCACCCAGGCGACCCTCAATATATAATTTATTTAAGAATGCGTGTTATGGGGGTTCTTGGGTAGCTCAGTCGGTTAGGCATCAACTCTTGCTTTTGGCTCAGGTCATGGTATGAAGGTTCCTGAGATCGAGCCCCATGTCAGGCTCCATGCTAACAGTGCTGGGCCTGCTTGGGATTCTTTCCTCCTCCCTCTCTCTCTGCCCATCCTCCACCCATGTGCTTATGCACTCCCTCTCTCTCTCTTTCAAAATAAATAAACTTTTTTTAATTAATTTTTTAATTTTTTATGTTTATTTTTTTATTTTTGAGAGAGAGAGAGACAGAGCCTGAGCAGGGGAGGAGCAGAGAGGGAGACGCAGAATCCGAAGCAGGCTTCATGTTCTGAGTTATCAGCACAGAGCCCGACATGGGGCTCACCAACCGTGAGGTCATGACCTGAGCTGAAGTCAGGCGCTAAACTGACTGAGCCACCTAGATGCCCCAAAATAAATAAACTTAAAAAGAATGGATGTTATATTGAATTATGTCTTAGTTTTTATTTATGTTTTTTAATGACAGCTCAGAGCCTGATATAGGGCTTGATCTCATGAACCATGAGATCATGACCTGAGCTGAAATCAAGAGTCTGACACTTAACTGAATGAACTGTCCAGATGCCCCTGTCCTATTTTTTAAATTATGCAGTTGATTTTATTACTTTTCTATCTATTGATGTGATTAATTATATTAATAGATTCTGTTACTATTTTGATTTTTAACCTATTGTACAATAGAATACATAAACCTGTTTTTTTTTTAAATCTTTATCATTGTTTTTCCTTCAGGATCTTTTATCTTTCATTTACTTAAATTTTGTAATCATGTGCTAAAGTTAATGGATTTTAAGAAACATTAACTAATTATGCTAGGCATATGGAAATGTAATTCTCTCCTAAGGTTCTGGGCCTTTTTGTGGGGGAGAGGGCTGTAATGGCTTTTTGGTTTGGGTTTTTGTTTTTTTTTTAATGTTTATTTATTTTGAGAGAGAGAGGGAGAGGAAGAATCCCAAGCAGGGTCCATGCTGTCAGCACAGAGTCCAATGAGGGGCTTGATCCCACTAACCAACAGGAGACCATGACCTGAGCTGAAAGCTTAACTGACTGAGCCACCCAGGATCCCCTTGGGTTTTATTGTAAATTTTTCCTTTGGATGTAATCTTTTTTATTTTCCTTTTACCTAAAAATTAGAACTCCTCCAGTGATCTAATTTCCTTTTCTTTCCTTTTCCATTTGTTTGTCCCTTTTGGATACCTACTGGGACAACGTTCTAGTTTCTTTATTTTAAAATTTTATTATATTCCTCTAGCTTTGTAAATGTTCTCTGATATATAAATTCCTATTCTTAATATTTTTATCTCTTCTTCATTCTCCTCTGTTTGAAATTTTCTGCATCTCTTTGCACTGTCTTTATGGCCACTGAGTTCCCTTTGTTTGTTTTTGTCTTCCATATTTGGTGACATTCATACATACCTGATACCTCCCATTCGTTATCTTTTCCAGGAAATTGTAAACCAGTTTACTAGCTTCCAAATTCTTGTCAACATTTTAAACGTGTTGTCTCCTTTCACCTTACTTTGCTGTTTTTTTTTTTTAATTACAATTTTAGAGGATTTTCAGGAAGTGTTAGAAGTAAACACATTTATTTAATCTGCCATGCTTAACCAGAAGTCATTAATAACATTTCTTTTGTGCTCTTCATCTTGGAATTATTTTAAATTGGTAAATCATACAGTTGTAGTTTTTCAAAACTTGAAAGTTAGAAGCTATTCCAAGTGTTCATTTTCTCTTTGGTGTTTGCTTCTTGAAATTTTTGTATATAAAGACTTATGTGTAGGTATTTTTATGAGACTGACATGACAAAATATTTAAAACTTGAGAGGTTAGGTTAGCTCATTGTGTGGCTTCGACAACACATTAAGACTATAAATAGGATCTTTTTTCTAATTACTTATTGCTGGTATCAAAGAAAACTATTGATTTTTATGTGTTCTTATATCTCCCTATGTAACTAAACTCTTGTTAATTCCAACAATGTGTAGTCAATTTTCTTGGATTCTCCAAGAAGACAATCATATTTTTTTACACATAGTAAGAAATTTTATTATACTGGTGAGGACAGTGTAATGTTGTGTAGTAGTAATAAAATATCTGAATGTAAATTTCTACTAAAAACTATTTAAGTGACCTATTTTAAATTAAGCTTCATTTAAAGCAAAGCAAATTGTTTTGGATTGTCTTTTTTTTAATTAATTATTTTTTAAATTTACATCCAAGTTAGTTACATATGGTACAATAGTGATTTTAGGAGTAGATTACTTAATGTCCCTTACCCATTTACCCCATCCCCCCTCCCATAACCCCTCCAGCAACCCTCAGTTTGTTCTCTTGTATTTAAGAGTCTCTTATGTTTTGTTCCCCTCCCTGTTTTTATATTATTTTTGCTTCCCTTCCCTTATGTTCATCTGTTTTGTCTCTTGTATGTTGTAAAATTTGTATGAGCATGATCTGTGTGAAATGATGAGGGTCAGGTGTTTATAGTCAAAACATATAGTCAAAAACAAGCTGTTGCAAATACAGTCATATATGTATGAAAATATTATTTGTCAACTTACATAGTGTGTTCATTGATAGTATCACCCTAAATAGATGTGTTTCCTTAGTGACTTGATAAAGGAGGGCAAAATATAGGCCAGTTGGTTATGACAGTCAATTCTAAACAGTTTAGATTTTGCACCTGTGATAGCATTTTTTTTTTTCTGTTTGCCAATAAAGACACTGGGGAGAGAAAAATCCTGATTTTATCCTGTTTGTTCAATGCTTATCATTTTGCTTACTGTCTTTTAGTGACTGTTCTGTTTCCAGCTGTCTAAACATTTTCTCACATTCCTGTCAGAAATGTGACTTGAGCTCAGGTTCAAGAATTGTAGTGTCCACTCCCTCATTGCTTATTACTTCCTCAGCATACTTTTAGTAAGATTTGAAGTAGGTGAACCAGCTAGTATTATTATATTTTAATTCAAATCCTATGAGGAATACTTCTCATTAAATAACAGGATCATCTCTTATACCCCAAATTCTGTTATTGCTTAATCTTATGATACAGTGGAATTTGGAAAGTAGACTTTTTTTTTTAAAGTTTATTCATTTTTGAGAGACAGAGAGAGACAGTGCAAACAGGAGTGGGGCAGAGAGAGAGGGAGACACAGAATCCAAAGCAGGCTGCAGGCTCTGAGCTGTCAGCACAGAGCCCAACACGGGGCTGGAACTCACGAACCGTGAGATCATGACCTGAGCAGAAGTCGTTTAACTAACTGAGCCACCCAGGTGCCCCAGAAAGTAGACATTTTAACTGGAGGTTAAATTTCCTTTGAATTTAAAATCCTTTGAAAATTGAAACCTCCAGAAACCTTTAACATTCTTGAAATTTTAAATCCTTTGAAAAAACATTTCTATAAACTCAGTTGTGTGAGCTCTTGCTTATTTTCTGAATATTTGTATATTCATTTTGTTCAAGAATACAGCATCAAAATTTCCTATCAAGTATTATTCTACTCATATTTTTAAATGCATAACATAAAATAATTCCTTTATTGCTGTAATTATATATGTGAAATAGGAGATCTCAGATATAACCAGTGTCTATCTTGACAGCATCTTTGTGCAAAATTTAGTAAAAAATATCTGACCAGGCCTGCCATGACTTACCATTACTATCTTAATTGTGGTCACATTAAGTTAGTTTTGAAGAAGTACTTATTGAATCTGAAAACTGATCCTTGAAATTTCCCAGAAGTTTTATCATTAATACCTTTTTTCTTATCAGAATTTAACAGAATGCCCTTTATAATGTAAACAATGAGGCCATTTAAGCAACTAAGGAGGTCTTACTACCCAAGCTTTCATATGCTCCTTCTGGATGTTTTATATTTATTACTTCTGTTAGAAGAAGAAATTTTCTTACAGATTTTATGTTTTAAAGGGACACCAGTTAAGTTTTTAAATTAAAGTTTACACAGAAAACTGTGTCTCAGTGAGCTATAAATTTTAGATTTGGATGAAGGTCTTGCGAAATGTTAAGGGTAACTTTTCTCCAAAGAACCTTCTATAATATTTCACCTTCGAGAGATCAGATTAATCAAAATAGTACTATGGACATTTTGGGTTATTCTATAGTATTTTCATTATATTCTGTGTTTATATAAAGTACTTGAGAAAAGTGGGTATGTTAAGAGTTGCTTCTAGTTTTAAGCAGCAAATATTTGTTCATTTAAGTAATAGACCTGCTTGCTTATGAAAGTTATTTGTGAACTGTGCTCTATGACTGGTACCTTTGAATTGAAAAGTCAGTATATTTGATAGAGTTAGAAATAACATAAAGAGATTATGCTTAATCCTCCCTGGAAACCTATAATTTCATTTAAGTTTTGTGAAAATATGTAGTCATTCTGTAGTGAATAGCTTTTAATGTCATTTACCAAGCCTAATGAGCAGCTAATGATAATGAATTACAGACCTCTAAGATAATGGTTCTATTTGTTATTAATTCACAGAACATATTCACTTTGTGTCAGAAGAGTTGTTTGTTGAGCAAATGGAATTGATAATTCAGGCAGTATCCTGATATTATTTTATCACCCAGGCTCAGACATTTCTTTCTTGACTGTGAAACTCACTTTAGAAAATGATGTACCTAGGGGCACCTGGGTGGCTCAGCTGATTAAGTGTCCAACTTGGGCTCAGGTCATGATCTCACAGATCATGGGTTCAAGCCCCACATCGGGCTGTCTGCAGTCAGTGCAGAGCCTGCTTTGGATCCTCTGCCTCCCTCTCTCTCTGCCCCTCCCAGCTTGCTCTCTCTCTCTCAAAAATGAACATTAAAAAAAAAAAGAGAACATGATGTACCTAATTCTGAAAAGAAGTTTGATGAGAAAGAAGAAGATTTTGAAAGACACCTCTGAGTTTTGTTGTAACCTGAGAAAACTCCCTAGTTCCACCAAGGAGTATACTTTTCTGCTATCCAAATAGCTTCAGCCAAGGTTAGTTACATGTTAATACCCATTTCACTATAATAGGAGGTTTCACACTTTTGGGCCTCACACTTTATACTCTTACAGATTATTGAGTATCCCCAAAGAGTTTTATTTATGTAGTTTTTATCTATTCATTTATGTATTAGAAATTATAACTAGAGGAGCGCCGGGGTGGCACAGTTGATTAAGCATCCAACTCTTTGTCTCAGCTTAGGTCATGGTCTCACCATTGTGAGATCTCAAGCCCAGCATCAGGTTCTGTGCTAACATTTTGGAGCCTGCTTGGGATTCTCTCTCTCTGCTCCTCCCCAGGTCTCTCTCTCTCTCTCTCTCTTTCAAAATAAAGAAACATTAGTTTCTGGGCACCTGGGTGTCTCAGTTGGTTAAGCGTCCAACCTTGGCTCAGGTCATGATTTCACAGTTCATGAGTTCAAGCCCCACATCAGGCTCTGACAGCTCAGAGCCTGGAACCTGCTTCAGATTCTGTGTCTCCCTCTGTCTCTGCCCCTCCCCTGATCATGCTCTGTCTTTCTCTGTCTCTCAATAATAAATAACACTTAAAAAATTAAAAAAAACATTTTTTTCTCCCTCTCTAAAATAAAAAATAAAATAATTCAAAACAATAAAGTAAAATATACAAAGAAATCTTAAAAAGTCAACAATAAGAAAATGAACAACTCAAAAAATAGGCAAAAGATCTGAACAGATACCTCACTAAAGATACACAGGAAAAAAAAAACATATGAAAAGAAATTCAACGTCCTGTGTCACTAAAGAATTGCAAATTAAAAAACAATGAGATATTACTACCAATCTATCATAATGGTTAAAATCCAAAATACTAATAATGCCAAATGCTAACAAGGATGTAGAGCAACAGAACTCTCATTCATTGCTGGTAGGAATGCCAAATGGACAACCACTCTGGAAGATGGTATGATACTTTCTTACAAAACTAAGCATATTCTTAGCATAAAATCCAGCAATTGTGCTCCTTGGTATTTACCCAAAGGAGTTAAAAGTATATGTTCACACAAAAACTTACACATGAATGTTTATTGCAGCTTTATTCATAACTGCCAAAATTTGAAAGCAACCAAGATGTCCTTCAGTAGGTGAATGGATAAATAAACTGTGGGATATCCAAGACAATAGAATATTCTTTAGTGCTAAAAAGAAATGAACAATTAAACCTTGAAAAGGCATGTGGGAACCTTAAATGTGTATTACTAAGTGAAAGACCACTTTCCAAAAGGGCTACAATATGGTATGATTCCAACTACATGGCATTCCGATAAATGCAAAACTATGGAGGCAGCAAAAAAGATTAATGTTTACCTGAAACTGAAGGCATTGTAGACATGAATAGGCAGAATACAGAGGATTTTAAGGACACTGAACCTGTATAATACTGCATGAAAATGTATGTATAATTCTATAATACTATATAATACTATATACATATGATACTGTATAATACTATATTGGTGGATACATGCTATTATACTTTTGTCAAAACCTACAGAATGTATAACACCAAGAGTGAATGCTAATGTACATTGTGGACTTTGGGTGATAATGATGTGTCAATCAATAAAGGTTCATCAATTTAACAAATGCACCACGGTGGTTGGGGATATTGATAGTGTGAGAGGCTGGTTTTGGGAACAGGGAATATATAGGAATTCTTAGTACCTTCTGCTCAATTTTGCTGTGAATCTAAAACTGCTTTAAAAATTAAAGTCCATTTTCAAAAATCTGAAAAAGTATATACGTTGATTAGCAGTATTATTCAAGAGATGGAACAAAAACAGAAATGAGCTCACCAATATAGCAGCTTTCTGTGCCAGATTACCTTCTGTTATTCTGCTTAATAAGTGTAATCTTGAGCAATTTATTTAACCTCTCAGTGCCTCAGTTTCCTCATCTGTAAAAGGTAGACTATTAGTACCTACCTGCTAGTTTTCTTGAGAAGTCTACATGAGTTAACACATGCAATGTGCTCAGAATAGCCCTTGCCATATAATTCAGTGAAGTAAACATTACTTCTTGTGAATTTAACCCACTTGGATCTAACCTGTTTCTGTCATCATATCTACAACAGTTTCTTTCTCCTCTGTATCAATTTCTTCCAAAACCTGCCCCTCCTTTCTTTTTTTTTTTTTTTTTTTTTTTTTTTTAATGTTTAGGTATTTTTCTTACAGAGAGGAGAGAGAGAGAGAGACAGAGTGTGAGCAGGGAGGGGCAGAAAAAGGGGGAGACACAGAATTGAAGCAGGCTCCAGGCTCCAAGCCCCAAGCTGTCAGCAGAGCCTGATGTGGGGCTCGAACTCAGACTGCAAGATCATGACCTGAGCTGAAGTCAGAGTCTCAACCGAATGAGCCACCCAGGCTCCCCCCACCCCTTTTTTTAATGTTGCCTCTCCTTACATTGCCCCATTGCCTCCCTGACTGAGTCTAAAGAGACATCAAAAAAAGAGATCTGGATAGTTTCTTACATTTGGACAGAGACAGTCATCGTGTTCAGAGCTTCTCTACCAAAGGAAAAATTCTACCAGACTCATTTCCATAAGCAGATGTCATAGGAATAGCATGACAGACTTAAAAACACACTAATAAGCAAATAAGTGAAAACATTTTTCTTTACATTTTTATTTCAAAATAGTAATTAATCCAACAAATATTTACTGAGTACTTGAATAGCATTTATTCTATGAAGACTTCTCTTTAACTTCCCAGGATATCCAGAACCCTCCAGACCCAAGAATCATGAAGTTCCTCTACTGTGTTCCAAAGCCATTTTATACATTTTAAAAATAATAATTAATAAATTAATTATCTCTTCTTATCTATTTCCCTAGAACTTATCATCTACTCTACCAATTTGGTACAGAAAAGTTGGCTTGTAATTTTCTTTATGTGTATATTTCTCTTCATCAATCCATCTATCCAAATTCCATGACCATATGTCTTAAGCTTTCTTGTGGCCATCAAAAGGATTTCATATTCCAGAACAGCAGCCCTCAAAGTGTGTTACACAGAATCATAGAGTTCCAGAGGTCAAAACTGTTTTCATAATAATAATACTAATAATTAGTGGTTTCTTTCACTTTGTTGACATTTACATTGATGGTGCAAAAGTAATGGTGGGTAAAACTGCTGGCACCTTAATAGAAATGAATCCAGCAAGCCCCAAACTATACTTGTAGTCATTGTATTCTTCATAGCTGCACATTTGCAGTTTTTTCTAAAAAAAAAAGCCAGTTTCAGTTTAAAATGCCCTTGATGAACAATAAATATTTTAATTATTTATTATTATTATTTTTTTAATATATGAAATTTATTGTCAAATTGGTTTCCATACAACACCCAGTGCTCATCCCAAAAGGTGCCCTCCTCAATACCCATCACCCACCCTCCCCTCCCTCCCACCCCCCATCAACCCTCAGTTTGTTCTCACTTTTTAAGAGTCTCTTATGCTTTGGCTCTCTCCCACTCTAACCTCTCTTTCTTTTTTTTTTTTTTCCTTCCCCTCCCCCATGGGTTTCTATTAAGTTTCTCAGGATCCACATACGAGTGAAAACATATGGTATCTGTCTTTCTCTGTATGACTTATTTCCCTTAGCATAACACTCTCCAGTTCCATCCACGTTGCTACAAAGGGCCATATTTCATTCTTCCTCATTGCCATGTAGTACTCCATTGTGTATATAAACCACAATTTTTTTATCCATTCATCAGTTGAGGGACATTTAGGCTCTTTCCATAATTTGGCTATTGTTGAGAGTGCTGCTGTAAACATTGGGGTACAAGTGCCCCTATGTATCAGCACTCCTGAATCCCTTGGGTAAATTCCTAGCAGTGCTATTGCTGGGTCATAGGGTAGGTCTATTTTCAACTTTTTGAGGAACCTGCACACTGTTTTCCAGAGCGGCTGCACCAGTTTGCATTCCCACCAATAGTGCAAGAGGGTTCCTGTTTCTCCACATCCTCTCCAGCATCTATAGTCTCCTGATTTGTTCATTTTAGCCACTCTGACCGGCGTGAGGTGATATCTGAGTGTGGTTCTGATTTGTATTTCCCTGAAGAGGAGCAACGTTGAGCATCTTTTCATGTGCCTATTGGCCATCCGGATGTCTTCTTTAGAGAAGTGTCTATTCATGTTTTCTGCCCATTTCTTCACTGGGTTATTTGTTTTTCCGATGTGGAGTCTGGTGAGCTCTTTATAGATTTTGGATACTAGCCCTTTGTTAGATATGTCATTTGCAAATATCGTTTCCCATTCCGTTGGTTGCCTTTTAGTTTTGTTGATTGTTTCCTTTGCTGTGCAGAAGCTTTTTATCTTCATGAGGTCCCAATAGTTCATTTTTGCTTTTAATTCCCTTGCCTTTGGGGATGTGTCAAGGAAGAAATTGCTGCGGCTGAGGTCAGAGAGGTTTTTTTTCCTGCTTTCTCCTCTAGGGTTTTGATGGTTTCCTGTCTCACATTCAGGTCCTTTATACATTTTGACTTTGTTTTTGTGAATGGTGTGAGAAAGTGGTTTAGTTTCAACCTTCTGCATGTTGCTGTCCAGTTCTCCCAGCACCATTTGTTAAAGAGACTGTCTTTTTTCCATTGGATATTCTTTCCTGCTTTGTCAAAGATTAGTTGGCCATATTTTTGTGGGTCTAGTTCTGGGGTTTCTGTTCTATTCCATTGGTCTGTTTGTCTGTTTTTGTGCCAATACCATGCTGTCTTGATGATTACAGCTTTGTAGTAGAGGCTAAAGTGTGGGATTGTGATGCCTCCGGCTTTGGTCTTCTTCTTCAAAATTACTTTGGCTATTCGGGGCCTTTTGTGGTTCCATATGAATTTTAGGACTGCCTGTTCTAGCTTCGAGAAGAATGCTGGTGCAATTTTGATTGGGATTGCATTGAATGTGTAGATAGCTTTGGGTAGTATTGACATTTTGACAATATTTATTCTTCCAACCCATGAGCATGGAATCTTTTTCCATTTCTTTATATCTTCTTCAATTTCCTTCATAAGTTTTCTATAGTTTTCAGCAGACAGATCTTTTACATCTTTGGTTACGTTTATTCCTAGGTATTTTACGCTTCTTGGTGCAATTGTGAATGGGATCAGTTTCTTTATTTGCCTTTCTGTTGCTTCATTATTGGTGTATAAAAATGCAACTGATTTCTGTACATTAATTTTGTATCCTGCAATTTTGCTGAATTCATGTATTAGTTCTAGCAGACTTTTGGTGGAGTCTATCGGATTTTCCATGTATAATATCATGTCATCTGGAAAAAGTGAAAGCTTGACTTCATCTGTGCCAATTTTGATGCCTTTGATTGCCTTTTGTTGTCTGATTGCTGATGCTAGAACTTCCAACACTATGCTAAACAACAGCGGTGAGAGTGGACATCCCTGTTGTCTTCCTGATCTCAGGGAAAAAGCTCTCAGTTTTTCCCCATTGAGGATGATGTTAGCTGTGGGCTTTTCATAAATGGCTTTTATGATGTTTAAGTATATTCCTTTTATCCCGACTTTCTCGAGGGTTTTTATTAAGAAAGGATGCTGAATTTTGTCAAATGCTTTTTCTGCATCGATTGACAGGATCATATGATTCTTATCTTTTCTTTTATTAATGTGATGTATCACGTTGATCGATTTGCGAATGTTGAACCAGCCCTGCATCCCAGGAATGAATCCCACTTGATCATGGTGAATAATTCTTTTTATATGCTGTTGAATTCGATTTGCTAGTATCTTATTGAGAATTTCTGCATCCATCTTCATCAGGGATATTGGCCTGTAGTTCTCTTTTTATACTGGGTCTCTGTCTGGTTTAGGAATCAAAGTAATGCTGGCTTCATAGAATGAGTCTGGAAGTTTTCCTTCCCTTTCTATTTTTTGGAACAGCTTGAGAAGGATAGGTATTATTTCTGCTTTAAATGTCTGGTAGAATTCCCCTGCAAGCCATCTGGCCCTGGACTCTTATTTGTTGGGAGATTTTTGATAACCGATTCAATTTCTTCGCTGGTTATGGGTCTGTTTAAGTTTTCTGTTTCTTCCTGTTTGAGTTTTGGAAGTGTGTGGGTGTTTAGGAATTTGTCCATTTCTTCCAGGTTGTCCAGTTTGTTGGCATATAATGTTTCATAGTATTCCCTGATAATTGCTTGTATTTCTGAGGGATTGGTTGTAATAATTCCATTTTCATTCATGATTTTATCTGTTTGGGTCATCTCCCTTTTCTTTTTGAGAAGCCTGGCTAGAGGTTTATCAATTTTGTTTATTTTTTTCAAAAAACCAACTCTTGGTTTCAGTGATCTGCTCTACACTTTTTTTAGATTCTATATTGTTTATTTCTGCTCTGATCTTTATTATTTCTCATCTTCTGCTGGGTTTGGGCTGTCTTTGCTGTTCTGCTTCTGTTTCCTTTAGGTGTGCTATTAGATTTTGTATTTGGGATTTTTCTTGTTTCTTGAGATAGGCCTGGATTGCAATGTATTTTCCTCTCAGGACTGCCTTTGCTGCATCCCAAAGCGTTTGGATTGTTGTATTTTCATTTTCGTTTGTTTCCATATATTTTTAAATTTCTTCTCTAATTGCCTGGTTGACCCATTCATTCTTTAGTTGGGTGTTCTTTAACCTCCTTGCTTTTGGAGGTTTTCCAGACTTTTTCCTGTGGTTGATTTCAAGCTTCATAGCATTGTGGTCTGAGTATGCATGGTGTGATCTCAATTCTTGTATACTTATGAAGGGCTGTTTTGTGACCCAGTATGTGATCTGTCTTGAAGAATGTTCCATGTGCACTCGAGAAGAAAGTATATTCTGTTGCTTTGGGATGCAGAGTTCTAAATATATCTGTCAAGTCCATCTGATCCAATGTATCATTCAGGGCCCTTGTTTCTTTATTGACCGTGTGTCTAGATGATCTATCCATTGTTGTAAGTGGAGTATTAAAGTCCCCTGCTTTACCACATTCTTATCAATAAGGTTGCTTATGTTTGTGAGTAATTGTTTTATATATTTGGGGGCTCCTGTATTTGGTGCATAGACATTTTTATAATTGTTAGCTCTTCCTGGTGGATAGACCCTGTGATTATTATATAATGCCCTTCTTCATCTCTTGTTACAGCCTTTAATTTAAAGTCTAGTTTGTCTGATATAAGTATGGCTACTCCAGCTCTCTTTTGACTTCCAGTAGCATGATAGATAGTTCTCCATCCCCTCACTTTCAATCTAAAGGTGTCCTCAGGTCTAAAATGAGTCTCTTGTAGACAGCAAATAGATGGGTCTTGTTTTTTTATCCATTCTGATACCCTATGTCTTTTGGTTGAGGCATTTAGTTCATTTACATTCAGTGTTATTATAGAAAGATATGGGTTTAGAGTCATTGTGATGTCTGTAGGTTTCATGCTTGTAGCGATGTCTCTGGTACTTTGTCTCACAGGATCCCCCTTAGGATCTCTTTTAGGGCTGGTTTAGTGGTGACGAATTCCTTCAGTTTTTGTTTGTTTGGGATGACCTTTATCTCTCCTTCTATTCTAAATGACAGACTTGCTGGATAAAGGATTCTCGGCTGCATATTTTTTCTGTTCATCACATTGAAGATCTCCTGTCATTCCTTTCTGGCCTGCCAAGTTTCAGTAGAGAGATCCGTCACGAGGGTTATCAGTCTCCCTTTATATGTTAGAGCATGTTTATCCCTAGCTGCTTTCAGAATTTTCTCTTTATCCTTTTATTTTGCCAGTTTTGCTATGATGTGTCGTGCAGAAGATCGATTCAAGTTACGTCTGAGGGGAGTTCTCTGTGCCTCTTGGATTTCAATGCCTTTTTCCTTCCCCAGATCAGGGAAGTTCTCAGCTATGATTTCTTTTCGTACACCTTCAACCCCTTTCCCTCTTTCTTCCTCCCCTGGAATTCCAATTATGCATATATTATTGCATTTCATCACATCACTTAGTTTTCAAATTCTCCCCTCATACTCCTGGATTTTTTTATCTCTCTTTTTCTCAGCTTCTTCTTTTTCCATAATTTTATCTTCTAATTCATCTATTCTCTCCTCTGCATCTTCAATCCTAGCAGTGGTCGCCTCCATTTTATTTTGTAGCTCATTTATAGCATTTTTTAGCTCCTCCTGGCTGTTTCTTAGTCCCTTGATCTCCGTAGTAATAGATTCTCTGCTGTCCTCTATACTTTTTTCAAGCCCAGCGATTAATTTTATGACTATTATTTTAAATTCATTTTCTGTTATATTGCTTAAATCATTTTTGATTAGTTGGTTAGCTGTTGCTACTTCCTGGAGTTTCTTTTGAGGAGAATTCTTCCGTTTCGTCATTTTGGATAGTCCCTGGAGTGGCGTGGAACTGCATGGCTTTTCCCCTGTGCTGTATAGAGTAACATGCGTTGGTGGGCGGAGCCACAGTCAGACCTGATGTCTGCCCCCAGCCCACCACTGGGGCCACAGTCATACTGGTGTGTACCTTCTCTTCACCTCTCCCAGGGGCAGGACTCACTGTGGAGTGGTGTGGCCCCTGTCCGGGCTGCTTGCACACTGCCAGGCTTGTGGTGCTGCTTTGATGGGAACCTGCGTATTAGCCGGGGTGGATCAGCAAGGTGCACAGGGGTGGGAGGGGCAGACTCAGGTCGATTTGCCTTTGGTGGCCTGCTTCGGGAGGGGCCCTGTGGCACCGGGCGGGAGGTCAGAGGGATGGATCCACAGAAGCACAGCATTGGGTGTTTGCCGTGCAAGCACGTTCCATGAGGGGAAGTGGTTCCCTTTGGGATTTTGGCTGCGGGATGGGTGAGGGAGATGACGCTGGCCAGTGCCTTTGTTCCCTGCCAAGCTGAGCTCTGTCCTCCGGGTCTCAACCCCTCTCCCTCCCATTGTCTTCTAGCCCTCCCACTCTCCGAGCAGAGCTGTTGACTTATAACATTCCAGATGTTAAGTCCCTCTGGCTGTCAGAACACACTCCACAGGCTGCTCCACTTTTGCAAACCAGACTCGGGGGCTCTGCCTTGCCGGGTGGGCTGCCCCTTCACTGCCCCAGCTCCCTCCCGCCAGTCCGTGTAGCACGCACGGCCTCTCTGCCCTTCCTGCCCTCTTCCATGGGCTTCTTGTCTACTCTTGGCTCCAGAGAATCCATTCTGCTAGTCTTCTGGTGGTTTTCTAGGTTATTTAGGCAGATATGAGTGGAATCTAAGTGATTAGCAGGACACGGTGAGACCAGCGTCGTCCTACACCGCCATCTTCCCCCAGACCTTTCTTTATTATCTTTTAATGTCCATGGGATCTGTAATACTGTTGCCTCTTTAATTTCCGATGTTAGTAATTTGTAACTTTTTTTTTCTTAGTTAGCTGGCTAGAGGGTTGTTGATTTTAATGATTTTTTTTTCAAAAAACCAGCTATGTTTTCTTGATTTTCTCTATTGAATTTTGTTTTCAATTTAATTGATTTCTACTCTAATCTATTATTTCTTTTCACCTGCTTACTTTGAATTTAATTTGCTCTTCTTTTTATAGTTTCCTAAGATATAAGCTTAGATTATTGATTTTAGATCTTTCTTCTTTTGTAATATATACATACAATGCTATAAATTTTCCTCTAAGCAGTGCTTTTGCTGAATCTCGAAAAATGTTGATAAGATGTATTTTCATTTTCATTGATTTAAAAATATTTTTTAATTTCTTTTGAGATTTTGTCTTTGACCCGTGTGTTATTTAGAAGTGTGTTGTTTAATCTTCAAATTTTGGGGGAATTTTTCAGCTATCTTTCTGTTACGAGTTCAGTTCTGTTGTGGTCTAAGAGCATACATTGTATGATTTCTATTCTTTTAAATACATGTAAATATATTATATAGCCTATAATGTGGCTTATCTTGATGAATAAGATATCTTTTTCATTGAATTGAATTGAAGACTCTTAGATTGATGAAGGAATTTTGAAATAATTGTGTTTCCTACCAGCAATAGATACTTAGCTCTTTATCTTCAACTCATTTCATGATTTGTTCTGAAGTGGGAAAGTTTTTCATTTATGTGATTTGTTCCTACATATGCTAATCTATGTCTCAGAATGAGGGGCATCTGTGGAAAATCTAGGCTGTCCTCATAAAATGTATATGTACATTAGATAAAGTGTTCTACGTTATAAATCTACTTTTAAAAATATAGTGGCTGAGATAACATATCACATTAGCTGGAAATTTTTTTACAATGGGGTGATATGTAACATTTCAGAAAGATTTATAAATAATAAATTTTCATTATGCTTTTAAAATGTGACAATTTTTTTCTATTCCCTTTAGTTTTGTCAACCTGGTGGGTGGCAGCTGTCCAGAGAGAGGAAGCAGCCAACATTTTTTGTGGTGGTCCTGACAGATATTGACTCAGATCGACATTACTGCTCATGCCTAACCTTCTATGAGGCAGAAATCAATCTACAGGTACAACCACTCTTCTAGGCAAACTACAAAGGAACAACATTTAAGAATCTGTTTTTTAATGCCATATTTGTTTTTGTTAAACTGTAAGTTTAAGTTCTTTGGGCTACTTTAAAAAGACTGAGGTACTAAACTGTTGGAGAAGAGAGAAAGAAAGTATACTTTGTTTTCTTTTATTTTTTTAATCATTTTTTAAAATGTTTATTTTTGAAAAACAGAGACACAGAGTGTGAGCATGGGAGGGGCAAAGAGAGGGAGACACAGGATCTGAAGCAGGCTCTAGGCTCTAAGCTGTCAGCACAGAGCCCTATGCAGGGCTTGAACTCACGAACTGTGAGATCATGACCTGAGCTGACGTCAGATGCTTAACTGACTGAGCCACCCAGGCTCCCCTTAATTGTTTTCTTTTAAAATATTGATCAGAATCTGAATATTTCTAATAATAGCATATTCATGAATTGGTATATTAAGAAGATTTATATCCCCTCATGTAGAAGGTGTGATTTTTTTCTCTCCTTTTCCTGAGCAATCTTTCACAGAATGTAAAGCATTTAATCATAATGTTCATAGATCACCTATCACAATGCTTGATATTATTTTTTAAACACCCAAGTAAGTGTCAACTCATTATTGTTAATGGCGGGAGTATCAACATGACTGAAATTCATAGGCTAGACCATTGAAACAAGAAATACTAGGTTTCTCAAAGAGTATTTGTTGGGGTTCTTAGTTTCAGACAACTGGACCTACTTTCTCTATGCATAAAAGGATTTATGACAATGAATTGCAGAGGTTATGTAATTTCATGGGTGAGGAATAAACAGGGAACCAACTTTGGATACTAGGAATTGCCTGGTTTGAGTCTATTTTAGTAGATACTTTTTCTCCCATTGACCACTTGTCACTTACAATGTTGGGTACTAGACAATATAACCTTTATATGTTACCCTAAAAATCTAATGTCATGTACAGCTTGTTTCACGATCTTACACCGGTGACTTCTGCTTTAATTCTCATATGTGTTGTTTCCTTGTGGACGTCAAGTTGCATACAGATCCCACCCCCCTGCAAAGGAATCAGAAAAACTCTTTGTTGTTGTTATGTGTTTGTTTATTTTGATTTCAAAGCTCTATAGTACAAGAAAGAAACTATAAAAGGGTTCAGAGGATATTGACTGAGCCAGTCAGCATTATCTGCAGTACTTTCTGCTACATGCAGGTGAATGAGTATCACTGCCATGGAAAAGGACTGGCTTTTCTAAAATGGCCTCACAAAAGAGCATTTGTCGTTTGGGTTACTTTAATTAAACCCTAATATCTGACTTTTCTAGATGCAGAAATCTGATTTTGCAGTACAAGAGGAGATAAATCACCTTTCCTGACACAGAGTCACGTTATCCACATTCATTAGACTGATGTATTAAAACCAGCTTGCAAGTTTATTAAGTTACAGTGATAAATTAAAAGATTACATAGAACAAAATATGCACCACATATTATCAATACATTCTTTCTTTGTTGTCAGATCATTGTGGGAAGCCATATCAAAATCTGAAGCATTTTGGCGTGGAATCAAACTAAGGAATACTTTATGCTAAATATTTAAAAAAAATTTTTTTTAATGTTTATTTATTTTTGAGAGAGAGACAGAGTGTGAGCAGGGAAGGAGCAGAAAAAGAGGGAGACACAGAATCTGAAGCAGGCTCCAGACTCTGAGCTGTCAGCACAGAGCCCGATGCGGGGCTCGAACTCACAAACCGTGAGATCATGTCCTGAGCTGAAGTAGGACGCTTATCGACTGAGCCACCTGGGCACCCCATGTCAAATATTTAATGCTTGCTAGACTAACATAACCCATTGTTTCTATTTGAAATTAGCCCATTGTTTCTATGTTGTCAATGGGGACAGAAATCTTAGAAGTTGATGACAATAGCCATTTCTGTTTTGGATAGTGTTTGAGTGGATGTTGCCGACAGATAACTAATCAAATTCCCA
Organism: Panthera onca; assembly: GCF_046562875.1. Taxonomy (NCBI): domain Eukaryota; kingdom Metazoa; phylum Chordata; class Mammalia; order Carnivora; family Felidae; genus Panthera; species Panthera onca. Next base: position 48,526,570 of record NC_138348.1, read on the forward strand.
TTTTTGATCATTTCAGTTTAAAAGTATTCTCCAGCCAAGAGCCTACCTATGTCTTTTAGGTGACCTTTCATTTTTATGTTTATCTTCGGAATTTAAGTTGGTTCTGAGAATGCAGTAGCAGTATTTTCTTTTATTTCCCTATTCTTGACAGTACCTCTTTACAACTCCCTAGAATTATCCAATGAAACTGATTATTTAAGTCTTCCTCCTTGCTCCTTCATTACGAACCCTTCTTGCCCCAAAATAACTGACAGAAAAGTAATACATTAAGACAGTGTAGGGGGGTCCTGCACTGTCTATGGTGACATAGCAAGCTCCTGAAATCAGTTCCTCCCGCAGACACACCAAATCTACAGCTACATGGAGTGATTCCCTCTGAAAGAAATCTAGAAATGAGTTTAGCAACTCACATTTTACAAACAAGAAAATACCCACACTGAAATAAGTAGGAAAATCTGAGACAAACTCTCACCATAAACCCTACCCCTGGCATAGCAACATGAGATTGGGAAGGAATTTACAACTACTAGCATTTTCCTGAGTCATAAAGGATTTGGACCCAATATCTAGCCTCAACTTTAAAGACTTGCACTGAGGGATGGACACCCAAAACACCTAACTTTGAAAAATAATGGGTCTTATGTCCCTGAGACCCATCAACTATAGCAAACAAAGAAAGAGTTCTTAACAGGTTCATAAGAATTCACTGTGTCTGTGCCCCTATGACTCAGCATGGAAAGAACAGGGAGAAATGCCCACCTCTCGGTCTTTCCTTGAAAGAGTCCTGTTTGCATACTTTAAAAGCTGCCTTAGGGTCAGGTCTCTAATTTAGCATATTTCTGGGGGCCGTACTGGAGACCAAGGAAGCTAGCAGGTACCATCTCTGTGTTGTCTCTCTGGCCCACTTTACTTTACCAGTTTCTCTCTGGAAAGAACTTATGCACATATCTGGCACTTCAGATTTGCAGTTGCTGCCCAAGGAATGCACCCTTTTAATCTCCTGGCTCTGGTGGTCAGCAGAGCTTAAAGCTGTCAACTCCTACAGGACTGTAGCAAAGAAAGAAAGTTCTTAACTGGCCATCTCCACCCAGGAGTCAGTGAGAAGGAGCAGAGAGAAACACCCATCTCCAAGTCTTTCAGTGAAAGAGGTATATTTGCATACATTAAGGTTGCTTCCTGAGAGTCTGGCCTTCAGTCAGTCTGAATCTAGTTGCTGAGGTCCTTCTCTTTGGGACAATGAAAGGTCTTGGCACACCCTCAACTACAGGAAGCACTAAGAATAAGGTAGGCTGTTTGTGGACAATTACAAAGATTTGAGAGACAGCCAAGAACTACGGCAAGATTAAATGATAAGATTCATCCTCCTACAGGAGGCCACTTCTTCAAGACTAGGAGAGGTGGCTGTTTAATTGAATACCTAGAAACTAACAAAGAGAGTCAAGAAAGTGGAGAGACAGAAGAATATGTTCCAAACTAAAGAACAAGATAAAACTCAGAAAAAGGAGAAATGGAGATAAGAGATTTATCTGATCAAGAGTTCAAAATAATGATCATAAAAGATGCTCACTTAGCTCAGGAGAAGAATGAATGAACAAGGGTAGAATTTTAAACAAAACTTAAGAAAGAACCAATAAAAGTCAGAGCTGAAGCATATAATAACTGCATTGAAATGTACCATAATAGGATTTAACAGCAGACTAGATGAAGGAGAAAAAGGGATCAGTGAACTTGAGGACAGGGCAGTGGAAATCACCCAATCAAAAAAGCAAAAATGAAAAAAGAATGAAAAAGAGTAAACATAGCTTTAAGGATTTAAATGACACATTAAGTAGGCCGACGTTCGTGATTTAGGTATTCCAGAAGGAGAAGAGAGAGAGAAAGAGGAAGAAAACTTATTTGAAGAAGTAATGGCTAAAACCTTTCCTAACATGGGGAAGGAAACAGACACACAGATCCTTAAAGCCCATAGAGTTCTAATAAAGATGAACTCAAAGAGAGTAGCACCAAGATACATTATAATTGAAGTGTCAAGAGGTGAGGACAAGAGAAAAGCAACTTGTTCATAAAAGGGAACCCCCATACTTATGAGCAGATTTCTCAGCAGAAACTTTGTGGGATACTAGGGAGTGTCAAGATACAGTCAATCTAACATATTCCACCTGACAAAAATGTCCTTCAGAATTGAAAGAGAAATAAACAGTTTTCCATACAAGCAAAAGCTAAAGGAGTTCATCACCACTAGACTGGCTTTATAAGAAATGTTAAAAAGAGTTCTTTAAGCCTAAATGAAAGGGTACTAATTAGTAACAGGAAAACATATTAAAGTATAAATCTTACTTGTAAAAAATATCTAATGTTGTAAAAGATGGTGGGTTAATCACTTATAAAGCTTAGTATGAAGGGACCAAAAGACAAAAGTAGTAAAAATAACTGTAACTACAAAAATTTGTTAATGGATACACACGATCAAAAAGATATAAATTATGACATCAAAAACCTAGATTAGGTGAGGGAGATGTAAAATGTAGAGCATAGAATATATTCTAATGTAAACTGTTATCAACTTAAAATAGACTGTTATAAATTGTTTTATGTAAACCTCATGGTAACCACAAGCAAAAACCTATAGTAGATACACTAAAAATGAAGATAAAGGAATCTAAGCATACCACTATAGAAAACATCAAATCACAAAGGAAGAGAGTAAGAGAGGAAGGAGGAAACAGATTACAAAATATCCATAAAACAAGGAACAAAATGGCATTAGTAAATATAAACTGATCACTAATTACTTTAAATGTAGACAGATTAAATTCTCCAATCCAGAGACTTAGAGTGGCTAAAAGGATTTAAAAAATAAGACCCAACTAAATGCTACCCACCAGAGACTTTAGCTTTAAGGATAGACACAGACTGAAAGTGAAGGGGTAGAAGAAAATATCTCCTGCAAATGGAAACCAAAGGAAAGCTACAGTAGCTATACTTGTCAGACAAAATAGACTTTAATCTAAAAACTCTCATAATAGACAAAGAAGGTCATTATATAATGATAAAGTAGTCAACTCATCAAGAGGATATAACAATTGTAAATATTTATATACCCAACATCAGAGCAGCTAAGTAAATATAATATTTGCTTATGTTCTTTACGGATCTACCTTTTTTGCCCTCCAGTATAGGATGCAGTTCACAATCACATACAGCTTTTAATTATCATTTCTCTTTGTTTCTTTTTATCTGGAATAGTTGATCACCCTTTCTTTGCCTTATGACATTGACATTTTTGAATAATGCAGGTCCCATGGCCTCTTTAATAGGCTGTCCATTATTGTGTGTTTTTTCTGATGTCTCTTATCTTTAGATTCAGGTTATACATCAGCAGTTGGATTACTGCCAACAATTGAAATACTGTGTGTTCCTTATATTGGTTTCTATTGGTGTCCATGTTAATTTTGGTAACTTGGTCAGGTGATTGTCAGATATTTCCATTGTCTAGTTGTTGTCTTTTGTCTTGCAACTAAAATGCCATCTGTGGGAAGATACTTTGAGACTATGCAAATATTCTATTACTCATTAATCATGCCCACCCCTAGATTTAGCATTAGTGATAATTCTTGCCTGTTCCAATTTTTATTTTGATGGCTGCAAAATGATTATTTCTCACCCCACACACCCTCTACCTTTACCAGTTGGTAGTTGACATTTTGCACTAAGCAAGAGCTTTTCTGTCTTGTCTATCTGAGCTAGAGACTCACTTACTCCACTTTCTTTTTCCTTCAATACTATTTAATTAATGGTTTTCATTGTCTTATTGCACAAATTGTCATAGATTTGTACCCTTCAGGTTGGTTCCTGTATTCTTTTGATAAGGCCCCAGCATTTTTTAAGGCATTTTTTTTTAACTTTTTATCATAACAAGCTGATCCAGGCTCATCATATTCTTCCCTGCCCTTGGCCTTGAAATCAGCCATTTTCCCAAGGATCCCTGGCTAATTTGAGTAGAGAATAACATTAGAAATCAAGATGTAGGTTCTTATGTATTTGGAATCAGTGTTTAAAAAGTTTTTTTTCTTTTTAAGTTCAGATATTTTTTCATTTTCCATTTTAAGTGAACGAAATATTATAATTTATTTAGTTTTATAATCAACTTACAGAAGGTTAGATTCTGCTTCTTACGAGTTTTCCCAAGATTCTGAAAATGAAAATAAGTTGTAAGAGTTCTGGCTCCTATAGAATTATACTTAGGTAGTTAGGTATTAGCCAGAATTGTATGACAGCTTTTCTGTGCTCACCAAAGAAAGTTAATGTTTTTTGGAATTGGTCTAAAAAAACGGCATGGACAATGAGGTAGGATTTTTAAAAATAATATTAAAACTCAGATGATGTTCCTTTTAGGTCATCATTAATGTTTTTCCCATTTTTGGTGTGAAGTTAACTATGTTCTTTTTTAAAAATGTGTTTTTCTTCTGTTACTGGATCATATCATCAGTTCAAAAATAGATCTTTTTAATTCTCATTTGGTCTGAATTACTTCAGACCAAATATACTATGACACATTATTTGGAAACCTGAAGAGGAGGAACTTAGGGACACATCATCCAAAGTATAATTGTGCAACTTTAAAAATGTTGGCTCTTATCTTTCCAAGATACAGTAATACTATCAGTAATCACAAGCAAAACCTTTTCATTAAACTTTTGAAAATGGGTTCCCAAAATTATTTGACTAAATATAATTGTAGATTTTTTTTCAGGGATTAGTAAAATACAACAGATGTAAGGTTGCTTTATATTACTTCTCTAAAAAATGATAGACCCGTCTAAATTTTTTATTTAGTTGTATCATTTTAAAGTATTTTTAGTGTGTTGAAAAATGTGTTTATGAACCAATAATAATGATGCAGTTTACAGTAAAGACATTTGGTATGTCAGCAAATAAATTGTCATCAAAGAAAGGGAGGGGGAATGATTGAGGGTACACTGGAGAAGATGAGGAATAAAGAAGGAGTACATAGAAGGAATAGGATTTGTTTCTTCATCTCAATTGGCTTAACAATCTAGTGTGAGGCAAAACCAAAATTTAAATATAAAGATACTCCAAAGTACCTATGTTAAGCACTGATTCAATGATAGACTTAATAATTAAAGACAGGGCAGTGGAAATAAGTCTTACCGAGTTTCAAGGATTCAGTGGCCTTTCAGAAAACAAGAGCTAAGGAAAGCTTAGAGTAAAGGAAATGGAGCAGTCCAGGCAAAAAGCTTGGATATGAAAATGGATAGGAAAAAAGATTATAGTGTTTATGATACATTGAAGGGCTTATCATGTTCCAGGAACTATGCTAAAAGTTTTATAGCACTTTTATTCCATTTTATTTAATTCACATGTAGTTTATTTTATTCTTACAAGAACAGCACTTGGTAAGTTTTAACGTTCCAATTTTATGGATGAGGCTAAAAGACTTACCCAGGGACATTAAAGTACTAAGTCAAAAAGCTTGAATCTGTCTGTCTCCAAAGACCAAATACCAATATCAAATACTAAAGCATCTATTACAAGGCTGAAAAAATTATATCAGTGTGTTATTGGTTCAAGAAGAATTGTCAAGAATAAGACCAGAACTGGTCTTATTATTTATTATCAATATATGACTATGGAAACATTCATTACAAATGAATGGAGTTTGTACATTTTAACAAGTGTTATTTAAATAGTTATTGAACTTTGTGAGAAAAAAATAAATTGAAATGCTCGTAGTAAAATACAATTCCAAATGATTGAGTAATTTATTTGGAAAAATGAAGTAATAAAAATGGATTTCTAAACTGATCTCTCGTTGGCAAAACTTGGAGCAGTGGGGGAAATCACATAAAACGTTCAATAGATTTATCTGAAGAATAGACTAGTCATTTTTTTCTTTTTTTCTCTTTTCCCTTTCCTGGTTATCAAGCTACTAAATTGTGCTTATTGTAGAAAATTTAGAACATATTGGGAGAAAAGTAAGACAACAGAAAAAAAATTATAGTTTGATATATTTTGTTTCAATATTAAGGGTTTTTTAAAACTAAAACTCTATGTAGATCTAATTAATGTCTACACATTAATTGACCATATGGATGTAGTATACTTGATCCATCTCCTAATAGGCATTTAGTTCCCCTTTTGTCAATATCATGAATAACACTGTGATGAATATCTCTTTGGAATAATCTTGATTCCGCCAAGGAGGGTTTTGTCCGTGATTATCTATCTCACTGAATTAGAAATTACAAATAGAGAAAAGTGAGAAGTGGGTTTGCTAGTAATACAGTCAACATTATATTTGATAGTATTCTAGAGACTAATCCTCAGACCTCATTCAACAAAGAGAGTCTAGTGAAAAGTAGCATAAGTAACAATTCAGACAATGATCAAAATTGAGGGACATACATCCTGAGTTTCTAATGTTTGTTTGATAATTTGCAACATATGCAATTATCCACATAGGATTCTTGATATAGTAGGAATGGTGGAGATTATGCCTTTTGTGAAAGGGTCCTATCTCCATCCTCTCCCCCTTTTAAAATGAGAACTGCTTAATGGACAGAATGCTGAATCTTAACAGTCTCCTTGACATCCATCACAGATACATTCTGTAGGGAAAACATTTCACTTAATTAGGTATGATTGATTGGTATTATATGCTTAAAATAGTATGAGACATTAAAACAACAGGAGAAGCTTTTGAGAACAGGCTCCTAAAGTCCTTCAACATTAAATCCCTTTTCTTAAATTTTGACAGTTTTACACTAGGAAAGGCTGCAGCAAGAACTGTTATTGCTATTTCAGTTTAACATAAGGATTATTACATGCAAATATACTTAATGGAAAATAGTGTGAACGTCTTTCCAGATTTACAGTTTAACTTTTTGTATGTCATCTGTTCTAAACAGTTTCTTTAAACTAGCACCTATTTCTTTTAAAAGTTGTATATGAGTACAAGACATTGGAAAGAGAAAACTAGCCCAAGAATTATAAGACTTGACTTATTAATTCTCATTATACCTTTAATGAGCTGTATGATCCTGGCAAGTAATTTCATGTCTCTGGGCATGAGATTGCTTGTTTGTAAAATAAAGTAGATACCTTCTAGTACTATAGTGTTTTTATTATTCTATCATATTAATAACTACATCTGATTTTATTTTATTTTTTATATTAAATTTTTTTTAATGTTTATTTATTTTTGAGAGACAGAGTGCAAGTGGGGGAGAGGCAGAAAGAGAGGGAGACACAGAATCTGAAGCAGGCTTCAGGCTATGAGCTGTCAGCACAGAGCCTGATGCAGGGCTTGAACCGATGAACTGTGAGATCATGACCTGAGCCGAAGTCAGATGCTTAACTGACTAAGCCACCCAAGCGCTCCAGGCACATCTGATTTTAAAGATACATTTTAATTTTTCTCATAGTAGATACAAAGTTTCTACCCAAATTATGATCCACAGGATACTATTCTTAGTCATCTGAATAAGGCATACTTTTTAGACCACTATGTTGAATATAACCATATGTCCTGTATCTTTATGGAATGTTTCAGTATGCCATGTTACATGATCATTAAGGTTTCAACATGTGTTCTTTGAGAAAATAAAGCTGAAATCTTGAGTCTTTGTGCTCAGCATATAAACTTCTAAATTAGGGATTCCAGGGAAGTACATTTTATTTAACCTATGAAATTGTAAGCTTAATTTCTATGATCATATAACTCACCAAATAATATTAATATAATTTTTCATTTAAAAATGATATTTTATCATTTCTAATCTTTTTCGTCCATTTTCACATAGTGGGAAAGGACTTTGAAAGGAACCATTGACTTTGGTGGTTCACAAAATAATTTTCTTGAGTTTATGAGAACGTAATTTTGAGTTGGTTAACCTATTAGAAAGGAAACAAACAAGAAGCTTATCTGTAGTTTCCCCACTTCATACAGAAGTTTGTACTCATTATTTCATTTTCTTCAGAGATAAGGTTTACCGTAATAGTATTTCTCATAATGTTGATATTTTAAGTCAGTCCTAGATGTTCTTAGTCATTTTATAAGATACACCAGAGAATTCTTGAGTACTCTCTAACAGTTGATTTGAGTTAATTATGTCTTGGGGATAAAAGATGAACATATTTCAGTGCCAGTGACCATATTCTTCAGTTTATGATGATTAATTTATTAACTGTGATTTATTCACTGTATATTAACTGGAGGGTAAAAGGTGTTTTAAAGAAGATATGCAATAAGAATTACTGAAATAAAAGATGCCAAAAAGTAAAACTTCAATAAATTATCATTCTCATGTTTCTTATATTAAAAAGTATATTATAAATTATGTTACCAACTAATAGTGTGAACATAGGAAATGAATTTTAGTTAAGTATGCCTAGCTTAAAAATTTAGTGGTTAGCTCATATTTTTAAAGGTTATATAAGAACTAAAATTAGGAAAATGAAATAGGCAGGATAGATAAATACTACAATTCAAGCTGGTATGTACATAGTATACTGCCTTTTTTTTTTTTTAACATTTATTTATTATTGAGAGAGAGAAAGCATGAGCATGGGAGGGGCAGACACAGAATCTGAAGCAAGCTCCAGGCTCTGAGCTGTCAGCACAGAGCCCGGCACGGAGCTTGAACTCACAAACTAAGAGATCATGACCTGAGCCGAAGTCAGACGCTTAATCGACTGAGCTGCCCAGGCACCCCAGTATACTGCCTTTTTCTAAGGCGTTTTCTTTGGATGCTTTGACTTGTCTCTTTGTTGGATTTCTTCTTTTCCCTTTCCCTTTCCCTCTGACTGTCCTATTTATTAAGTTCCAGCTCACTATTGTGGACCTCACTGATTTCCCTTCTCAGAGTTTCTCAACACTGTAAATATGAACTTCAAAATGTTACAATATTGTTTTGCACTTATTACTGTTATTTCACCTGTGTTGGTTTTAGCACTTAAGCTAGATTATAAATTTCCTGACACAAAGAACTGCACCTTATCCTTCTGTGACACATGCTATGTGTCCAGCCACTTAGTAAGTGTTTAATAAATAAACACATACAGATACATTACTATTTACTTTTTAAAACTTTAAACTTTTTGTTATAAAGATAATGCAAGAGTAAACATTTTAGCAAATTATTTTTCTCTGGATATGCACATATTTTTATATGGAATGTGAAAACCGTAATCCCATGACCCAGAGACAAATGCTAAGACAAATGCTAGTCTTTTGGTATATAACCTTCCAGGCCTTTTCTCCTCCCTATTAAAAATATAAACGTATTTAACACAAAATACGCACACACACACAAACACACTGTATACTACTTTTTTAAAGTTTATTTATTTTGAGAGAGAGAGGGTGAGAGTGAGCAGGGGAGAGAAAGAGAGAGAGGGAGGGAGAGAGCGAGAGTGAGAGAGAGAGAGAGAGAGAATGAGTGAGAGAATCCCAAGTAGGCTCTGCACTGTCATTGCAGAACCAGTTGTTGGTCTTGATCTAATGAACTGTAAGATCATGACCAGCGCCAAAATCAAGAGTTGGATGCTTAACTGACTGAGCCACTTGGTGCTCCTCCTTTTATCCTTTTTTAAACAGAATATTTAAAGAAATACTGTAGGAAGAGTTTTAGTGTGAAATACTATTGTTGAAAATGAGCTTTGCACATTTTGGATATTGGATACAAGTCTTTTCAAGGTAGAAGAGACAGGAATCAAGCATCAAGAGTGCACAAAGATGAGGCTGACATATTCAACCTGAGTGAAAAGATGAACTTCCTAAATATTTTGCGTATGGAGTCATCCCATAAAATCAGTAATCTAATAATTTTTAGCATTTTTGTCTCAGGATACATTTAAAAAGCAATAGTGCTTTTGGGGAAGATTGATATGGTAAGTACTAATTTATCCCATGTTATTGAAGCACAGAGACTGTGACCTACATAGAATGTAAATTACATAGAAGCTGGGAATCCCACTGGTACATGTAGTCCATGGTAAAAATAAGTAGGAAAAAAATCTATAAGTGGGCAAGTTGTAGCATGTGCTTATGGTGTGTATAAGAGATAAGGTGACCCTGCAAGTCATTGTGAGACAATTCAGTAAACTTAATGTTTAAGATAAATTTGTATCTTTAATGGCATCTACTAGAATTAGGAATAATCTTAGGTTAGAAAAAGGCTTGCAAGTACTGTTCAGTGAGATAAAATATGTGAAAATGTTTTCTACTATAAAATATAAAATTTCAAAGCATTATTATAACATCTGTTACATTCATAGCCTATGTTTTAAATTTCCTGCTTATTTTTAGGTTTCTCACATCTTTTCAGCATGTGAAATACGTAATTGTTACACAAAAGATATTCTAGCTGCCGTAATGAATAAACAGTATTCCCTTAAATGATAAATTATTTATAGAAAAATTTTACCAAAACCACCACATTACTGTCTCTTGGAACAAACCTTATTTTAACCAGCAGTGTTGGGGTTTAAATTTTTTTAGTACTACATTTTTAGTACTACATTTTGCTTTGAAAAGAGGAGTATGAATTTTGTCTAAACTTGTGACATTATATTCTCTTGTTTTGTAGAAACATTGTTTATTAATTATAATGAAGTATTTTAATAAGAATTTTGATATTTAATTCATAATTTGACTTAATAAAACAATTAAGCAATAAATATTAAAAATAATTCCAGTCTTCCAACAGAGATTTGGAGAATTCAGTATTTTAAAAGGATGATGAAAGCTAAATTTAAGGAACACACACACACACACACACACACACACACACACACACACACACAAAACAGTCTTTGAAATTAAACATGAAAACCTGGTGTATTATTATAGTATAAAATCACTAAGAGGGATAGTATATCAGTGTATTATAGTAAACTCAAAGTTATGATCATAAGTAGTAGAGCTTCATCATATTTTATTTCCTTGGGATTCATCTTTTATTAAAAAATATTATAAGGAGTAAAGTTTGTATATAATTTCACTTTTGGGTTTTGGGTTTTTGTTGTTTTTATTCTAAAGTATATCTTAATGATGACATAAGATATACTAGATATATATTCTCAGGTAAATATTGCCAGGTAATCTATAAGCAAAAAGTATAACCAAACTAAAATTAGAATTTGGTGCTTATTTACTTCAACCAGAAATCAGAAAGTCTTAATATATTGCAAAATCTCTGATTAAAAAGATAAAATTATTACATAATATGGATGTTAATTGCCCTTAGTATTTTGCATTACTTTTTTTTTGACATTTCTTTTTTTTTATTTTATTTTTCAATATATGAAGTTTATTGTCAAATTGATTTCCATACAACACCCAGTGCTCATGCCAAAAGGTGCCCTCCTCAATACCCTGCATTACTTTTTGAGTTGAGATCTAATTACCATGCCATAAAATCCATCCTTTTAAAGTGTGCAATTTAGTCTTTTCAGTATATTAAAAAAATTTTTTTTAACCATAGTACTGCATTTTGCTTTGAAAAGTGGAATATGAATTTTTTCTAAACTTGTGACATTGTATGCTTATAGGAGAGCTGTTAGAATTAAGAATAACAACATCTTATGATTTATAATACAGTTATGAAGTAAAAGCCAACCTCTGTAATAAAAAGTGATATAAATAAAAATGGAATTGTTTTTACTTAATACAGATTTACACTATACTGGCGCTTTTTTTCTTTTTTGTTAATAACTATTCCATTTAGTGAATGTTTAAAGAATAGCTTTAAGAAAAGACCAATGCATTCTATTTTGTGTTATGGTCAAAGTAGGTTAATGGTTATTTATTTGAAATGGTTATCTACTTAGTCAAGCTGACTTCTAATGGTACTCTAGGGCATTTATCACAATCTCATAAAATGGATAGCTTTATCTTTTTGAGGAATTTTAGTCGTTCTTTTGTCATTTCAAATTTGTTAGTAATCCATGAAGAATATGATTCATTATGTGTGGAAATATTTGGTAAATTCATATTCATCACATTTTTATTATTTCTAAGGATTTTAGAAACCAGCCAACCTTTTAGCTTTTGCTTTATAACAGATGAAAATCTTTCAAGAGCATAGGGACCTTATGACACATATAAAAAGTAAACAGATAGTTCCCTTTGGATACGTGCATTCCATAGACATCTAATACTTGATTATATTTCACTGTACTAGAAAATATACGAGCTCCAATGGAGATAGAAAATATAGTTTTTGGCCTCTGTAAGTGAGGGGGGCGGGGGAGAGACTTTCCTTGGTGAACTAGCCAGAAAGTTATTCCAAGAAAATTCATTCCTGCATGTATGCAGTGAACAAAAATTAATAAAGTATCAACCATGTGCCCAGCTCTTGTTTTAGGAACTGGAAAATTACTAGTGAACAAGACAGAAATCCTGGGCTTCATTAAGCATATTTTAGTGGAGGAGACAGACAAACAAAAAACAAGATAAGCGTGGGGCACCTGAGTGGCTCAGTCGGTTAAACATCCAACTTTGGCTCAGGTCATGATCTCACAGTTTGTGAGTTCAAGCCCCACTTCGGGCTCAGAGCCTGGAGCCTACTTCGGATTCTGTGTCTCCCTCTCTCTCTGCCCGTTCCCCACTCGCACTCTCTCTCAAAAATAAACATTAAAAAAATAAAAAAAAAAAAACAAGATAAGTGAAATAGGTTAATATGTTGGATGGTAACAAGTGCCAAGGAGAAAAATAAAGCAAGGAAAGAAAATAGAGAATGTTAGTGAATTGGGATTTTAATTAGGGTGCCAACAAAGGCTTAACAGATGAGAAGTCACTTGAACGAAGACCTAATGGAGATGAGGGAATTCATCATTAGAGTATCTGTGGGAAGAGTATTTCAGGAAAAGGAATAACAGACAGTGCTTAAGAGCCTTAGTTGGGAGCATGCCCAGCATGTTTGAAGAGCAACAAGGAAGCATACTGGGGCTAAGGAGGAATAGGAGAGACTGAAGGAGATTATTAAAATAATCCAGACAAGCAATGATGGTGGCTCATAATACTGTGGTAGGAGTGGAGGTGGTGAGCATTCAGGATTTGCTGACAGTTTGCATATGGGGCATGAAGGGAGAGGAATCCAGAGTTTTGATCTGCCAAATGGACAGGTAGGATTTCCATTAACTGAGACTCAATACTGTAGGAGGAATGGAGTTTGAGGAGAAAGATTGGAGCTATGGTTTGGACATGTTTAAGATACCTGTTAGTCATCTAAGTGGACAGGTCAAGCAGGCAATTGGATTTGGCATTTTGGGGAGAGGTTGGTGGGAGAAATGAGTTGGAGGATGTGTGATATATTGGTGAACTGTGCTGAGAATTAAAAGAAAAATAAGTAAAGGAAAGGCTTCAGGAAGGAAGACAGATTTTTGAGCTGCAAATTTGATTAATGGAAAAGAAAGAACATTCTAGTTAGGGAAAATGTCCTGGCATCTTAGAATATCATCTAGAAATCAATCTGAATGCTTTACTACCTTGTCTTTTTTTTTAATTTTATTTATAAGTTTTATAGTGCATCATATAGTATAATGGAACAGTAGGTGCACAGGAAATACTTGTTGACACATAATGGGAACAAAAGTTTTCAAAGTTTATTTCATTAACCAGTATTTTTAGTCATTGTAATGTAGGGTATTTTTTTATTATAGATGTTTTTATTGTGCTAAAATGTACATGACATAGATTTGCCATTTTAACCATTATTAAGTGTACATTTCCATGGCAGTAAGTACATTCTGAAACTTAGTTTTGTGTAGAAAGATATTTTCTCTTCTCAAAAAAATCAACATTGTTGCTTATGAGCAGAAGGAATTTAGAGCTGATTGGGTTTCACTTCTAAGAGCACTGAGCATTCTGTAAGCCTTAGAATCCTAAATGAGCATCACTTTTGTTTGAAAGATTGGTACAAGTAGAAAAACAAGAATGAAAATTAGTGCCTTCTAAAATAGATCTTTTCTTAAAAACTGATTCTCCATTTAAGTGAGTATCATTTTTAGTTGTTTGGGTCACTATCTAAAATAATGTTAATGTGTCTTCTTTACCTTTGATTCCCGATCTCACATAGAAACCAAATGCTCACATAAAGTTGTGGTATATATCTGGAGCATAAGGAGCTTTTCAAAATTGAAATAAGCATGGCTTTCTTTATAATTTCTTTGTCTACTTACTTGCTTCTTAGATTCCTGTCAAAGTATGTATCTTTATTTTTAGTTTGAGTTTTGTAAATTATATTATAAATTATATTTTATAAATAATTTTAGATTTTGTAAATTACATGAAAATGTGTGATATGTCTATCTTTTGTGAATTATAAATCTAGAAATTCTGTCTGTTCATTTCAGTGCATCTTTTTCTAGGGAACAAAGAAGGAAGAGATTGAAGGTGAAGTGGAAGGGTCTGGTTTAATTCAGCCTGCAGAAGTATTTGCTCCCAAAAGCCTGGTGTTGGTATCCAGATTAGATTATCCAGAAATTTTTAGGGTAAAGAACTCATAGTTGTCATTATTGATTTATATTATTGTGTGAGTCTGCTTTGAGTGAATCATGGTAACAAGATTTTGTATTTAAAATATCTTTGAATTGATTTAGAGGTTCATCAATAAAATAAATGTAGTGTTAATAGAAAAAAATGTATTCATGTTGGATGAAATACATACCTAGATTAATGTAACTATTTAAACTTATAAGGATGTAGTGTTTGTTTTTAAATAGATCCCATGGCTACTGACTCCAAAATTTATGAATCTAAAAGAAATCATTTGATTGCCTGTAGCAAATTTAAAATGTACTAGCAGTATAACAACTTTGTGTTTTTATTTACCTTCTTTTGAGGAGACCAGGCTCAGTAAATAGATTGAATATCTAAATCTCAAATAGTTTTGGTCTCCAACATAGCTTTAAAATATTGTTTACTTCCAGATATTGTCTCTTTGACACACTCAGAATTTTTAAATGCAAAAAAATTTTTTTATACATTTAAGCTTTGAAAGAAGAGGGCTTACTTTTCTTATTTCAGTTGCTACCTTTAGTAATAGTAATGTTGATTATTGTCCGAAATCACAGATGTCTTTGGAAAATATAAAAAATATACCTTAAAATTTCTGCGGCATCTGGGTGGCTCAGTTAAGTGTCCGACTTTGGCTCAGGTATGATTTCACGGTTCGTGAGTTCGAGCCCCACGCCGGGTACTGTGCTGACAGCTCAGGGCCTCAAGCCTGCTTTGGATTCTGTGTGTGTCTCTCTCTGTTTCTCCCCTACTGGCACGGTCTCTCTCAGAAATAAATAAAGGTTTTTAAAAATTTTTAAATATACCTTAAAATTTCTGAAGGACTTGGGAAATTAATACATAATTTCTGGAAAACTTTTCCATATTCTTGAGATTATATATATTCTAGAAGAATTAACTTAGTGTCAAGATTCCAATGACAATGGGTAACTTCTAACAAATACTAATTTTTCTTTTTTTTTTTTTAATGTTTATTTTTGGGAAAGAGAGAGACAAATACAGAGTACAAGTAGGGGAGGGGCAGAGAGAGAGTCACAGATTCTGAAGCAGGCTCCAGGCTCTGAGCTGTCAGCACAGAGTTCGATGCGGGGCTCAAACTCATGGACCACAATAATGACCTGAGCTGAAGTTGGACGCTTAACCGACCAAACCACCCAGGCATCCCTACTAATTTTTCATAGTCACAAATTTTAATAAACTGAAAGATTCATAAAGATTGCATTTTATCTTCCATTTTACCACCTACCTTCTTCTGAGCTTACAGTGTTAATTATATCTTGTCTCTATTTTGCTAACCTCTGATAATTTACAAAATTTTTTTCTGTAGAACAAATATTCTGAATTTATAAGAATCACAAAGCAATAACATTTTGAAATTTTTATCTTGAAGTTTGACTTTTTGCAAAGTAGGCTGAGACCACAACAGTTTTAAGCCCTACAAATTTGCTAGAGTGTTTATCTCAGCACAAACACCTGTTTTACAAATTATGGTTCTGCTTTTTATAAACTCATCGCAAAAGCTCATTTAGAGCTTCTGGTCAAGGAGGAAAATTTAATAAACTTAATAACATTTGCTGCTTAAAACTTATTCCATGGTCACTGTGGAATATACTTTACTGGCTTCAAAAAGAAATTTCCTTAAGAGCAGATGTCACAGCAATTTATTTTTTAATGCTTATTTTTTCCATGAAAAAGTAATCTCTTCTTTCATCTTCTCTTTGTAGGCTTGCCTAGGTTTGATCTACACTGTATATGTGGATAGTTTGAATGTCTCCTTGGAAAGTCTCATTGCAAACCTGTGTGCGTGCCTTGTCCCAGCGGCTGGAGGGTCTCAGGTAAATAGAATAAAAAGGGAGATGAAGAAGGCCTGTTCCTCTTCTCCTCTGCTCCAGTTAATTTAATTTTTGAAGAAAAGAAAAAAATGGAATTCCTTAAATATTTTCATTTTAAAGAAGATCTTAGTTAAGCATTGTCCCTATGGTCTGCCTTCTAGAGACCCAAGATTCCATTCTCTTCTTAGGTCATAAGGTTAGTTTTAACACAGGGCTCACCTTTCACATAGCATAATTAGAAGTCATATTTTGTGTAACTTGAACTCTAGTTTACGTTTTCTTGGAAATATTCGTTTTTAAGCTGAACATTTAAAATGTCTCCTTTCTACCTTTATTACTCCTCTATACAGCTATGGCTCATTTCATTAACTTATATCAAAATGTTTTTTAGTGACAAAAATTAGAAAAACTCTAAACTACCTTTAGAAATATTAATGTTGATGACCATCCAAAATCACAGATCTTTTCCAGAAAGTATAAGCTATCCCTTAACATTTCCCAAGGTTTTTGTCATATTTGAGCCTCATATGAGGACATTAAATTCTTTTACTGACATAAAACTTTCTCAGAGTAGTCATCTTGTTTGTCTTAAGATTTTAATTTTCATCTCTGCAGTCGAAAAATAAGAACCTGAGCTTTTATGTCTCAATGTTTCCAGGGCACCATAGTTAAAAAAAAAAAAAAAAAAAAAAAAGACTTCCTTCACTTATTTTGCTTATTCTTGTGTAATGTTGTGGAAGGGGACAGCCCTCTAAAAATTACATTGTTTATCCTCCTCAGTCTGACAGAGATGATACTTGCTATGAAACTGACATTTTTTTTCCTTGCCCTTTGTCTTTTTTCTAATACGAAATTTATTATTAAATTTGTTTCCATACAACACCCAGTGCTCATCCCAACAGGTGCCCTCCTCGATGCTCATCACCCACTTTCCTCTCTCTCCCACCCCCCCATCAACCCTCAGTTCTTTCTCTTTTAACTCTTTTGTCTTACCTGGTGTCCTGTTACTCTTAAGTTTTTATCCTCTTGTCTTCCTCCTATTCCCTCCTCCCTCATTCTTCTTCCCTTACTACAAAGGCAGAATACAAGATGTAAGTTTGGTTACAAATGAACCTAAACTTTAAAGCTGTGGAATTATTTTATGGAACTTTCTCATGTGGGATTTATTTTGACTTTATTATGTTAATTTATTTTTTAACTTAAAAAACTTTTTATTGTGGCTGCTAGAAGTTTTAAAATATTATGTATGTGGTTCATGTTACATATTTTTTGTTTTCCAAGTTTTATTGACATATAATTGGCATAAAAATGTTGACTTTAATATTTTCTTATTTTTTAGTTAAGTATGATTGTCACTAATTTTTGTTTCTCCATTGTTATTAAATTTTCAGCTTTCTAATTATTGAATTTTCTCATACCATATTCATTTGGGCACAATGTAATTTGAATATTTTTGGTTTCATCATTACTCTTGCATCTATTAATTGGATCTTATAGGCTCATCATTACTCTAAATTTGGACTTCAAAAAAAAGTTGGTTTTTTTACATTATTTATTTATTTATTTTATTAAAAATTTTTTTTAATGTTTATTCATTTTTGAGAGACAGAGAGAGACAGAGCACAAGTCGGGGAGGGGCAGAGTGTCAGCACAGAGCCCGATGAGGGGCTCGAACTCAGGAACTGTGAGATCATGACCTGAGCCGAAGTCAGGCACTCAACCAACTGAGCCACCCAGGTGCCCCATATTTTTTTATTTTTGAGAGAGATAGAGAGAGACAGACAGAGCACAAGTGGGGGAGGGGCAGAGAGAGAGTGAGACACAGAATCCGAAGCAGGCTCCAGGCCCTGAGCTGTCAGCACAGAGCCCGATGCGTGGCCTGAACCCATGGCCCCATGAGATCATGACCTGAGCCAAAGTTGGATGCTTAACCGACTGAGCCACCCAGGCACCCCCCCAAAAAGTTTTTTTTTTAAATTTTATTTTGAGAGAGAGATAGAGAGCAAGTGGAGAAGGGACAGAGAGAGAGGGAGATAGAATACCAAGCAGGCTCTGCACTGCTAGCACAGAGCCCCATATGGGCCTCAAACTCACAAACCTCGAGATCATGACCTGAGCCGAAGTTGAGAGTCAGATGCTTAACAAAACTGAGCCACCCAGGCTTCCCCCCAAAAAACATTTTTTTAAACAAATTTGAACTTTCAAAGGATTTTTTTTTGTTTTAAGAAAATGAGAGAAATCATTTATGTTTGTGTATGTGTGTTTTTCACCCATTCTGCAGAAGCTGTTCTCCTTGGGTGCAGGAGACAGACAGCTGATCCAGACTCCTTTGCATGACAGTCTTCCTGTCACAGGCACTAGTGTGGCTCTCCTGTTCCAGCAGTTGGGTATGTCTTTTCTCCCATTGTCAGTGTCCTCTTGTAGAAGCCTATGAAAAAAAGATTTATCTGAAACTCATGTCACCTGACATAAATCAAGAGAATAAAAGCTAATGATTAAATACCTGATGTATAAAATATATAATTATATGGGTCCTAATCTTAAATGGTATTCATTCTTTACTTTCTTTTTTTTTTTTTTTTAAGTTTTAACCCTGGCCTCTTTTGCTCTGGAGTCAATTCGACTTTTAGAAAATAGGCAGATTTTCTTTATGCTTTCAAAAATGAATAGATAGTATAGTTTGCTTTTCCTTAGATGAATTAGTTTCGTAGAATCCTTGTCAGATGGAACTAAAAGTCCCATTATTCTAATCTATCACCTGGATCAGGACTTTATCTTCAATTTTCTAGCAATGGCAAGGCTGAAGAATTGTGGGGAGGACATCAGAAAAAGTACCCTCTATCCATTGGATACCTTTTACTTCATTTAGGGAGTAGTATAAAAATTTTTTTCAAAATTGTTTTCTTTTTTTTTTTTTAATGTTCATTGTTTATTTTTGAGAGAGAGAGAGAGAGAGACAGACTGACAGACAGACAGAGCATGAGCAGGGGAGGGGCAGAAAGAGAGGGAGTCACAGAATCCGAAACAGGCTCCAGGCTCCAAGCTGTCAGCATAGAGCCTGATGGGGGCTTGAACTCATGAACTGCAAGATCATGACCTGAGCAGAAGTCAGACATTTAACCAACTGAGCCACTCAGATGTCCTAATTTTTTTTTCCAAAAATTCATTTAAATTCTAGTTAGTTGACATATAGTGTAGTATTGTTTTCAGGAGTAGAATTTAGTGATTCATCACTTACATACAACGCCCAGTGCTCAACACAAGTGCCTACCTTAATGCCTATCACTCATCTAGCCCATCCCCCACCCCCCTCCCTCCATCAACCCTCAGTTTGTTCTCTATCATTAAGTCTCTTAATGATAGAGTCTCTTATGATTTGGGATGCCTGGGTGGCTCAGTTGATTGGGCGTCCAACTCAGGTCATGATCTCAGCTCGTGAGTTTGAGCCCTGCGTTTGGCTCTGTGCGGACAGCTTGGAGCCTGGAGCCTGCTTCAGATTCTTTCTCCCTCTCTCTCTGCCCCTTACCTGCTTATGCTCTGTCTCTTTCTCAAAAATAAATAAACATTAAATTTTTTTTTTAAATAGAGTCTCTTATGGTTTGTTTCCCTCTCTTTTTTCCCCCCTTTCCATATATTCGTTTCTTAAATTGCACTCATGAGAGAAATCTCATGGCATTTGTCTTTCTCTGACTTATTTTGCTTAGCATAATACTCTCTAGCTCTAGCCATGTCATTGCAAAAGGCAAGATTTCATTCCTTTAGATGACTGAGTAGTAGTCCATTGTGTATATATATCACCTCTTCTTTATCCATTCATTAGTCATTGGATACTTGGGCTCTTTCCATAGTTTGGATATTATTAATAATGCTGCTATAAACATTGGGATACATGTACCCCTTCATATCTGTATTTTTGTGTCCTTTGGGTAAATACCTAGTAATGCAATTACTGGATTGTAGGGTAGTTCTATTTTTCACTTTTGAGGAATCTGCATACTATTTTCCAGAGTGGCTGCACCAGTTTGCATCCCACCAACAGTGCAAGAGGGTTCCCCTTTCTCTGCATTCTTGCTAACACTATTTATATTGTTAATTTTAGCCATTCTGACAGGTGTGAGATGGTATCTCATTGTGATTTTGATTTGTATTTCCCTGATGATGAGTGATGTTGAGTATCTTCTCATATGTCTGTTAGTCATCTGGATGTCTTCTTTGGAAAAATGTGCCTTCATGTCTTCTGCCCATTTTTTAAGTGCATTATTTGGGGTTTTTTTGGATGTTGAGTTTGATAAGTTCCTTATAGATTTTGGATACTAACACTTTATCAGATATGCCATTTGCAAGTATCTTATCCTGTTCCATAGGCTGCATTTTGGTTTTGTTGATTGGTTCCCTCCCTGTGCAGAAGCTTTTTGTCTTGATGAAGTCCCAATAGTTCATTTTTGCTTTTGTTTCCCTTACCTCCGGCGACATATCTAGCAACAAGTTGCTCTGGACCAGGCCAAAGAGGTTGTTACTGTTTTCTTCTCTAGGATTTTGATAGTTTCCTGTCTCACATTTAGGTCTTTGATCCATTTTGAATTTATTTTTGTGTACGGTGTAAGAAAGTGGTCCAGTTTCATTTTTCTCTTGCTGTCCAGTTTTCCCAGCATGATTTGTTGAAGAGACTGTCTTTTTCCTACTGGATATTCTTTTTTTATTATTATTCTCAAGTTAGTTAACATACAGTTCAGTCTTGTCTTCAGGAGTAGAACCCAGTGATTCATCTCTTACACATGACACCCAGTGCTCATCCCAAAAAGTACCCCCTTTAGTGTCTGTCACCCATTTAACCCCCGCCCCCACCATCAACCCTCAGTTTGTTCTCCGTATTTAAGAGTCTCTTCTTTCCTGCTTCACTGAAGATTAGTTGACCATATAGTTGTAGATAGAAATAGTATAACTTTAAAGTGACTATGTTTCTGATCACGGCTGCCTGAGATTCCTGTTTACCTCTTACTTGTCCTTTATATGTGCCTACATATGAGTGTCCCATTCTCCTTGATTCAGTCTTTGTCAGTGTTCTCCATCTGTCTTTGGGTCTTTTTTTAGTTACACTGGAACCTTCCCTTCCTTAGGGCTCATATTCTGCATCCCCATGGAATTATTCCTTATACAAAACTCCTGCGCTCTTGTTTCCTTTCTATATCATGCTGAATTTTGCTGCTTGCTCAGCTCTATAATTTATCCCTTCTTTTTCATTAATGGCCCCATCCTTATTCTTCTGTTGTGACTTCAATTGTCAAATTTAGAAAGCCTCAGAAGAAATTAATGTAAATATATGCGGAGTTTTATAGTATCCTAATAAAGATGAATGGTGATACCAATCCCCAAGTAGTAGTTTTTACCCCTTTACACCTATTTCCTTTCAGAAGTTCAAACACTAAAAAATCACCTATCCCTTTTTCTCTCCCCTCTGAAAGATTCTACTCAGTCATTTCAGTGAAGTCCTAATTTAATTAAACTTTTTTTTTTTTTTAAGTGTATGAAATAGATAATCTCTCACTGGTGGCACTTACTTCTCTAAAGAATATCTTATTTATTAAATCCTCCTGCCATATACTTTTAGAAAATATTTTAGGGGCTTCATGGACTACCTGCAGCCTGTCCATGGTCCCTCCTAACCATTGACTTAGTTGATTTTAGCCAAACACTATTCCTGTGACTTTTTTACTTTTAGAAGAGGCTGTATACTTCTAACGGGTCAATCAAAGCAAAGATTTACCATGAAAAGGAATAGAAAAATAATGACACAAATATAATAATATCACATTCCCAAATGCTGCCTTTTATCTTAATGAGTGCCTTACAAGCCTCGCATGTTTTTGAGTTTTTACAATGATTTGATGAGGGGAGGAGAAGGATGTTACTGACATTCAGTGCCCATGACCAGGGATATTAAACATCCCTCATGCATGATGTATGTGCACCAGAAGAGTTTTTACTTCAAAAACACTGGTAGCACTCCCACTGAGAAAAACTACAATAAAGTATAAATTTATAAAACCTGTATCTCTCTTCAGGTAACGGTGGTCCGTGTAACTTAGACTAACCCTCTTAGCAATAACTACTAGAAAAGCTATGTAAATATAAGCATCATCTTCTTGAAAGTATCAGAAGCAGTAAAGGTGACTAAACCATGGTCCGAGAAAAGAAGGAAACCTAGAGAAGTGAGCCAGACATTTGGGACCAGTTTTTCCCAGAGCATCAGTTGATTTTGGAAGAAGTAACTGAAAAGCTGTCCACACGCTATCGATACCCGTAGGGATGGGGGAAATTGAGTTCAGGTTTACCAAGGGACATTTCTTTAAAAGCTGTCATCCTTTGAGTTGAGACTACAAAGGACCACAGCTGAGGAATGAGTCAAGGTCTACATAAGGTCCCTTGAGGAACTGAAGTGGAACTTGAGATCATTTTAGTTCCTTAAAATGGATTCTAGTGATCCTTGATGCTACTGTAGTATATAGCTATATACTACCAGTAAAAGAAAATCCTCTCTGGAACAAGATAACTGCATTCTAGGCCTTAAGTATACCTGTAAAATTTTATATATAAATATTCCCAACACTCAACCAAAACTAGCCAGAAACACAGAGGACTAATCCTATATGAAAGAAATACAGAAGAAACCATAGACAGGGGCACCTAGAAAATAGTTACCAGATTCACATATTAAAATAACTATGCTTAAATATTGAAGGAGATAAAAAGTCCAGAGTGAGAATTTGGGGAGTGGCATCAGCAAGATGTTAGAACAAGAAGTCCTAGTCCTTCTTCCACAGAAACATTGCTTTAACAATGATGTACCGTTCAAAATGCAATCCAGCTAAGAATTTGCAGTGAGCACACAGCTGAGTACAGACAGACACGTTAAAATGGGTAAGGAGAGCAACTTCAGTTTTTCTTGTCAGCCTCTCCCCCAAGCTTGCACAGCTCAGCACAGGGAGAGGACGCCCCAGCTTGCAGCTCCTTGGGGGAGAGGGAAGGAGAAGAGTAGAGTATGTATTCAATTTTCCAGCTTTTTGGAGGGCTGCCTGAGGGTGAGACTGGTTCCTGTCTCACCTATTTTGGAGCACTGACAGGATTGGCATGGTTTCGATGCCACTGAGAACAAAGAAGAGTAAAGGGTAGCTTCCTGTACCATCATTGCTTGTCACAGGTGGAGAAGATGCACAACTTGGGGTATATCCCATGGGAAGGAGGAAGAGGAAAAACAGCAGTCTAACTTTTCAGAGAGCTGCCTGAATATTGACAAAGTTGTAGAGGAACTTTAATTCACTGCTGATGAGAATGTGAATTGGAGCACAGTTTGATTTACTAAAAAGTTAAATAAACCAAATAATCTAGCCATTCTACTCTTAAACCTTCTACTCCATTTACCTAAGGAAAATGGTAACATTGTCCATAAAATATTTGTACATGAATGTTCATTTCCATATTTTTATGGATATTTTAAAAACTAGGAACAAGCTCAGCCTGGATCAGTGGCAGTGGTTAATGGTGATAATACATAAATAATCTGGTATATCCATACAATGCAGTACTACTAAGCTATATAATGAATTATTGAGACATGGTATAGCATAGATTAATCTGAAAATAATTATGCTGAATTTAAAAAGTCATACAAAAAAGAATTTATACTGTATGATTTGGTTTCTATAAAGTTCTAGAAAATGCAGTCTCTGTGGTAATAGAATAGTTGCTTTGGGGGTGAGAAAAGAAGGATTACAAAGAGATATAAGGAAACTTTTTTTTTAATGTTTATTTATTTTTGAGAGAGAGATAGAGACAGAGCGCAAGCAGGGGAGGAGCAGAGAGAGAGGGAAACACAGAATCTGAAGCACGCTCCAGGCTCTGAGCTGTCAGCACAGAGCCTGACGTGGGGCTTGAACTCACAAACCATGAGATCGTGACCTGAGCCGAAGTTGGATGCTTAACCAACAGAGCCACCAAGGTACC
This sequence comes from Panthera onca, assembly GCF_046562875.1. Classification (NCBI taxonomy): domain Eukaryota; kingdom Metazoa; phylum Chordata; class Mammalia; order Carnivora; family Felidae; genus Panthera; species Panthera onca. The sequence goes on from NC_138348.1 coordinate 48,550,945, forward strand.
CCAAGTATGAGGAAACTTTGGAATGTTGTGTTCATTATCTTGATTGTGGTGATGGTTTTACAGGTATGCATATATATGTCAAAGTATATCAAATTCTACAAGTGAATTAAAAATATATATTCATACAAGAGCTTATACATGAATTTTCATAGCAGCATTATTCATAATAGCCAAAAAAATGGAAACAACCCAAAGGTCCATCAACTCATAAATGGATAAACAAATTTTGGTATATTTATATAAATGGATTATTATTGAGCCATACTAAGGAATGAATTTTTGATATGTGCTACAAATGGACAAATCTTGAAAACATTATATGAAGTGAAAGAAGCAAGACTCAAAAGGTCTTATATTGTATGGTCCCATTTATATGAAATGTGTACAACAGGCAAATCCATAGAGACAGGAAGTAGATTAAAGGTTGCCAAGAACTAGTGGGGGAGGGGACAGTGGAGTGACTGGTAAGGAGAATGGGGTTTCTCTTCAGGTCATGAAGTTGAGTTAGAGACTGGTGATGGTTTTACAACCTAAGCCTATACTAAAAACCACTGAATTGTATTCTTTATAAGGGCAAGTTTATGGTATATGAATTATATCTCAATAAAGAAAAAACTTCTTGTCAGAAGAATTCAGAAGCCATCTTGAAGAGGCTTGCAACTGATCTGATGGTATAATTTGAGCTTCATAAATGATGGTAATTGCAATTGATTGAAACCCAGCAAATATTTTTAAATCCATGAATTCATAATAATATTAAATGAAAAATTATTACCTTAGAACATAATGGAACCAATTTGTTATCTTGAAAACTTATCAGTAAAGGAAAAGAGGGGCGCCTGGGTGGCTCAGTCGGTTAAGCATCCGACTTCGGCTCAGATCATGATCTCACGGCTTGTGAGTTCGAGCCCTGTGTCCGGCTCTGCGCTGACAGCTCAGATCCTGGAGCCTCTTCGGATTCTGTGTCTTTCTCTCTCTCTGCCCCTCCCCCGCTCACGCTCTGTCTCTCAAAAATAAACATTAAAAAAAATAGTTTTTTAAATAAAGGAAAAGAATCTAGCATTTATTCTGCCTTGTTTATATGACTATATAATACAGGACAACCCATTAGTAGATGAGGAGAATTGTGTCTTTTTAAAAGTATTCTATCAAGGTGCACCTGGGGGCTCAGTCGGTTAAGCATCCTGCTCTTGGTTTCGGCTCACATCATGATCTCATGGTTTGTGAGTTTGAGCCCTGCATCGGGCTCTGTGCTGACAGTGCAGAGCCTGCTTGGGATTCTCTCTCTCTCTGCCCCTCCCCTGCTCTCTCTCTGTCTCTCTCTCTCTCTTTCAAAATTATAAGTAAACTTAAAAAAATAAAAATAATAAAAGTATTCTATCAATAAATGAAAAAATTATAGTAACAGAACATCATCATTTTACAGTCTTTAGTAAATGAAGATCTGATAATCAACAAGTGTTATTATAAGAAGGAAAAAAGCAGGTATTATATATCTAGCCTTGCCACACACACTACCTGTAGTTTGGTCAGAGGGATTAATCTGAGTCTGATTTCAGGAAATACAGAAGACAGGGGAACACATTGAAATGCACCAAAAGATGGCAGTTGTCAAAATCTAGGCTCTCAGAGATGTGGTGTGTGTATATATATGTATGTATGTATATAATGTGTGTGTATGTGTGTGTGTGTGTGTGTGTGTGTGTGTACACACATATAATGGAATATTATTCAGCCATAAAAAAGAATGGAATCTTACCATTTATAATAACATGGATGGAGCTAGAGAGTGTAATGCTAAGCAAAATAAGTCAGATAAAGACAAATACCATACTATTTCCCTTATATGTGAAATTTAAGAAATGAAACAAATGAGCACAAGAAAAAAAGAGAGTAACCAAGAAACAGACTCTTAACTATAGAGCACAAACTAATGGTTACCAGAGGGGTGGTAGGTGGGGGGATGGGTGAAATAGGTGAAGGGAATTAAGAGTACGCTTATAATGAGCACTGAGTAATATATAGTATTGTTGAATCACTGTATTGTACAACTGAAACTGATATAACACTGTATGTTAACTATACTGGAATTAAAGTAAACTTTTAAAAAGTCTGGGTTCACAGAAAATCATTGGTCAAATGTCCCAGGTTCTTTATTGTTTATTTTTAATGTTTATTTATTTTTGAGAGAGACAGAGCACAAACAGGGGAGGAGCAGAGAGAGAGGAAGACACAGAATCCAAAGCAGGCTCCAGGCGCCATGCTGTCAGCACGGAGCCCAACACAGGGATTGAACTTACAGACTGTGAGATCATGACCTGAGCCGAAGTCAGACGCTTAACTGACCAAGCCACCCATGTGCCCCTGTCCCAGGTTCTTTAACAAATAAATTTTAATGAAAGGAAAGGAATGGAGGAATAACTTCAAGATTAAAAGAGATTTATAACATACCCTATTTTTAATAGAGTGAGACTGAACTATAGTGTCTAGGAATGCACATTTTGGCAATGAAACTATAGAAAAAAAGGAAAATGGTTGATAGAATAAAGTCAAGATAATGGTTACTTATGGCAGTAGAGAGAGATTCTGATTGGAGGCACAGGGAAGGGGCCTTTAGGGTTGCTGGCAAAGTTCTCTTTCTCAGCCTAGGTAGTGTTCATTAATTCTTTAGGATAATTCACTAAGCCACCCATTTTACTTGTATGGTTTTCTATATTTGTGTTTAATCTTTCAATAAAAATATTTTTTAAAAACTTATAAAACTAACTCTTTACATGTATATATTTTATTTAAAAATATATAGTACTTCAACACATTAGAGATTTTATTCTCAGATAAGAAAGTCTAGAGGTAGGCAGTACAGAGCTGATGTGTTGACTCACGGTTGTCTTCAGGGATGGTATGGAAATTCTACTCCATAGTTTTTCCTTACTGATTAATAAGGGGTTTTTCCCTTACAAGACTGTGAGCTTTAAGAACTTCTTATTCTGTGTGTCCTCTGTATTTGGCATAGTACCTTAGACTCAAAAAACATTAATATTTGTTGAATACATGAATGAATACATTAGCCATGAAGAAAACGGCAATCATTATTTTATTAGATGATGTTCTATGTATGGATGAAGTGTGTCGGAATGTATGACTATTAGTCATTTGAAGATCAGATTTCATTATTTTACTCTCTAGTATTTTCAGCTGAATTATCTTTTGCTTACATATTCAAAATTTAATTTTTCAGGGAAAAAATAAGGAAAAGATAAGAAAGGGAAGGAGAGAGAAGGATGCTTCTAAGCGCTGTGTGCAGAGTTGTAGTTTCCAGAGCATGCGGCACTGATAATTCTGTCTAAAGGCATGTTCTTATCACCAGTCATTTTGGTTGGACTGTTGTTGAAGGCCATTATCAGAGTTCACTACCTGGGTTGGGGGTGAGATGGTGGTGGTGGATTTTATAAAGCATAGACAGGAAGCAGATAAGACTGTAAGATTCTTTTGTAGCCTTGACCAGTTTTCCTGTGGAAGGTCTAAATGTAATGATAGCATTTCCTTGGTTCTTCTCTCCACGGATTGTTATGATAATGAATTTGTTTTTCACAGTTTGAAAGGTCTCTGCCATTGCCTGAAATAATTATGTGGACTTCCACCATCACCCACCTCATTCCCCATAATTTCCTGTTAATCACCTTCGTCTCTTACTTCCTGTATTATTTATTTGTTCCTTGTAGCCTATCTGAACTATTTTTGTTTACCTGAAGAGTTGTGGAAAACTGTAGATGTTTTGTTTTTTTAATGTTAGTAAGATTATATTCACAGGACTGGTTTTTATAGCCCATCTGATTTTTTGTTTGTTTGTTTAATCCATAGCTGTTTAACTCACATGTCCCTCTTTAACCCAAATAATTTTGTGAAATTTTCATGACATGTTTTGCCATATCTGTTTAGTTATAATTTGGATTTTAACTGCAAATATGCTAATTTTAGAATACTTATTCCCCAGTTTTTACAGTATCCTATTTTAAAGTATACTTAAAAATGTATACTACATTTTTTAAGTTGCATACTAAAATGAACTTGGACCCTCATCTATCGTCAATTTCCATAGTTAAACTACAATAGTCTTATATCATCCGTGCTTATACTTCTATCACAGCTTTACCAATGTATTATTGACGCATAGCTTATGTAAGTTCAAGGTTTACAATGTGATGACTTGATGCAGATATATATTGTGAAATGATTACTACAGTAAGATTAGCTAATACCTCTGTCCCTTCACATAATTCTAAATTTTTATGTGTGTGCTGATAATATTTAAGATCTACTGTCTTAAGAACTTTCAAGTATATAATACAGTATTATTATTATAATCATCACGCTGTACATTAGATCCCCTGAATTTATTCATCTTATACTTAGAATTTGCGCCCTTTGACCAGTGTCTCCCCATTTCTCACATCCGTTAGCCCCTGGCAACCACCATTCTACTCTCTATTTCTATGAATTCAGCTTTTTTTGATTCCACATGTAAGTGAGAACATAGAGTGTCTTTCTCTTTCTAATTTGTTTAACTTAATATAATGCCTTAAAGGTCTATCTATGTTGCTACAAAAGCCAGGATTTCTTTCTTTTTTATGGATGAAAAATATTCCATTGTATTACAATTATTTTCTTTATTCATTCATCTATCGAAGGACACTTAGGTTGTTTCCATGTCTTGGCTGTTGTGAATAATGTCATGAACATAGGAGAGTAGATAACTCTTCAAGATAGGGATTTCATTTCTTTTGGATATATAATCAGAGGTGGAATTGCTGGATCATATGGTAGTTCTATTTTTAATTTTCTGAAATACGTCCACATTGTTTTCCAAAATGGCTGCGCCAATCTACATTTCCACCAAGAGTGCACAATGGATACCATTTCTCCATAACCTTGCCAATACTTGTTATCTCTTATCTTTTAGATAAACATTCTAACAAATGTAAGATGATAACTTACTATGGCTTTGATTTGCATTTCCCTGATGGTTAGTGATGTTAAGCATCTTTTCATATACTCTACATGGCATTTGTATGTTTTTGGAAAAATGTCTATTCAAGTCCTTTGTCCAATTTTTAATCAGATAGGTCTTTTTTCTTGGCTATGAAGTTGTATGTGTTCCTTATATATTTTAGATATTAATCCCTTATCAGATAGATGGTTTGCATATATTTTCTCCTCTTTTGTAGGTTGCCTTTCATTTTGCTGACTTATTTCTTTTGCTAGGCAGAAACTTTTTAGTTTGATATTGTCCCACTTGTTTATTTTTTCTTTTGGTGTCACATTCAAAAAATCATTGCAAAACCAATGTCAAGGAGCTTTCCCCTATGTTTTCCTCTAGTAGTTTTATAGTTTGGGTTCTTATGTTTACATATTTAATCCATTTTGAGTTTGTTTTTTTTTTAAGTGATGTGACTTAGGGGTCCAATTTCATTCTTTTGCATGTGAGTATCCAGTTTTCCTAGCACTGTTTATTGAAGAGATTATCTTTTCCTCATTGAATATTCCTGGCTCCTTTATGAAATATTTGTTGACCTTATGAGTTTATTTCTGTGATCTCAATTATCTTCCCTTGATTTGTGTGTTTTTTATGCTAGTACCACACTATTTTTATTACTATAGCTTTGTAATATAGATTTAAATCAAGAATTATGATGCTTCTAGCTTTGTTTTTTGTCAGGATTGCTTTGACTGTTTGGGATCTTTTATGGTTCCATATAAATTTTAGGATTTTTTTCTGTTTCTGTGAAAAATTTCATTAGAATTTTGATAGAGATAGCATTGAATCCATAGATGGTTTGGGGTAGTAACATTTTAACAATATTAATTCTTCTGATTCATGAACACAGGATATCGTTCCATTTATTTGTGTCTTCTTTAGTTCCTTTCATCAGTCTTGTGGGTTTTAACATATAGATCTTTCATGTCTTGGTTAAATTTATCCCTAAGTTTGAAATTATTTTTGAATGCTGTTGTAAGTGGGATTGTTTTCTTTATTTCTTTTTTATTTTTATTTTTTTAAATTTTTTTTAACATTTATTTATTTTTGAGACAGAGAGAGACAGAGCATGAACAGGGGAGGGTCAGAGAGAGAGGGAGACACAGAATCTGAAACAGGCTCCAGGCTCTGAGCGGTCAGCACAGAGCCCGTCGCGGGGCTCGAACTCACAGACCGCGAGATCATGACCTGAGCCGAAGTCAGACGCTTAACTGACGAGCCACCCAGGCGCCCCCTTTATTTCTTTTTTAGATAGTTTCTTGTTAGTATATAGAAATGCAGCTGATTTTTGATTACTGTTGACTTTGTATCTGCGTCTTTACTGAATTAGTTTATTCTAATAGCTTTGTGGTAGGGTCTTTAGGATTCTCTCTATATAAGATCATATCATCTGCCAAAAGATTCAGTTTTACTTCTTTTCTTATGTGGGTGCCTTTTATGTCTTCTTGCCTAATTGCTCTGACGAGGGTTTCTAGTACTCTGTTGAATAGAGTGGTGAGAATGGGTACCTTTTTCTTATTCCCGATCTTACTAGGAAAGTTTTCAACCTTTTACCATCGAGTAAGATGTTAGCTGTGGGATTGTCATATGTGGTGTTTATTATGTTGAGGTACATTCCATCTATACCCAATTTGTTGAGAATTTTTATCATGAAATAATATTGAATTTTCTCAAATGCTTTTTTCTGCTTCTATTGAGATGATCATAGGATTTTTATTTATTTTTATTTTTTAAATTTTCATTTATTTTAGAAAGAGAGAGAGACAGAGCATGAGTGGGGGAGAGGGAGAGAGAGAGGGAGACACAGAATCCAAAGCAAGCTCCAGGCTCTGAGCTGTCAGCACAGAGCCCAATGTGGGGCCCAAACCCATGAACCATGAGATCATGACCTGAACCGAAATTGGACGCCCAACTGACCAAGCCACCCAGCTGCCCCAGTCATGATTTTTAAATCTTTCATTCTATTAATGTGGTGTATCACATTGATTTGTGTATGTTGAACCATCCTTACATGCAGGATTAAATCCCACTTGATGATTGTGTGTGGTCCTTTTAGTGTGATGCTGAATTCGGTTTGCAGATGTTTTATTGAGAGTTTTTGCATCCATTCATCAGGGATATTGGCCTGTAGTTTTCTTTTCAAATAGTGTCCTTATCTGACTTTGTTATTAGGATAATGCTAGCCTTGTAAAATTAGTTTGGGAGTGTTCCTTCCTCTTTAATTTTTTAGAAATTTGAGAGGAATTAGTATTCTTATTTAAATGTTTGGTAGAATTTACTAGTGAAACCATGTAGTCCTAGACTTTTCTTTGTTGGGAAGTTTTGATTACTGTTTCCATCTCCTTACATATTATTGGTCTGTTTGAAATTTCTATTTCCTCCTGAGTCAGCCTTGGTATAAGCTTTTTTATATGCATAGTTTCTTTTTGCTTACCCAAATTAACCTCAGCCAGTTTTTCATTAACTATTATTAGGTCAGTTTTTTTATGTTGATTGTCTCTAATACTAAATATCGACATTATTAAAAAATTATTAAAATAGCCAGAGTTTTTTCTTCAGTTTATCTTATAAACATTATTTTTACTTTGTATATACACATCCTTAAAATTTTGATTATAGCTGTAACTTTTGGTTCAGAAAGTTACTTCTATTTTTAAATTTTTTTTTTAACATTTATTTATTTTTGAGACAGAGAGAGACAGAGCATGAGCAGGGGAGGGTCAGAGAGAGAGGGAGACACAGAATCTGAAACAGGCTCCAGGCTCCGAGCTGTCAGCACAGAGCCCGACGCGGGGCTTGAACTCACGGACCGTGAGATCATGACCTGAGCCAAAGTCGGACGCTTAACCGACTGAGCCACCCAGGCACCCCTATTTTTAAATATTTTAATGGGAAAATTTTGGTATTCTCTTTTGTCTTCCCCTGGAAAATCTTCTGTCTATAATGCTATATGATTATTCCTGAAGTGACATTAACTTTTACAAGAATATCAAAAATAATTTATGTTCCTGAAATAGAAAGATGAAATGCCAAAGGAAATAATGAAAGTTTAGGTTGTACAAAATATTATTTTTACATTAATACCTTTAAGAATATGTTGAGGGGCACCTGGGTGGCTCAGTCAGTTAAGCATCCAACTTCAGCTCAGGTCATGATCTCGTGGTTTGTGAGTTCAAGCCCTGCATTGAGCTCTGTGCAGACAGCTCAGAGCCTGGAGCCTGTTCAGATCCTGTGTCTCCCTCTTTCTCTGCCCCTCCCCTGCCTGTACTCTGTTTCTCTCAAAAGTAAATAAACATTTTAAGAATTTTAAATAAAAAGAATATGTTGATTGGTTAATTTACAAACCATATATTTTATGCATCAACTGTGGAATGATTTTTGTCTTTTTACCTTAAGTGATTGAAATCTAGTACCTTGGATTATGTTTCTGTTTTCACTCATTTTTTTCAGTTTATTCATGTAACATTATTACTTGTTTTTTGTCTTCTTAATTATAATGGGAAGAAGTTAAGTAGTCATTTTCTTTCTCAATATATGTAGTTAAAAAGAATAGTTGGAGAATTTGAACACACAAGAGTTTAGACCATTACTGTGAATGGCATATTGTGCTCTATATATGGAAAAGGAGGAAATAGGAAATTTAATGTTTTATTAGATCTATGACTAATCATTTTTTGACAGTTTGAATATCAACTCCTTTCCATGGGGATTTGAAACAAATTAAATCTTCTCACTGATCTGTTCTGGAGCAGTTTTTTGAAGGAACTACTTACCATGTGTACTCTATTCCAGAGGCCTTAGGATCTCTTGGGAAAACCTTTCAAATTTAATTTTTTGTAATAAATAGCACAAAGAATAAAGTCCCTATAATGCTTACCTGCAGGAGTATTTGTTTTTAATTTTTTTAATGTTTATTTACTTTTGAGAGAGGGAGACAGAGTGCGAGCAGGGGAGGGGCAGAGAGAGAGGGAGAAAGAGAATCTGAAGCAGGTTACAGGCTCTGAGCTGTCAGCACAGAGCCCATCAGGGGGCTTGAACTCACAAACTGCGAGATCATGACCAGAACTGAAGTTGGATGCTTAACTGACTGAGCCACCCAGGTGCCCCAGGAGTATTTTTTTTTAATTAAATATTTACAAAGTCAGTAACATATGCCAGGTTCTGTGCTAGTCACAAGTGATATAAAGATGAAAAAAGCCATAGCCCTTACCTAGATATACTTTTAACCTAATGGAGAAACATACATATTTTAAAAACTGTATTACAGTATAATTAATGCAATAATAGGAATACCAAGAACTAAGAGAGATACCAAGAGAGATACCTTACTAGCTAGACAAGAGGATGAAGGACATTCCAGGTAGAAGGAAGAACATAAGCAATGGTATAGAGCCATAAAATGTCTTCATGAAATAGTAAGAGGTTTGATGAAGTTTGAGTATAGGGTTGTAGGAAATAGACTCTAATCAGGAACTTGATTGCTTTTGTTTTGAAAGTTAAAGATTAAATTTATGCTAGTTTTGTAAAGGAAGCCATTTTTAGATTACCAAAGACTGATAGTCAGTGATCTATGGAGTGCTTGTTGACTAGTGTACTACCCTTGCTGGAATTACACATAAATAAAGCATGTGGTGGCTACATGATATAATTTGAGGACAGTTCAGAAGAATCCTGGTTCAAAACTGTCTTCTCCATTTTCCTTTTATGGTGTTTAAATGCTATATTAAATAGTAATCTCTATCTTTGTATTTAGTTACCCTTTAATGAGTGTAAATGTTTTGAGGCAAGATAGCCACTAAGAGTTATCCTTCATTGTCATGAAGTTCTCTTGTCTAAAATTTCATTTTACTCTTTTAGCACTCAGTGATTTAATATTCTTTGGCTACTCCAGCATTTAAGTATGCAACTTACAAATGATGGCAGGATAAATAACCCTCTCTTTTGTGCTCTGTAGCACTTTGTACATATCTATATTCTGTTACTTTTAATTATTTACTTACCATCTTCACTGAACTGTGAACCCCTGTTTCAGCCTGCCTCAGATTTCTTTATCCATCCCTAGAGTTTGCAATTTCTTATATATCTCAGCAGCTTGATAAAGGCTTAATAGTGGAGGAAAGAAGGAAAAAGGAGAAGAAAGGAAGAAGTTTTAATTAAAAGTTATTTCTGCCAAGGCAATTCCTTCCTGCTTGATCCTTGCTTTATTTAGTTAGCAATTACTCAATATATTATCCTTCCCCTTTGTTTGTTATTCTATTCCCAAGACACCTTTTGCTTCCTGCTTCTTAAATTTAGACATTAAAAAGATTTTAAAACTTGGTCTATCAGAACAGGCACAGACTGGGAATCTGGGCCATTTGGGATTGGAGTAATCTGACGTGATTACCCCAGTCTCAGAATCAATTATAGGGTTATAAAGAAAAGAAATGTGCTGTACCTTTTTACAGTTTTGGTTGAAATGGTCATTTATGGATTGTTACTTGGGATATTCACAGTTTTAGAATTGAATTATTTGTGGTCATATGTATTTATTAATTCACTTCTTATATTTAAAGATTACCACATTGCTAAGCTCTATTTATAAGCCTGTAAAGTATATTTAATTCATGTCACACTTAAGAGAGTAATCCTATGTTCATAACCACTAAAAATATACCCATGTCCCATGTATGGTTGCCCAATTCAGTTACATTTTTAAACCATTTTTTACATAGAAGATTTTCATTTCTAACATATTTGGAAATAATGTACTATTTGTAATGTATTAAACATTGCCTCTCAGTGATAGTTATAAACTAACATATATAAACCTATATAAAACTTTAGTTAATTTGTGAAGGTAGCAGTTTTGTTTTTCTTTACTGCTATATTCCCAGTGCCTGGAACATGGTAGATTCTTGACAAATATTGATCAAATAAATGAGAAATATCCTTTTCCTTGACTTTTATTAAGTCAGGATCATTATTATATTGTCTTCTCCATTGTGGATTTATGTAAAAGAACTGTAATAAATTGTTTAAGGTGTCCTGAAATATATTCTGCCTTAAACCACAACCTTCAGTTCCTCAATATGCCATTTGAAAGCTGAGACATAGTGTTCTACCTACGCAACATATTATTATTCAGAGAAGGGGACAATTTCTGGAGAAAATTTTTTGGTGTTTTCTTCAAAACAGGAAACAAATAGATTTGTTAATGTTTGATGCTATGAATTCTAGAACTTCAACCCCTAAAGAAAAGTTAAGAACAGGAAGTAATTTTTCAGAATGTTTTACTATTTGAATAATCAACAGGATGTATGTGAACCATTGTACTGAAGTCAGTAGTAATTATCACTAGAATATTTGTTTGTCTTCTCTACTGTTATTGTGCAGCTTTAGATGGACATTAACTACTAAAGACGAGGAATCAATTCAAGACTATGTAGCAAACTGGTTATGACTTGTAGTTCAAAGAAATTTGAATTTCTAAATAATTACACAGCTATAAACACAGCAACAAACATTGCTAGTTAGGATTAAAAACAATTTCTTAAAATATTTGAGATTGTTAATTATCTGAATTTAAGAAAGCATGTGATATTCAAGAATACAAAAAAAAAAATTTTAATGTTTTATTTCTTGAGAGAGAGAGAATGAGAAAGCGCATGAGCTGGGGAGGGCAGAGAGAGTAATTAATCCGAAGCAGGCTCCATGCTGAGAGGAGTAAGCCCGATGCATGGCTCAAACCCACCAACTGGGAGATCATGACCTAGGTCATAGTTGGCCGCTTGACCAGCTGAGCCACTCAGATGCCCCAAGAATACAAAATTTAAGTAATACTTCAGTTAGGGATGGGTAAATTATTTGTACATATACACAATATTATTTTCTGGATAATGGAAAACTTCCCCTTTAAGTACTAGAATATTGTCCCTAACTCATTTCTAATGTAAATCCTAATATAAATCTTGTGTTAGTAAGTATAGTGTAATATTTCCTCCTTGGTATCATAAACTGGTTGTTTTTACTGATATAAGTGGTTAAAGTCCCTTAAAAACTGAATACCTGCTTTCTCCACGATTTATCTAGTACTAAATGATGCTGACTATGAATTTTATTTTCTGGTGGATGATCAGAACGGATTCTTTTTGTGGGAGATGGGGGGAACATTGCAGAGAGTTCAGATAGGAGTGGAGAGGCAAAAGTTCTTCCCCAGAGTCTTTAGGAAAGAAAGCCGGATTCCTTCTCATGGTATTCAGATTCTTTTTGAACATGCCCTTGACAGAACTACTTATAGGTCTTACTGCCTTTTCCTCCTCAGCCCTGTTTATTTGCACATGGTTTTCTGTCAGCTTTGAAAGCCTTGTTTCTCCTGTCTCCCTAACTAACTTCTGCTTATTCTTCAAAATCCAGCTCAAGGATCGGTTCCTTTGGTGGGCCCAGTATAAATCACAGAGATCTGTGAAAGATGAAAGAGGGAGATAAAAGAGCCAGTGTTAGAGTGGTACATTCTGACATCACATAAATGAGAAACGCTTGTCTGGCTTTTGTCAGCTTTAAAGATGGAAGGGGGCCATGAGCCAAGGAATGTGGGCATTTGCTAGAAACTGAAAAACCCCAAAATAGGACTTCTGAACATTAAGACTTGCTGAACTTCATAGTAATATGTTTGTGTTTTTTAAGCAAATGCATACTTTAATCATAATTCTAAATTACTTATTTTCGCATTTATATAAATGTTTCCATAAACCAAGAAAAACTGAGCTAATAAGTATTATACATTTAATGGTTAATATGCTTCAAAGAGTTTTTCTTGAAAAGTGAACAGGAGTTGGTTGAAATTGTTCCCACAGATATAAAGTATCTGTTAGTATTTTTATTCATAACAAATTCAGATCTAAGCTTTCTGAAAAGCTGTAGTACCTAATACCATAAGAAGGATGACTAAGTACTTGACAGCCCCCCTCTTAAGCACTGGCTTAACATAAAGAAATAATTTTAAGAAACAGCCTCCCCTGCACTATCCTCACCCCTGTTTTATTTACAGTACAGAGACTAATATTTTTGCAAAGCATTCATTTAATCATGAAATGTAGACAGATGCAATGGTATCAAGGAAAAGAGCGTTTAGTACCTTTTCACTTTATTAAAGGTTTTGACAATGAGAGCCTTATAAAATGTCATGAAATTCAGTTTGCTATACAATAAACATCTGTTAAGTAGGAGACATATGCCATATTATAAAACCATTTTAATGATTAAAATAATTCTGAATTCTTACTGTAAAAATATTTGGCTAAAATATGAAACATCTTTGTAATAAAACTGACAATGTGCTTAAGTAAGATTTCAGAAATGTCTCCTGAAAAAAATGGGAATGTTTCCTTTTGCCAGATAAACTCTGAAAAGTTTAGGTGCCATAAACAAGACAAAACTAGTAAGGAATATCCTGTTACTAGAAAAGAACAGCATGTAATGTGGACTTCCTCCATGTCAAAGTGACAACCACTTAATGACAGTGACTTATTATACATAAAAAAATAGAATATAAAAGATAATATGTGTTGTTCTAAGCCATTAAGTTTGTGGTAATTTGTTACAGCAACCATTGAAAACTGATACGACCACAGAGTTTTTTTAACAAAAATTTTTGTTTGTATTTATGTGTGTTTGTATGTATGTTTATTTTTGAGAGAGAGGAGAGCATGAGCAGGGAAGGTGTAGAGAGAGGGAGACACAGAATCCAAAGCAGGCTCTAGGCTCTGAGATGTCAGCACAGAGCCCATTGCAGGGCTTGAACTCACAAACTGTGAGATCATGACCTGAACCAAAGTTGGACACGTGACCAACTGAGCCACCCAGGCACTCCGATTTTTTGTTTTTAAATACTTTGACTCAGAACAGTTGGAGTAAACTGGTGCAGAAAAGCCTCATGTATACATCATTCATATTTCCCCCAAATAATATTTTATGTAATTATAGTACATTATAACAACCAGGAAATTGATTTGGGCACAATACTATTAATTCAGGGAAGGAGTGACACTTCTCTGAGTAGACTTTTTATATAGGTTCCACTTTTGGAAGTATATGTAGGTCTTACATATTCAGAACATAATACTACATCAGTCATGATGGAAGAAACAACAAAAAATATATTAAAATTGAAAGTGTACGGAAACAAACTCCACTGTCTTTCAAATGAAGAACCTAGCCACACTGAAAAGAAAAACTAATTAAAGTAACTTGCATACGCAGTATTTGATTAACTTCAGTTTTAGACAGGTTTGAGGAGAGAATTACATACAAATCATGAGCTCCTTTTTAGTTGGTGTGGTGTTTTGAGTTAGAATGGCTGAGGAAATTTTGCAACTACTTTATATGTAATATAAGATTTAGCAAATGGATAAATATGTGTATGTTATTACTCTCCAGGGTTCTCACTGGTGGAAGGCACACACAAATATGTGTTGGAGTCAGTGGGGAGACCCTGTAGGAATGGATTGGAATTAAAAGTAATGGTGTGGGCCCAGGATTTCTCGTGTATATGTGTCTGTCTATATGCATGTATATATGTTTATATATTTGTGCATATATATGTGTGTACATGGATATATTTCTTATGTTTGTCTACTGAAGTGACTCAGGAACAAAAACTCCCAGTAAAAATGATCTAACATTACCCTAATACTCAGAATCTTGGTCCTTCTTTTTTTTTAATGTTCCTGTTTAAATTCCAGTTAGTTAACATACAGTGTAATATTAATTTCAGATGTACAGTATAGTGATTCAACTCTTCTATACAATACCCGGTGCTCATCACAAGTACACTCCTTAATCCCCATCACATATTTCACCCAGCTCTCTACCCACTTGCCCTCTGGTAACCACCAGTTTGTTCTCTGTAGTTAAGAGTGTTTCTTGGTTTGCTTCCCTCTATCTTTTTTTCCCTTTGTGCATTTGTTCGTAAATTCTACATATGAATGAAATTATATCTTTCTGTCTTTCTCTGACTTATTTCATTTAGCATAATACTCTCTAGCTCCATCCATGTTGTTGCAAACAGCAAGATTTCATTATTTTTTATGACTGAGTAATATTCGTGTGTGTGTGTGTGTGTGTGTGTGTGTGTGTGTGTGTGTGTGTGTGATATGCACACCACATCTTCTTTATCCATTTATCAGTGTATATTTGGGCTTTCCCCATAATTGGGCTATTATAGATAATGCTACTATCAACATCAGGGTGCATATATCCCTTGAATTAGTATTTTTGTATCCTTTGAGTAAATACCTAGTAATATAATTGCTGATAGTTCTATTTTTAACTTTTTAAGGAACCTCCATACTGTTTTTCCAGAGTTACTGCACCGGTTTGCACCCTAGTGCAAGAGGGTTCCCGTTTCTCCACATCCTTGCCAACACCTGTTGTTTCTTATGTTAATTTTAGCCATTCTGACTGGTGTGGGGTGATACCTCATTGTAGTTTTGATTTGTGTTTTCCTGATGATGAGTGATGTTGAGCATCTTTTCATGTGTCTGTTGGCCATCTGGATGTCTTCTTTCAAAAAATATCTGTGTGTCTTCTTTTTTTTTAACCTTATTTTTTAAAATTTACATCCAAATTAGTTAGCATATAGTGAAACAATGATTTCAGGAGTAGATTCCTTAATGCCCTTTACCCATTGAGCCTATCCCCCCCCCAAAACCCCTCCAGTAACCCTCAGTTTGTTCTCCATATTTATGAGTCTCTTCTGTTTTGTCCCCCTTACTGTTTTTATGTTATTTTTGTTTCCCTTCCCTTATGTTCATCTGTTTTGTCTCTTAAAGTCCTCATATGACTGGGGCGCCTGGGTGGCTCAGTCGGTTGGGCGTCTGACTTCAGCTCAGGTCACGATCTTGCGGTCCGTGAGTTCGAGCCCCGCATCAGGCTCTGGGCTGATGGCTCAGAGCCTGGAGCCTGCTTCCGATTCTGTGTCTCCCTCTCTCTCTGCCCCTCCCCCGTTCATGCTCTGTCTCTCTCTGTCTCAAAAATAAATAAAACGTTAAAAAAAAAAATTAAAAAAAAAAAAAGTCCTCATATGACTGAAGTCATATGATTTTTGTCTTTCTCTGACTGACTAATTTCACTTATCTATGCGTGTCTTCTGCCCATGTTTTAGGTGAATTATTAATTTTTGAGTGTTGAGTTTTGTAAGTTCTTTATATATTTTAGATACTAACCTTTTATCAAATATATCATTTCCAAATATCATCCCCCATTCTGCAGGTTGCCTATTACTTTTGTTGCTTGTTTACTTTGCTGTGCAGAAGCTTTTTATTTTGATGAAGTCCCTATAGTTTATTTTTGCTTTTTTGTTTCCATTGCTTCAGGAGATATATCTAGTAAGAAGTTGCTCCAGCTGGATGTCAAAGAGTTTACTGCCCCTGTTCTCCTCTAGGATTTTTATGGTTTCAAGTCTCACATTTAGGTCTCTAATCCATTTTGAATTTACTTTTGTGTATGGTGTAATTAAGTGGTCCAATCTCATTCTGTTGCATACTATGGTTCAGTTTTCCCAACACCATTTTTTGAAGAGACTGGCTTTCTCTTGGATAATTGGATATTCTTTCCTGCTTTGTCGAAGATTACTTGATCATACAGTTCTGACTTCACTTCTGGGTTTTCTGTTCTGTTCAATTGATCTATGTGTCTATTTTTGTGCCAGTACCATACTCTTTTGATTACTACAGCTTTGTAATATAACCTGAAGTCTGGAATTGTGATGCCTCCAGCTTTGCTTTTCTTCTTCAAGGTTGCTTTGGCTATTCGAGGTCTTTTGTCGTTCCATACATATTTTAGGACTGCTCTGTGGAAAATGGTGTGAAAAATTCCCATTTTGATAGGGATTGCATTAAATGTATAAATTCCTTTGGGCAGTATAAACATTTTGACAATATTTGATCTTCCAACCCATGAGCAGCATGGTATGTTTTTCCATTTCTTTGTGTCACCTGCAGTTTCTTTCATCAGTGTTTTATAGTTTTCAGAATACAGCTCTTTCAATGCTTTGGTTAAGTTTATTCCTAGCTATCCTATTGGTTTTGGTGCAATTGTAAATGAGATTGATTCCTTAATTTCTCTGCTGCTTTACTGGTGTATAGAAATGCAACAGATTTCTGTATGCTGATTTTGTATCCTGGGATTTTACTGAATTTGTGTTTCAGTTCTAGCAGATTTTTTTTTAATGTTTATTTACTTTTGAGAGAAAGAGAGAGACAGAGGTGTGAGCCAGGGAAGGACAGAGAGAGGGAGACACAGACTCTGAAGCTGGCTCCAGGCTCTGAGCTGTCAGCACAGCTGACATCTCTTCATCTCTTGTTACAGCCTTTAATTTAAAGTCTAGTTTTTCTGATTTAAGTATGGCTACTCCAGCTTTCTTTTGACCTACAATAGCATGATAGATAGTTCTCCATCCCCTCACTTTGAATCTGAAGGTGTCCTCAGGTCTCAAATGAGTCTCTGGTAAACAGCAAATAGATGGGTCTTGTTTTTTTATCCATTTTGATACCCTATGTCTTTTGGTTGGTGTATTTAGTCCATTTACATTCAGTGTTATTTTGAAAGATATGGGTAGAGTCATTGTGATATCTGTAGGTTTCATGCTTGTAGTGGTGTCTCTGGTATTTTGTGGTCTTTGCAACATTTCACTCAGAGTCCCCCATTAGGATGTCTTGTAGGGCTGGTTTAGTGGTGATGAATTCCTTCAGTTTTTGTTTGGGAAAACCTTTATCTCTCCTTCTATTCTGAATGACAGACTTGCTGGGTAAAGGATTTTTGGCTGCATATTTTTTTCTGTTCATCACATTGAAGATTTCCTGCCATTCCTTTCTGGCCTGCCAAGTTTCAATAGATAGGTCTGCTACTACCCTTATGTGTCTACCTTTGTGTGTTAAGACCGTTTATCCCTACCTGCTTTCAGAATTCTCTCTTTATCCTTGTATTTTGCCAGTTTGACTATGATAAATCGTGCAGAAGCACAATTCAAGTTACGTCTGAAGGGAGTTCTCTCTGCCTCTTGGATTTCAATGCCTGTTTCCTTCCCCAGATAGGGGAATTTCTCAGCTATGATTTGTTCAAGTATGCCTTCAGCCCCTTTCTCTCTTCCTCTGAATTCCTATGATATGGATATTGTTCTGTTTGATTGCATCACTTAGTTCCCTAATCCTCCCCTTGTACTCATGGATTTTTTAATCTCTCTTTTTCTCAGCTTCCTCTTTTTCCATAATTTTATCTTCTAATTCACCTATTCTCCCCTCTGCCTCTTCAGTCCATGCTGTGTCCGCCTCCATTTTATTTTGCACCTCATTTATAGCATTTTTTAATTCATCATGACTATTTCTTAGTCCCTTGATTTCTGTAGCAATAGATTCTCTGCTGTCCTCTATGCTTTTTTCAAGCCCAGCAATTAATTTTATGACTATTATTCTAAATTCTTGTTCAGTTATATTGCTTAAATCGGTTTTGATCAATTCGTTAGTTGTCGCTACTTCCTGGAATTTCTTTTGAGGAAAATTCTTCCGTTTCATCACTTTCGCAAGTTTTCTGTCCCTTATGTGTTTTAAAAGCTTGTGTGCTCTGCACCTGTGAGCACTGTTATATTCAAGGAGGGTCATACACTATCTAGAGCCTGGCCCTCAGGAGGTGGTTTTTTGGGGATTGTTACTTGCTCTCTGTTGTGACTTTGGTTATTTTATTACCTTACTCACAATAATATTTTGTACCCTCCACCAGGTGTGCTTTGATTTGTTCCTTGGAGTAGCCCTGTAAAGGAAAACAGACAAACAGGAGACAAAAATATGCAAACACACAAACAAATAACACAAACAAATAAACAAAAACAAAAACCTAAAGACTAAAAACAAAAAAACCCAAATTATTTCCTTGTTTATGTTTTGTTTAGATGATCTATCCATTGATGTAAGTGGGTGTTAAAGTCCCCTACTATTATTGTATTATTATCAGAATTCAGAATAGAAGGAGCAATAAAAAGTTTCCCAAACAAAAACTAACAGTTTGTAACCACTAAACCAGCCCTGCAAAAAAATATGAAAGAGGACTCTTTAAGGGCAAAGTAGCGACCACAAGTGACAAAGGTAAGGAATGATTAGCAAAAATCTCCAGAAAGAATGACAAAATCAGTAAAATAATAATTTATTTTTTTTTTAATTTTTTTATTTTTTTATTTTTTTTATTTTTTAATATATGAAATTTACTGTCAAATTGGTTTCCATACAACACCCAGTGCTCATCCCAAAAGGTGCCCTCCTCAATACCCATCACCCACCCTGCCCTCCCTCCCACCCTGCCCTCCCTCCCACCCCCCATCAACCCTCAGTTTGTTCTCAGTTTTTAACAGTCTCTTATGCTTTGGCTCTCTCCCACTCTAACCTCTTTTTTTTTTTTTCCTTCCCCTCCCCCATGGGTTTCTGTTATGTTTCTCAGGATCCACATAAGAGTGAAACCATATGGTATCTGTCTTTCTCTGTATGGCTTATTTCACTTAGCATCACACTCTCCAGTTCCATCCATGTTGCTACAAAAGGCCATATTTCATTTTTTCTCATTGCCACGTAGTATTCCATTGTGTATATAAACCACAATTTCTTTATCCATTCATCAGTTGATGGACATTTAGGCTCTTTCCATAATTTGGCTATTGTTGAGAGTGCCGCTATAAACATTGGGGTACAGGTGCCCCTATGCATCAGTACTCCTGTATCCCTTGGATAAATTCCTAGCAGTGCTATTGCTGGGTCATAGGGTAGGTCTATTTTTAATTTTCTGAGGAACCTCCACACTGCTTTCCAGAGCGGCTGCACCAATTTGCATTCCCACCAACAGTGCAAGAGGGTTCCTGTTTCTCCACATCCTCTCCAGCATCTATAGTCTCCTGATTTCTTCATTTTGGCCACTCTGACTGGCGTGAGGTGGTATCTGAGTGTGGTTTTGATTTGTATTTCCCTGATAAGGAGCGACGTTGAACATCTTTTCATGTGCCTGTTGGCCATCCGGATGTCTTCTTTAGAGAAGTGTCTATTCATGTTTTCTGCCCATTTCTTCACTGGGTTATTTGTTTTTCGGGTGTGGAGTTTGATGAGCTCTTTATAGATTTTGGATACTAGCCCTTTGTCCGATGTGTCATTTGCAAATATCTTTTCCCATTCCGTTGGTTGCCTTTTAGTTTTGTTGGTTGTTTCCTTTGCTGTGCAGAAGCTTTTTATCTTCATAAGGTCCCAGTAATTCACTTTTGCTTTTAATTCCCTTGCCTTTGGGGATGTGCCGAGTAAGAGATTGCTACGGCTGAGGTCAGAGAGGTCTTTTCCTGCTTTCTCCTCTAAGGTTTTGATGGTTTCCTGTCTCACATTCAGGTCCTTTATCCATTTTGAGTTTATTTTTGTGAATGGTGTGAGAAAGTGGCCTAGTTTCAACCTTCTGCATGTTGCTGTCCAGTTCTCCCAGCACCATTTGTTAAAGAGACTGTCTTTTTTCCATTGGATGTTCTTTCCTGCTTTGTCAAAGATGAGTTGGCCATACGTTTGTGGGTCTAGTTCTGGGGTTTCTATTCTATTCCATTGGTCTATGTGTCTGTTTTTATGCCAATACCATGCTGTCTTGATGATGACAGCTTTGTAGTAGAGGCTAAAGTCTGGGATTGTGATGCCTCCTGCTTTGGTCTTCTTCTTCAAAATTACTTGGGCTATTCGGGGCCTTTTGTGGTTCCATATGAATTTTAGGATTGCTTGTTCTAGTTTCGAGAAGAATGCTGGTGCCATTTTGATTGGGATTGCATTGAATGTGTAGATAGCTTTGGGTAGTATTGACATTTTGACAATATTTATTCTTCCAATCCATGAGCAGGGAATGTCTTTCCATTTCTTTATATCTTCTTCAA
The DNA here is from genome assembly GCF_046562875.1 of Panthera onca. Taxonomy (NCBI): domain Eukaryota; kingdom Metazoa; phylum Chordata; class Mammalia; order Carnivora; family Felidae; genus Panthera; species Panthera onca. The sequence continues at coordinate 48,571,896 of NC_138348.1, forward strand.
TTACCTGCATAAGCTTTCTATAGTTTTCAGCATACAGATCTTTTACATCTTTGGTTAGATTTATTCCTAGGTATTTTATGCTTCTTGGTGCAATTGTGAATGGGATCAGTTTCTTCATTTGTCTTTCTGTTGCTTCATTGTTAGTGTATAAGAATGCAACTGATTTCTGCACGTTGATTTTGTATCCTGCAACTTTGCTGAATTCATGTATCAGTTCTAGCAGACTTTTGGTGGAGTCTATCGGATTTTCCATGTATAATATCATGTCATCTGCAAAAAGCGAAAGCTTGACTTCATCTTTGCCAATTGTGATGCCTTTGATTTCCTTTTGTTGTCTGATTGCTGATGCTAGAACTTCCAGCACTATGTTAAACAACAGCGGTGACAGTGGGCATCCCTGTCGTGTTCCTGATCTCAGGGAAAAAGCTCTCAGTTTTTCCCCGTTGAGGATGATGTTAGCTGTGGGCTTTTCATAAATGGCCTTTATGATCTTTAAGTATGTTCCTTCTATCCCGACTTTCTCAAGGGTTTTTATTAAGAAAGGGTGCTGGATTTTGTCAAAGGCCTTTTCTGCATCGATTGACAGGATCATATGGTTCTTCTCTTTTTTTTTGTTAATGTGATGTATCACGTTGATCGATTTGCGAATGTTGAACCAGCCCTGCATCCCAGGAATGAATCCCACTTGATCATGGTGAATAATTCTTTTTATATGCTGTTGAATTCGATTTGCTAGTATCTTATTAAGAATTTTTGCATCCATATTCATCAGGGATATTGGCCTGTAGTTCTCTTTTTTTACTGGGTCTCTGTCTGGTTTAGGAATCAAAGTAATACTGGCTTCATAGAATGAGTCTGGAAGTTTTCCTTCCCTTTCTATTTCTTGGAATAGCTTGAGAAAGATAGGTATTATCTCTGCTTTAAATGTCTGGTAGAACTCCCCTGGGAAGCCATCTGGTCCTGGACTCTTATTTGTTGGGAGATTTTTGATAACCGATTCAATTTCTTCGCTGGTTATGGGTCTGTTCAAGCTTTCTATTTCCTCCTGATTGAGTTTTGGAAGAGTGTGGGTGTTTAGAAATTTGTCCATTTCTTCCAGGTTGTCCAATTTGCTGGCATATAATTTTTCATAGTATTCCCTGATAATTGTTTGTATCTCTGAGGGATTGGTTGTAATCATTCCATTTTCATTCATGATTTTATCTATTTGGGTCATCTCCCTTTTCTTTTTGAGAAGCCTGGCTAGAGGTTTGTCAATTTTGTTTATTTTTTCAAAAAACCAACTCTTGGTTTCGTTGATCTGCTCTACAGTTTTTTTAGATTCTATATTGTTTATTTCTGCTCTGATCTTTATGATTTCTCTTCTTCTGCTGGGTTTAGGCTGCCTTTGCTGTTCTGCTTCTATTTCCTTTAGGTGTGCTGTTAGATTTTGTATTTGGGATTTTTCTTGTTTCTTGAGATAGGCCTGGATTGCAATGTATTTTCCTCTCAGGACTGCCTTCGCTGCATCCCAGAGCGTTTGGATTGTTGTATTTTCATTTTCGTTTGTTTCCATATATGTTTTAATTTCTTCTCTAATTGCCTGGTTGACCCACTCATTCGTTAGTAGGGTGTTCTTTAACCTCCATGCTTTTGGAGGTTTTCCAGACTTTTTCCTGTGGTTGATTTCAAGCTTCATAGCATTGTGGTCTGAAAGTATGCATGGTATAATTTCAATTCTTGTAAACTTATGAAGGGCTGTTTTGTGACCCAGTATATGATCTATCTTGGAGAATGTTCCATGTGCACTCGAGAAGAAAGTATATTCTGTTGCTTTGGGATGCAGAGTTCTAAATATATCTGTCAAGTCCATCTGATCCAATGTATCATTCAGGGCCCTTGTTTCTTTATTGACTGTGTGTCTAGATGATCTATCCATTTCTGTAAGTGGGGTGTTAAAGTCCCCTGCAATGACCACATTCTTATCAATAAGGTTGCTTATGTTTATGAGTAATTGTTTTATATATCTGGGGGCTCGGGTATTTGGCGCATAGACATTTATAATAGTTAGCTCTTCCTGGTGGATAGACCCTGTGATTATTATATAATGCCCTTCTTCATCTCTTGTTACAGCCTTTAATTTAAAGTCTAGTTTGTCTGATATAAGTATGGCTACTCCAGCTTTCTTTTGGCTTCCAGGAGCATGATAAATAGTTCTCCATCCCCTCACTCTCAATCTAAAGGTGTCCTCAGATTTAAAATGAGTCTCTTGTAGACAGCAAATAGATGGGTCTTGTTTCTTTATCCATTCTGATACCCTATGTCTTTTAGTTGGCGCATTTAATCCATTTACATTCAGTGTTATTATAGAAAGATATGGGTTTAGGGTCATTGTGATGTCTGTATGTTTTATGCTTGTAGTGATGTCTCTGGTACTTTGTCTCAGAGGATCCCCCTTAGGATCTCTTGTAGGGCTGGTTTCGTGGTGACAAATTCCTTCAGTTTTTGTTTGTTTGGGAAGACCTTTATCTCTCCTTCTATTCTAAATGACAGACTTGCTGGATAAAGGATTCTCGGCTGCATATTTTTTCTGTTTAGCACACTGTAGATATCGTGCCAAGCCTTTCTGGCCTGCCAAGTTTCAAAGGAGAGATCAGTCACGAGTCTTATAGGTCTCCCTTTATATGTGAGGGCACGTTTATCCCTTGCTGCTTTCAGAATTTTCTCTTTATCCTTGTATTTTGCCAGTTTCACTATGATATGTCGTGCAGAAGATCGATTCAAGTTACGTCTGAAGGGAGTTCTCTGTGCCTCTTGGATTTCAATGCCTTTTTCCTTCCCCAGTTCAGGGAAGTTCTCAGCTATAATTTGTTCAAGTACCCCTTCAGCACCTTTCCCTCTCTCTTCCTCCTCTGGGATACCAATTATGTGTATATTATTTTTTTTTAGTGTATCACTTAGTTCTCTAATTTTCCCCTCATACTCCTGGATTTTTTTATCTCTCTTTCTTTCAGCTTCCTCTTTCTCCATAACTTTATCTTCTAGTTCACCTATTCTCTCCTCTGCCTCTTCAAGCCGAGCCATCGTGGATTCCATTTTGTTTTGCATTTCGTTTAAAGCGTTTTTCAACTCCTCGTGACTGTTCCTTAGTCCCTCGATCTTTGTGGCAAGAGATTCTCTGCTGTCCTGTATACTGTTTTCAAGCCCAGCGATTAATTTTATGACTATTATTCTAAATTCACTTTCTGTTATATTATTTAAATCCTTTTTGATCAGTTCATTAGCTGTTGTTATTTCCTGGAGATTCTTCTGAGGGGAATTCTTCCGTTTGGTCATTTTGGAGAGTCCCTTGCGTGGTGAGGACCTGCAGTGCACTTCCCCTGTGCTGTGGTGTATAACTGGAGTTAGTGGGCGGGGCCGCAGTCCGACCCGATGTCTGCCCCCAGCCCACTGCTGGGGCCACCGTCAGACTGGTGTGTGCCTTCGCTTCCCCTCTCCTAGGGGCGGGATTCACTGTGGGGTGGCGTGTCCCGTCTGGGCTACTTGCACACTGCCAGGCTTGTGTTGCTGGGGATCTGGCGTATTAGCTGGGGTGGGTAGGCAAGGTGCACGGGGGGTGGAGGGGCAGGCTTAGCTCGCTTCTCCTTAGGTGATCCACTTCAGGAGGAGCCCTGTGGCAGCGGGAGGGAGTCAGATCCGCTGCCGGAGGTTTGGCTCCGCAGAAGCACAGAGTTGGGTGTTTGCGCGGAGCGAGCAAGTTCCCTGGCAGGAACTGGTTCCCTTTGGGATTTTGGCTGGGGGATGGGCGGGGGAGATGGCGCTGGCGCCTTTGTTCCCTGCCAAGCTGAGCTCTGCCGTCCGGGGGCTCAGCAGCTCTCCCTCCCTTTGTCCTCCAGCCTTCCCGCTTTCCGAGCAGAGCTGTTAACTTATGACCTCCCAGACGCTAAGTCGCGCTTGCTGTCGGAACACAGTCTGTCCGGCCCCTCCGCTTTTGCCAGCCAGACTCGGGGGCTCTGCTTGGCCGGCGAGCCGCCCCTCCGCCCCGGCTCCCTCCCGCCAGTCCGTGGAGCGCGCACCGCCTCACTGCCCTTCCTACCCTCTTCCGTGGGCCTCTAGTCTGCGCTTGACTCCGGAGACTCCCTTCTGCTAATCCTCTGGCGGTTTTCTGGGTTCTTTAGGCAGGTGTAGGTGGAATCTAAGTGATCGGCAGGACGCGCTGTGAGCCCCGCGTCCTCCTACGCCGCCATCTTCCGGAATCCCAGTAAAATAATAATTTAAAAAAGGCTGTGTGTGTGTGTGTGTGTGTGTGTGTGTGTGTGTATTGCTTTGAATGTAAATGGATTAAATGCTCCAGCCAAAAGACATAGGGTGACAGAATGGGTAAAACAATAAGATTTATCTATATGCTACCTACAAGCGACTCTTTGTAGACCTAAAGACACTTGCAGATTGAAAGTGAGGGGGTGTAGAATCATTTATCACACAAATGGATGTCAAGAAAAAAAAAGCCAAAGTAGCAATACTTATAGCAAACAAAATACTTTAAAACAAAGACTTTTCATAAAAGACAAAGAAGGGTATTATATAATCATAAAGGGGACAATCCAACAAGAAGATATAACAATTGTAAATATTAATGCATCCAGCATGGGGGCACCCAAATATATAACACAATTAATAGCAAATATGAAGGAACTAATTCAGGATCTTGGTCTTTAATACCATACCTCACAAAACAGTGCCAGGACTTCTTAGAGAAATTGCTGACCTTAGGGCAGGGACAAGGTATTTCTAATATGAGCCTGGATTGTTTTGTTAAGCCAGAAAGTAAGAAAAAACTAGGAAAAAAAAACGTGGGTTCATGTCACAGGGCACAAGAACTAGGTTAAAGTCATGCCCACTGTCTAAATCTAGGACTTGTTTAGCACAAAAAATAGTTAAGTTAGTAATGACTTTATAGAATATTGGGATTAAAAATAGGAATTCATGAGTTCATACTGATAGGGGATACACAAATAAGCGTGTTAGGGAGGGATAAATGAGGAGTCTACTAATTGCAGAATGTTGAGTGCTAACTGGTGGATGTGGAAGAAGTGCTGGATTTGGAAAATCATTTTATAATCATCATAGCAAAGTCTGATTTTTGCAGTAATTATCAGTAGATGTGAAATCTAGGCAGAAATTTGGGGCATCTGGGTGGCTCAGTTGGATAAGTGTCCCTTTTCGGCTCAGGTCGTGATCTCCCAGTTCATGAGTTTCAGCCCTGCATTGGCTTCTCTGCTGTCAGCACAGAGCCCACTTCAGATCCTCTGTCTCCCTCCCTTTCTGCCCCTCCCCTGCTGTGTCTCTCAATCTAAAAACTAAATAAACATTTTAAAAAATAATAAAAAATAAATCCAGGCAGAAATTTTGGTGAGGAGCAAGATACTTGCATGGCCTAAAGTGTCAGACCACAGATTGCTTGTTAGTTGCAAGGAAAAATGTGAAATATCCATTAGAAAAATTGGACAACATTAAGTAAAAATTTAGGTAAGCAAAACTGACATCACCAAGGACCACATGTCTGCTTATAGCAGTATAAAGAGATGAGCAAATCTCTTCCCCAAAGAACCAGTATGAAACTAGACAATAATTGTTGAATACAACTATTTCAGAGCTCTAAAACTTGACTAGAAGCAAACAAATTTAGAAGCAGTTATTCATGCTTGTATTTTGGGTAAGAACAGTAAAAATCTGCAGCATTCTTAGCTGAAGTTGCTACCATCTCCCTCACATTTCAGCTCTGTCAGTAAGAATGATAGTTTCTTCCAGGGCAGAGCTGGCCATATAACCAGCAGCTTTGCTGCCAAATAGGACGGAAAGCTTAAATCCACATCATTGTCAGTAACAGTAGTATTGAACCCAGTAGGAAATGAAAGGCAAAAAAACCCCTCTAATTCTGCTTGTCTAAGTTACAATCCTATTTGGGACTAGTGGCACACCTGCCAGAAATTTAACAGAGAAATCCTGAAAATAAGTCATAGAAGGCCTAGCTGGAGACTCTGGACCAAGAAGGCAACAGAGGAGGCTCCTAAATTCATTCCTTTCACAGATACATCAAATGCACAGCTACACACAGAGCAAGTCTCTCTGAGAGAAATCCAGAAACCGGTTGAGTAACTCCTATACATTGGGCCCTTGACAAATACACACATTGAAATGGGTGGGAAAGATTAAGATACATTTTTGCCATAAACAGCACTCCTTGCAGAATGCTATATATCGGAGAGAGAAATCTCAACTCCCAACTACAACTTGAAGAGTGAGGAGTTTGGATCACACATCTCGTACCCCAACTTTTAAGGCTCCTGCCCAAGGGATGGGTCTTCCAAATTCCTAACTCTGTAAGTCAGCAGAGCTTTTGTTCATGAGTCTCACAGGACTATAGTAAACACACAGGCAGTTTTTAATGGAGTTCTGGGCACTCACAGCGACTATCCCTCCAGAACTCATTGCAGAGGGAGCTGGCAAAATGCCCATCTCCCACTGTTTCTCCCAGGTACTTTACCGGTACCTGTCTGAAGGTTCAGCTTCTAATTAGCACATTTTCAGGTGCCCGCTGCTGTCTTTACCAGAGCCCAAAACAAAAAGACTCACTTCAGCATTTAGGACACACATTGACTGAAGATGAAAGTATCTAAAAATATATTCCATGCAAATAGAAATAAAAGTAAAGCATGGGTAGCTATACTGATATATTAGACATAATAGACTTTAAGCCAAAAACTGTAATAAGAGATAAAGAGGTCATTGTATAATGACAAAGTGGTCAACTCATCAAGTGGATATAACAATTATGTTTATGTATGCAACATTGGAGTGTCTGAATATATAAAGCAAATGTTAGCAGATTTGAAGGGAAAAATAGACAACAAAACAATAATAGTAAAGGACTTCAGTACTCCACATTCAACAATGGGTTTATAAGCAAACAAAATCAATTAAGAAAAATAAGACCGAGATGACACGTTAGACCAGATGGACCTCATAGGTGTATACAGAACCTTTCATCCAACAACAGAACACACATTCTTCTCAAGTGCACATGGATCATTCTCCAGGATAGATCATGTGTTTGGTCACAAAACAAGTCTTAATAAATTTAAGAAGATCAAAATCATGTAAAGGATACTTTCCAACCAACCATAATGGTATAAAACTTAGAAATTAATAAGAAAATTTGAAAATTCAAAGATATGTAGAGATTAAACAATGTGCTCCTTAACAACCAATGGGTCAATGAAGAAGTCAAAAAGGAAATCAAAAACATCATAAGACAAATGAAAGTGGAAATACAACATACTAAAATTTATGGGATGCAGCAAAAACATATCTAAGATGTAAGTTTATAGCAATAAATACCTACATTAAGAAAAAGGAAATATCTCAAATATATGCAGGCTAACTTTACATTCCAAAGAACTAGAAAAAGAGCAAACTAAGCCTAAAGTTAGAAAGAAATAACAAAGATCAGAGCAGAATTAAATGAAATAGAGTTAAAAAGGCAATAAAAAAGGCCAATGATACTAAGATCTGGTTTGTTTGATTTTTTTTGAAAAGAAAAACAAAATGACAAATCTTTAACAAGACTAAGAAAAAAAGAGAGAAGCTGCAAATAAAATCAGGTATGAAAGAAAAGACATTACAGTTGATACCACAGAAATGCTAAGGACCATAAGAGAGTACTATGAATAATTACATGCCAACAGTTAGATAACCTGGAAGAACACATAAATTCCTAGAAACATACAACCTACCAAGACTGAATCATAAAGAAATAGAAAATCTGAACAAATAATTACTAGTAAGAAGAGTGAAGCTGTAATCAAAAACATCCCAGAAAGAAAACTTCAGGACCACCTGGCTTCACTACTGAATTCTACCAAACATTTAAAGAAAAATAAATACCATGTATTCATTTCAAATTCTTCCAAAAAAAGTAGAAGCAGAGGAAACATTTCCAAGCCCATTTTATGAGGCCACAATCACCCTGATATCAAAGCCAGATGTAGACATGGAAGGAAGGAAGGAAGGAAAGAAGGAAGGGAGGGAGGGAGAGAGGAAGAAAAGGAAAGAGAGAAGGAAAGAGAAAGAAAGAGGAAGAAAGAAAGAAAAAGGGAGAGGAGGAGAGAAAGGAAAAGAGAAAGAAGGAAGGAAAGAAGGAAGCAAAGAAAGACAGAGGGAAGGAAGTAAAGAGAAAAAGAGAAATGAAGGAAGGAAGGAAGGAAACTACAAGCCAAATCTCAATGAATATAGAGGCAAAAATGCTCAACAAATATTAGTAAATCAAATTTAACAACATGTTAAGAGGATCATATACTGTGGTCAAAGGGGACTTATTCCTGGAATGCAGTAATGTTTCAACATAAGCAAATCAATAAATTGTTCTCTTTAAAATGGTTATTTTAGGGGCGCCTGGGTGGCGCAGTCGGTTAAGCGTCCGACTTCAGCCAGGTCACGATCTCGCGGTCCGTGAGTTCGAGCCCCGCGTCAGGCTCTGGGCTGATGGCTCGGAGCCTGGAGCCTGTTTCTGATTCTGTGTCTCCCTCTCTCTCTGCCCCTCCCCCGTTCATGCTCTGTCTCTCTCTGTCCCAAAAATAAATAAAAAACGTTGAAAAAAAAAAAAATTTTAAAAAAATAAAATGGTTATTTTATGGTGTGAATTCTACCTCAGTAAAAAAAAAAAAAAACAAACTTGTTAATATTGTGATAATGTTCCATATTGAATGAGACTAAAGAAACGCAACAACTAATTGGAATATCTGATTCCAGATCAAATTATGAGTGTAGAGAAAACAGTTCTAAAGAACATTATTGGGGGCAAAGCAGTATTGAGAAAGAACAAAACTGGAGGTATCACACTTTCTGATTTCAAACTATACTACAAAGCTATAGCAATCAAAATAGTATGGTATTGACACAGAAACATGTAGATCAATGTAATAGACTCGAGTCCAGAAATAAACCCATGCTTATATGGTCAGTTAATCTACAAAAAAGGAGGCAAGAATATACAATGGGGAAAAGACAGTCTTTTCAATAAATTATATTGGTAAAACTGGACAACTGCATGCCAAAAAAATGAAACTGAACCACTTCCTTATACCACATACAAAGATAAAGCTCAAATAGTTTAAAGACTTAAACGTAAAACTAGAAACCATAAAATTCCTAGAAGAAAAATTAGGCAGTAAGTTCTTTGAAATTGGTCTTAGCTGTATTTTTGGATTTGTTTCCTCCAGCAAGGGCAACATATTTTTTGGCAACATTTTTTCACATTTATATACTTCCTATGTAATTTTTCTCCGTCTGAGACTTGTCCTCATTTTTTGTTATTTTTTGACAGAAATTTTCAATTTAAAATTATTGAATTTATCAATCGTTTAATTTATGACGTGTATTTTACACTTTCCCTATCTGAATTTATAAAGATATTCTCTGATATCTTCTAATGAAAGTTTTAACATCTTTTTATAGTGACTCCTGTCACCATTCAGAGAGCTTGTCAGTTCAGTGAAACATTTTTGAGTGCCTGCTATATAGTCAGTTCTTGGCAGGAGGGGTATAGCAATGTATAAGGCCCAGTATTATCTTTGAGGGACTCGCATTTTAATGAAGGGGCAAAAAGAGCGTGAACAGGGGCGCCTGGGTGGCTCAGTGGGTTAAGCGTCCAACGTCAGCTCAGGTTATGATCTCATGGTTTGTGAGCTTGAGCCCTCACAGAGCCTGCTTCAGATCCTCTATCTCCCTTTCTCTATGCCCCTCCCCTGTGTACTCTCTCTCTCTCTCTTTCTTTCAAGAATAAATAAACATAAAAAAAAGAACATGAATATAAGAAGCAGAGATATCAAACTGAAAGAAGTGTTCTGAGAGCTAGGTTAGTTTAATATTGATCACACAAGGGTGGGAGGCAGCAGCTGGGTTGGAAATCTGGAAGTAAGACCATAAAGACAATTTGGCATGGAGCTCAGACCTAGTCGGTACGTCAGGTGTCTTCAAACAGTTTTAGCATCAGAATCCTAACTTCAAAGGAAATTAATGGTAACAACTATAATAATTACAATAATAATTGCAACAATAATCATAATTTCAGCTAATATATCTATATATATTATTTACCATGGTGCCATGCTGAGAACTCTATGTATTATCTCATTTCTTCTTCATAGCAACCCTATAAGATAGGTTTTGAAATTATCCTCATTTTACCAACTGAGGTTCACAGAGATTAATATATAAAACTGAAGCAAAGCTTCTCTTAATAAATTGCTTCTGTGGAACAGAGTATACTTGAAAATCACTACCCAAAAGGATGGGAAGATACCAAAGAGATTGAGGCATGAAAGTGACATAATCAGATTTGTATTTTATGTCCATCATGCTGGAGAATAGATCTGAAATGAATAAGGACTGGATTAGAGAAACTAGTTATGAAACTTTTACATTAGTCAAAATGAGATATAATTAAAAATGGAACTATAAGTTCAGGTGTATCATATGGGATAAGCTGGGAGTGATAAAAGAGGATAATGGGCAGTTAATAATGGGCTAAGAAGATATATGCATGCCTCATGTGAAGGGACAAGCTGTAGTAAAGGGAGATAGAGGAAGTATTTTACCTTAGAAAACTAATGGTAACTCTTGATTTAGTGGGTCCATGTAATTAAGGTTCAACTGATAATTTAAGGATGATTTGTTGGGGCGCCTGGGTGGCGCAGTCGGTTAAGCGTCCGACTTCAGCCAGGTCACGATCTCGCGGTCTGTGAGTTCGAGCCCCGCGTCGGGCTCTGGGCTGATGGCTCGGAGCCTGGAGCCTGTTTCCGATTCTGTGTCTCCCTCTCTCTCTGCCCCTCCCCCGTTCATGCTCTGTCTCTCTCTGTCCCAAAAATAAATAAAAAAAATAAAAAAAAAAAAACGTTGAAAAAAAAAAAATTAAAAAAAAAAAAAAAAGGATGATTTGTTAATAAAAAAGAAAATAAGAAATGATGTAGTTTTTTAACTTCAATTTGGTATGTTTGAGGCTGTATTTTCTAGCATTGTCACTAGAAAAAATAGGGCTTATAAATTCTGGGGACTTATAAGGGGATAAAAGAAGGTCCATTTCTATTAATCATTTAGAAATGGTAAAAAAGGTAGAACAAATAAAAAGTATTGAATAAGATATTATATGTATATATAGAAATAATTGCAATAAATATAAGTCAATTAAATGATCTCTTTAAAAGACACAAGTTGTCAGAATGGATTTTTTTTTAATGCCAACTATATTTACAAGAAGTAGAGAAAGGTTGAAATGAAGAGATGGAAAAAGACATACCAGGAAAATTTCAACAACAAAGCTGGTGTGGTTATATTAACATCAGACAAATTGACTTTAAAGGGGAAAAAAGTTATTTAACATTGCCAGAATCTAAAACAGGGATTTAAGTACAGTCCTTGGAGATGAAGTTGAAAAGAAGGTAATAGTGTATTTCCAAACAACTGATATGTTCACTGAGTGTTACACTGATTTGAAGAATAAAGACAAAATGAAAGTTTGGGAAAACAAATACCCATAGATTGTATGGAGTTTATAGTTTAACCAAATAGTTTTCTTTAGAGCTTTAAAAAATATTGGCTTTTTCATTCCATGTCATTCTTAGTCTGTTTGTTGGCATCACATATAAAATTAAATGCATTTGGTAAGCATTTGCTCTTGTGTTTTCAGGAATTCAAAATGTCCTCAGCCTCTTCTGTGCAGTTCTCACAGAAAATAAGGTTCTCTTCCATTCTGCAAGTTTCCAGAGACTTAGTGATGCTTGCAGAGCCCTGGAATCTTTAATGTTTCCTCTTAAATATAGGTGAGGTTTTCTACTTGGTACTTTAATTTATTCCTGAATTCTGCATTACTTATTGATGATTAGTTGAAATGTCATAGCACAATCAATAGTTTTGAACCACAAGGGCATATTTTACAAAGTTACACTGTACACATGATTCTGATGGAAATCTAACCTAGAATTTGGAAAATTTCCAAGTTGTTCATTACTGAGTGTTGATTAATTTAGTGGAAAAAATAACTTGCATAGTATTGTCAGCAACATTTAATTCTCTCTAAATACAATTGGTGATAAAAGTCTTAAGTTAGTTCTGGTTATTTGATATTAAAGACTTATTAATTTTTAGGAGTTATAATGGTATTATGTATATTTAAAAAGATACCTTACCTTTTTTTAGATATCTACTAAAGTATTTATGTATAAATGATATGATGTCTGGGAGTTGCTTCAAATAATACAGTAGGGGAGAGAATGAAAATGGGTAGAAACATACATGTAACCATGCATTGGTAATTGTCAAATCTGGATTGGATACATGGGGTTTCATTGTCCTTTTTTCCTCTTTATTTTCTGGGGGACATGTTAAAACTTTCCATAGTAAAAAGTAAAAACCAAAACAATCTAAACAGTGATGCTTGATAGTGTTATGAATAAAATATTTTATTCTAATATACTCTTTATCAATTTGATACTCATAACACTTAGGATCTTAAGTCATACAAACTAGAAAAAAATTTAGACTGCCTCCATATTTTATTTTAAAAAATTTTCTTTCTTTCTTTTTTTTTTTTATTATGTGCCTTTCTTAACCTCTAGATAAGAGAGCATTCTATGCCTTAATTTTTGCACTTTGCCATTCTGATTGAATTCAAACATCAAATACAAAAAATGGAATTTGAATGATTGTTTTGTTTAGACAAATCATCATCATTATTGAGGGGGAGAGCCCATAAGGGAGTCACTGTTACCTCCTGATGTCAGATTTTTATGTAAGGAAAAATGTTTTCAAGCAAGATGAATAAACCTAAAAAGACTGCTTACCTCAGAGGGATAAGGGATAAGGAAGCTGTCCTGGGTTCTGTTTACTTTATATCTTGTTATACCTGATCATCTCTTTTACATGAAAATTTTTTTAAATCTTTCTTTTTAAAAATTTAATGTTAATAACCATGAGAATATTAATGATAATGTAGGTAATCTAAAACTCATACTGCATAAAGATAAAAGAAAATACGTTCATATTACAGAAAAACAAATATATCTCACATATTCTTTTATTATTTCCAGTTATCCTTATATTCCCATTCTCCCGGCTCAGCTACTAGAAGTTCTAAGTTCCCCAACACCTTTCATTATTGGAGTACATTCTATCTTTAAAACTGATATCCATGAACTTGTAAGTATTCATCTTTAAATTGCCAGTTAATGAGACTAAAAGCTTATCATATTTATTTGAATCCTATAACATTTCACCTGATTACTATTTTCAGATCTCTTACATTCCCAATAGAAAAGATTGGCTGGAAGAAAAAGCATCACTGAAAAATATAAATATTAGTTTTTTTTCATAGCAAGTATGGAAGATCTACAAAATGAATTTATTCATATTTAAAATGCCCCTTTTTTGGCATACTAATTTTATCTTCTGTATTCTTCATCCTATATATGAGAAAGGGAGATAAAATAATCCATTAATTAGTATTTTACTTATACTTTGTCATGAGTGCTTTAATATATTCATATTTTGAAATGAGGTCTGGGTTAATGCTGAATGGCTAGTAGCTAAAAAGCAAAAAGTATTTGCAAAAGAGTGAAGGCTTTTAGTGGAATACAAGTTGTGTATGAGCTCCACCAAATTATTCTATTCTTAATGCCATATGAAAAGAAATAGCAAAGAAGAAAAGGAATACTGTATATTTAAGCCAGTGCTGGAATATTGTGTTTACTTCTCTGTACTGAACTTATTTAAGAGGGATTATAAGAAAATAATGTGCTTCAGAGAGGAACATCCAGGATTGTCAGAGTATAGAAACCATATCCTATGAGACCCTTAAATTTTCTCAGGTAATATCCTGGTTCTGTTTGATAGCTAAATATAAATATTTAAATGGCTGTTGTAGGAAGGTTCACTTTTTGTAGCTCTAAAAGGCTGAAGTAGAATCAATGGGTATAGTGGATATAAAAAGAAATTTCTCCTTAGTATAAAAGTTTTCAACTATGAGAGCTGACCAATGATGAAAAATGGGGTGCCTTACGTGAGGAATGTATGCTCAAGCACAGTAAGTGGAGTGCAAAGAACAAATTCCATGACACTTCAGGGAGTTTAAGAAAAATATCTTTACTGAAAGGTTGGGCTATATGATATCTATGATCCATAGCTTCTTAAGATTTTGTAATCCTACTTTTGTTTTAGTTTTAAATGCCAACAAAGATGCAAACTCTGTTGGTACTTACATATAGTTACAATTGTAGTCAAAGTATAGGTGTCATTAAAACTGACAAAGTACTAGTCAACACTGTAATTATAAACGGGACCCTCATTCATATATTAATTACTTTTCCTTTCTTTATATGTTGGTATCTAGTTCCTATTTTGCTGTGATATCAGCATATGAAAATATGTGTAAATCAATAAACATAATCAGTAAAACCTACTTAGTACTAACTAGAAGCATACTGATCTGGTTGAAGGTCATTTTTTCCCACTAAATATAAACAGTTTCTGGAGGTAGGACAAGCCAAGTATTTCCAAAAATAAATTTATTAACTTTTAATGTATAAATTAGGATGAATTTTAAGCCTCTTGTCAGCATAAGAACTTCAACAGTATTGGCTGGTTTCTCTATTACATTTTTATGTAAGTTATTTTAAAATAGACTGTTGTAAAATGTAAAAATCAGTTTCTTTCTGAAGCACCCAAATGGTACCATTTTGGTGTATACCAATTGTTTTGTTTGTTAACTCTTGTAATGAGTACTGTATTATTTAGGATATGGCTAAACTACTATACCAAAGCATCCAAAATACAGTGGTTAAAACAAAATGGAATTTTACTTAACACTTATGCAGCAGTCCCTAGTGGTATTCCATTATGCCAGACCAGCTTATTCCATGAACTCATTCACATTCTAAGCTTCTTTCCCTCTTGTTTGTACACCAAAAATCCCCTCAGCATTGTCATAATCTGAATATTCAAGGTTGGGTTGTTAACCAGTTCATAGTTTCAGCCATAGGAAGGAAAAGAAGAGCATAGGAGAGCCTTACACCCCCTCTTTTGAATGCCTGAAGTGTACACATCACTTCTCACATTCCATCATCAGAAACTTAGTCACATGCCACACCTAATTTCAAAGGAAGCTAAGAAATACATGGTAGCTGGGAAGTCATGAACCCAACATTCTGTTCCTATGGACAACGAAGAGTCTCTTCTACACCTGGTTCTTCTTATTTTGAATTAATGAAGGCCAAATTAATTTCCTTAACAACAAATACATTTTATTAATTATTGACTAATTTTTATCTCCTTTAGCTAGATGTAATCATAGCAGATTTGGATGGAGGCACTATTAAAATTCCTGAATGTATTCATCTCTCTTCCCTCCCGGAACCACTTCTACATCAGACTCAAGCAGCTCTTTCTTTGGTATGACATTTTTAACAGTAATTTTCTTTTGATGTAAATGTAAACTCAGATCATTGGAATTAGATATCATTAGCAGTGTAATTACTTTAAAAAGAGTTGTGTGTTCTTAAAACATGAATATATCCTCAGAATATTTAGAATAGAATTCTTTACTGGATATTTTTTGAAGAATATACTTTAAATCCTGACTATTTATTTGTTTTACATTCACTGTTTCACTCGGCATATTTATTTAGTAGTTAGTATATACTGAATACTGTGTTAGGTATTGGAAACACACCAACACACCTGTGAAAATAAGACCAGACTCTGCCTCAGAATCCCTGATTTCCCTAATGCCCCTAATTGGAAGATAGCACTTCTTCTTTTTCCTTCAGCCTCCTTATTGACATCCCATTCCTTTGATAGATGTGCTACTTGCAAAACAATGTGATATTGTCCTGCCAATATTTTCAAGTTACTACAGAAAAATGTAACTTTTTGATAGATTAAATATCCAGCATTCTTTGGAATCAAGTTTTAATAAGTCTTGTAGCTTTGGTGTTTCTCACCGACACATTTATGTTTTTGTAATTATTTTACTTTAGTTGATTTTGTTTTCAACTTTTTTAAAGTAAACTCCATGCTGCACAGGGGGCCTGAACCAATGATCCTGAGCTCAAGAGTCGTGTGCTCTACGGACTAAACTAGCCAGGCACCCCTTAGTTGATTTTTAAAAGCATGGCATTTTATTTTACCAACAAAATTTTAGGTGCCAATTTACTCATCATCAGAAAATTGTAACTTAGAAATTCTTCATTACTTTCAAGCCATTACTAGAACTAAGGCCTTCATATTCTTGAATAATATTCCAATCTGAGCTGTTTAAAATAAAATTTCCCTTAAATAGGAACTCAGAAGTCTAGGATTACCAGGAAGTATTTTATTCTTAGAATATTTTCAAATTTGTATTACTCCTTATATTGTTAAGTGGTATGTGTGAGATGTGAACATTTAGAGAAGACTGACATTTCCTAGTGTAATCTAGAATACAAGATGTGATAGAGTAATAAGAGTACTAGTGCAAGACTCTGGAGACTTAGAGTCCAGTCTGCATCTTACCACTTGATACTATTGAGCAAATCACATTCCGTCTCTAGGCCTGTTTCCTGGTCTGTCTCTGCAGGAGAATGTTGTATGCACAGGATGCCTAAATGACTGTTTACCAAAGTCAAGGATGGATATGATTTGGGATCATATGTGGCAACCTTTGTTATTTTAATAGTTATGTATTTATGATAATGTGTATTAAAAATAGCATATAAAACCTATGTTTTCATAGATGATATCATCCAATAAAATACTAGATTTCAATAGGTGAGTTGATTTAAAGACAATTGAAAGAAAAGTACTAAGTACATTGGTGGTATATGTATATGGATAGAGCAGATGATGAGAAGGTAGTATTTGAGTGATTGAAAAGAAGTTTAATGTTTCTAGAAATCATAATTAAGTTTCTAAATCTTATATATGATTACTTAATAATAATATTAATAGTTATTCAGGGATGAAGTACCAAAATGAACAAATATTAACATTTTAGTTCTTAAGTCAATGGCTCCTGATAGAAATTCTGCTGCACACTGATATACCTTAACCTGCAACACCTGTGCCACCAAATTTGATCAGTGAGTAAAACTTGTTTTTGATAAAGCTGTGTATACCTGTTTTTGTGGTTGTCAAGCACAGTGGTGGATTGGGTGGTACACTGTAGTACCATAGATAAGACATGAGAACACAGTGTACTGTCAAGCTAGAACCAAAAAAATCACATTTGATTAACTGAGTGGGAGCTTTGACACACAAGAATATGAGCTTCATTTGGTTAGTAAATAACTGTGATCAAAGGGCAACACAGTTGAACTGAGTAATGACCATGGATGATTTTCTAGACATGAATTATACTGTATTATTATACTGCAGTAATGATTGGGTTATTGGTTATAAATATTGTCAATATTTCAGCGTCATTTTTAAGTATTTTTATGGGTCTTGCCATCAATTATAAGTATACTACCAAAACCTGAGTATTTGGAAATGATTCTGTAAAGACAAAAATTTGCTGCCTACTAATGCAATTTCATCTTTTTCTCTGTGTTAAGTCCTTCATAGATCTTTCTTACCTACCTGCTCCCCCAACCTGTTTTTCTTTGAAGCCTAACTCAAATATTACCCTTTTTTTTTAGCTTTCTCTAGGTTGAATTAATTGTACTTTATGTTTCGTATATTTTTCTACATATATTTGTAGTACTTGCACATTGCATTATATTTTTACCCCCTCTCAGCTGTGAGGTTCATCAGCTATTCACTTTCCCCTCAGTATTTCAGTTAATTAATTAATTTTAAGTACATTAATAAACCTAAAAACAGATGCTTGCTTAACATTTTCAACTATATAGACAAATCACTCTGCCCTAGTCTGTTCCCTTCCCAGAGGTAACTAATATTTTATAGTTTAGTATATATTCTTTCAGAACTTTACATTTTCATTTTGTATATTTAATCAGTGTGTGTGTATATACAGTTTAAGGTTTGTTTTCTTTTCAAATAAATGAGATCCTACTTGTGTGTGTTTTTTTAGAATATGTTTCTTCATCAAATATTTTATCTTAGAGATCTTTCCACAATAGTACATGCAGAGCTGCCTCAGCTAATTGCATTGTGTTTCATAGAGGGAAATATATTGTAATTCATGTACTGATACTTTTTCATCTTAATGCTCCAAGTAGGTTAATTAATAGCTTTTACTGGTATTAAGATTTTGTATATAATCAAATTTCTTTGCTTTAGATTCTACACCCAGATTTGGAAGTAGCAGATCATGCTTTTCCCCCTCCACGAACAGCTTTATCCCATTCAAAAATGCTGGTAAGAAATTTAATATTTAAATTTGATCCTTTTAAACAGAGCTGTACTTTTATTTGTATGGCTGTTAAAGAAGCTGAATATAGTGAGAGTCAGATGGACAGCCTTGTAAAAAGTGTACTGAATTAGAACTGTCACTGACTGATCTTGTGACTTGCTCTCTGAGGAGCCACAGGGTGGCACATTGACCTGGAAGGAGTAGAGTTGAGACTGTTGCCCTGAGGAGGCAAGAGTAAGTGTGGGATAAAAAATCAGAACATAGGTTATGACTTGGAAAACTATGCCAACTATCAAATCCAAAGGGTCAGGCAAAGATAAAAGGGGGAAGCTTATAAAAAATGGATACACATATTGTTGACAATGAGAGAATCAAGTTTGAAGAGTGAGTGGATGAAAATAGTTTCGATTAGAAGCCATGAAAAAGTTAGTATATAATACAGTCTCCTTTTAAATTTTGCCCATTGCATTTCTTAGAGTTGAGCTTTATGGCCAAGAAGAAGCCTTATAGAACTGGACACCTTTGATAAGTTACTTAAGCATTCTTTAGCATTTCCTCATCCATTAAATAAAGGGTTGACCAAATAAATCTGTAAGTTTCATTATAGTTCTAAAACTATGATTTTATTAAAACCTGAATTATCAAAACATATTTTTAAGTCATACCTTATTAATATAGGAATAGATTTTTATAAATTGGATAGACTTTGGAAGAATTTCATAAGCTTTTAAAATATAGTCTTTTGAGATTATTTTCTTTTATATTTGTGACTGTAATTCTTTTGATGGATGTAAAAATCAAATGACTTGGGAAATATGTCCTTCTCTAACATGGTGAAAGGGTTAGACTTTGTGACTTTTTTCCAAGAGGAAAATTGGATACACTAGGAGGCAAGCTTTGTTTGGTTCACTTGTAAAAAGAACTATTTAATAGCCTACTCTGTTCAACAATTGAATGGGCTAGGTGCCCACCACTCAGGGCTGCCACAAATAAGACTTATGTGTAGGAAGCACAGACAGACTTATTAAATAACCTCTCAGATTCTTTTCAACTTTTTGTCTTTGTGATATTGCATTTTTTTAAAGAAAGTTCAGTTACCTAACTTGTTTCTTCTTATATTTTCAGGATAAAGAAGTACGTGCAGTTTTTCTTAGATTATTTGCACAACTTTTCCAAGGATATAGATCATGCCTACAACTTATAAGAATTCATGCAGAACCGGTAATACATTTTCACAAGGTAAGATGATACAGTACCAAAATGCTGTATCTGTCTGAAATGTAGCCTCTCATTTAATGAAACAACTTGGTTGTCTTTTTCTAGCCTTGTATTTTGACCTTAGTTTGTTAAACAAAGGTCATTCTTCAATCTCTGCTTTGTGTGATTTTATGGTAATTTTTAATAACGCTATGGAACTGACATGTGTGTCTTTAGAGTTTGTTAATTTTAAATTGGTTTTTCTTTTAAAATTGAGTGTTAATTTTTTGTTTCTCCTCCTGCTTTATAGACAGACCCATTTTTATTTTTTCCAATACATGTAGTATTTCTAGTATCAAAAGCCCTTTTTGAGAGAATGTATCTTATAACACATTTATACATAAAGATACTTATTCAGGTGTTGATCTTTCTATTTTTGTTTTGACAATTCATCTATTACTAAGTGATAAGATAGTCATTTCAATTTTTCTTTCTTTACAGACAGCTTTCTTGGGGCAGCGTGGTTTGGTTGAGAATGATTTCCTCACTAAAGTGCTCAATGGAATGGCATTTGCAGGTTTTGTTTCAGAAAGAGGTCCACCCTATAGATCCTGTGATCTCTTTGATGAGGTATAGTTCTTATCAAATGAATGCATATTTACAGACAAAATTGGACCAGTAGTTAAAAGTGGACAAGTGTTTTAATCAAAATCCTAAATATATTATAAATTAAATACCAAATAATCCAAATGTTATTTATTATTATGCTTATTAAATCTTGGTGTTTATAATGTGGACTGGAGAATTAGAAAAATATAGGATGTTACAGAAGTACATAAACATCTTGAACACCTGAATGTAAATAGCTCATTAAAGTATTTTTGAAAAAGTAACAGTGGTTATATAAATAGAACTCTTATTTTATAAGTTTGTGTGTTTATTTTGAGAGAGAAATTAAAAACACAAGCGGGGGAAGGGCAGATGGCTTGAGCCTGGATCAAGAGTCAGATGCTTAAATGACTGAGCCACCCCGGCACCCCAAAAACTTATTTTTAAAGGCAATAATACAGTGATTCCTTTATCAGTTTCATAGAGATAAAAGTCTAAGTTTAATACATAGATATGTGATTTCAAACTACAGTTACATTTAGTCTATTAGTGTCATAGAACTATAGCTTGGCTTAATGGCATTCTTATTAATCAATAATCAACATTTGTCTGTCTCCTGTAGGAGATCTTAAATGTATGGAAGACAGATTTTGTCTCTGTCTTCAAGGAATTGGCCTTATAAAGGGAAAACTAAGACAAATGTGACTCAAAATAAGGATGCCATTTTGTGTTAGTTTGATTTATTTTAGTACATTTTCCATTTATCATTTAGCTACATTTATAGCAGCTCATTCTGGTGGATAGAACAGTGAATATTATTCCCATTTCATTTTCTAAAAGAACACTGTATTGGAACCAATAAATCTAGAGGTTCCTTGAAGTCTATAAAAGGAAAACACTCCTGGCACCCAAGATAGTGGAGAATAGTAATAGTGATTATATTTTGCCACAGGTCATTTTATTGTGTATAGAGAAGATAGGACTCAAGTTGTTAAAGATTCTCAGTTCAGAGAGCGATCTTTTATTTTCTGTAAAGATAGTTAAGTAATCACAGATAAGAATGAAAGAAGAGGCACATGTTATAGTTCTGAGTATGGAGACCTTCACCAAATACTTCAGTTAATAACACAAAGCATATGAAGACTTAGGAGAGATTGCCCTGTGGTGAGCAATTCTTTCTAATCAGTTACTAATCACTGATTCCCTAATACCAACATTTAATATGATGGATCATTGACTATCTAATACTAATGTATATCAGCTGTTAGATCCTGAATTAAGTAATCTATACATAATGTTTTATGGAGTTAAATTAGATGCTCTCTAAGATCCTTTCTAGTCCCCATATTTTATTAATCTCTGAAGCATTTTGAATAGTTACATCAGTTTATATATTCCCTTTTTTTTTTTCTATCTAATTCTCTTAGTAACTCCTTCTGGCAGCATTATCACAGCTAGTAAGTCAGATTGATTACTTGCAGAAAACTTGCTTGCCACAGCCTCTCACTGTTTTTGTAAATCCTTCCCTTGCCTAGAGTATCCTCCCTCTACTTTTCAATCTAATCATGACCTCCCATTTCTCATACTCTGCTCTTATCTCACCACCTCCTCCAAACTTTCCTAGAATAAGTGACTTTGAGAGCCACTTAGTCTGCATTAAGCTTTATTTTAGGTCTCTAACTTTATATGGCAACTTACCTTTTATTATACACCTTTATATACATTGGAAATAATGGTAAGGCAAGGACTGATTCCTACTGAATCTCCCCTGAGTGGTCATCCAGTTCTGTGTTCTGCCTACAGTTACAATTTTTAGTGTCTAATTGATGTTGTTACTTGAAAACCAGTTGTTCTTATGTATATTTCAGTCAAAGGCCTAGAAGGAATGAGATACCAGATCTAAGTAATTTCTCCTTACCCCTGTTTTGTTGTTGTTTGTTTATTTGTTTGTTTGTTTGTTTGTTTTTAGAGAGAGCTGTGTAAGCAGGGGAAAGAGGCAGGGGGAGAGAGAAAAAGAGAGAGAGAGAGAGAATGAGAGAGAGAGACTCTAGCATGAAGCCCAACGTGGGACTTGAGCCCACAATCCTGGGATCATGACCAGAGCAGAAATCAAGAGTCGGACACTCAACTGACTGAGCCACCCAAGCATCCCCCTCCTTCCACCCTTCTTGGGCCATTTCATTTGCTTGAATGTGCTTTTAAAGGAAAATAGCATTTGCTCCTAGGAAAGGGATCCTTGTTTTCATTGAACCCAGGGTAGCCTACCATACCCAAGACTTAATGAGTCTTTGAGAGACGGCCTGCATTGTGTGTTGTCTGGTCCCCACACTCCAATCAAATAGGCCTGTTAGAAGGAAAGGAATGTTTGCCTTTGTTTGACAATCTTTCTGAATCCCGGCCTAGAACAGAGTTTTATATGTTGTCTGTTCCAGTGAATCTGTTAGTTTCTAGAAGGAAAAATCTTATACCCTTTTTAAAAAAATCATTCATCTATTTATCATTCTTCCCATTTTTTTCCTTTTTGTACTCTTTTCTCCACTCGCAAGTAGATATATTCACACAGTTCTCTTGGGGCACCTGGGTGGCTCAGTCGGTTGAGCTTCTGACTTCGGCTCAGGTCATGATCTCATGGTCTGTGAGTTCGAGGCCTGCGTTGGGCTCTGTGCTGACAGCTTAGAGCCTGGAGCCTGCTTCAGATTCTGTGTCTCCCTTTCTCTCTGACCCTCCCCCATCCATGCTGTGTCTCCCTCTGTCTCAAAAATAAAATAAACATTAAAAAAAAATTTTTTTAAACACAGTTCTCCCAGTAAATTAGTTTCATGGGGAAGTGGATTAGAGTTATATATTGTAAGAACTAGAAGGAGTCCACAGATCATTTTGTTTTTTCATCTGATTTTAGAGATGAAGAGACTGAAGCTCAGGGAGTTTTAGTGACTTGTTCCAAATCACTGTCAGCCGAGCTAGAACTAAAGTCTGAGTGACCTGACTTGAACATTTGGTTCATGTTTTGTAAGCTAGGGAAATGTTGGAGACTTCCTGACTGTCTGAAATTCTCTGAGAGCATTTTATGAATGAGGCCTGGAGAATGAGTGGGTCTCTCTCAGTTTCTTCCCCAAGAAGAAATAAGGCCCTGCATAATCAGGGAGAGACCACCAGACCATCCAAGGACTCAATCAACTCTGTAACTTTAGAATAGAGGTGAAATGCTGTAAAATGTAAAATATTTTGTTTTAATAGTAGCGTATGTTTTAGATGCTTTTTGGTTTGCAAATTGTATGAAATTATCATACTGTTTTCTAATTTAGCATTTTTGGAGTTGATGTTTTGCCATTTGATTCTTTTTCCAAGTTGGTAGCTTTTGAAGTAGAGCGAATTAAGGTTGAAGAAAATAACCCAGTGAAGATAATAAAGCATGTCAGAGAACTTGCCGAGCAACTGTTCAAAAATGTAAGTAAGTATATTTATTTAGACAGTCATTAATTTTAAAAGTATGTAATTATTTTGTTTAAAGAAACTACATCTTTCTAGTAATAATCTTTTTGCTCTGACTTAAAACCTTTAGGATTATAAGTTATAAGATATGTGCATCAAAACAGACCTCATTTTTCAAAGTGATTTCCCTGTTAATCAACTATATTATGAAAACACCTTAGTCACAGTTTCCCAATTTGTTATGTGCCCTCATTGGATTTTCATTTAGGTCCCTGTCTTCTTAAGAGCATATTGTGCATTTTTAAGACATGAAGATTAAACTCATTGGAGACCAGAACTAGAATTGACCAATGTGCTCTGCTTAGTGTGGTCCAGTGATTGTCATCTGGATCAGGAAAATTGAGTAGTATTGTTTTGAGCAGACAGGGAGTGAAAAGCTGAAAGGAAGAAACCAAATTGTCAAGTGAGCACAGAAACTCAAGGGTGGAAATATTCCCTGTGTATAGAAGAAATGCAATAAATTCTAAAGAGTGGGATGTGATAAAGTGTGAAGTAATCGCCTGGATACCAAAACAAAAGAGATCCTAAGATGACAGTGTCATTACATGCATGCAGAAAAATGGATTTTGGCTAATGATTGCTAGTCATTCTTCCTACCTGTGAAGCCTTGCAGAGTTGAATCCTTTTACTAAGAAAAGGAAAGTAAACGGGAAGTATGGTCTTCCAGGGGAGAGTTGAGGGAAGATAATATTTTTCAGGAAATACAGTGAAGAAGGATTTGTGATCGGTATCCTAGTATTGTTTAACTTAATTACTTGAATAGATGGGTGTTTTTGGACAGTGGGTCATTAGTCAGTGCTTTGTCACACCCATTTGAAATCTGAGACCCAATTGGATAAAAACAAGAATGCTAAATTGTGTTTCTTTGTTTCATGTTATTCAATTATTTATTAATTTTGTTTCTGAAGTTATTTTAAAATTTATCCCTTTGACTAATACCCTAAACTCCACATATAACTGTGTCCAGTATACTAAATCTATTTCTTGGTTAGTATGCTAAAATTAAAAAAAAAAAAAGAATTCTGTCAGAAGAAAAATGTGTGTTCTGTGCTGGTGTTCACCATTTATGATGGCTGTGTAGAACTACTATAGAGCATAACCACATGAGAAATTTCTATTGATTGACTGTAATAATAATAAATATTGAATGCTTAACACAATGTACCAGACATGGGATTAAGCACTTTACATACATCATCTCTAATCTTCATAACAACAATATTAAGATAGGTGTCATTATCCCCATTTTAGTGAGGATCATTGGCTCAGGATCATATGGCTATTAAGTGATTGAATCCAGATTTTAAATTCGGAAACTTTCAATTATCCAATCCCTAAGCCTATTTTCTTTCCCTCCATTAGACTGGCTTATCTCCAACTTGAAAAATAGTAATATTTTCAATGACTGACTTTATACTTTGTCATTTTAAAGCACTTTAACATACTTTCTCATTTGATCTTGGAAATGACCCTGTGAGATAAATAGGGCAGTTGTTGATATGTGGGAAACCAAAGGTAGAAAGTCTTTTTTCTTGGCTACTAGGAGTGATTTATTGATGGATTTCAAAAAATAGCAAAACATCAAATGGAAATCAGTGTTTGAGATTTTGGAACTGATCCCTTGAATAATTGAATGTTTATTTCTTAGATCTTTACAAGACTATTCCAGAACTGCAGAATTTTGTAGCCTGTAAGTGACCAGAGCTGGGGTTCTGACACAGGTTTGTCTCTATTACATGACTGAGTACACAGTGTATATGTAAGGGAGTGTGCCAAGTCACTTTGATGCAAAAACAAAGTAATTTCCCTTCTTGCCATCCTAGAACTTAAATTTTATGATACATAGCTTGTACTAAGCTGACACAAGACTGAAAACTGCAATAAAATAAGTAATAATTATACATTCTTTTTTTTCTCTTAAAATAGACACTTTATTATATCCACAGGCAATAAAATCCCAGAGCTACTATTAGGTAAATCCAGACCCTGCTAAATATTTAATGTTACCAAGCTTCTGCGATGTCCAGCATGGTTTTGAGGCTGGTGACCTCAGTGTCTATCTTCCTGCCTGTCTTGGTGACAGCTCTATCTTGCTGGGCATGCAGTGTCACCATCTCTGTCCTCATTTCCAGCAGCTTCCTTTCATTTCAACGAACACATTTCTTTCACTCTGCTCTTTTCTGGAACGAAGCCTAATTTGGTTATCTGTTCAGACTTTGATCACTTCATCCGTTACTTGGTTGTTTTAACCAATGTAGTTCAAGGTTTATTTTCTCATATTCTGCTCTGAGGGCTGAAAACTCACTGTTCTCCAAAATAATCATATCTTTTTTCACATTAGAAGTCTGGGACATTATTTTGCTGAACAGTGATCTGCTGCATCTAGGTGACCATATCCTTGTAGACAATATCCATGTTGGCATCCATGTTCTTGACCAATGCAGAGATGGTGATTTCTGCTTGCTGGGTGATGAAACCATCTTTTTTTTTTTTTTTTTTTTTTTTTTTTTTTTTTTTGAGTAAACACACTGAGGCATGGGTGTCCAGTAGAGCGTCTTATTCCCGCAAGAGAGGAAATCTGTCCTTTTGTGCTCCAAATCTTTCCCAGTGCTCCAGCTGCAGGCTCCTGCCCACTGCCGCCCTGGGGGTAAGGCCCCAGCACCAGTACTCCCCATCCTGGAGCACTCCCAGTCTGCGAGGGACCAGTGCAGGGTGGGCACAAGCAGCTAATTTTTATACATTATTAAAGGTAAATGGAAAACACAGACAACGGCTGATGTGGTTTGGGTGGTGGGGTGCAGAGCCAAGGGCCAAGAAAGAATTCTTGAAACGTCTTTGGTGCAAAAAGGTGTTTTTATTAAAGCACGGGAACAATAGGACCCATGGACAGAAAGAGCTGCACTGAGGTTGTGACAGGTGACTGATTATATACTTTTAGGTTGGGAGGGGGTTAAGGATAGCACAAGCCTCCAAGGAATTTTGAAAACAAGGTTTCCAGGACCCTGTTGGGGGCTAGCTATTGTTAAGAAAATGTCATGTATTACTGTTTAGTAAAAACTCAGTCATGAGACCTTTCAGATGTGTATCAGTAGGCCTTATGCTTCGAGTATGATTCCCAATATACATCTTGGTGGATAGAGATAAAGGAAGCTTCCAAAGGAATTTCTATATGTTTGAGGTAGACTCACAGGATCCTGAGGGGTCAGGCTAAGATTGCCTTTTGCCCTTAGCAAAGTGTCAGCATTAGGCAGCTGAGTTCCTAGAGGAAGGTCACTCTGCCTGTTTCAAGAACTTGTCAATGGGCTGTTAGTAGTAAGGAAATTTAATTGTTTTCTTTTTGCTTTTGTTCCCCCACATCAACACCTATCCTTTAAAAACAGTACTTTTAAAGTGATCATGAGGGACTTGTATGACTAGGTCAGAGATGGAAATCACCCTTCAAATGTACTCTGCATTTCTTGAGCCCTTATTGAGCTTTTCTCCCCCAAACTAATCCTATTCCATTTAATTTGATCCATTCCATTCTTTCAGTATGTATTTATTAAGCGTCTGCTAGCACCAGGCATTTTCTAGGTACATGATTCCCATAGTATCCTTCGAAAGAGGATATATCTACGTGATGAGTGAGAATTTCAGAATATCCCCATGGATTGTCCTCAGACTTTCTGAGATTCTGTCTAGTTGTAAGATTCTAAACTCCACATGGTCCCAACATTCCTGAAGTAAATATGTTACAAAGTTAAAAGGCAGAGTATGATGGTAAAGTTACTTTCTTGGGTCATGCAGGAAGTTGAGGGGAGGGAGGAAGGATGGTCTCAATGCAAGGAAAATAATCCAGATGGTTCTATTTTTAACTAGTCAGTTTTTTGTTTTTTGTTTTTTGTTTTTTTTTTTTTTTTTATCACATTCTAAATTCCCTTTTGGTCAGCAAGAACCAACCATATAATTTGACTGTTTCCTTATTATTGGGTTAGAATTGAGACCTGGTGATTCCACTTAGATGTTTGTAAATACTTTGTTGCAGTGAAGTCTGGTATGTGTGCCTACTCTCTCTGCTTCATTTCCCTTTGAAGTACCTCAAAAACGAACCTCAATTTCTGTTTCTTCTCACTACTCCCTTGTATTGCTTTTTGGTGTGTGAGAATATGAGGAGACGTGAGTAGGATGGATTGTAACAGTGTTTGGGTGCTCTTTTAACTTTCTGGAGCTTCTTAATTAAGGAAATAATTTGGTGACTTAGGTAGAGGACAGGAATGGGAAGGAGACATGAAGGAGAAGGAAGGGAATAACTCCATTAGAGACAAATTGTGTAAGCATTGGCAAGGTTTATACCATGAAGATTATTGGCCATTCACTATACAGCTTTTCTTTCCATTCCCAATTGATAATACTGGATCTGGGTCTGCTCACTTTGGCTTTCAGAATCTTCCATGTCTATATGACAGCACATTTATCTACTTACTGGCTCTATCTCTGTGATTCTCATATATACTAACAAAGGACCACTGACTGTACACAAAATGAGAATATTAAGATAGGCCAAGACAAGAAATTTAGAAAACCTCCATTCCAAGGCACCAAGGAATCAGTTGGATATGTATTTTACTGTTTTACATAGTGCAGTTTTTCTAATTTGTTTTGCATCTGCAATGGTATATAAATATTTGCTAGACTGTGTAATTTGTTTGATAGTTTTCTTAAAAGTTAAAGGAAAAATGAGAAGACTTGGACCTTCTTATAGAATAATATGAGATTTCTATTTGTGCCTCATGGATGTTTCATTGCCTAGCATTGCAGTGAATAGGTTTTAAAATCCTAATGGGAGAACAAAGTCCAAATACAGGAATATCCATTATAAATCACATAAAGTCTATACCCTTTACATTTCCACATAAAGTTAATTTCACTACCATGCAAATTTAATCTACACTGATGTTATTATCTCTTTGCCAACTGTGAATAAAAGGATTTTGTTGTTGTTATAGGAAGGATGTAAAATACTGTGATCATCTTTAGTCTTAAAAAGTCAAAACATAAACAGCTTACTTAGATTATTGTGATGAAATGAGATCCCCAAAGCATAAAAATCAGACTTCTCCCTTATCTTATCTGATCTATTTGTTCATTTTTAAGTCACGTTTACTGTGAGATAATTTACATGTAGTAATATGTACCTTTTTTAAAATGTACTCTAGGGGCCCCTGGGTGGCTCAGTCGGTTAAGCATCCAACTTCGGCTCAGGCCATGATCTCACAGTCCGTGAGTTCAAGCTCTGCATTGGGCTCTGTGCTGACAGCTCAGAGCCTGGAGCCTGCTTCAGATTCTGTGTCTCCCTCTCTCTCTGCCCCTCCCCTGCTCATGCTCTGTCTCAAAAATAAATATTAAAAAAAAAAAAACATCAAAATGTACTGTAGATATTAACAAATGAATGAAGCTGTATAATCCATCACCACTACAATAAGGACATAGAACATTTTTGACAACCCCCCTAAATTCCTTTCCTTGTTATAATCACTTCCTTGTACCACCTCAAACTCTTAATAACTGATCTGTTTTCTGTCTCTTTAGTTTTTGCCTTTTCTGTAATGTCAGTATGTAGCTTTTTGAATTTGGTTTCTTTCACTTAGCATACTGCATTTCAGATTCCTTTATGCTGCATAGATCAGTTGTTTATTCCTTTTCATTGTTGAGTAGTATTCCATTGCATGGATACCTCACACTTCTGTTTATCTATTAACCAACTGAAGGGCAATTGTGGCAATTATGAACAAAACCACTAGAACATTTGCACAGGTTTTGTGTGAACATAAATTTTCACTTCTCTTGGGTAAATATTTAGAAGTAGGATGCTGGGATATATGGTAATAAAATGTAAACTTTATAATAAACTGCCAGACTATTTTCCCAAAAGTCTATACCATTTTGCATTCCCACCAGATATATATGAGTTACATTTGTTCTGCATCTTTACCAACATTTGTATCCTCAGGTTTATTTGTTTGTTTGGTCTTATTTTGTTTTTAGCCATTCTCATAGGTTTGTGGTGGTATCTTATAGTTTTAATTTGCATGTCAGCAGGTGAGCGAAAGTATGGGTCTCTTACCTAGTTGATGCGTCCTCTCTTGGCACTTGTGAAAAGAGTACTTGTCTTAGAATATGAAACTTCCATCTAGAATTATGAATTAGAGCAGTGGTTCTCAGCAGGGGTAACCCCTCCCTTCCAGAAATTTGGCAACATCTGGAGGCATTTCTGTTTGTCACAGCTGAGGAGGGTGTCCTAGTGGCATCTGGTAGGCAGATGCTAGGGATGCTTCTAAACATCTTACAATTTACAAATTTACAAGACACCCACTACTTCCCCATCCAAACAAAGAAATATCTAGCTCAAAATGTTAAAATTGCCATGGTACAGAAACCCTGGATTAGGGGAATCAGCATATTAGGTATTAAAGTCATACACCAAACTTATTTGTGTTAAGGATGCAGCTTTAATTCATCTGGGTGATCATTGAAAGTCCTGTAAGGATGGAAAGTTGAGAATGTTTCCTTTCATCAATATTGTATGCACAACTAGGCAACCCTAAAAAGTCCAGTTATATTTTGTCAGTGTTTAATGACTTAGTCCAGTGATAGTATTGATTTCAGCTGTGTTCGGAAGGTTTTGTGTAACTTGCTCTCCCACGTGGCTCTATAATAATTGGTGCACATTAAATAATTATTAAATACCTAAATTAATATGGGAAACTTGGTAGCCACCAACAAGGTCACGTAGATTTGTCATTCACTGCTGAGACCAACGTGTAGGAAGAAATTGTTTTCCTCAATGTTGCCTACTTTGTATTTCCAGTAGGGTTTGGGCTTTTTGTTTTATTTTGCTTGCTTTGCTTTTATTCGAAGTGCATTCTCAGCCTTGTTTTCCATAAGCCCTAGGCATATTCTCATTTTGCTTGCCAAAAAAAAAAAAAAAAAGAAAAATCCATGTTTCCAGACCAGATGGTATGTGTGTCATTTTTTCAAGTCTGAGAAAATCATTGTACCTCCCATTACTATCATACATTCTCAAAGCAGGATTACAGAGCCCATTTCTTGAAAACCATTATCTAATTTTAAAATTCCCTCTAAACAATAGTGCATTTTGCTGGCTTTTGTGGGCAGTTCATCTTGGCTGCCTTGAACAAAATTGTTACCATGTTCACCATAGTGTTTAGTGGCCTGAATTCTTGGTTATTAATTTATATTTGCATTTCTCTGCAATCAAAGATGAAAATTTGGCAGCTTCTTTCTTCTATTGAAAATAATGAATTTCCTTGTTTCCACAAGGATATTCAACAACAAAATTAGGCTGCGGTTTTTAATGAGCTCAGTAATCTTCAAGGGAACAGTCCAAATGCAGCTGAAGTTCCAAGTAAGAGCAGATGTTTCTAAGAATATGCAGAGTTCAGTGAGCCTGAAATTTCCTCTCATTTCTTCTGTCTTCTTGAAAGCCATTATGTGACCAAATTGGGTGTAAAGTAGCAAATGTATTTCTTTATATTTACCACAGTGCCCGTTAGAGGGCAGCAGTATACAGACACAACATCCAGAAAAAACAAGCACTTTGATTCACAGGCATTAGCCTTTTTTGCATCTTCTGAACACAATTGAATATGTTATAATTTTGTAACTTTATCCCATAATATGAATTTTATGTATAATGTCTATACAACTGCAGGATAGCCTCATCTTTGAACTTTGTTTTAAAATGACTAAAAATGCTTTTTAATCTTAATTCTATAGATTTGGTTTATAATATTTTATATTGCTTATGAGAAGAATAACACTACTGATGACTAATAGCAATATCTTTTCTTTAATAAGTTATTTCTGTTTTAACTCTTATTGACTATGATTTTTGTTGTTGTTGTTAAAATGTAAGTAGCTGGTGATATGATGGGATTCGTGGAAGAAAGACATGGTTTGAGTTTTAGAGGTATGGTGTCATGCTATAGAATATGCAGTGAATAAATATTTTTTACATGAATGTACTCTAAATTTTTAGAAAACAGCTTTCATATTTTCTGGGAAAATGTGTATGTGTGTGTACACGTGAGTGCACACAGGCACTAAAAGTTTTCCTATAACAACTCCTTTTGTCCTCTCAAGAACCTTATGAAGTAGGTACTGTACTATTATCTAGATTACAGGTGAGGAAACTAAAACACAAGTGGTGAGTGAATTGACACCGTACCAGGTCACACTACCAATAAGTGGCTAAGCTGGAATTTAACCCAGAAGGTCTGACATCAGAGACCAGGCACTAAAAATACTTTGTTGTACTACCTGTCTCATTGAATTGTCCAACCATTCCCTGTGAATCGTAGTGTCACCTGTCTCTATCACGTTTTTACACATAGTCCTGTTTCTGGGCCTTTATTCCATTAGCCTTTTTAACCCTTCACTAATACCAGTTGCCATACTAGATTTATTATTATAGGTTTAGGTAAGTTTTGAGATCTTGGAACTTTGACTTCTCCACTTAATCTTCTTCAGAATTGCCTTGACTATTTTTGTATCTTTATTCTTCCATATAAGGTTTAGGATGAACTTATACATTGCAGGATTTTAAGTAGAAATAATATGTGTATCTTTATTTTTCTAAATGACCTTAAGTCATTTTTGGAACAAGATAAAAGAATATATAGTAAGAGAGAGATAAAATATAGTTAGGAAAGATAACTAAGAAGATGTATTTTTTAATTCTATTTTTCCATGTTTTAAAATTTGTTACAATGAATATTATTCATATCATGGAAAATATATTTTAAGTTTTTATTTTATTATAAAGAAAATAAGTATAAATAGAAACAGAAGTAATGAAGACTGTACTTAAATGATTCTGATTCTGACCTCAAAATCCATATGAATTACCTTTCCAGCCTGAAAAAAAAAATCTGCCAGTGAGTTTTAGAAAATTGATATTTGTAACTTCGAGAAGATATCTTAGACATTGTGACTAAAGAACAGAAGCATTTAGTCATTGTGACTAAAGAAAAACAAGCATACTACTTTTGAAAAGGACAGTTGCAGAAACAATAGACCAGTGATGTTGGTGTTAATCCAAGCATAATTTTAGAACAATTTTTTCAGCATATAGTTTAGAAAGTGGTGGTCATGAAGACTTGGCATAGGAATTTATTTATATATTTTCCCCTGCCTTTGCTAACAATGCAAAGGGAAAACACAAAGTGCATATAAGGGTTACTTTGGCAAGAACAAATTTTATAACTAATTTCACCTTCTCAGGAACCTTGTAAGATGTCCCTCAGGCAAAGTTATTTTCCAAGCGTCACACATGAGTCGAACAAAAACTAGAACTCGGGCTTTTTTACACTTAAAAGAGTATTAATTATTATGGTGTTTCTGAGATATGCTACCTATGTCATCTGCCATGGCTGAACCTTTTCTTTATCTGGGTCTGGACCATATAACCATAAAGAATTGTGGGGAGTAGCTCTAGTAGATGATGACTGATATCCATTTTAACTGTCTGGAGAAAGTATAGGGTAGTATTGAGCTTAATCTACAACACAAATAACAGGTTCAAGAAGAAAAGGGAATTTTCTGGTTGCAAAGGATAATAAATGCTAGAATTGGTCTAAGAATGGCAGTAAAACATCTTTCCCTAGAGAACGTTATTAAAAGATGAATTCCATTCTACCTGTGGTGTTTGAAATATAATCCTCCTTAACTGGGTGGCTAGATAAAAATTTATGCCAGCCCTAAGGATCTATGAAAATATTAGCTGATGTATTTACTTCAATTATTGCAATCCTAGTATGTGTTCAACATTGTGTCCCACTTATTATGAAATAGTGGGAAGTAGTTTAGGGTGCCCGCTATGTGCCAGGCAGTTTCTAGATGCAACAGGTATACAGCAGAGGGCAAAGAATATTTTTCTGATTGGCTGAAATGTTGGCCCTCATGGAGCTTCATTTTAGTAAGAGAAGGGTAGACAATAAGCAAGTTAAATAAAATTTATAATATGTGAGAAGATGGTAAGTGCTAAAGAGGAAAATATAATAAGAGGGATAAGGAGTGTATTGGTATAACTTTAGATAAGGTGGGCAAGAAAGGTAGCATTTGAGCAAAGAAATGCAGGAAGGAATAAAGGATGCTGTTGAAATTGTAGGGGGATAGGCAGAAGTAACAGTTAACTGCAAAGGCCTTGAGGCTGGAACAAGAAGGCCTGGGTAGCTAGAGCAGAATGAAGGAAAACAGTAGCAGGACACAGTCCTATAGGAAAGCCAGATCTTGTGGGGCCTTGTAAATTATTTTAGGAACTTTGGATTTTACTCTGAATAAGATAAAGAGCTACTTGAATGAACAGAGTATTGAGGTGATAGTTTGACATACTTTTAACTAGATCACTCTGTCTGCAGTATTAAGAATAGAGGGAGGGAGGGAAAGAGGATGGAAGCAGAGAGACCAGTCAGGAGACTGTTGTTCTGTGGTAATATAGAGATGTTGCCTTGAACCATAGGGTTGTTGAAAAATGGTCAGATTAGGAACATATTTGAAAGGCAAATTCCAAAAAGTTTGCAGAGGAATGGATGATTGAGTGTTGGAGAAAGGGATTACAGATAGCTAAGCATTTCACCTGAGAGGAAAAATAAATATGCCATTTACTGAAGTGGAGAAGACTATAGAAAGCAGATTTGGAGGAGGGGAAGAGTAATTGTGCCATTTGGACGTCTATTTAAGAAGTTATTTTTTTTTAATTTTTTAAGTTTATTCACTCAGAGAGAGAGGGAGAGAGCACAAGTAGGGGAAGGGCAGAGAGAGAGGGAGAGAGAATCCCAAGCAGGCTCTGCACTGTCATTGCAAAGCCCCATGTGGGGCTTGAACTCACGAACCATGAGATCATGACCTGAGCCGAAGGCAGATGCTTAACCGACTGAGCCACCCAGGTGACTCAAGAAGTTATTTTAAATCCAAATGGAAATACTCTGCGCAGGCAGTTGAATATATGTGTATGGCGTTCAGGAGAAAGCTCAGTTGGAGGAAAGAATTTATGGATCGTTGGTGTTTTTATGGTTGAAATATTGAGAATGGAAGTTGTCCCCAAGGAAATAAGTGTAGATAGAAAAGAGGCCCGAAGTCTGAGCCCTGGTGTTTTTACATAGTTAAGAGATTAGGCAGATAAAAAAATAGACAAAGATGTAGCAAGAAGACCTAGAAACCACATGGAGAAAGTATTCATAGAAAAGGAGTTTGAGTGATCAGCTATATTATCAGATGCTGCTGATAGATCCCCTAAGAAGATTCTGGTACTCTTTTATGGCATGTATCTGAATGTATATATAATCACTCATCTGTCTGATTTCAGTTTTTGTCCCTTTGAGCTCCCACTCTCTGCCTGGCAATCTGCCATTGGTATTTCAACTTCTGACTAATTTTACCTGTTTGATATTGCAGGAGAATCCTAACCCTCATATGGCATTCCAGAAAGTTCCACGCCCAACAGAAGGATCCCACTTGCGAGTTCATATTCTGCCTTTCCCAAAAATTAATGAAACTCGGGTACAGGAATTAATACAGGAAAATCTTGCTAAGAACCAGAATGCGCCTCCTGCTTCACGAGTGGAAAAGAAATGTGTTGTGCCAGCAGGTCCACCTGTTGGTATGTATCTGTCTCTTTGTTTGTTTTAAAAGTAAACCTTTGGGCGCCTGGGTGGCTCAGTCAGTTGGGCGTCCGACTTCAGCTCAGGTCACGATCTCGCGGTCTGTGAGTTCGAGCCCAGCGTCGGGCTCTGGGCTGATGGCTCGGAGCCTGGAGCCTGCTTCTGATTCTGTGTCTCCCTCTCTCTCTGCCCCTCCCCCGTTCATGCTCTGTCTCTCTCTGTCTCAAAAATAAATAAAACATTAAAAAAATTTTAAAAAAATAAATAAATAAAAGTAAACCTTTTATCAAGATAGAAGACACAAAAATGAAAGTGATGAATTTTTGTAAAATTTTGTAAAAATTTTGACAAATTTTTACAAAGTAAACAAACTTGTATAACCAGAATTAGAGCATTGTTAACACCCAGAAACACTGTTCCATTCACTGTCTCTCACAAACAGTAACCATTAATGTAACTGCTATACTATAGAATCTTCTCTTTTTAAAAAACAGCTATATTGAGTTATATTTCACACACCATAAAACTCAATAAGTGCACCATTCAGTGGTTTTTAGCATATCCACAGAGTTGTGCAACCATTTTCACTACATAATATCAGATTGTTTTCATTATGCCAAATAGAAATACCCATACCCATTAGTAGTCACTCCCCATTTTCCACCAAAACCACTCCTCTCTACCGTTAGGCAATAATCTTTCTATCTTTATAGATTTACCTATTCTGGACATTTTATATAAATGGAATTATACAGTATATGATCTTTTGTAACTGACTTCATTTAGCATAATATTTTCAAGGTTCATCCATGTAGCATGTAACAATACTTCATTGCTTTTTATACCTGAATAATATTCCATCGTATGGAGATATACATATATGTATACATGTATGTGTGTGTATATGTGTGTGTATATGTATATGTATATGTAAGTATATATATTTACGTTTTGTTGTCCACTCACCAGCAGGTGGGTGGTTGGGTTGTTTCTACTTTTGCCTACTTTTGACTACTTTTTGACTACTGTTTTCAGAATGCTGCTGTGAGCATTCATGTGTAAGTTTTTGTATGGATATATGTTTTCAGTTCTTTCAGGTATATCACTAGGTGTGGAATTTCTGGGTCATATGGTAAGTCTATGTTTAATAGTTTTAGAAACTGCCAGACTGTTTTCCAAAACAGCTGCACCATTTTACATTCCCATTAGCAATGTATGGGGCATTCTGATTTCTTTATATACACTGATGTTATAGAGCATCTTTTCATCTACTTATTTACCATTCTTTATATCTTCTTTGGAGAAATGTGTATTTAGATCCTTTGTCCATTTTTAAATGGGCTACTGGTCTCTTTGTTATTGATTCATAAGACTTCTGTATATATTTTGTATACAAGTCCCTTATCAGGTATGTAATTTGCAAATATTTTTTCCCATTCTGTGGGTTGTCTTTCTTTACTGATTTTTATCTCTTCTTCTTCAGCTGTTGAGGGAAATGTGTTATAGTCTCCTGTGATAATAGTAGAATTTACCTATTTCTCATTTTAATTCTATCCATAATTTCCTTCATATATTTTGGAGATGATTTGTTGGATCCACATATATTTGATATATCATAGCAACCTGGTGATTGATCCCTTTATCATTATGAAATGTTCCTCTTTGTGTCTAGTAATACTTCTTTCCTTAAAGTATACTTTGATATTTATATAGCTATGCCAGCTTTCCTTTGCTTAGTGTTTGTATGGTTTATCTTTTTTTATCCTTTTATTTTCAAATTTTCTAGGGCTTTATGTTTAATATATGCCTCTGGTAGGGGCACCTGGGTGGCTCAGTCAGTTGAGTGTCTGACTTCAGCTCGGGTCACTTCAGCTTGTGGGTTTGAGCTCCACATTGGGTTCTGTGCTGGCAGCTCAGAGCCTGGAGCCTGCTTCGGATTTTGTGTCTCCCTCTCTCTCTCTGCCCCTCCCCTGCTCACCCTCTCTCTCTCTCTCTCTCAAAACAAATAAACATAAAAAAAATGTATACCTCGGGGCGCCTGGGTGGCTCAGTCGGTTGGGCGTCCGACTTCGGCTCAGGTCGTGATCTTGCGGTCCGTGGGTTCGAGCCCCGCGTCGGGCTCTGTGCTGACTGCTCAGAGCCTGGAGCCTGTTTCAGATTCTGTGTCTCCCTCTCTCTCTCTGACCCTCCCCCATTCATGATCTCTCTCTCTCTGTCTCAAAAAAAAAAAAAAAAAATTAAAAAAAAAAATTTTTAAAAAATACTGATAAAAAAAAATGTATACCTCTTGTAAACAGCATGTGGTGGGGTTTTTTTTTTTAGCCAGTCTATCTTAGTATATTACTTATATTACTTAATATACTATTTATCTTTATGTAAATATAATTACTGATATAGTAATGGCCTTAATGTAGTTTATTGGTTGTTTTTTTTCTGTTTAATCTTCCTGTTTTATGTTTCCCCTGCTTTCTTGCTTTCTTTTGGATTAATAAACTATTTTTCTTATTCCATAATTTATCTCTGTTAACTTTTTATTTATACATTTGCTTACTGATCTTTTAGAGGCTTACCTACAGACCATGGCACACATCTACTTTTGTCAGTTCAGCTTTCACCAGAAACTTTTGGTCAGCCTAGCCATATGCCAGATTCAAGCCTGGATTCTCAGTAGTCTTCTATCTGTACCCAAAATTGGTAGATCGCCTAGGGAAAATTTGGATGTGTGTGTTAACTCACCTCTCCAACTTTTTTCTCCTTCTCTGGAATTTTAGGTCCTCTAGTCCTCGTGCTTCTTTAGCAATCTGATACATTTAAATAGATCGTTTTGCATTTTATCTGACTTTTATAATTGTTCCTGTAGGAATTTTAGTTTGCTACAGACTGTTCTATCATACCTGGAAGTAAGTGTGGTTTTATTATCAATGAATAACCGTATAGTCATTGTATATTTGCATAGTAAGCTTAATAATTACACATTGTTAACATTAATGTTATATTACATATGTAGTAATATTAATGCTACTTTTATTATTTATTTATTTAGTAATGTTAATTTGCCATTATTTTCCTAAGAATACCTTTTACTCAAGTGTTGATTGAACTTTCACATAGAGAAGAAGAGGGAGAAGGTAGACACATTAGGGTGAATAATTATCTTTTGAAGGGATTAGTCAGGTTATTTTAATAATCATAAGCTAGTTGAGTTCTTTCTTTAATGTTTATTTGTTTTTGAGAGAGAGGGAAAGAAAAAGCACAAGTGGGGTAGGGACAGAGAGAGAGGGAGACAGAGGATTGGAAGTGGGCTCCGAGCTGAGAGCGGAAAGCCTGATGCAGGGCTCTAACTCACACACTGTGAGACCATGACCTGAGCCAAAGTCAGACACTTTACTGACTGAGCCACCCAGGCACACCAAGTTCTTTCTTTAAATACCCACATGAAGTTTGATAAAGTTTAATTTGCTTTAATTGTAGCCTTAACTGTCTCAATATTATCCTCATTTGATCTCTTTACTTTCTTCATTTTTAATCCACATCAAATTCATTCTTTAGATGCATGTGGAGTATATCACTGTAATCAGTGAGAGAGGTACACATGACTCAGTATTTGGCCCTGCATGTAAAATCTGAATGAACGAACGAATGAATGAATGCAGGGGCCTCTGTCCAACTTTCTGGTTCATTTGGGTTGATAAGAGTCGGGATTTCCCTTGTACTAAAATTAAACAGTATGAAAGTTTCATTTTACATGATACTCACTTCATGAGTGTAAAATTGCTGTCACCTTAGGAGGCATTCACATTGTGAGAGGTTAATTAGTTTCGAGCTATTCCTCAGGGGCGCCAGAACTAGCATTGGTAAGCCAAAGCCTTAGAAAGGAAGCCCTGGGAATCAAGTGCCCACAAACCAGAGTTGTCATCAGACGTTAGAAAGCTATTATTAGAACGCCACAACTGGGGGTTTGGCCAGTCTGAAGTATCAGTAACTCCAAGTGAAGAGCTTTCTTCTCTGAGTGAACTAACTCATGGTCTCAAAGGAAGACAATAATTCCCACATGGTAACAGACTTATTATCAGAAAATGTGGGATGTTTTAATGGCTTGTCCTAAAGAAAATTTAAAGTGTTGCTGAAGAGATTTTAGAATTAAAAGTTTATAAACACAGCTTAAAGATGTTGCTCAATAAAGTATGTGGTATTATTTGGAGACTCTAAGAAGTTTCCTACTTAACAATTTCTATTTCAGTTTATTCCACTGACCTACATGTGTGGGAAGCACCAGAGCACACAACTAAGAACGAGCATTTCATAGAAGAGTCATGTGTAATAATCTATTTAACCATCATGGTCATGAAGAATATCAGTGTCATATGATTAAAAATGAATTGAAAAAAAAAACTAGTAAAATTTGAGTTTTATTGTCTATTATATGGTGCCAATTGATTTCCTGATTCTGATAATACACTCTAGTTAGGCAAGATGTCACCGATGGGAAAAGCTGAGTGAGGAGTGCATGAATCTTCTCCGTACTATTTTGTAACTTTTGGTGAGCTTAAAATTATTGCAAAAAAAAAGTTTAAAAAATGATTTGAAAGATAAAAGATTTTGTATTGATGAAATGAAAGGGATGCTAATAAGTAAGATATGATAGTCTTTCTTCTTAAGTATGCGGGGAAGTAAAGGGATTAT
The DNA here is from genome assembly GCF_046562875.1 of Panthera onca. NCBI lineage: Eukaryota > Metazoa > Chordata > Mammalia > Carnivora > Felidae > Panthera > Panthera onca. Next base: position 48,611,919 of record NC_138348.1, read on the forward strand.
GCCTTTAGATTCCAAGAGCAACCATAAAATATAAGGGCTCTTAAACAAAAAGCCGTATCAGACCTATAAATGTAGAGAACAAACTGATGGTTGCCAGGGAAGTGGGGAGAGTTGGGAAAAATAGGTGAATGGGAACAGGAGATACAGGCTTCCAGTTTTGGAATGAATAAGTCACAGGAATAAGAGGCACAGCATAAGGAATGCAGTCTTTGGTATTGTAATAGCAGTATAATGGGACAGATGGTAGCTACACTTGGAAACAAAGCATTATGTATAAACTTGTCAAATCACTAAATTGTACACCGGAAACTACACTCAAATAAATAAAAAGAAAAAAATATATAAGGGGTCTTTCTTTTTGGCTTAAGAATGATTGATACTACATCATTTGTACCAATGATACAGTACTTTGTGAAATTAACACTCTTAACTAATACTACTTTGGTTTATATCCTTCTAATATTCTTTTCATAAGGTAAATTTATTTTAAGTAATTTTAGCCTATGTATTAGACTAGATTTTTTTAAAATATAATTTATTGTCAAAATGGTTAACATACAGTGTGTAAAGCGTGCTCTTGGTTTTTGGGGTAGATTCCCATGGTTCATCGCTTATATACAACACCCAGTGCTCATCCCAACAAATGCCCTCCTCAATGTCCATAACCCTTTTCCCCTCTCCCCAACCCCCCAATCCACCCTTAGTTTGTTCTCTGTATTTAAGAGTCTCTTATGGTTTGCCTCCCTCCCTCTCTGTAATTATTTTTCTCCCTTCCCTTCCCCCATGGTCTTCTGTTAAGTTTCTCAAGTTCCACATGAGTGAAAACATGGTATCTGCCCTTCTCTGACTTATTTCACTCAGCATAATACCTTCCAGTTCCATCCACATTGCTGCAAATGGCATGATTTCATTCTTTCTCATTGCCAAGTGGTATTCCATTGTATATATAAACCACATCTTCTTTATCCATTCATCAGTTGATGGACATTTAGGCTCTTTCCATAATTTGGCTATTGTTGATAGTGCTGCTATAAACATTGGGGTACAGGTACCCCTATGCATCAGCACTCCTGTATCCCTCGGATAAATTCCTAGTAGTGCTATTGCTGGGTCATAGGGTAGTTCTATTTTTAACGTTTTGAGGAACCTCCGCACTGTTTTCCAGAGTGGCTACACCAGTTTGTGTTCCCACCAACATTACAAGAGAGCTCCCATTTCTCCACATCCTCGCCAGAATCTGTAGTTTCCTGAGTTGTTCATTTTAGCCACTCTGACTGGCGTGAGGTAGTATTTCAGTGTGGTTTTGATTTGTATTTCCCTGATGATGAGTGACATTGAGCATCTTTTCATGTGTCTGTTGGCCATCTGGATGTCTTCTTTGGAAAAGTGTCTATTCATATCTTCTGCCCTTTTCTTCACTGGATTATTTGTTTTTTAGGTGTTGAGTTTGGTAAGTTCTTTATACATTTTGGATACTAACCCTTTATCCAATATGTTATTTGCAAATATCTTTTCCCATTCTGTCAGTTGTCTTTTGGTTTTGTCAATTGTTCCCTTTGCAGTGCAGAAGATTTTTATCTTGAGGTCCCAGTAGTTCATTTTTGCTTTTAATTTCCTTGCATTTGGAGATGTGTCAAGCAAGAAATTGCTGCAGCTGAGATCAAAGAGGTTGTTGTTCCCTGCTTTCTCCTCTGGGGTTTTGATGGTTTCCAGTGTATTAGACTAGAATTATTCAATCTTACGGTAAAGGTGACTGGTACGTAGTTCATAGGAGTAAAAAGTTACTCCCAAGTTCATATAGTAATTCTTGGGCCATAATCATTTCTCTTTTTGTATGGTGTCTTTTCAATTCCCCTCTACTCAGAATTGTAGAATCTGATTTTTTTGTCATATGTGGTTTTCCTTTGGTAATATCTTAGAAATATCAGCTTCTTTTTTTGTTAGTAGTCCTCTCATATATAAATGTTAGCTACTTTTTTCATGATACTGTGCCCCAAACTTTATCAGTTTGTTTACAATTCAAGTTAAAAATTGGGGCATTTGGTGTGGGTTCAGTTGCTGCGTCAGGCTCTGTGCACTGTGCACAGGCATGGAGCCTGCCTAGGATTCTCTTTCTCCCTCCCTCTCTGCCCCTCCCCCATTGGCATGCTCTCAAAATAAATAAAGAAACTTAAAAAAAAATATTTACTTTTGCTTATACAATTGTACTGTGCAGTATCAATTAATTTGCATAATAGTTCAATTTATCTTTGGAAGCTATCCTGTGATATTATCCTCTATAAGCCTTTGACTAGCCTGACACTTCAAAACCTAAATATGTAATCAGAGTAATAAAATGGAATACCTCCAGTGCCATGCAACCAGGGAAAAGAATAAATTCTAAATGTTGGTCATGTAAATAGTTATAGTCATATAAAGTGTAAATACTAATATTCCTCTTGCTTTTGTAGTTGCCAAAGAGGTTTAATTTGTTTGTGTTGTCTTTATATTCCTCTATTAGTCTCCATAATGGATAAGGTGACAACAGTTTTCAACAGTGCACAGAGATTGGAAGTTGTTAGAAATTGCATCTCTTTCATATTTGAAAATAAAACGTTGGAGACTGAAAAGGTAATAAAATTCCATCTTTCCCAAGTAAGCATTCATCATTTCCCTTTCAGATTTACATGTGTAGCTTGCCAAATAACCTCTCCTCTAATTCCATCTCTTGTCTTTATTGAGTGTCCTTTGATCGTTTTGATCATTTTAAGTGAATCAAGTCTAAGATTTAAAATCTTAGCCAAGCCTAGTTATGTGGCTACCAGAGAAATACTAATAGGCATTTTTTTCCTCAAACTTTTAAACATTGTTCACTAAATCCTATTTTACTTAGAAATTTAACATTTTAAGTATAATTTTATTTATTGCAAAGAATCTAGTCAGAATAAGTAATGAATTATACAAACAGTGGTATTCAATTTAAATGGGTCTTATTAAAGCACATTTTCTTGAAGCTCATGGGTCGCTCAGTCAGTTAAGCATCTGACTTCAGCTCAGGTCATGATATTATGGTTTGTGAGCTCAAGCCCTATGTCATGTTCCATGCTGACAGCTCAGAACCTGGAGCCTGCTTCAGATTCTGTGTCTCCCTGGCTCTCTGCCTCCGTGTCTCTCTCTCTCTCTCTCTCTCTCTCTCTCTCTCTCTCTTTCAAAAATAAACTTAAAAAAATCAGAGTGTTTACAGTGTTCCCAGTATAATAATGTTATTGGAATAAACATAAGAGACTCTATTGAAAACAGTGTTTTAAAAAAACACATTTTCTTGACTTTTTAAATAAAACATGCTGAATGTAACGTAATCTTTTCTTAGTGACTCATTATAGCTCTGAGCATCTATTACAGGAGGCTAAAGCATGAAAAGAGTAACATTTTTACCCTTATAGTAAATGACCCCAAGCCTTTCTAGGTTTTGACTTTTTTTGGTTTCCATTTTCTCTTATGCTTGAAGTATCACAGACTTCCTTTTGCTTCTCTTGCTTTAGGTTTCCATCCTATTTCTTGTGCCTGCCTATAGTAATACTGTGCCCTCTTTCTCTCAGACTTCTTCCCTTCCTTCTTAGTTGCTCCTTTGTTCTGTATTTTTTAGGTTTTCAAAGTTAAATAAGCTTATTACTATTTTATATAAAATACATTAACTAGGCTCTCAATGGTAAACTGGAAGAGACATTCTTCTGGGTGATGAAATGAAAGAGTTTTAATACATAAATCTGGACATTTCTATTTGTTGATCTGAGTCCTTTATTATATTGAAATGAGGAAGGGAGATTTAGAATTTTCTAGTCATAAATTAAAACTGACTTGTGATTAAAGAACTGATTAAATAACCAGTTTAAAGGTATAAAATCACCTGTGTTTATTTTCATTTAAATTTTTCCTTGTATTCTTGCCATGAAGATGTGGCCAGTTATTAAAAGAGGCGTCTAAGTGTCATGGGTATTTTGGTAACCAAAGTTTTGTTGAGTTTTTTTTTTTTTTTTTTAGGTGAAGTTAATGTTTTTTTGTTTTTGTTTTTTAACTTATCACATGAATCAGTTCTATTTTTTTTTCATGCTGGCTTACAAATAAAATTAACTGTTAACCCGTATATTTATGTATAGTTGTTCTTAATAACAAATCAACTCTTCTAGAAGCTAGAAGTTTAATTCTAATAACTTTGTTAAATGGTTTATAGATAAGGTGCACTTGAATTTTTAGTGTGATTGAAAGTACTTTTTTGCATTGATTCCTTTTGTTCACTTCTGCCTCTCTTGTCCTCAGACCCTTCCAGCTGCATTGAGAGCCCTTAAAGGAAAGGCAGCAAGACAGTGTCTCACTGATGAGCTGGGTTTGCATGTCCAGCAAAACAGGGCTATATTAGACCACCAACAGTTTGACTACATAATAAGGATGATGAACTGTACTCTACAGGTAATTTTTAGTTCTTTTAGATTATTCCTAATATTTAAGACTACTTTTTATTTTCCCAGGAGATTCTGTAATTACTGATATGTCCAGTTCTTGAGCCTTCCACAGTGAATAAGATGAAGAACCAATATCCATACCATTTTGGACAGAAACGCTTATTACTTGGCATAAACATTTTTATTTTCTCTTGAAAAATACTAGGTTATATTACTTGTTCTCTAAGGAAGCTTTCTGAAAATGAAAAGTCATCTTTAAAACATTCATTTTTATATTACTTAATGTCAGATTACTTAATAATTACTACTTAATTATTCATGCCATTGTCAGGTTTTGGTTGTGCTATTAAGGTAGAGGGTAATGAATGATGGATAATCCAAATTATAAATGAATTACTCAATAAAGTATTTGCTAAACACTACGCATATAAAGCCAAAACATACTTCCATTTGTTTTCAAAAAATATATATATTATATTACAGAAATAAACTTCCCACAAAATAGTGATACCAATTTAAGAGAAGCAAATAATCTGCTTACCCCATCCTGTCTCACTTGTTAGATAATTTATTACATTGGCATTATATTCTTTACAGGTGATACAAAAATTATTTCTCAAACTTTCTTTTTTCAAACTTTTTGAACAAGGAGAAAAATGTTATTAAATATTAAAAATTCAAAGACTATCTGTGGGAGTCTAGAGAAACTAAACAAAATGCATATTAAATTCTGTTACACTGGAAGATGAGAATTGCCAGATATAATTAATAATAAAATTTATGGATGAAAGAAGGCCTAATTAAATGGAAGATATACCATGTCCATGGATTAGAAGATAAAGATAGCAGTTCTCCCCAAAATAATCAATAGAGGCAATGCAATTTCTATCAGAATCCAAACTAGAAGATTAAAAACCTAAGAATTACCAACACATCCCTGGGGCACCTGGGTGGCTTGGTCAGTTGAGCATTCTCTTGATTTTGGCTCAGGTCATAATCCCAGAGTCGAGGGATCAAGCCCTGTGTGGGACTTCCTGCTGAGCATGGAGTCTGCTCTGTATTTTTCTCTCTCTCTCCTATCTCTCTCTTTCTCTTTCTCTTTCTCTTTCTCTTCCTCTCCCTCTCCTCCCTCTCTCTCTCTCTCTCTCTTTCTCTCTCTTTCTCTCCCTCTGCCCCTTTCTCCTGCTTGTGTGCTTTCTCTCTCTAAAAATTAAATAAATAAACTACAGTTACCAACACATTCCTAAAAACAACAGCAACTTGGGAATTGGTCCTGTCAGATCAAAAATTAGTTTAAAAGAAGACATACCAAAATAAATAAATAATTAAAATAAGACATACAAATGTACAGAAGGCACCTGAAAATGTGTTCAGCATCACTAATCATCAGGGAAATAGGAATCAAAATCACCATGAGATATCACCTCACATTTGTTAGAATGGCTATTATCAAAAAAGGTAAAAGATAACAAGTGTTGAGAGGATGTGGAGAAAAGGGAACCCTTGTGTCCTGTTGGTAAGAATGTAAATTGATACAGCTACTATTAAAAACATAAAATTAAAACTAAAACATATGATCCAACAGTCCCATTTCTGAGTATATCCAAAGGAAAACAGGATATTGAAGAAGTGTCTGTACCCACATGTTCAATGAAGCATTTTTAACAATAGCCAAGATATGAAAACAATCTAAGTGTCTATCAACAGATGAATAGAAAAAGATGTGTTATATATAAGCAATGGAATTATTCACCCATGAGAAAAAAGGAAATCCTGCCATTTGTGATAACATGGATAGACATTGAAGGCATCATGATAAGTGAAATAAGCCAGACAGACAAAAACAAATACTGCATGTTATCTCTGATAGGTAGAATCTTAAAAAAAAGTCTAACTCTTAGAAACAAAGAGTAGAAAAGTGGTTGCCAGGGCCTGAGGGGTAGGGAAAATAGAAGTTGGTAAGAGGTGCAAACTTTTAGCTATTATAAGGCCAAGGCCTCAGGATCTAATGTAAAATGTGGTGACTGTAATTGATAAAACTGTATTATATACTCAAAATTTGCTGAGAAAGTGGAACTTAAATATTTGCGCCAAACAAAAACAATGAAACAGGTAAATATGGGAGTCCTTTAATGATGTGTGTATATATCAAGTCATCATGATGTACACTTTAAATATTTTATGATTTTATTTATCAATTATACTTCAATAAAACTTAAAATAATGTTTGACTAGTTTAAGATTGTAGTAATTAAGACACTATATAGTAGTTAGATTGACCCCTAGAACAGAATGTTCATAACAGATGATAACAGATAATAAACAGAACTACACATATATGGAAATGTGACTTATGACAAAACTGGTATTTCAAGGGAGCCATTGTGGCTCAGTGGGTTAAGCATCTGACTCTTGATTTCGGCTCAAGTCATGATCTCAGGGTTGCGAGATTGAGCCCCATGTCAGGCTCTGCACTTGGCTTGGAGCCTGCTTAAGATTCTCTCTCCCTCTCCCACTGCTCCACCCCTGCTCACAAATACACTTTTACTCTCTCAAAAAAAAAAAAAAAAAAAAGGGGGGGCATTTCAGATCAGTGACAAAATGATGAAAAATTCAATAATAGTGCCGGGACAATTAGGTGAAAATGTACACAACTTCACTAATGTATGTGTACCACACTATGCACTAAAAACACTTTCACGTGGATTAAAGACTTAAATATGAAAAGCCAGGCTATCTAATTTTCCGAACAATCCTTAAAAGAGATATCCTTATGACTCTGGGGTAGGGACAGATTTGTTAAACCAGTTACAAATCATCCTGATCTTAAAATAAAAGATTGATGAATTTGACTACATTCAACTTAAGAACTTTTCTTCATCAAAAAATACCATAGAGTGAATGCATACCTCAGGGTGAGAGATGTTTGCAAAGAATATAACTGCCAACAGATTAGTGCTCAGATTATAAAAACTTCTACAAGTGGGGCACCTTGGTGGCTCAGTTGGTTGAGCATCCAACTTGATTTTGGCTCACGTCATGATCCCAGGGTCATGGGATCAAGCTCCATGTTGGGCTCCATGCGGAGCATGGAGCCTGCTTAAGATTCTCTCCCTCTCTCTGCCCCTCTCCCCTGCTCATGCTCACTCTCTCTCTAAAATAAAATAAATAAAATAAAAACTCCTACAAATCAATAAGAAAAAGACAAATTTTTAATGGACAAGAGACTTAAAAAAAGTATCTCAGAAAAAAGGAAACCCACTTGGTCAGTAGGTGTATAGAAAGATTATCTAGAAATAAAGGACATATGTCAATAATTGGAGAGTGTCAATTTAAACCATAATGCTATAGCCTTTTACATTCACGATTTTGGAATAATTAAAAAATCATATTATCAAATATTGGTGAAATTATGGAACAAACGGAAGTTTTAAACTTTGCTGGTTAGAATGTAAAATAGTATATAACTCCTTTAGAAAATTTAGTAAGATATAAGATACTAAGAAATAAGATAATTTGTCATTTATATATAAAGCTGAATATGAACATATTCTCTGACCCAGTGATTCCACTCTCAGATGAGCTCTTACCCATATACACCAAGAGGCATGCACAAAAATGTTCATAGAAGCATTGTTTGAAATAGCAGAAAACAAAGGAACTAATATGCCAACCAGCAGTAGAATGAATAAATAAATTATGGGGTTTTAAAAAAAATTTTTTTAACATTTATTTTTGAAAGACAGAGACAGAATGCAAACAGGGGTGGGGCAGGGAGGGAGGAAGACACAGAATCCAAAGCAGGCCCCAGGCTCTAAGCTGTTAGCACAGAGCCTGACACAGGACTTGAACCCATGAGCTGTGAGATCATGAGCTGAGCCAAAGTCGGACACTTAACTGACGCTTGCCAGGCGCCCCTTTTTATGTTAGAATATTTTTTAGTAGAGAAAATGAATGGTAGCTACAAGGAACAATGTGGACGAATCTTAAGATAATTTTGCACAAAAATAAAAAGGCAATTCAATTACAATATGATTCCATTAGTATAAAAGTCAAAGCATGTAATGTATTATTTAGAAATATGCAATTTAGGGATACAACATGTATATGGTAAAACTATAAAGAAAAGCAAGGCTATATATATATATATATATATATATATATATATATATATATTAAATCATTACATTGTATACTACAATTTTATTTATCCATTATACCTCGATAAAACTGGGAAAAAAGGAAATCAAGGGAATAATAAACAAAATATTGAAGAAAGTTACCTCAAAGGTTAGAGAGGAAGGGCAGATGAACATAGAGATCTTTGATGGTAAAGGTAATATTCTATTTCTTAAACCAGTTGTATGAGTGTTCATTGTGTCATTATTCTTTATAACCTTATAACTTATACACATTAATATCTTAGGGTACTGCTATTGGGCTTTTCTACAGGGCATATTTTTCTCTTCAAATCCATTTCAAAGGGTATCTTTCTCAGAAATTCTAATTTAAGGGGTGCCTGGGTGGCTCAGTCAGGTAAGCGTCCAACTTGAGCTCAAGTCATGATCTCACAGCTCGTGAGTTCGAGCCCTGCATTGGGCTCTGTGCTGACAGCTCAGATCCTGGAGCCTGCTTTGAATTCTGTGTCTCCTCCTCTCTATGTCCCTCCCCCGCTCATGTTCTCTCTCTCTCTCTCTCTCTCTCTCTCCTTCAAAAATAAAAATTTAAAAAGAGAAATTCTAATTTAAAATTTACCATCAAAATGTAATCTTATAACAAGCACTTTGTAACTTATTTAAGCAAATTGATGAGATCAGAGAGAATTTATCTTTACTGGAATACATTCTTACTTTAAAGTATAATAGACTAGCTATAATGGTTTATAATGGCAACAATTAAAAGCAACCTAGGGGTGCCTGGGTGACTCAGTCAGTTAAGCATCCGACTTCAGCTCAGGTCATGATCTCATGGTTCATGAGTTTGAGCCCCACATCAGGCTCTGTGTTAATAGCTCAGAGGCTGGAGCCTGCTTCAGATTCTGTGTCTCCCTTTCTCTGTCCCTCCCCTGCTCAAGCTCTGCCTCTCTCTGTCTCAAAACTAAATAAACATTTTTTAAAAAAGCAACCTAAATGTTTACCATTCAGATATTGATTAATTATGTACAACTATTTAGAATAGTGATCAGCTACTAAATAAAAAGAGGTAGATCTATAACATGTGCTCATATGGAAAACCTTCCATTATATATATGTTGGTAGGTGGGAAATTACATAAAGTTAATATAATTCTATTTTTGACCTAAAAGTACACACACACACACACACACACACACACACACACACACATATATATAAAGATATTTGTAGTAAGTCCTAAACAATAGTTATTTCTGGTTTATGGATTAGACAAACACAGAGACAGGCACAGTTAAATTATGTAAAACATGGCAAGCATGTATTTTATAATTTTAAAAAAGATTCTCATTTTGGTAGGAAGGAAATCATTGAACACCTTTATGAAAAGAATAAAACACAATAAAGTTGACCTAAAAAAGGCCATATCTTTTGTTACTTTGCGGCAGTTACTTTGATACTATCATTGTAGAGAACAAAGGAATTTGATTAATAGGTGAAGGTCTCTAGAAGCCCTAAAGTTAGGTAATCTTTTGATACCCTATGATTGCTGATAAAAGTACAAAAACTATTTTATAGAGCTTTTTCCCCATTTCTGTGCTGCTTATTAACTGAGGAACTAAGTTTTAAGGCTTTCTTCAACTTAATTTTAGCATATACCAATTAGGCATTTATAGAATAGCCAGGTACCCTCAGGCTATGAATATTTCCCTTTTTCATTTGAATAATCACATTTCTGGGGAGAAAAAGGCATGGGCAATTTTTTTTCCTGCTTTCAAATACACCGGGACTATGGCACTTACTATTTTATAATTCAGTATTTCATGAATACATAAAAATAGATCCTGTCCTTATTCCAGCACACGCTGTTGTTTAACATTATATAGAGGCTCTTCTCAGATATAAATGAGCTCACATGTGACAGTCTTATTTTAATGGGTTATTTATTACTAACTTGGGATTTATTAGTATTTATATTCTTGTTACAACAATGTTACTTGTGGGGATTTAACATGACATTCTGAACATTTTTGACAAAAGCGTAGAATTTCAAGGCAGAGGGGCCAGACATCTGTGTCGGTATTTTAAGAAAGAATCCTTAACTAAATGAACTAATTTTTAGCTAGCAATGCAAAAGCTTTAAATTTTTGCTTTTCGTGATTTTGAAGTTATTCTGTCTTTCCCCTTCCTCAAGGGAAAATTAAGTGGAACATGAGTACTGCAGGGGATTATTTTATTTATTAGGTTCTTTCAATGCCAAGGAAATTTTTTAAAGGAAAAGTTCATAAAGGTTATAGATTATTTCTATTTATCATCTCATTTCAAATAACTAATTGTATTTTGGGTTTTTTTAATAACTAAGATTACTATAAATCTCTCCAAAACTGTCATGACCTTAACTCTTCATTTTAGCAGATACATGATTAAAACTTTATATGTGTCAAGATCATAGCTAAAATTTTTTAACAATAAGTTATAATTTAAAAGCCCAGTGAGGGGAGTACCTAGGTGGCTCAGTTGGTTGAGCGTCCAACTTCAGCTTAGGTCATGATCTCACAGTTCATGAGTTCAAGCCCCACGTCAGGCTCTGTCCTGATGGCTCAGAGCCTGGAGCCTGCTTTGGATTCTGTGTCTCCCTCTCTCACTGCCCCTCCCTCGCTCATATTCTGTCTCTCTCTCTCAAAAATAAATAAGCATTAAAAAAAAATTTTTTTTAAATAAAAGCCCAGTGAGGTCCTCCATTTTCAATATCAAACAGCTGCATGCTACGAGGAGCCCTCCCACTAATATAGTAGAAATAGATCTTAGAAAATTGTAAAAAAAAAAAATTTTAAATACCCATGTGATTTTGGTACATTGTTTTTTCTAAGAAGAAAAGGAAAATTTCAATAGGCCCTTCTTCTGTTTTCAAAAAAAGGACAAATAGGGAAAACTAAATTTGTGAGCACAATTAAGCATTGGCCTCCATAAGGAGGGTTGTTTGAACCTGAGAGTTTTGCATTAGGCTAGGACACTAAAAGAGGAATAATCCCTATTCAGTAACATGCCCCTCACCCTCACCTCCGGAAGAATCCATTGTAAATCCTTTCTGGAATAATGCAGCCCCAGTTTAGGCAATCAGGATATCCATAGGTTAAATTCAATAAAATATGAACTCACCATTTAAAAATGACCAAATACCAAGGAAATGAGCCAGTATGAATTAGTGTCAACAAAACAACCAACAGCAGATTTATATGCTCAAATACTATATTTTGAATTAACCACTTCGAATATATAAGTAAAATATTTAAAGAAAAGACTGAGTACAAATAAGCCAATAATTAGAGAAACAAAAATGGCCAGGTGAATTTATATAATTACCAAAAGTAAAAATTCAGAGGATGTGGAATATTCAATATTGTTAAGATGTCTGTTCTCAGCAAATCCATCTACAGGTTGAATGCCATCCCAATAAAAATTGCAACACTTTTCTCTAGAGAATCACAGTGGACTCTAAAATTTATATGGAAATGCAGAGAACTTAGAATGGCCAAAGCAATCTTGAAAAAGAGCAGCATTGGATGACTTATACTACCTGATCTCAAGACATATTATCAACGCACCATAATCAAGACAGTATGGTACTGACCTAAGCATCAACAAATAGATCAGTGGAAAAGAGTACCCAGAAACAGACTTACATTTATGGGATTTTTAATGAAAACACCAAAGTGATCCAATAGGGAGAAGAAATTTTTTCCCACAAATAGTATTGGAATAACTGCATATTCATATGGAAAAAAACTGAATCTTAACTTCTACCTCACATCAAACACAAGGATAACTTTGAGGTAGAGCATAGACCCAAACATCAACTAAGAAACCATAAAGCTTTTAGGGGGAAAACATGGAACAGTTTCCTAACTTGGGAGTGGGCAACAGTTTCTTATCACAGAAAATGATAACCAAAAAGGAAAAAAAATTATCATTATACTTTATTAAAATTAAAACTTATGCTCATCAAAACACACCATTGTGAAAATGAATAGGAAAAATTGGGAAAAAATATTCCCAAAATATATATGTGGTAAAGAACTGGTATCATGTTTATATAAAGAACTCCTACAACTTAAGAAGAAGCCAAACCAACCAATTTTTAAAAATGAGCAATTTGAACAGATACTTTACAAAATGATATGTGTGTGAATGGTCAATAACCACATGAAGGTCTCAATATCTTTAGTCATTAGAGAAATGCAAATTAAAACCACTATGAGATAGTACTATATAACCCACCTATATGCTAAAATTAGAAAGACTAATGATGCCAAATGTTGACAATGTTGTAAAATAACGAGAATTATACTTTATTGTTGAGAATGTAAACTAGTCTAATCAATTCAGAAAAAAAGTCCAAGAGATTCTTATGAAACTAAACATATACCTATCCTATGACCCAACAATTTCATAATAATTAATGTCTGCTGTTTACTTTGAAAAGCACTAAAACTAATATGGATTAATGGGTAGTTAGATGGATAAATAATAAAGCAAGCCTAGTAAAGTGTTCATGATACAATCTGGGGGGAAATATGTAGGTATTCAGTATAAAATTATTTCAACTTTGATATTTTTTGGTATAGAAGAGTAAAGAAATAAGTACATATGCACAAAAACTCAATGGATAGGTCAAACATCAGACTAGACACAGTGAAAGAGAGAATTATAATGAACTGGAATACACATGTGAAGCAATTGCACATAGTAGAGCAGAGAGAAATAGGAAATGGAAAAAGTGCAGAAGAAAATACAGGCAGGAGATAGTAAGGTCGTCTCATACAATACTGTTCAAAGTGGTAGTCTGTGACAAGATAAGAAACTTGTGCCAAAATGCAAATCAGTGATCTTCATTGACAAAGTCTTACTATGAAAAAAGTAAGCTACTAAACATTGGGCTTAGTGTGACTTCATCGGGCAGTGGTCAGTATCCCCTAAAGTAACCAAGAATCCTGCCTTATTAAAGAGGAGAGGCTTCAAAGTCTAAGTCTCAGATTTTGTTAACGCTGAGAATTCCAGACACCAAGAAAATGTTTTCATAAAATTTCTTTGGTTGCTGAGTAGATTCTTATATTGGGTTTCTTTGACTGAGGACTCAGAATAATAATAGGAAACCACATACAGGTTTTAAAGTATGAGAAACTTTCACATCAGATTGATTTAATCTAGATTTTTTTTTTAAGGTAGTTGACATCTATATTGGTTTGGAGGCAGGGGAGAGGGGGTGGGGCGGGTGCTCAGGAGCTCGTGGAGAAGTGTGCCCGTGTCCTCTTCACCATCACAGGCTTCTGGCTGTGCAGGATGGCACTGGCTCTGCGAATGGCATCCATGCGGAGATCTGGGTAGTACTTGTTCTTGTGGATCATGTGCCTGATGCTGCTTAGGATGGCCAGAGCATTCTTGTTGATGGTAATCCGTACACAGGAGGTGGCGGGTTTTCACTGGCCTGATCTCCACTTTATGACCACCACTATACCTTTGCCTTTGGCCACCAACTCCGTGCCCACACTCTTGTAGCGAATCAGTCAATTTTAGCAGAAGGAGTTGTAAGCCTTCAGGTTACTGGGCTCTGTGCTGTATGTCTGCTTGTTCCTTTTGATCAGGAAGCTGGAGCAGTTCCCCACCACCATCCATTGTAGGTGGCAGACATGGCAGCAGCTCCTCTCATTACTGCAGCCAGAGGAGGAAAGGGCTATCTAGAAATTTTTAAGGACACTCATATACTGCTCCTATGTATGAATATCAAATTTGGACATTTTGTTAAGTGCTGTAGTCTGAATGTGTTCTCCCAGATTCCTATGGTGGAAACTTAACCTCTGAGGTGATAGTGTTAGGGGATGGGGTTTTGGGGAGGTGGTTAATCTCATGAGTGAGATTAATACCCTTATTAAAAAAGAGCCAACAGGGCTCCCTTAGCCCTTTTCACCAAATAAGGATATAGGAATTCTACAACCCCAAAGAAAGCCCTCGGCTGATCGTGCTGGCACCCTGATCTTGGACTTCCAACCTCCTGAACTGGGAGAACTGAATTTCTGTTGTTTATAACCTCTTAGTCTGTGGTATTTTGTTGCAACACCCAGAACAGACTAACATATGAAGAATTTATTAATCAGTAGAATCCCTCTTCCTTAATCAGGGTGTATTTTTTACTTTTTTCCTCTCCTCTTCCATTTACTGATTTCTACTCTATAGTAGTCTCTGTACTAGATACTGAGGTACACTTCATATGGAGGTGATTAAGATAAAGTCCTGGTTCTTAAGGAGTTCACAATCTAGAAGGAAAACCTCACAGGTAAATATATAATACAATGGGATATGCGCTGATGAAAAAGTGAAAAAGTACTATGAACGCTATTATGAGATTACTGGATTTTGAGTGGGAAGAACGTGGTCACAGAAGGCATTTTTCAGACAAGGATTGAAAGGGAGAATATTCCAGATAGAGGAAGTTGCTAGTAGAAAAAAAAGTATAGAAGGACCTATGTTTTTGAAAATTGAAAAATATTTCTACGCTGCCAAATGTAGGGTAGAAAGATGGTAGATGAGAAAAGTAGATAGGGTAACATTTGGTTAAAGTGAACTGATTGAATACGTACATTTAGCCTCAGCTACTACCCAAAACCCCAGTAAAACAAAAGTAAAGGATTTTTTTTTTAATGCAGAAACCCACAGGCAAAACAGGAGAGGAGACAAGAACAACAGCACTTTGGAAATTGGAAAATTGTTGGGTTAATGACTTTATTTAGCAGACTCAAGACAGCCTTTTCCTAACTGACAGTTGTAAAAGCCTTGAAGCAGCCGAATTTGCAGAACTGCAAAAGGCTCGGGGATTGGGGACATCTAGTAATCTCTGGACACAGGAAGCTAAGGTGGGACTGAAACATTAAAAAGAGAATTGATTGAAAGTCTTCTTAAGGAGTGCCTGGGTGGCTCAGTTGGTAGAGCATCCTACTCTTGTGATTTTGGCTAAGGTCATTATCTCAGAGTCATAGGTTAGAGCCCTGTGGCAGGCCCTGAACTGAGCGTGGAGCTTGCCTGGGATTCTCTCTCTCCCTCTCGCTGCCCCTCCCCTCCTTGTGCACACACACTCTCTCAAAATAAATAAACATTTCAAAAGAAACTCCTTAAGTTACAGTTGGATTGCTACAATCCCTATCAAAATAACACCAGCATTCTTCACAGAGCTAGAACAAACAATCCCAAAATTTGTATGGAACCAGAAAAGACCTCAAATAGCCAAAGCAATCCTGAAAAAGAAGACCAAAGCTGTAGGCATCATAATTCCAGACCTTCAAGCTGCATTACAAAGCTGTCATCATCAAGACAGTATGGTACTGGCACAAAAACAGACACATAGATCAATGGAACAGAATAGAGAACCCAGAAATGGACCCACAAACGTATGGCCAACTAATCTTTGACAAAGCAAGAAAGAATATCCAATGGAAAAAAAGACAGTCTCTTCAGCAAATGGTATTGAGAAAACTGGACAGTGACATGCAGAAGAATGAACCTGGACCACTTTCTTACACCATACACAAAAATAAACTCAAAATGGATGAAAGACCTAAACATAAGACAGGAAGCCATCAGTGGCATCTGGGTGGCTCTGTTGGTTGAGCGTCGGACTTCAGCTCTGGTCATGATCTCACAGTTTGTGACCCGCGTTGGGCTCTGTGCTGACAGCTGAGAGCCTGGAGCCTGCTTCAGATTCTGTGTCTCCCTCTCTCTCTGCTCCTCCCCTGCTCATACTCTCTCTTTCAAAAATAAATAAAGATTAAAATTTTTTTTTAAAAAAAAGAGAGGAAGCCATCAAAATCCTAAAGGAGAAAACAGGCAACAACCTCTTTGACCTCACCCGCAGCAACTTCTTACTTGACATGTCTCTGGAGGCAAGGGAAACAAAAGCAAAAATTAACTATTGGGACCTCATCAAGGTAAAAAAAAAAAAAAAAAAAACCTTCTCTACAGCAAAGGAAGCAATCAGCAAAACTAAAAGGCAACTGATGGAATAAGAGAAGATATTTGCAAATGACATATCAGATAAAGGATTAGTATCCAAAATCTATAAAGAACTTACCAAACTCAACACCCAAAAAACAATCCAGTGAAGAAATGGGCAAAACACATAAATAGACACTTTTCCAAAGAAGACATCCAGATGGCTAGCAGACACATGAAAACATGCTCAATATCACTCATCATCAGAGAAATACAAATCAAAACCACAATGAGCTACCACCTCATACCTGTCAGAATGGCTAAAATTAACAACTCAGGCAACAACAGATCTTGGCAAGGATGCGGAGAGAGAGGAATCATTTTGCACTGCTGGTGGGAATGCAAACTGGTCCAGCCACTCTGGAAAACTGTATGGAGGTTCCTCAAAAAATTGAAAATAGAACTACCCTATAACCCAGCAATTACACTCGTAGGTATTTATCCAAAGGATACAGGAGTACTGATTCAGAGGGACCCATGTACCCCAATGTTTATAGCAGCACCATCAACAAGAGCCAAAGTATGGAAAGAGCCCAAATGTCCATCGACAGAAGAATGGATAAAGAAGATGTGGTATAGGGGCGCCTGGGTGGCTCAGTCGGTTAAGTGTCTGACTTCAGCTCAGGTCATGATCTCACGGTTTGTGAGTTTGAGCCCCACATCGGGCTCTGTGCTGACAGCTCAAAGCCTGGAGCCTGCTAGGGATTCTGTGTCTCCCTCTCTCTCTGCCCCTACCTCCCTTGTGCTCTGTCTCTGTCTCTCTCTCTCTCAATAATAAATAAACATTAAAGAAATTTTTTTAAAAAGATGTGGTGTATATATATTTGATGGAGTATTAGTTGGCAATTAAAAAGAATGAAATCTTGCCATTTGCAACAATGTAGATGGAACCAGAGTGTATTATGCTAAGTGAAATAAGTCAGTCAGAGAAAGACAAATACCATATGATTTCACTCATCTGTGGAATTTAAGATACAAAACAGATGAACATAAGGGAAGGGAAGCAAAAATAATATAAAAATGGAGAGGGAGACAAACCATAAGAAACTTAAAGACACAGAACAAATGGTTGCTGGAGGGGTGTTGATTTGGGGGGATGGGTTAAATGGGCAAGGGGCATTAAGGAGGACACTCGTTGGGATGAGCACTGGGTGTTATAAGTGATGAGTCACTGAATTCTATTCCTGAAATCATTATTAAACCGTATGTTAAGTAACTTGGATTAAAAAAAAAGAAGATACAGTTGGATTCCCCTCCCAGATCATGTTTCAGTTCTGTGTAAACAGCCAGCTGCCTCTCCTTTACCCTGGTAGAAGATTACGGGTTTGTTTGTTTGTTTGTGTATTTGTTTTTAAGAGAAAGGACATCACTAGCCTGGGAGACATAGGTCTAGCTGAGGGAAATTCTGTTTTGCTGCAAACAAGGGAGTTAAGTGAATGACAGATATTGAGAATACCAGTTTAGCTCCCAGAACTCTGGCAATCTGCCCTCAAGTCAGGAAATTGGAAAACAGTTCTTTGAGAAATGTGACCAGCCAGAGAGAAAAAGATTTTACTAAAGATACTAAGATTAGAAGTTTCTCAACCAAAGAGCTTAACCGGGTCATGCTATAATGAAGCTTTCGGTCAACAAGCTTCACCATGTACACATTCTTTTTATTTTGTCATTCTTTACTTTGTGTGCAGCATGACCTAAGCAAGAGGGACCATTAAACAAAGTCAGTTCCTACTCCCCACCATTGTTTCCCAACTCTGCTTTCACTGCCCGCTCCTCCTTGTGAGAGAACCATCTAGTCAGCATTCCTAATTGCCCTGTCCTTTTCCTTCTTGGGGATGGGTATCACTGATGGCCTCAGACAACCTCAGCTTTCTTTTGGCTCTGAAACTGAGTTAGCCACAGTCACTACCACTCTCTGGAAATAGGCCCAAAGAAATTAAACAGTTTTCCCAAATCACAGAGCTCATAAATTGAGGAGGTGAGTTCTGAATCTAAATTTTGTTTTTTGTTTTTTATTTTTATTCATGCTGTGCCTTTAACTTACTGATGCTGTGTTCTTCAAAACACATTAAGTGGCAATAGGTGCTCTACAGCTAAATTTAAGTTTAGATCAGAAGCCTGTATTCTGGAAACTTGTGGATCTTTATTTTCATTTTTTTAAGTAACAACTACTATTGAAAAACTTCAACCTCAACTGAATAAAAACAGACCTTGTTTATGTTGTTCATTATTGTACAGCCAATATCCAGAACATCACCTGGTGCATAGAAAGTATTTATATGTGTTTGAATATGTAAATGATTATATAATTGTGTTTTTCCAAGTACAATTTTTTAATAAAGATAATTACAAAAGATGGAAAAATCAGCTCAGAAAGTGCAATTACTTCTTTAATCAGTTTTTTTGACATAACTTACATCAGTTTTAAATACTATCACATAAAGTATGGTGAAGAAAAGAAATTTTGCTTCACAATTAGAAACAATAAAACTTGCCAAGAGAAACAAAAGCCATTTTGAAAATAAATACAGTCCATGCCAAAGTAGCATAAAATGAAGCCAGAAGTCTTCAAAAGGAATAAATTTTTCTTCCCAATATTTTCTCACACTTTTATGGTTTCTGAGATTGGTGAAAGTTCAAGGGTTGAGATTCAAGGGTTGCTGAGCTATTCTGATTTAGCACCTTTGGTATCTGTTCTTTTCACTATTGTCCTTGGATTGAAATAAGATTCCATTTTTCCAAGTTACTAAGGAAGTAACTTGGTTGTTAACAATTTTGAGTTTCAGATTTAGGAGACAATTCATTGAGAATTTATTCTTTTTTTTTTTTTTAAGTTTATTTTATCTATTTTGAGAGAGAAGCAGTGAGCATGAGCAGGACAGAGAGAGAGGGAGAGAGACAATCCCAAGCAGGCTCCACACTGTCAGCCTGATATGGGCTCCATCTCACAAACCATGAGATCATGACCTGAGCTGAAATCGGGAGTCAGATGCTTAACTGACTGAGCCACTCATGCACCCAAGAAGTTAATTATTCTAACAGTTGTAAGGTTTAGGCCAAATCTTTGGCTACCACTACTCAACCAAGATCATTGATGAGAACTTATTGATAAATATAGTGGAAACTTTTCAGTTCTTACTTCACACTTGGTAGCATTTCATGATGCTCTTGGTAGCATTTCATGATGCTCTTTACAAAACCTTCCTCCCTTATCTTTGATGACAATATTTCCCCTGGCTTTCTACTTCTTTTGAATTTTTCAGTCATTTTGATACAGCTTTTCTTCCTTCAACCTTGCAAATGATGATGTTTATTTGCATCTTTAGGTTCATTTCTAGGTTTTCTACTAGTCTGAGATTCTCAGAGCCAATCTTACTCCTCCCTGTTACCATCTTTTACTTATGCCATCCAAATTTGTATCTCAAGTCCAAATCTGCCTCTTCAGTTTCAAAGCTGAATATCCTGCTAGTTACTGTCCATCTGTGCTTGAATGTCCCAAAGCTATTTATAGATGTTGTGTTCCAAACTGGAATAATAATCTTTTATCCCCATTTTGAGACCCCAAAAACTCTTCTGTTGAGTTTCCTACCTCAACAAATGACACCAATAAACCAAAAACGTGGAATTAGTCTTTCTCTTAGCCTTATCTTCCTATCTGATCAGCCACTGAGTCCTAGAAATTTACTTCCTAAATCTCTCTCAACTCCATTCACTTTTCTCTCTCCTTAAATTCCAATATTCTGACTTAAGTCACCAACATTTTTTACCTCTGTTACTGCACTGACCTAACTGGTCTCCCTCCCTCCATTCTGTCCCACCCCCCTACCATATCTATTTCCTTGCTTTACCAATGTGATATTTCTATAATACAAGTTGGATCTTATCACTTCCTAACTTAAAATCCTTCCCCTTTGCCTTCAGAGTAAAGTCTAATCATATCTTGGCCCCTGCCTGCCTCTGTAGCTGTATCTTTCACTGCTGTCAGTCTTGTGGCCTTTGCACATCTTATTGCCTTAGTTCAGAACACTGTTTCTTTCTAATCACTACTCCCTCATTCATCCCTTTCACCTACTAAACTCCTGCTCATCCTTTAATCTCAGTGTAGATGTCACTTCCTACTGGAAGCCTTCCTCAACCCATTAATTATGGATTGGTAGCTACTTTTGTGTGCTTCCACTATATGTCATACTGACCACATCCTGTCCAACATGACCCTGCAATAGTGCTTATTACAAATAATGAAACTACCTGTTTTGACTTATCTGTATTTTCTGTTATGTCTGACATGAAGTAGTTTCTCAATAAAAATCTGATAAATGACTAAATGAATAATTAAATGTAATGTAAGTAGCTACTTATGTCAGCTAGTGTGAGTTTGAGTTTTATACAGTTTCCATCCCTACACAGGTTTGTAGCTTTTACCCTTTTTTGGTTATACAGTAGGTTTCCCCTTACCTGCAGTTTCACTTTCCCATTTCAGTTACCAGTGGTCAGCCATCATTAGAAAGAGATGATCCTCCTTTTGACTATTCGTAGATAGGTCAGTAGGTTAACAGTAGCCTAACACTGTGTCACAATACCTGTGTCATTCACCCCAATTTGTCTCCTCACATAGGCATTTTATTATCTTATATCATCACAAGAAGAAGAATGAGTACAATACAATATTTTGAGAAAGGGAGAGACCACATTAACATAATTTTTATTACAGTATATTGTTATAGTTATTTTAAATTATTAGTTATTGTTGTTAATCTCTAACAGTGCCTAACTTATAAATTAAACTATTCATCAATATGTATGTATAAGGAAAAAAACATAGCATATATAAGGTTCGGTATTATCTACAGTTTCAGGCATTCATTGGGGGCCTTGGAACATATTCCCTGTGGATAAGAGGGGGACCACTGGTAATCTAATCCCCAAACGAAACCAGCCTCTGTTCAATTTTATGTCTCATGTACAGGAATATCTTGGTAAGGGAATATAGATGGATAGTTCAATACTTCATGACCTCTGCTTGAAAGTAAAACTTAAAGTTCACATACAGGTGGTCAGTACTGTTCCAGTAGACAGTACTGTGACTGACATATTTATAGCTCACATGTTCATACCTGGTACATTAGAATCAGGATGAAATTTAAAATTTGTATTTTTTAAAGTTCCACAGGTAAATTTGATGGGTAGCTAGAGTTGAAAAATTAATGTCCTATTATTTAGTGTAGTCATTTCTAAAACTTTTTTTAAAGTTGTTTAAATGTACATTTCTGGGTTCCATCATCAGAGATTCTGATCTGGTAAGTCTGAAAAGGGGTAGAGGTATCATTTAAAACTTAACAGTGAAATAGATTGCTTTATAGATATATATTCCCCATTGCTAGAGTATTTCACCAAATACTCTTTAGTCATTTTCAGGAAAGTTGACAGAAGGATTCCTACATTGTCAGAAGGGTTGGACTAGATTCCCCCAAGGTTCCTCTGACCACTGAATTCCATGATCTTAGGATCCTTTGCTTGCTTGCTTGCTTTCTAACTATATTTATTTATTTTGAGAGAGAGAGAGAGACAGAGAGAGAGAGAGACAGAGAGAGAGAGAATCCCAAGCAGGCTTCACACCATCAGGTGGAGCCTGATGAGGGGCTCAAACCCATGAACCATGAGAACGTGATCTGAACCAAAATCAAGAGTTGGTCACTTAACCAACTGTGCCACCCAGACACCCCTAGTTTATTTATTTTTATCACCATTATGCTCCTAGATTAAAGGAGAAAAATTATGATTAATCAGTGCAGAAAAGACATTTGGTAAATCCAATGTGTGTTTGTTTAAAAGTTCTTAGGAAACCGTTATACACAATGGAGTACTATGTGGCAATGAGAAAGAATGAAATATGGCCTTTCTTAGCAATGTGGATGGAACTGGAGAGTGTTATGCTAAGTGAAACAAGACATACAGAGAAAGACAGATAACCATATGTTTTCACTCTTATGTGGATCCTGAGAAACTTAACAGAAGTCCATGGGGGAGGGGGAGGAAAAAAAAAGGTTAGAGAGGGAGGGAGTCAAAGCATAAGAGACTCTTAAAAACTGAGAACAAACTGAGGGTTGATGGGGGGGTGATGGGTATTGAGGAGGGCACCTTTTGGGATGAGCACTGGGTGTTGTGTGGAAACCAATTTGACAATAAATTTCATATTTAAAAAAAAAGAAAAAAAAAGAGAAAAGCTTTCATACTTGGCAAAACTACATAACAAAGACCTACAACAAACCGGATACTTAATGAAGAAACTTCATATGTGTTCCTCTAAGATTGGAGCAAGATAAAGACACTGTCAACAATGTTGTCAAATCATTATGTTGTATACCTTACACTAAGACAATGTTATATGTCACTTACATCTCAATTAAAAAATATAAGCAGGGGAGGACAGAAAATGAGATCATAGAGTTAGAAAAGAAAGAGAAAGCTGTCATTTTCAGATGATATGATCCTCTGCCTAGAAAAGGTGCCACATTGAACAATTATTTTATTTTAACTAATGAAATGATTTAGTGAGGTTGCTGAATGTAAGATCAATCTAAAAAAATCAATAGCATTTCTTTTGACCAGTAAAAACCAACTAAAAAGTTAAAAATGTTTTAAATACTCCCTCCATTTCCCCTTCCTTCCTCCAGTGTCCACCATTAGGCAGTCTCATACAAGGCAGTAATGGCAGCTAGGCAGAAGCTGAGTCCCATACTTACAAACATGGGATCTCAGTGAAATGGTGTTGGTGGCCCAGTGGATTCAGAATACTGTTCACATTTAGAAGACTGAGCAGTAAGTAACTATATTGAAGATAATGGTAGCCAGGTTTTTCACTGGTAGAGAAGGTGCAAATAAAAGAAAGCTAGAATGAATGTTATGGTTTTGAATAAACTAGAGCTAATAATAAGAACTCATGATTTTCAACATACATTTGATACTGAAATAAATATAAGTGGAAATGTATGTATATGTCTGTGTATATATGTGGGGCAGGGGGGAATGGGAGTGGTTCATAGCTTTGTTCATTGAGAGGGCCTGGCATAGAGACACTCCAGTAACAGTGAGTACACCTAATATACAGATCTTGGTTTCTAAATACCAATCTCCACTGAAAGAAAGAAACGACTCCTTGAAGAAATGGCTAGGGCCAGGAATAGGGCAAAGAAAACATAAGAAAGGCTTTGGAGTTATCTTCACATTCCACAAGATACAGAAGTACTCGAAGAATGAATGAACTCTAATTGGATTTTTGTTTGATTGTGGTAAAATATACATAATATAAAATTTACCATTTTGAGCATTCTTAAATGTACAGGTCAATGGCCTTAAATATATTCACATTGTTATGCAGACATTTCCACCATTCACCTGAAGAACTTTTTCCATCTCTCAGACTAAGACTATACCAATTAAATATTAACTCTCATTTCTCCTCTCCAGCTCCAGGCAACCTCCATTCTATTTTTTGTCTTGATGAATTTGACTACTCTAAGTGGAATCATGCTGTATTTGTCCTTCTGAGATGGGCTTATTTCATTTAGTATAATGTTCTCAGTGTTTTATCTGCTGTTGTATCAGCAGAATTTTCTTCCTCTTTAAGGCTTAATAATATTCTATTGTATGTATACACCACGTTTTGCTTATCCATTCATCCATCAGTGAACACCTTAAAAGGTTGTTTCTACCTTTTAGTGTTATTAATAATCCTGCAGTGAACAAAGGTATACAAATATGTCTTCAAGTCTCTGCTTTCAGTTCTTTTGAGTGTGTACCCAGAAGTGGAATTGGTGGGTCATGTGGTAATTCTATTTTTAATTTGGGGGGAACTGCCATACTGTTTTCAACAGCAACTGTACCATTTTACATTCCCACCAGCAATACAAAAGGGTTCCAGTCTCTCCACATCCTCTCCAGTACTTGTTATTTTTTATCCTTTTGGCAATAGCCATCCTAAGGGTGTGAGGTGGTACCTCACTGTGGTTTTGATTTCCATTTACCTAATGATGGTGGTGGTGTTGAGCATCTTTTCATGTGTTTATTGGCCATGTGTATATCTTTTTTGAGGAGATGTCTCTGTAAGTCCTTCGGCCATTTTTAAATCAGTCTAGTTGGAATTTTTGAGGAACTTGACAATACTCTAAAATTTATTTGGAAGAACACGAAGAGCAAAGAAGAGGGAAATTCCCTATCAGATACCAATACAAACTTTGAAATCATGATAATAAAACTAGTGGCATCAAGTAGACTAATAAACCAGTAAAATAGAGTGCATAGAGACGTACTAGTCTTAATGGGAACTTAATAGGTGTCACAAATCAGTGGAGAAAGAACTTATTTAGTAAATGCTGTTGGGAGGAGTGGATCACTGTATGAGGAGATATAAAGCATTCCTAGAGAGCAACAATTACAAAGATGTTCTTCAGATGTTTACATCTCTGTGTAATGAAAGAACTCCAAAGTTAGTAGAAAAAATGAAGATGAATATCTTTGTGAACTAAAGAGCAGGGAAGAAATTCTTAAAATGTAAAACATGAATGCAATGATATAAAGTAAACATAAATATAAACAATACAAAACCAGATTGATTTCTTAAGTTATTAAAACTTTTTAATCCATAAAGGACAACATGAGTGAAGTTAATATACAGATGTTAATTAACAGGCCAGAAATCATATTTGTTTCACCATCTAAAATCCACAAGGAAATAATATTTGGAATATAAAAAAGACTTCCTTATATCATTGAGTTAAACAGCACCCCCAATGAAAATTGAAAAAAGATATGAACAAGCTCTTTATAAAAGAACTTGAAACAAAGCTATAATGTTATGTAAATTAAAATAATAACTCTTTATATTCTTAAGACTTAGAAAAATTAGAAGAATAATGCAAAGTGTTGGTAAGGATGTGGCAATACAGGAATCTTCATGCACAGCTGGTGAAGAACACAGGTAGGTAGAGTTATTTTGGAGAGCAATCAGGTGGTACTTAGTTAAAGGGAGACTATGTATATACCCTCCAACCCAGCAATAGTCCTTGATAGATGATTGATGGAGAGGGAGAAGAAGGAAGAGGGATATTAAAGGAATTATTAGTAACCCTATGTGATAAAGTACAATGTTTAGATTTGTCCTTTCCTAATACATGAATTAAAATATAGGTTTTATTATATATCTGTAATTAATTGATGATTATAGATTATTTAGTCCATATATTTACCTGTTTTTGAAAAGGGGAAGAGTAAGGACAAATTGGAGCTCCTATATATCCCTCACTGCCTTTAAACCTTCAACGTTGATGATGCACTTGACTTGCAGAAAAAGTTAATTCCCTTTACTACAGAGCTGCACATACACTAGCTCAAAATACAAAGAAGCTGAAAGGAAATCCAGCAAGAGCTGTAGGAGCTGCAGACCTGAATGACAAAATAAGTCAGAAGATTAGTGACACAACACTGACCTCTGAACATAAACATGGGTGCTGCTCCACTTCCTCCTTCCAAGTCTCTGGCAACTCTTAGCTCAGAACCATCTGGAGAAGGGAATTCTGGTGAACTTAGTTCCAGCTTATTTAAATTGACATAGTACCGTCATTACCGTCTTCTTCCTAGTCAGTACCCTAATTTAACATGAGACTCTTTGAGGCTGTGAACTCAAATTCAGTTGTTGTAATTCAGTCACCTACAGGATTAGACTTCATTATGAGTTTTAGACATCTCAACCCTGCAGCTACAGGATCTTATTTATTTTTTAGAGCAATCATAGAAACTAGCCCCTTGTCTGAACCTTGTGATAGAAATTCAATGCCCTGAGCTTATTACGATCTTTCTCCAAATTCTCTAGTTCATTTGGAAACAATGGACTAGCTTCATTGTTTCCCTTATTTGAACTAAAATATGTATGGCAACAATTAGTTGGTTATCTATAGGCACTCGATTATAGTTGTTTATTAGTGATAATTTAATTGTTTTCCAGTGAGTGCCATGAACTACCAGTTTTTCATTAACTACTGGCAAAAGACTAATAATGCTTTTCGGTTTTAGTAACTATTTTTATTAATACTTTTGTTTTAGAACAGTTTTAGTTTCACAGCAAAATTGAGGGGAAAGTATAGAGACTTCTCATATATCCCCTGCCTCACACATGCATAGCCTCCCCCATTATCAGCATTCCTCACCTGAGTGGTACATTTGTTACAATTAATGAACATACATTGACACCTCATAATCACCTGGAGCCCGTAGTTTACATTATGTTTCACTCCTGGTGTTGTCCATTCATTGGGTTTAGACAAATGTATAATGAGATGTATCCATCACTTTGGTATTATATGGAGTATTTTTACTACGCTGAAAATCCTCTGTGTTCTGCTTATTAATCCCCCCTTCCAATTATTAACGCTTTTGAATATCATCAGATTAAAAACCCAATTCCAGATTTCCATCCTTAAGTTTCTTTTCTTCTGAAACAGCTATTGGTACCGGTCCCGAAAATCCTTAAGTAGCACCCTTCATTTTCTGTAAGTTTGTTGTGTCATACTCATCTCCATTACATCTCTCTAAATGTGTAG
Organism: Panthera onca; assembly: GCF_046562875.1. NCBI lineage: Eukaryota > Metazoa > Chordata > Mammalia > Carnivora > Felidae > Panthera > Panthera onca. The sequence goes on from NC_138348.1 coordinate 48,639,123, forward strand.
AAAAGACCAACAATAATTTCCAAATATTCTGGGCAATAACATAATTGCTTTTACAAATAAAATTTAAATTACTGTCTTACCTAGTTATATCAGATTTCATTGAATGTCTACTGTAATATCTAAGGGATATTTAATGGAAATTTAACAGACTGCTGACAGTCACGGATTTGACATTCTGTGTATTGACCATTTAAGAACAATTCATGATAAATAGTAATTTGTATTTTTACTAGGCAGAAATTTGAGCTGTGCGTGTAATGCTATTATGTGCTAGTCAAACACTTAGCTAGTATGTAAACTTTGCTAATCATGATCCATTCTGCATCTCAACTTGACCTTGTTTTCAAGTAGTCATTGTGTGACTCATGAAATTCTATTTGTAAAATATATAGCATTTATGACATATGTGTTGCTTTAAGAATGGTAATAAAATAGGGGTGCCTGGGTGGCTCAGTGGGTTAAGCGTCTGACTCTTGGTTTCAGCTCAGGTCATGATCTTAGTTTATGAGTTCGAGCCCCACATCAGGCTTCGCACTGACAGTGAAGAGCCTGCTTGGGATTCTCTCTCTCCTCTCTCTTCCCCTCTTCTGCTCCTGCTCTCTCTGTCTCTCTCTCTCAAAATAAATAAACTTAGAAAAAAGAATAGTAATAAAATAAATACACACGTACCCAACACCCAGTTCAAGAAATACGACATTAACACTGAAGTCCTTGGGATTTCATGTGTGTACTCTTAAAATATAATTCAGTTTTGTTTTTCCTGTTTGACCTTCATATAATTGGAATCATCCTTTTATATTAGATGCTTTGTCTTTTATATTAGATGTTTTGTTCATTTGTCTGGTAATCTTTGGTTGTCTGCTTGTTTGAGAACCCTCAATATCAAAGTCTTAATTCGTTGTTTTTTTGGGGGTGGGGGTTGTTTGTTTTTTCTTTTTGGAGGTGAGGGCAAGGAGCTGTTCAGATTTCCCAAAAAATAATCTAGTCACCTACCTGGAATGTAAATACCTGGCTGTCAGAGTTCTAGCCCAGTAGAGTAAGAGGGCTAGGTATCTTTAACATTCATTTTGTAATATTTTACTTAATTTTGCTCATTTTTAGTATGGTACACCAACTTTCAATGGACTCTGGTGTCCTTCAATTCAGGGCTCCTCTGTTGTACTTTCCCCAAGCATCTGAGCAGAAACAAATGAAATAAAGACAAAAGACAAAAAACAAAAAACAAAAAAACATGAACCAATAGAACAGAACAATGAAACCAGGAGCTGGTTCTTTAAAAAGAGCAACAAAATTGATAAACTTTTGGTCAAACTCATCAAAAAAAGAAGACTCAAATAAATAAAATCAGAAATGAATGAGGAGAAATAACAACCAATACCACAGAAATACGAAATATTCTAAAAGAATATTATAAAAAATTATATGCCAACAAATTGGACAACCTAGACAAAATGGATAAATTCCTAGAAACTTAACAACCTTCAAAAACTGAACCAGGAAGAAATAGAAAATTTGAACAGACCAGTAACCAGCAAAGAAATTGAGTCAGTAATAATAATAAAAACTCCCAATGAGCAAAGTCCATGACCAGACAGCTTCACAAGTGAATTCTACCAAACATTTAAAGAAGAGTGAATATCTATTCTTCTCAAACTATTCCAAAAAATAGAAAAGGAAGAAAAACTTCCACATTCATTCTATGAGGCCAGCATTACCCTGAAAACAAAACCAGATAAAGACACTACAAAAAAAGAGAACTACAGGCTAATACCCCTGATAAACACAGATGTGAAAATCCTCAACAAAATATTAGCAAATCAACCCAACAATGTATTTTTAAAAAATCATTCACCATAATCAAGTGGGATTTATTCCTGGGTTGCAAGAGTGATTCAGTATTCACTAGTTAATCAAAATGCTACATCACATAAATAACAGAAAAGATAAGAACCATATTATCATTTCAGTAGATGCAGAAAAAGCATTTAACAGAGTACATCATCCATTCATGATAAAAACCCTCAACAAAGTAGGTTTAGAGGGAGCATACCTCAACATAATAAAGGCCATATCTGGAAATCCCATAGCTAACATGCTCAATGTGAAAAACAACTTTTCCTCTACAGTCAGGAATATTTGTCTCTACAGTCAGGATATTTGTCCTCTCTCACCACTTTTATTCAACATAGTACTGGAAATTTTAGCGACAGCAGTCAGACAAGGAAAAGGAGTAAAAGGCATCCAAATTGGCAAGGAAGAAGTAAAAGTTTCACTATTGGCAGATGACATGATATCTATATAGAAAACCTGAAAGACTTCACCAAAAAATTACTAGAAACGTATAAACTAATTCAGTAAAGTCTCAGGATACAAAATCAATGTACATAAATCCATTGCATTTATATACACTAATAATGAGGCAGTGGAAAGAGAAATTAAGAAAGCAATCCCATTTACAATTGTACCATACCAAAGATAATAAAATGCCTCGGAATACCTAACCAAACAGATGAAAGAGCTGTCTTCTGAAAACTGTAAGACACTGATGAAAGAAATTGAAGACAATACAAAGAATTCGAAAGATATTTCATGTTTATAGTTTGGAAGAACAAATATTGTTAAAATGTCTGTACTACCCAGGACACCTGGGTGGCTCAGTCGGTTAAGTGCCCTACTCTTGATTTCTTCTCCAGTCATGATTTCATGGCTCCTGAGACTGATCCCCACATTGAGCTCTCTGCTGACAGTGCAAAGCCTGTTTGTGATTCTCTCTCTCCCTTTCTCTCTCTGCCCCTCCCCTGCTCACACTCTCTCTCAAAATAAACTTCAAAAAAAAAAAAAAATATATATATATATATATATGTATATATATATATATATTATACATACACACTAGCCAAAGCAATCTACACATTTACTGCAATCCCTGTCAAAATATAAACAGCATTTTTCACAGGACTAACAAAAACAAACTTAAAATTTGTATAGAAGCACAAAAGACTTTGAATAACCAAAGTAATCTTCAAAAAGAAAAACAAAGCTGGAAGTATCATAATTCCAGGCTTCAAGTTATACTGTAAAACTGTAGTAATCAAAACAATATGGTACCAGCACAAGAGCAGACACATAGATCAATGGAACAGAATATAAAGCCCAGAAATAAACCCACAATTATATGGTCATTTAATCTATGAAAAAGGGGCAAGAATGTGCAATGGGAAAAAGACATTATCTCCAACAAATGGTATTGGGAAAACTGGACAGCTACATGCAAAAGAATGAAACTGGACCACTTTATTATACCATACACAAAATTAAAAATGGATTAAGGACCTAAATGTGAGACCTAAAACCATAAAAATCCTAGAAGAGAGCACAGGCAGTAATTTCTCTGACATCAGATGTAACAACATTTTTCTGGATATATCTCCTGAGGCAAGGGAAACAAAAGCAAAAATAAAGTACTGGGAGTACACCAAAATGAAAAGCTTCTGCACAGCAAAGGAAACAATCCACAAAACTAAAAGACAACCTACAGAATGGGGGAAGATATTTGCAAATGACATCTGAAAAAGGACTAGTATCCAAAATATGTAAAGAACTTACACAACTCAACACCAAAAACCAAATCAATTAAAAAATGGGCAGAAGACATGAATGGACATTTCTCCAGAGAAGACATACAGATGGCCAACAGACACATGAAACAGTGCTCAACATCATTCATCATCAGGGGAAATGCAAATCAAAACTACTATAAGATATCACCTCACACCTGTCAGAATGGCTAAAATAAAATACAGAGGAAACAAGTGTTGATATAGTGGAAAAGGAACCTTCATGCATTATTGGTTGGAATTCAAACTGCTACAAGCACTGTAGAAAATAGCATGGAAGTTCCTCAAAAAATTAAAAATAGAACTATATGATCCAGTAATCACACTACTGGGTATTTACCCAAACAATATGAAAACCCTAATTCAGAAGGTTATATGCACCCTATGTTTATCACATCATTATTTACAATAGTCAAGTTATGGAAGCAGCCTATGTGTCAATCAATAGTGACTGGATAAAGAAGAGGTAGTATATATATAATAGAATATTATTCAGCCATAAAAAGGAGTGAAATCTTGCCATTTGCAACAACATGGTTGGGGTAGAGGGTATAATGCTAAGCAAATAAGCCAGTCAGGGAAAGACAAATACCATATGATTTCATTCATACATGGAATGAAAGGAAACAACAAAGGGGAAAAAAAGAAATCAAAAAGCAGACTCTAACTATAGAGAACAAACAGTTGGGTTATCAGAGGAGAGGTGGGTAGGGGGATAGATTAAATAGGTGGAGATTAAGGGTGCACTTATCTTGATGAGCACTGAGCAATACATAGAATTGTTGAATCACTCTATTGTATGCCTGAAACTAATTTAACACTATGTTGACTATACTGGAATTTGAATGTATGTAAATAAATAAATAAATAAATAAATAAATAAATAAATAAATATTAATACCTGTTCTTCTCAAACTATTCTAAAAAAAATAGAAGAGGAAGGAAAGCTTCCAAATTCATTCTGCAAGCCCAACATTATCCTGATACGAAAACCAAACAAAGATACTGCAAAACAAAAACAGAAGTTTTCCAAGAGCCAGTTTTGGGTTTCATTGATTTCTCTATTGCTTTTGTTTTCTATAATGAATTCTGATCTGATATTTAATACTTCCTTTCTTCTACTGATTTTATGTTTAATTGACTTTTCAGTTTTTTTAAGGTTGAAGCTGAGGTGATTGATTCAATACCTTTCTTCTTTTCTAATGTAGGCATCTGATGCTATAAATTTCCCACTAAGTACTATCTTAGCAGCAGCCAGCAGTTTCAATATATTTTCATTTTCATTCAATTTAAAATACTTTCTCTGGGCTCCTGTCTGGCTCAGTTGGTAGAGCATGTGACTCTTGGTCTTGGGGTTGTGAGTTCGAACCTCTACACATTGGGTGTAGAGATTACTTAAAAAAGAAAAAGAAAAAATCATAGTAAAAATTTTTTAAAAATAGTTTCTTTTTCCCTTTTGATTTCTTTTGAACTCTTGGATTATTTAGAATTGTGTTATGTAGTTACCCTATCTTTGTGGATTTTTCAGAAGTTTTTATGTTAATGCTTTCTCGTTTAATTTCATGATCAAAGGACGTTCATTCTATTATTTGAATCCTTTTAAAATTATTGAGACATGTATTATGGTCTAGTATATTGTCTATATTGGTAAATATTCCTTGTACACTTGAAAAGAATATATATTCTAATATAACAATCTCAGTAGATATAGCACTGTGAAATTTTAAGTTGGGCTATCCTTTTCTTCCCCCCATGTAAGATCTTTGCAGTAGTAGTTTGCTTTTTTAAAAAATGGGAAAACTTTCCTGATGCTCAAGGCTACACTCTAATTCTGAAAGTTCACCAATGTCAAAGAGGTTTACAGGTTCCTAATAGCTACAAGAGAATCAAACAGAATTTGCCTAAAAATATTTTTCTACTTATTCAGCACAGAAATGATGAAGCTTCACTGTGAACAGAGGGAAAAAAAGAATATTAAATACTTTTTTATAAGTACAACATAAGCCAGAGATAGCAGGATTATAGTTTGCCTCACAATCAGTTCAGTAACAAGGTCAAAGGGAAAAGATCACGTCTCATTCTTTGAATCTGCTTGACTTTCACACCCTTTGAGTTTCAGACTGATCTCTTGACTGTTTTGTCTATGACTGATTTTATGAAAAACGGTTCCAAACCCCCTGTTCTTTAGCCTTTAGACACTGACATTTTTTAGTTTCTCTAGAAGGAGTTTAGTGCACTGGCTTAATATTCCCTCTCATAAGTTTTCATAGTTCAAAAATTGCAATCAAAACCTAAGAGTGGAGCAGTTGTGGGAAGAAAATGGAAAAATCAGTTTCCATAACTTTGGGTCTATAAGACCCAGATATTAAAGGTATTATATATAGTCTAATGCAGCATTAAGATGGCACTTAGAACTAGATACCAAGTACATGAAATGTAGCGAGTCCAAATTGAGATGAGCTATACATGTGAAATACACACAGATTTTGAAAAAGGAGTGTAAGATGCCTCATTCATGGTTTCTATAGTGATTATAAGTTGAAATGATTGTACTTTAGAGATATCAGATTAGATAAAATATATTATTTCATTTAGTTTTACCTGTTCCTTTTTACTTTTTAAAATCAGACTACTAAACAATTTTAAATTACATAGTTCACATTGTATTTCTGTCAGACATTTGCTGTAGAATCTCACACTCAGCCCTTAGCCCAAGACATTGGTCCTGTTTCACTCTACTCACATTCATTTTCCTTTGACCTTGGCAATAGAAGACTGGTTTGTTTTTTTTTTAATTTTTTTTTTACATTTATTTATTTATGAGAGACAGAGAGAGACAGAGCATAAGCAAGGGAGGGGCAGAGAGAGAGGGAGACACAGAATCAGAAGCAGGCTTCAGGCTCCGAGCTGCCAGCACAGAGCCCGACGTGGGGCTCGAACCCACCAACCGTGAGATCATGACCTGAGCCAAAGTTGGATGCCCAACTCACTGAGCCACCCAGGCACCCCAGAAAACTGGTTTTAAAAAAGAATAATTGAGGGGCGCCTGGGTGCCTCAGTCAGTTGGGCATCCAAATTTCGCTCAGGTCATCACCTGAGTTTGTGAGTTCAAGCCCCACATCGGGCTCTGTGCTGACAGCTCAGAGCCTGGAGCCTGCTTCAGAATCTGTGTCTCCCTCTCTCTCTGCCCCACCCCCTGATCATGCTGTGTCTCTCTCTCTCCTTCAAAAATAAACATTAGGGGCACCTGGGTGGTTCACTCGGTTAAGTGTCCGACTTCGGCTCGGGTCATGATCTCACAGTTTGTGAGTTCGAGCCCCACATTGGGCTCTGTGCTGACAGCTCAGAGCCTGGAGCCTGCTTCTGATTCTGTGTCTCCCACTCTCTCTGCCCCTCCCCCACTCATGCTCTGTCTCTCTCACTCTCAAAAATGAATTAAGTGTTAAAAAAAATTAAATATAAAAAAAATAAACATTAAAAAAAATTTTAAAGAATAATTGAGAACAAAAGTCTTCCAGAGATTTCTCAGTGATGTTTTTTTTTTTTTTTATTTATTTTTGGGACAGAGAGAGACAGAGCATGAACGGGGGAGGGTCGGAGAGAGAGGGAGACACAGAATCGGAAACAGGCTCCAGGCTCCGAGCCATCAGCCCAGAGCCCGACGCGGGGCTCGAACTCACGGACCGCGAGATCGTGACCTGGCTGAAGTCGGACGCTTAACCGACTGCGCCACCCAGGCGCCCCATCTCAGTGATGTTTTTAAATAATGGTACTAGCACAAAACTCATCCCAAGCTACCAGACTTTCTGGTATGTAGCTCTGTATCTGCCTCATACTTCACACTTTAGTAAAATCCACATGGCTTGGATCTTACTGCAATATTTGGCTGAACTTGAGGCAGGCATTTGGGGCCAGGAGTTAGAGATGCAGTCTTGAAAGGGTAAGAAAAATCATTTAGGTACAGACACTTGGCCAGTAAGTAAGGTGGTATATTCTAAAAGGTCACTGCTAAATTCCACCTTCTGCAGTTCACAGCATGACCTCCTTGTGCCAGGAGCCAGACCAAAAAATGGTAAAGATTTACAGCCTATTTTGTAGTCAGGAAGATGTATCCCTTTTTATACTAATTTTTCATTCTTCAAAGTTACTTAGCTTTTGACAGGTTCAAAATTTCACAACCATAGTAAACAGTTGTCATTATAATCCTGTGCATTAAGAATTAGATTTGGACTGAAATATTCTAGCCATGTTTTCAGAGAGTCTCATTTCCCCTTAAAATCTATCTCACAGTTGCAAAACTTCTTCCACTTGATTTAAATTTCCCAGGCTCTCCATTGTGGAATGCAACTCTGGCCTTATCTGTGTTGTTGTTGTTGTTGTTGTTGCCGCTGCTGTTATTTTCAAGTAAGGTATGTTTCAGAGAAAGTTTTGCAGTTTGAGGAATGACGTTTCTGTCAGTAATGCATCAGAAAGATGTTCAGCCAAGGTTTGACCACTGCCATGGCCTCATGAGGCATTTCTTGTTAGAGATGAAGTAATGTAATTTTAAGGATACTCTTTCCTAATGTGGTCTGTCATGAGCACGTTTTGAGCCTAACATTGTGTTCTGTAAACTTCTGGAATCTACCCTTGTAGCCAAAGAATTTGCAGAGGATATTTGTCTAGGTAGCCACAAAAAGAAGCATTCCTTTTCCTGGTGAATATTTTAATAATTGAACCAGTTTAAATCATAAATGGCAAAAAATGAAATAAAAATAAAAGTCATTAGAAATCATTAAGTCCAAACTCTTTTCTAGGTGAAGAAACTAATGTCCACAGTGGTAATATGATTCACTTAAGATCCCGGAAAAGATTGTGACATACTATAGATAAAGATATGGTTTTTTTTCCAGTATATTACCCATGATATTTAAACAATAAAATAGTATTTGATCTATAACCATAATAACATGTATTCAAATTTATTTAAGGACATTTTTTAATTCATTTAAATAAACATAAACTAGCTCAATTTGAAAACTTCTCTTGAGGCAAAACATGACGCTTTTGATAAAATCCAATCAGTGGACCTCATTTTCAATGCAGAAAAAAAAAAAAAAATATATATATATATATATATATATATATTGGTTGTCATGTTTAACTTTATATTTAAAACACTGCCACTAATGCCATGTGCAAACTAACAGCCATTAACTAATGCCATAGAGGAGCAAAAAATTAGAGAGAGGTGTAAAAGAAGAGAAATGAATCCAAAGAGTCTGTTCATCATCCAGTTCAGCTTAAATGCCCTTCTCTGATGGCTATGGCAGAATCACTCCCTTTTGTATGCTCCCATAACACCTTTTTCTACTTCTAGTATGGCATGTTAAATGCACTGATTTGCATTAGCTTGCGCTGGGCCTGCCTGTTAGTTCCATTAGTTTGTAAGCCTCTTGAAGAAAGGCTAACTCTAATGATAGGTCCCATATGTAAGTTTTCATTTTGTAGGCCATATTTATTGGTTGAAAAAAACGAAGACATAAGTATAAACTAAGTAAGATAAACTTTTTGGGTTTTTTTTGAAACACTTAGAGTTTAGTCTAAAGAATTTTGTGCCAGTTACTTTAAGCAAATGTAGAGCAATTTGAATAACACAGTATATTTCACACAGTCACATGAGTCTAAAATCGAGTCAGATATAGCCCAATTTTCCTAGAGTGATTCAAGGTCATATCAGAAAGGACATTATTGGTACACTATAGGCCAGTGATTCTCAATGTTTTGCATGCATTAGAATAACTGGAGTGCTTGTTAAAACAGATTGCTGGTCCCCACACCTAGATTTCTTATTCAGTAGATCTGGAGTAGAGGCTGAAAATTTTCATATTTAACAGGTTTTAGGATCATACTGGTGCTGCTGTTCCAGGGACAACATTTTGTGAACTACTGTAGGCAAATAGATTAAAAAAAGAAGAGAGGCAAACTGAAGCAGAGAAAGAGGGAAGTCAGAACAATGTACACATCAAGGCAGAAGATTAAGGATAAGAGCAGTTGTGAAACCCCAACCCAACAAAAAAGCATTAGGAAGACATGGTCTCTCTCCATTTCCTACTTCCTGACTAGGATACTACTGTCCTGACAACTGAACATTCTTAAATAAAAGTGCTGAGCACCACAACCAGATTTATTCTTTACCAGCCAATCAGTTTTGTTTCATAAAATTGGCCTCTTTCTGCAACTTGTCTTTTAAAACCAGTACTTTGAGGGACTACTTTTCCACACAGCACTAAAATCTTAAGGAAGAAAAGATAAAATCATAAAGAACTTTTAGATGTCTCTTTTCACATGTAAAAGAAATATAAACTTTATTACTAAAGGAGAGGAGAATATAATTCTTCATTCTGATTACAAAATCCCTTTAGGTTTATGTTGTGAAAGATAGATTAGGGCTTTTTTGTTTGTTTTTATTTTTTATTGAGATATAATTGATACAATGTTATATTAGTTTCAGATGTATAACATAACAATTCAATATTTGTATATATTGCAAAATAATCACCACGAGAAGTCTAATTAACATCCATCACCATACCTTGTTACAAATTCTTTTTAAGGTAAAATATCTAACATCTATTCTTTTGGAAACTTTCAACTTTAACTGTAATCACCATGCTCTATATATAATTAGATCCCATGACTTACTTACTTATTTATTTTAATGTTTTTTATTTTTGAGAAAGAAAGACAGAGAGAGATAGCATCAGCAGGGGAGAAGCAGAGAGACAGGGAGACACAGAACTTGAAGCAGGCTCCAGGCTCTGAGCCATCAGCACATGACTTATTTTATAACAAGAAATCTGTATCTTTTGACCCCTTTCATCCATACTGAACTCTCCCATACCCAACTCTGGCAGCCACCAGTCTGTTCTCTGTATCTGAGTTTGTTTTTTGTTTTTGTTTAATTCTGCATATAAGTGAGATCATACAGCATTTATCTTTCTCTAACTTATTTCACTTAACATAATACTAGAAGTTCCATTCATGTTGTTACAAATGGCAAAACTTTCTTCTTTTTTGTGGCTGAATAATATTCTATTGTGTATATACACCACATTTTCTTTATCCATTCATCCATTGATGGATACTTAGGTTTCTTTCCTATTTTAGCTATTGTAAATAATAATGCAATGGAAATGGGATGCATAGATCTTTTCAAGTTAGTGTTTTCATTTCCTTTGAGTAAGTACCCAGAAGTGAATTGCTGCATCATAGGGTACTTCTATTTTTAATGTTTTGGGGAATCTCCATACTGTTTTCCATAGTGGCTATGCCAATTTACATTCCTAACTAAGGATTCCCTTTTCTCCATATCCTCACCAACACGTGATATTTCTTGTCTTTTTGGTAACAGGCATTCTAACAGGTGTGAGATTATATGTCATTGTGGTTTGGATTTGCATTTCTCTGATGATTAGTGATGTTGAGCATGTTTTCAAGTAGCTCTTGGCCATCTGTCTGTTACTGGCAAAAATGTCTATTCCAGTCCTCTGATTGGAATTTTTTAATTAGATTTTTTGTGGGTTTTTTTGTTTTTGTTTTTGTTTTTGTTTTTGTTTTTTGCTATTGAGTTGTATGAGTTCTTTTTATGTTTTGGATATTAACCCCTGACTGGATATATGATCTGTAAATACCTTCTCCCATTCAGTGGGTAGCCTTTCATTTTGTTGATAGTTTTCTTCCTTCCCTGTACAAAAGCTTTTTAATATGATGTAGTCTCATTTGTTTACTTTGCTTCTGTCGCCTTTGCCTTTTTGTTTTGTTTTGGTTATTTTTTAATGTTTTTATTTAAATTCTAGTTAGCTGACATACAGTATAATATTAGTTTCAGGTGTACAATATAGTGATTTCAACACTTCCATACATTACTCAATGCTCATCACAGCATGTGCATTCCTTAATCCCCATCACCTATTTTTTTAATATATATTTTTTATTTTTTTAGAGAGAGAGAGAGAGAGAGAGCATGAGCAGGGGAGAGAGACAGAGGGAGAAAGAGAGAATCTTTTTTTTTAAGTTTATTTATTTTGAGAGAGAGAGAAAGAGACAGCACAAGTTGGGGAGGGGCAGAGAGAGAAGGAGAGAGAGAGAGAGAGAGAGAGAGAGAGAGAGAGAGAGAGAATCCCAAGTAGGCTCTACACTGTCAGCACAGAGCCTGGTGTGGGTCTCAAACCCATGAACCGTGAGATCATGACTTGAGCCAAAATCAAGAGTAAGACACTTAACCAACTGAGTTAGCCAGGTGCCTCTCCCTATCACCTATTTAACCCATCCCCGCCACCCAGCTCCCTTCTGGTGACCATCAGTTCTCTATAATTAAGAGTGTGTTTCTTGGTTTGCCTCCCTCTCTTTTTTTCCCCCCTTGCTCCTTTGTTTTGTTTCTTAAATTCCATATATGAGTATTTGTCTTTATCTGACTTATTTTGGTTAACATGATACTCTCTTCTTCCATCTATGTCATTGCAAATAGCAAGATTTCATTTTTGATGGTTGAGTAATATTCCATTGTGTACATAAACCACATTTTCTTTATTTATTCATCAGTTGATGGACACAGTTGCCCTTATCTTTGGATTCAGGCCCTAAAAGTTATCACTTAGACCAGTGTCAAAGAATATACCACCTATGTTTTCTCCTAAGCATTTTATGGTTTCAGGTCTTACGTTAAAGTCTTTTACCCATTTTGAGTTGATCTTGGTATATGATGTAAGGTAGTGGTCCAGTTTCATTCTCCTGCATGAGGATGTCCAGTTTTCCCAGCATCATTTATTGAAGAAACTACCCTTTCCCCATTGTATATTCTTGGCTCCTTTGTCATAAATTAATTGACCATGTATGTGTAGCTTTATTTCTGGGCTTTCTAATCTGTTCCACTGATCTATGTTTCTGTTTTTATGCCAATACCATAGTGTTTTGATTAGTATAGTGTTGTAATATACTTTGAAATCAGGAAGTATAATGAGTCAACATTATTCTTCTTTATCAAGATTACTTTGGCTATTTGGGGTCTCTTTTGGTTCCATACAAATTTTAAGATTGTTCTGTTTCTATTAAAAGCATCAATGGAATTTTGATAGGGATTGCATTGAATCTAGATTATTTTGGGATAATATGGACATATTAACAATACTAATTCTTTCAATCAGTGAGCACAGAATATCTTTCCATTTATTTGTGTCTTCAATTTTTTCATTGATATCTTATAGTTTGTGATGTACAGGTCTTTAACCTCCTTCATTAAGTTTATTTTTAGGTATTCTTTTTCATGCACTTGTAAATGGCATTGTTTTATTTTTTTCCTAGTAGTTTGTTATCAGTGTATAGAAACACAACAAATTTTTGTATATCGATCTTATATCCTTCAATTTTACTGAATTTGTTAATTAGTTTTAACAGTTTTTGGTGGAGTCTTTAGGATTTGCCAAAATGTAATATGTCATCTACAAATAGTCACAGTTTTGCTCCTTCCTCTCTGATTCTGATGTCTTTTACTTCTTTTTCTTGCCTAATTGCTCTGGCTAGGACTTGCAGTACTATGTTAAATAAGCATGGCAAGAGTAGGCATCCTTGTCTTGTTCCTGATCTTAGGGGAAAAGCTTTCAGCTTTTCACCTTTGAGTTTGATGTTAACTGTGGTATTGTCATACGTGGACATTATTATATCGAGGTATGTTCTCTACCCACTTTGTTGAGGGTTTTTATCATGAAACGAATGTTAAATTTTGTCAGATGTATTTTTGCATGAATTGGGATGATAATATGATTTTTATCATTTATTTTGTTACTGTGGAGTATCATACTGATTTGCAAATGTTGAACCATCCTTGCATTTCTGGAATAAATCCGACTTGATCATGGTGTATGATTGTTTTAATGTATTGTCAAATACAGTTTGCTTATACTTTGTTGAGGACTTTTCGTCTGTGTTTATCAGGGATAGTAGCCTGTAATTTTCTTTTATTGTTCTGTCCTTGTACAGTTTTGGTATCAGGATAATGCTGGCCTTATAAAATGACTTTAGAAGTGTTCCTATCCCTTCTATTTTTTTTGGAAGATTTTGAGAAAGATTAGTATTAATTTTTCTTTAAATGTTTGGTGGAATTCATCAGTGAAACCATCTTGTCTTGAACTTTTGTTTGTTGGGAGATTTTGATTACTCATTCAGTTTCTTAGTAGTCTGTTCAGATTTTCTATTTGTCGTCATTCATTCTTGGTAGAGATTATGTTTCTAGGAACTTATCCATTTCTTCTAGGTTGTAAATGACAGACTAGGTTTTATACACTATTTACTAAGGCATATATGTGCTAATTAACCATATGTTTTCTTAAGCTGGTTCTTATAGTGTTCATAGTATGTCTTATAAACACTCAAAACGGATATCTTCTCTCTCTATAGGAGCTGGTCCTGGCTCTTGCCTTTCCGTCCTATACCCTCAACCCCTTACTCCTATCCAAAGCTTAGTCACCTAACTTAGAATAAACTCTTTTTCCTTCCCAATTCTTTTTTTTTTTTTTTTTTTGAGAGAGCTCAAGTTGAGGAGGGGCAGAGAGAGGGGACAGAGGATCCAAAGCAGGCTCTGCACTGACAGCAGCAAGCCCGAGCTCAATGTGAGATTTGAACTCATGAATCGTGAGATTGTGACCTAAGCTGAAATCAGACACTCAACTGACTGAGCCACCCAGGTGCCCCCTTTCCTTCCCAATTCTGCCTGTCTTTTCATGGAAAAAAAATTCCTGATCTCCCTTATCAACAAGGATTCCTCTCTTTTTTCTAGTAACTTTGCTCCTTCTTTTCTCATGTCCAATACCTTTGCAGTCCCTACAGGCCTTTTGCCTTTTCTGGAGCAGTTACAATGTAGCGAAAAACCTTCTATTTTGTGTTTCTGTGTTGTTGTTGTTTTTTTTCCCCCGGAGCGCAAGGTGTTTATTGTGGGGAAGAGTGGGGGTAGGGGAAGGCCTATGAAAGATGAAGGGGAAGGAAAAAGGACTGGGCTGGGGGAGCCACAGACTACGTGGCAGATCTCCCAAAGTCATGGACGTCTGGGGCAAAGAACGTTCATTAGAGGCTGTCAGCTAACTGCACTCCTTGCGGGTGAACAGTGAGTTCTTTCTTGAGGGAAGAAACCTGGAGCTCAGTGACATACAGAGGACAGTAAGAAGCATGCCCTCTTGCCCTCTAGGTGCTTAGAGCGAAAGACAAACACTCATGAAACTCATTCCAGGAGCCCAGCTTCCGGAGGGCCTTTTAACTTTGGGGCGTTACACAGCTTGTGCGTAGCCTGGCTCGGCACAGGACAGAGGGCTGGGGGCCATTCGGGTTCAGCAGAGGTTAAAGGACAAGGGAAGAAGTGGGGGGTGGGGAGAAATGCATGGTTAGGTTGTGTTTCTGTGTTATTTAGGAAAATTATACCCAGAAAGAAAAGAGTTTGATTTTTTAAAAGAATTCCAGCCAATAGTGTAATTTTTTAAACCTAAGATAGCAGTAAGAATTAAGTATTTTGATGATTGTTAGTTTCAAAGTTAATTCTTACATCCTTTCAAAAATACCATGTCCGTGTGTGTGTGTGTGTGTGTGTGTGTGTGTGTGTGTTCATTCCAGAAGTTTTGTGGAAAAAACATACGTAGTTCACTAAAATGTTAATTAAAATTGGAAAGAGAATTTGATAGGTTCTCATGCCAATCATTTGACAAACTTTAGTGTTCCAAAATAAAAAATTAAACATAGTTCCTACCTGAGATTTAAGGCCCAAGGTATGTGTCACTAATATTTACACAATGTTGAGCCTAAAGAGCTATACATGATTGCTACACTCACCTAATACACCTGCCTACTTACTGAATTTTATTTCCTATTTCGTCAGTGACTACAGGACTATATAAGACACTAATTAGTTTTTTAAAAGAAATGAAAGCGAAGTTGTTTCGAATCTTGCTAGAAAATCATGTAGCTAGCAAATGTGAAGGAAGAGGTATTAAAATATTCAAACAATGATGGCCTAGAGGAAATTCCAGAAATTGTAAGCTCTAGAATGTCCCGATTATGAGTCCTAGTCATTTGCCTCCACACATTTACTTCCACTCCCCTCCTAAAATACAACTAAAAATGATAGTAGAGGGATTTTTTTAAAGATTAACAAAAATCCACGCGAACAAATAAAACAAATGTTAGTGAAAGAAGGAAGGAAGGAAGGAAGGAAGGAAGGGGAAAGAAAGAAAGAAAAAGAAAGAAAGAAAAAGAAAGAAAGAAAGAAAGAAAGAAAGAAAGAAAGAAAGAAAGAAAAGAAAGAAAGAAGAAAGAAAAGAGAAAAGGAAAGAAAGATGAGCAACAAAATTTTGGAAGACAAAGCAAATGGACAGTGGTTAAGTGACTTAATAAGCATGAGAAAGCTGAAATTAGGAACATGAGGAAAAAGCAGAAAAGCATTCTGGTTTATACAGAACTCCCCCCAAAACTCAGAAATTGGTAGGAGTAAAGAAATTATGGCCATGGTGGAATTCCAAATAAAGGTAGTAAGTATGAAGATGAGGCGACAGATGACAAACGTGATGAGGACAGAATTAACAGTATTTGATGAAGCTTCAAGAGGGCAATGATTATATAACTGTTTAATTGACAACCCCTCAGCACAATGCACCTAGTTCAACTAAAGATATTTGTTGGATGGATAGATGAAAGGAAGTTCGCATTGGAAGCATCAACCTGATATCTGATTGAATGTCAGAGTATGACATGATAGATTTCTGGTTAGGTGACTAAATAGATGGTGGTCCTTTTTACCAAGTCAGTATAGAATGAAATCAGGCCTGAAGGTGAGGGTGAGGGGTAGAGATAATTCAGTTTAAGATACATTGAGTTTGAGGTATTTGCATGACATCAAATTGAAGGTGTCTTGTCAGCTAGAGATGAGGAGGGTTATCTAGGCTGAAAATATAAATTTCGGTGGCACCTTACACCACAGAAGTGGCTATGCCAGCCTAAGGAAAGTAGGTACTATACAAGAGGAGATACAAGGATGAAAAAAGAGTTGAGGGGGTACCTAGGTGGCTCAGTCAATTAAGCGTCCAACTCTGGATTTTGGCTCAGGTCATGATCTCATCGTTCGTAAGTTCAAGCCCCTTATCGAGCCACATGCTGACAGTGCAGAGCCTGCTTGATATTTCCCCCCCCCCCCAACCCCTCCCTGACACGCACTCACTGTCTCTCAAAATAAATAAATTAATTTAAAAAAAATAAAAAGTGGGGTGCCTGGGTGACTCAGTCAGTTAAGTGTCTGACTTCAGGTCATGATCTCACAGCTGACAGCTCAGAGCCTGGAGCCTGCTTCAGATTCTGTCTCCCTCTCTGTCTCTGCCCCTTCCCTGCTTGTGCTCGCGCTCTCTCTCTCTCTCTCTCTCTTTAAAAAAAATAAATAAACATTTAAAATAAATAGTTTAAAAATAAAAAGAAAAAAGAATTGAGAAATACATTTAGAGGGTTGGAAGAATAATAAAAATCTATAAATGATATTGAGACAAAAGTATGATGGGTGTCAGAGGACAGAAGTTGTAAAAGGAAAAGTAGAATCATGGAGGCCAAGGAAGGAAATTAGTTTAAGAATAAAGTGACTTTTTAAAAAAAATTTAAATGGTATGAATAAACATATAATTTGTGATTAAGAAAAATATGAAGTATGGACACCAAATGTTACATTGGTTGTTTAAACGTTGTGGGATTTGTCACAAGATGTTTTTCTTTCTTTTCACTTACCTATATTTTCTGTCTTTTATAATGAAATGGAAGTTTGTGTGTTTTTGTTTTTTCTTAAGGAAAGCAGTTTCAAAAAAAAAAAGAAGCATGTGTTTAGTCTTAGCAAATGGTATGGAGGTTAAATTAAATGTCTAAATGTAATCCATTTGGTTAGCAAGTAAGAGATTAGCAGTAAAAGTGGGGGTGGGGCCTTCAGAAAGCCAAAGCCAATGTAAAGGGGGATGATCTTCTGGCAAGGGTCTAGTTTTATTTGTTATTAAGACAAAAGTGCAGAATTTGTACATTGTTTTCTTAAGCTTCCCAGGGCTGCTTTCATGTTACTATCCTAACCTTCTGTAACACTTCACATTTTACTGAGTGTCTTTCTTATCAGTGCTTTAGAAAAAAAAAAAATTAATCACAGAGTTGATCATTCCTTGCCAAGTTATCTTTAAGAATGGTTAGATGTAGTTAATAGAGTCTCACTTTCATGTATTTCATTCAATGTATGGAATCTGCTTTTGACGTTCAAAAAGATTTTCATAAATAGTGCTGATGAGTAATTATAGTCTTACACATTCCAGAATATTTTTCTTGAAACCAAAAGCTAGGTAAGGTTTTTCTAATCTTATGTTATTATTATTTTTACAATGTAGATCATGTAGAAAATTATCGCTAGTTATTAATGATAATTGGTTGCATAAGTATTTTGTCTTTTGCTAATATTATAAAGGCAGCATAATGGTAACTTTAAAATACTAAAAAGAACTGTTGATTTTTCTTTATAACCTCACTTACATACATGAAGCCTTTTCTAATGTGGAAGGCTTTTCTTAGGTTGTATTTATTTATTAGCCGTTCTAAATGTGGCAGATTTATAATTTCTTTTTTCCTCACAGGAACTTACTTAAAATATGCTCTTTTGGGGGAGAGGTGGGGCAAAGGAAAGCAAACAAAAAATACAGTCTAAAAGGTACCTTGAAACTATGTAAACTGTATAAATTATTAATGTTATCTCTTCATGATTAAATCCACTAGCTTTGCCTTGCTTTGAAGATAGAGGAAGCATTTTATCAATTAGAATTTCTTTTTGAAGCACTCTTTTGCCTTGGCTTCCATGATTAAATATTTCCTACATGTCCTCCTCCTTCTGTGGCCATTCCTTTTCCATCTTGGAAAGCTTATCCTTCTCCACGTGGCTTTTAATTTGTAAAGCCTCTTATTCCCTTTTTTGTCTCATTCTCTATCCTCTTCAAGGATGATCTCTTCCACAGCCACAACTTAACTCCCAAATTTGTTTCTCTTTTGTCTCATTCTCTATCCTCTTCAAGGATGATCTCTTCTACACCCACAATTTAACTCGCAAACTTGTTTCTCTACTCCAGACCTTTTCTCTGAGCTCTACACCCAAATATCCAGCTGACTACCTGATATCTCATTTTCATGTCTCAAGGACACTTCAACTTCAGTTACAAACTGAACTTATGATATCCATTTTCTCTACCCTTCAACCCTCAAACCTTATCCCTTTTTTATTATTCCCAGTGTTGGCACACGTACCACCACTGATCCAATTACACAAGCCAAAACCTGCATTATCCTTGACACCTTCTCCCTCATCCCCAACATCAAGTTATATTGATAACTCAATCTGCTTCTCTCTCCCAAGACGATGACTCTTTTCTTGTCTGCTGGTCCCTGGGCATTAGGAGTCAAAGTACCTTGGTGACAGCTCCAATTTATAGATTAATGAGATTCTTGTTTTATCCCTTGGTAGAACTGTTCCTCCTTTGGGGACTGGAAGCTCCAACCTTGCAGAGCTCAGAGTTACATCAATGGAAGTAAAAATTCTCCAAGTGGGTCACTATGTGTGATGAGAAGCAGGCAGGGCTTTTGATTCCTGGATCTCCTACAGAGCCTTTTATTGCTCTAGACACCGCTTAAATCTACTGTCACCTGGTATGAACTAGAGCAGTAGTCCCAGATGTGGAATATGCTGCGTCCATAACCCAAAGAGGCCTACCAGAAATTGTTCTTCCTTCCTCATGGTGGGAGATATAAGATGCAACAAATTGTCCTTTACTTTCAGTGAATGTCCCAGCATGCCAGAACCTTCATAGTGCTTATCTCCCATCCTCTGGGTACATATGCCTTACCAAGGTTTCCAGTATGGTAGCCACTTCTTGTTCATCCAGCCTGATTAGCATGATGGATGTCATTAACATAGTGGATCAAATATAATATTCTATGTGACATTTGAATGGTCCACATTTCTTCACAACTGAATTTGTATGGAAGGGGTTTTAGTTAACACAACCCTGTTTACCATTGTCCATTTCATATAAGTTCAGACTGTTTCAGATTGTCCTCTCTGATAGGGATAGAAAAGAACATGTTTACCAAATCAGATGTTGCATGCAACATACCTGAGGCCATGATAATATACTGTAGCAAAGGCAACACATCTTTGTTACATAACTACATCTGGTTTCTGCAGACACCAGACTGGAGAATTAAATAGAGATAAGACAGAGACCATTACTCCTGAATCCTTTAGCTCATAAGAAGGGAACTAATTTTCATTATCAACACCAATAAATCCATTTAAAATAGGGACTAAAATTTCATACAAATAGTGGGGACAAGGGTTTGTTTGGTACATTGTATTTTCTAAAAAGTCATAAAATTTTATTTAAAAAATATAGGTTACAATTTTCATCATGTGCTGATTGTTGTAGAACTAAAGTATAAATCTGACTTTTGTTTGGGTGAGGGAAAAGTGTTTAAAATATTTTTTCTAGCAAAGTCACGTGGTGGTTTACTTTGTGTTTGGCTTTTATAGCACTTTCCTAAGGACGATTTTTGTAAAAATTTTTAAAGCCTTCATTATTTTTCCCCAGGGACACCCTTAATCCTTTGACATCAAATTGTTTTCTTTTAAAGCATATATAAAATCATCCTAACTTATTATCTTTTTTTTTTTTACTTGATCTGACTTTGTTGGATTTTCCTTTGTTATTATGATTTTTGATTTAAGCACTTCTTTGGCATCACTATGGTAGGTTTCATAACATCCTATCTTGTATTGGCACATGTTTACCCTGATGTGATTTAATTGGATAAGTAGAGATAGATGCCAGCATTAACCAAGAAGGTATGTTTCAGTAGAGACTAATTTGATGATGGTAATGATGGTGGTGGTGGTGATGTATTCTTTTTGTCTTGATCAAAAGAATATGTTTGGTAGAGTCATTGTGATGTTGGATATACCTATAATTCATTCATTTTCACTTTCATGTAGTATTCCTTTGTATATTATACCACATTTTATTCATTTTTCCAAATACCTTTTTTTCCTTATATTTGGCACTCACCAGGCTCTTTACAGATGAAGAATAACTTCATTATTTATTTTACTTTCTCCTAACTACTTTCTCTGTTTTCTATTTATAGCACCCTGTTAGGCATATTTTAGAAACTTTGACATGATTCCCTATATTTCTTAATTGTTTTAAATTCCTGAAGATAGAAATGCAATAAAAGGATACCATGACAAAAAATTATCTTCCATCCCTTCTTTTGTATCTTAATTTTAGCAAGCATATTTTCAATTTTCAGTTGCTTTTTTATAGATGTAATATAGTTTCAAACTCTGAGGATATTATTTATAATTACTAGAAAATTTCTTAGTCTGAATTATATGTTTCCACAGATGCCATTTTTAGATTCCATCTCATACTTTTTTGCCTTTGAGAGGCAAGAGAACGTAAAGGTTTAAAGCACAAATCCTAGAGTGAGACTACCTGGGTTTGAATTCTGGTTCTGCCATTTGTAGCCTGTAACCTCTTGAGAGGCTCAGTTCCTTCATCAACAAAATGGATAAAATTATAGTATCTACCTTCTAGAGATGTAAAAATTAAGTGAAATAATTTGTATAAATTCAGATTTAAAGCATGTCTGGTACTTTGTAAGCACTCAGTAAACGTTAGCTATTATTACTATATGCCAGGTGCAGTGTTCTAGTTTCCAGGCATATAAAATTAAAGCAGACATGGGCCATTCACTCAAAAACTTATAACAAAGATTGATATTATTTGTCAAGCCTAGCATTCATGTTCCATCCCAGTGGGAGTCATGGTACATATTAAATAACCATAGTGGTTCAAAATTATGATATATTCTTTGTTGTTATGTAAATTAATTTAGCATTAAAATATAACCTGAAACTATAATGGGAGTTCTTGTACTTATTTTGTGCTTAGCACTGTACTTGGAAAGAGTAAGAACATATAGGGGTAGGTATATGGAAGTTCCAAGGGGCAAGAGTGTAAATGACAAAGCAAAGCATGGATGGTATTCCTAGGGATATTACATGCTGTAAGAATTACAATGATGTGGAATAGGTGGTAAATAAAGCAGACTGCCTATAGCTGCAGCTTGTGGTAGGAGGGCCATTTGGTTAGTTGGGTTTGGAAATGGATCCACACCATGGAGGGCTTAACAAGCCTGGCTCATGAGTTTGGTCATTATCCTGTAATGGTCAGAGATTTTTGAACAGGAGAGTAATATGATATAAAAAGGTATTTTGTCTGTGGTAGTTTAATTCTTGTCCCTATGTAGAAGATATAAATAAGTGTTCTCAGTGTTTTGGACAATTCAAAAACCTTCTGAGTTCTATCTAATCTCAACTCTAAAAAAAAGTCAATTCTGTAAGACATTATGCCTCTCAATCTCATTTTTTCCTTTAATATTTAAATATTTTATTTTTGAGAAATTCCCAAGTTTTGTGAAATAGGAATGCTGGGCCATGACAGTTCAAAGGTACACAGATTAAAAGTATGAAATAGTTGAAGGTAATGGGAAATTAAGATTGCAGGGCTCACTCTTCAGTTGTAGCAGGAAAATTAAAGGTAAACTACATAGCAAACTTCAGAATAAAACATATATAAGTATTCAAGTCCTTGCAAGTTTATAAATTGCCTGTTAGGTCTGCAACTACATTGCTATTATGTGGCCAAAGCACATGGGACTTCAGGATGTGTATTTATGGACTGATTGCCCAACAGATAACTGCACTATTCCGGAATGCTATTGCTAGCTATGTCAATAGTTTTAGACTTATTGTTTTAAAATTTTTCCATTTTTCAGCCTAATTAACTTAGAATGTCTCTAACGTGATTTGCAAAGAATTTTATATTTATATTTTGCAATCAGCATTTGACTGGCGCTCAGGTTTGAGACATGCACTACAATGTGTAAACATTTTGTACGATAATAAAGAGTTCCTAAATGTTTTATGATTGCCTGTTCCCTGCTAATTGGTCATGGATTGAAAATCCCTATTGTTTAATTTTTTTTAATTTGTGGGAAATTTTTATAAATGAGTGTGTGGGGCTTCATATCACAGCTGTTGTCATTTAAAGTTTGGACAGCATCATTACAAATGAAGCCCTGCTGTGAAATCAAAGTCAAAAGGCATCTTGGCATCCCAACCATTTCCTTAGGAGAAGATTACAGCTCAAGTCTGTTGAATTTTATTGCTTTGGGCCCCATGACAGTCTTCAGAAACATGCAAGGCATTTCTGTTAAAGAAACTCAGATGTGCTAGGACACAGGGGATGACATTCTTGTGCATAGCAGTGTCTTAAGCAAGGGGGTAAGGAATAAGGAAGAAAAAGATGATTCACACTTTTTGTTGTGTTCTGGGATTATTTTATAAAGTCCATGGAAGTGATGGAGAACATAGTGTGAGTGATACCATATAGGAAAAAGGTGTGATATTTTCCTACATGGCCTGACTGTATATTTTTTTTCAGCTTTATTGAGGTATAGTTGACAAAATTGTAATATATTTAAAACGTACAACACAACAGTTTATATGGTACACGGTGTGAAAGGATTGCCACAATTGAGTTAATTAACATATCTATCACTTCACATATTCATATATTTACCTTTTTGGGGGGCAAGAATACTTAAGTTGTGTTTTCTCAGCAAATTTCATTTATACAACTATACTCACTATCAACTATACTCACCATGTTTTACATTAGATTCTCAGATCTTATCATCTTACAGTTTAAAGTTTCTACCCTTTTAGTAACCTTTGTCCATTTCCCCCACATCCCAGCCCCCAACAAACAACCCATTCTACTCTGTTACTGAGTTCAACTTTTTTTTTAAGTTCCATCTATAGGTAGTGTCATGCAGTATTTGTCTTTCTTTGTCCGGCTTATTCACTTACCATAACACCCTCTACATTCATCCACATTGTTGCAAATGGCAGGATTTCCTTCTTTTTTAAGGCTTAGTAATATTCCATTGTATATGTATACCCCATTTTCTTTATCTAGTCATCCATTGATGGACACTTAGGTTGTTTGCATACCATGGTTATTGTGAGTAATGCTGCAGTGAACATGGGAATACAGATAATCTTTTCAAGGTAAGGATTTCATTTCTTTCAAATATATACCCAGAAGTGGGATTGCTGAATCATATGGTACTTATATTTTTAATTTCTTGAGAAACCTCCTTACTGTTTTCCATAGTAGCTGTCCTAATTTATATTCCCACCAATATATTCCACATACTCACCAGCACCCATAATTACTTGTCTTTTTTTTAGCATTATTTTTTAAATGTTTGTTTATTTAGAGAAAGAGTGTGTGAGTGGTGAAGGGGCAGAAAGAGAGGGAAAGAGAGATTCCCAAGCAGACTCCATGCTCACTGCAGAGCCCAACGTGGGCCCCCATCCCACAGCCATGAGGTCATGACCTGAGCCTAAATCAAGAGTTGGACATTTTAACTGACTGAGCCATCTAGGTGTCCAACTTGTCTTTTTGATAATAGCCATTCTAACAGGGATAAAGTGATATTTAATTGTGGTTTTGATATGCATTTCCCTGATGATTAACCATGTTGAATACCTTTTTATGTGCCCATTGGCCATTTGGATGTCTTCTTTAGAAATATGTCTATTCTGTTCCTTTGCAAATTTTTAATTGGGTTGCGGGGCTTTTTTAGTGTTTTTTGGGGTTTTTTGTTTGTTTGTTTTGCTATTGAGTTGTATTAGTTCCTTGTTTTCTCCCTAGCACTTTTATAGTTTCAGGGCTTATGTTCAAGTCTTTAATCCATTTTGAGTTGATTTTTGTGTATAATATAAGGTAGGGGTCCGGTTTCATTCTTCTGCCTGTAGATATTTAGTTTTCCCAACCTGACTATATCTTAAAATAAAAACCTAAATGTGCCTCCAAGGTAATGACTGCCTTCAAAATCATCTCTCAGTTGATTATATGATATTTTTGAAATGAGTTCTGATTGATTGGTATTCCTCATTCTTCCCCTCTTCCCTCCTTCCCTTACTCCTTCCTTATCTCTCTCTCCCTCTCCTCCTTACTCCTCTCTTCTCTTCCTTTTCTTCCTCTCTCCTTTCTAGCACATACTCTTTTCTACTAGTATACCTGAGAGATGTTACTTAAATAGCTCTATTAGTCACTCTTTTTATATCTAAATTTCATGTTCCAGAATTTAAAACCAAAGATCACTTGATCTAAGTTAAGATCTATCCAACCAGTAACCTAACTCCAGCAATCATTTCCAAAGACACATCATGTGTGAATATGGTTGTCCCTCATATTTTAAGGATGTGTTCCACTCAACCATGGATTCATCTCATCCCTATAAAATGTGTTATTTGTCATCTGTTTTCCCTTTTGGAGTAGTTTCCTGAGTTCATTGACTATGAAGTGCCTTCCATATAGTAGATAATATTTGTTGAATGAATGCAAATTGTTATCCCAAGGAATATCCTGCTAACAACTCTAAACACTCATTCTGGAAATCTAAGACTTAGCAAGATAATTTGTTTCTACTGATCTTTCTGCTTTGTGAGTGTCTGAAAAAGATATAAATCATTCATCAGCTTTCCATAGACATTGATATTGCTTCTTATTCACTGCTATAACAATACTGCTATAGAGCTAATAGTTTAGTAAGGAGACAGAAAAGTAAATAGATAATTACAGTATAGTATGCTATGCTAAGTATATCCTAACCTCAGTGATAATAAAAAATGTGTGTGTGTGTGTGTGTGTGTGTGTGTGTGTGTGTGTGTAATATTTGCTATGTGCCAGGTACAATGTTAAGTATTTTACTTATATTACTGGTTTTTAACTTAAATACATTGTGGTCTGACAACCATATCTATATGTTATTAATCTTTTGAAATTTACTGAGAGTTCTTTTATGGCCAAGTATAAAGTCAAGTTTTCTAAACCCATCTGAACAGGGTTAGAGTATAAACAGATCAAGTAGTGTTCTATAGTGTTCTATCCATTAGCTCTAACTTTTTAAAAATCTTCCATATTGATTTTTCTACCTGCTTGAGGTATTAAATACTGAAGTGGTATATTAAAATCTTTCAATGCAATTGTGAATTTATCTGTAATTTTTATATGTCTGTCAGTTTTTGCTTTAATGTTTTCAGTTGAAGGCTAAGTTAATTAAGTTTAAACACATTTAAAATTGTTATATATTTGTGATAAATTGAGCTATTTTATATAATGCTTCTTTTTATTTCTTGTAATGCATTTTTCCTTAAGATTATTTTATATGATTGTTAATATAGGTATTTCACCTTCTGTTGGTATTTGCTTGGTAAATCCTTTCCCATTCTTTTAACCTTTGTGTATTCTTGAGTTACAGATATATCCTTTTTAAACAAAAAATATATGGAATCTAATTTTTTATTCAGTGATAATCTTTGCCTTTTAGCCAGAATATTTGGTTCATTTCTGCTCTTATACTTTTATTTATTTATACCATCTTATTATTTTCTCATTGTTTCTCCTTGGGGGGGTTCTTTTCCTCTTTCTTGCTTTCCTTTGAGTTATAAATTTTTGTTTGTTTTCCTCTCCATTTTTTTCTCCATTAGATTGGAAGTGGTAACCCATTCTACATTCCTTGGCAATAATATTTTTTCTTTTCAAATTTTTATTTAAATTCCAGTTAGTTCACATATATTAATTCCTCACTTATATATAACACCCAGTATCCATCATAACAAGAGCCCTCCTAATACCCATCAACCACCTAACCCATCCCCCACCCACCTCCCTACATCAACCCTCAGTTTTTTCTCTGTCTATAAGAGTCTCTTATGGTTTGTTTCCCTCTCTCTTTTTTTCTTTTCTTCCCTTTCCTGTATATTCATCTGTTTTGTTTCTTAAATTCCACAAATGAGTGCAAACATATGGCATTATGGTAACATATCGTTTGTGAGTTCGAGCCCCACATCAGGCTTGCTACTGTCAGCACAGAGCCTGCTTCTGATCCTCTGTCCTTCTCTCTCTGCCCCTCCCCAGCTTGTTCTCTCTCTGTCTCTCAAAATAAATAAACTTATAAAAAATAAAAAATAAAAAAGAAGAGTTAATACTTATTCTTCTCAAACTATTCCAAAAAATAGAAGAGGAAGGAAAACTTCTACATTCATTCTATGAGACCAGCATTACTAAAACCAGACAAAGACTTCACTAAAAAAGAGAACTACAGGCCAATATCCCTGATGAATATGGATGCAGAAATTCTCAGTAAAATACTAGCAAACCGAATCTAACAATACATTAAAAAAATAATTCACCACAATCAAGTGGGATTTATTCCTGGGCTGCAAGGGTGAGTCAATATTTGCATATAAATGTGATATTAATATTAATCATAGAAAGGATAAGAATCATTTGATCATTTCAATAGATGAAAAAAACATTTGACAAATTACAACATCCATTCATGATAAAAACTCAAAAAAGTAGGTTTAGAGGGAACATACCTCAACATAATGAAGGGTATATATGAAAAATCCACAGTTAATGTCATCCTCAATGGGGAAAAACTGGGAGCTTTTCCGGTATGGTCAGGAACAAGACAGGGATGTCCACTCTCATCACTTTTATTTAACATAGTACTAGAAGTCCAAGCCATAGCAGTCAGACAACAAAAAGAAATAAAAGGCATCCAAACTGGCAAGGAAGAAGTAAAAAACTTTCACTATTTGCAGACAACATGATACTCTATATAAAATACCTGAAAATTTCCACCAAAAAACTGCTAGAACTGATACACAAATTCAATAAAGTCCCAGGATGCAAAATCAACATAGAAATCTGTTGCATTTCTATACACCAGTAATGAAGCAGCAGAAAAAGAAATCAAGGAATCAATCCCATTTGCAATTGTACCAAAAACAATAAGATACCTCAGAAGAAATCTAACCAAAGAGGTAAGACCTGTACTCTGAAAAGTATTAAACACTGATGAAAGAAGTTGAACATGACACGAAGAAATGGAAAAACATTGCATGTTCATGGATTGGAAGAACAAAGATTGTTAAAATGTCTATACCACTTGGGGTGCTTGGGTGGCTCAGTCAGTTGGGCACCTGACTTGGGCTCAGGTCATGGTCTCACGGTCCGTGAGTTCAAGCCCCGCTTCGGACTCTGTGCTGACAGCTCAGAGCCTGGAGCCTGTTTTGGATTCTGTGTCTCCCTCTCTCTCTGACCCTGCCCCATTCATGCTGTCTCAAAAATAAATAAACGTTAAAAAAAAAAAAAGTCTATACTACTTAAAGCAGTCTACACATTTAATGCAACCCCTATCAAAATACCAACAGCATTTTTCACAGAGCTAGAACAAATAATCCTAAAATTTGTATGGAACCACAAAGCAACCTTAAAGAAGAGCAAAGCTGGAGGCATCAGAATTCTGGACTTCAAGCTATAGTACAAAGTTGTAGTGATTAAAACAATATGGTACTGGAACAAAAATAGACACATAGATAAATAGAACAGAACAGAAAACCCGGAAGTTGACCCACAACTATACAGTCAATTAACATTTGACAAAACGTGAAAGAACATCCAATGGAAAAAAAAGTCTCTTCAACAAATAGTGTTGGGAAAACTGTTCAGTTGGGAAGACGAAACGATAACATGCAAAAGAACGAAATTAGACCACTTTCTCACATCATACACAAAAATATATTCAAAACAGATTAAAAACCTAAATGTCAGATTTGAAACCAAAAACTCCCTAGAGAAGAAGAGAGGCAGTAACCTCTTTGACATCAAGTGTAGCAACTTCTCACTATATATGTCTCGAGGCAAGGGAAACAAAAAGCAAAAATAAACTATTGGGACTTCATCAAAATAAAATGCTTCTGCACAGCAAAGGAAACAGTCAACAAAACTAAAAGGCAGCTACAGAATGAGAGAAGATATTTGCAAATGACGTATCGGATCAAGGGTTAGTATCCAAAATATACCAAAGTCTTATAAAAATCAACACCGAGAAAATGAATAACCCAGCTAAAAAATGGTCAGAAGACATGAACGGACATTTCTCCAAAAGACATACAGATGACCAACAAACATGTGAAAAGATGCTCAGTATCACTCATCATCAGGGAAATGTAAATCAAAACTACGATGAGATATCACCTCACATCTATCACAATAGCTAAAATCAAAACCACAAGAAACAACAGGTGCTGGCAAGAGTGTGGAGAAAGGGGAGCCCCCTTGCACTGTTGGTGTGAATGCAAACTGGTGCCTCCACTCTGGAAAACAGTATGGAGTTTCCTCAAAAAGTTAAAAATATGACTTACACTAGGATCCAGCAATTGCACTAATAGCTATTTACCCCAAAAATACAAAAATACTAATTCAAAGAGATACATTCACCCTGATGTTTATACCATTATCTACAATAGCCAAACTATGGAAAGATCCCAGAGGTCTAATCTACTGATGAATGGATAAAGAGAAAGTGATGTGTATATATGTACATATATACATTGGAATATTAGCCATCAGAAAGAATGAAATCTTGCCATTTGCAAGGATATGAATGGAACTAAAGAGTATTCTGCTAAGTGAAATAAGTCAGAGAAAGATACCATATCATATCACTTATATGTGGAATTTAAGAAACAAAACAAAGAGAAAAAAAAGAGAGAGGAAGGCAAACCAAGAAACAGACTCTTAGAAAAACAGAAACTACAGAGAACAAACTAATGGTCACCAGAGGGGAGGGGGGGGGGCGGGGAATGGGTGAAATAGGTGATGGGGATTAAGGACTGCACTTGTGATGAGCACTGGGTGTTGTATATAAGTGATGAATCACTAAATTCTACACCTGAAACTAATATTATGCTGTGTATTAACTAAATGGAATTTAAATAAAAACTTAAAAATTTTTTCCCAAATTTTTTTTGTCTTGTTTCTAAAATAATGTGCTTCGGATACAGGAGTACTGATGCATAGGGGCACTTGTACCCCAATGTTTATAGCAGCACTCTCAACAATAGCCAAATTGTGGAAAGAGCCTAAATGTCCATCAACTGATGAATGGATAAAGAAATTGTGGTTTATATACACAATGGAGTACTACGTGCCAATGAGAAAGAATGAAATATAGCCCTTTGTAGCAACGTGGATGGAACTGGAGAGTGTGATGCTAAGTGAAATAAGCCATACAGAGAAAGACAGATACCATATGTTTTCACTCTTATGTGGATCCTGAGAAACTTAACAGAAACCCATGGGGGAGGAGAAGGGAAAAAAAAAAAAGAGGTTAGAGTGGGAGAGAGCCAAAGCATAAGAGACTCTTAAAAACTGAGAACAAACTGAGGGTTGATGGGGGGGCTGGAGGGAGGGAAGGGTAGGTGATGGGCATTGAAGAAGGCATCTTTTGGGATGAGCACTGGGTGTTGTATGGAAACCAATTTGACAATAAATTTCATATATTAAAAATAAAATAAAATAATAAAATAAAATAAAATAAAATAAAATAAAATAAAATAAAAATAAAATAATGTGCTTCAAGGACAGTTTTGTTTTGTTTTGTTTTGTTTTTTCAGATTTACCTAAGTAAGACTTAGTGACAATTTGGAACAAAAGTAAAAACCCCTTAAGACAGCAAACAATGTGTCCTAGATTTTTGTTTCCATATATTTGTGATTTCTGGTAAATGTCCTAATAATGCTCATTTCTCTTTGTTTTGTTTAAGGATTGTTCAAGTTTAGAAGAATATAACATTGCTGCAGCATTACTCCCTTTGACCAGTGCTTTCTACAGGGTAAGTTTCATTGGTCTATACGTAAGCTCATTATGATTCACATAAATGTATGTAGTTTGATTTATCATAAAACTACATGAATCTTGTCCCCCGGTATGTCTAACATATATCTGTAGCAATATTTATTATAACATTTATTGCATACAGTTGACCCTTGAACAACACAGATTTGAACTACACGGGTCCACTTATTTGTGGATTCTTTCCAGTACAGTACTGCAAATGTATTTTCTCATCCTTATGATTTTCTAAATAGTATTTTCTCTAGTTTACCGTAAGCATACAGTATATAATACATATAACATACAAAATATGTGTTAATCAACTTTGTGTTGTAATGCTTCCAGTCAACACTAGGCTATTAGTAGCTAAGTTTTGGGGGAGTAACAGTTACATGTGGATTTTTGACTGCACAGGGGTCAATGCCCCAACCCCCACATTGCTCAAGGACCAACTGTACTATGTGTAGAAAATTTAATATATAATAATAAATCATCTCCTAAGATAGATCCCGCCATTCCAGCCCTGCTTTATTTTTCTTTATAGCTGAATTTGTACCTGAAATACCTGAAATTATATTATGCATTCGTTTGTTTACATATGAGTATTTTCCCCTACTGCAGAAAGTAAATTCCATGAGGCTAGGATATTGTCTTATAAATATTTATTGATAAGGCCAGGTTTTTTTTTTTTTTTAATTTCAGTCTGTCCACAGTCTCTGAGTTAAAGGTCTTAACCTTTAAAGGTTCTCCATAATCAGGAACTCTTTCTCTGCTGCTGTGTCACTGCATATACCTCTTTCTTCCTACTTATTGTCCCTTCTTCTTTTAAAACAAAAAGTGGAATTTATGATGTTCACACTTCTGAGAACTGGCAGGTCATACTGAACATGCTCAGGAAACAAAGACAAATCTCAAAAATACCAAACAAATGAATTTTAGGTTTAGAAACTAATGGCTGGAGCTTGAGCATCATCTTTTGGTCTTCCCTCCCCAGCTTAACCCTACCTCCAGGCCCATTCCAGTTTTCCTTCAATGAATACATACCAGCCTTCTCTGAACTCCCTCACCCTTCATCTCATTCCGCTGCTAGCATGGAGAACACTGTTACAAAAATAGGCCAGGCTGTCCTGGATCCTAAGCTACCTAGGAAAGGTGTGTCTATATCTCAGAGCAGCCAGAAAACTCAGTCCTCTGTCTAACTAGCCATCATATAGGGCCTCACATGGCATTTGTTAAAGAAAATGGCATTTTTAGGGGCACCTGGCTGGTTCAGTTGGTTGAGCTTCTGACTTAAGCTCAGATCATGATCTTGCACTTTGTGAGTTCAAGCCCTGCATCAGGTTCTGTGCTGACAGCTCAGAGCCTGGAGCCTCCTTTGGATTCTGTGTCTCCTTCTCTCTCTGCGTCCCACCCCGCCCCCCACTCCCACATTTGCTCACTCTCTCTCTCAGAAAAACAAACATTAAAAAAATTTTTTAAAGATAATGGCACTTTAAATCTTTCCTACCTTCAACATTTAAGGTATTTTTAAACTTAAATATTAGAGAAAATAAGAATTGACAAATGAAACTCAATTCCTCAAATGACCCATTGCTTATGATTTTTTAAGCAGAATTATTTAACCATTTTGCAGTATTAGGGTTTGATCATGATAGCAGAAGCACCAAGAATGATATAATTAAGGAATTTATAAGGGACCAACCCTTATATTGTTATAGAAACAAAGGGAAAGTTTGTGGAAGACTTTGAATTAGGCTTTGCCCATAGGCCTTAAGTTTCTGTAGGTCACAACACAGGGAAGAACAAGGACAAATTGGAATCTGTGTATACCTCTCACTTCTTCAAATCTCAGCGATACAGATGACCTGCAAAAGAAACAGCACTGTTGGCCATAGAGCTACACATGCACCTGGCCCCAGGCTAGGAGAAGCTGAAGGAGATGTGGCAGGAAACGGAGGAACTGTGAGCTCAGTCCCTTCCCCATATCAACATGAGTCAGCAGATCAGGGACAAAGTATATGAGCTGTAGCAGGATATAGCATCCTATATTGCCTTCAGAGTATAATGACTGCTGCTTCATTTTTGTCCAAATGTTAGAGAAATTTCTCTTGTGGCCAATCCTAACCCTGGAACAGAAAGACATTTCTGAGAAATGTCTTAGCTTAGCTTATTTTACACAGTGCAAAACCATCACACTGGTTTTAGTTTTGTGAGAGTTTTTAATTAGCTAATAAGTTGGGCTAAATGTCATACTATTTATCAAGTTTGTGTTATCAAACTTAGTAATTCAAATTTATGTTTTAGGGGTGGGTTTATGGGTTTAATTCTTTGTTGTTGGCTTGGTTTGATTTGCTTTAGTTTGGGCATGGATTAGGAGCCAGTGACCACACCAATAATATGAGCAGGAAAAGTTTATTAAGTTAAGGAAAAGTTATTAAGTTATTAAGTAGTAACAGGGGATTAACTGCCAAGAAGTAAAGAGAATTTTAAACAACACAGGAATATCAGATATAGGGAGCAGCTACTATCTCTTGGGCTCAGGCAGAGTACCCAAAAAAAGAGAAAACTTGGAAGAGGGCTCCTCCCCAACAAGACTTGTGATTCAGACCTTGTTGGAGAGGTGTTGATTTGGCCACTGGATAGCATAGAAATTCACTGAGGTGCCACAGACCAGAGCTGGTAAGCAGGAAACTACCTGCTGGGGTTCTGGCAAGACTTTCTGGGAATCCCTCTCACTACGGTGCCAGTGAAACTTGACAGGAAGTGAAGCCGCCATCTGGAGTACCACTGAAACATCACACACGGTAAGCGCTTCAGGGTGTCCCACACACCATAGCAGGTACATGCCATAGGAACTAAAGGACAAAGCACACCAGAACCAGGAAAAGAAACTACTTTCTACTGCAGTATCCCTTCAGCACAGACAAAACTTAATTTTGTGCCAGATGGTAAAGGAGAAATGTTTACAAGTCCAGCGCCAATGCCCCACAACAGGGCAAAGAAAGGTAGATTTGGAGGAAAGAGATAATGCATTGATAACTGACACAGAGGGTGGATCATACCAGTTCTTAGATACTTTATAAATTTTTGACTTATGGGAAATTATTTCTGGTGCATAATTCAGGAAAATTCTATAGATATAAATTGCATTATCCTGGCCACAGATTGCAAATGAGCCATGCTCAAACTGTTCAACCAATATAAACTCCTGAGCCTTGTTCATCATGCTTCAGAGAATGGACTCAGCTGTTTGTCTTACTTAAACTTACTTTGAAAATATTTTTAATGATATTTATTAGTCTTTTTTTTTCAATGCAACAGAAGTTTATTGAACATGTCAATATACAAAGTTACTATGCCAGGCAACAACATGGGCAGCCACATGAGTGAACCATTGACATGCCACCAGGAGTTTATATTAGTCTTTCTAATACAATAAATAATAAGCAAGAAATCAAACTGGTCCACAGTTCCATCAACTGGATGGACATTTCCTTAAATAAAATATATAGCTGTGGTTAGAAAATTCAGATACTATAGAAACATATAAAATGCAAAACAAAAGCTGCCTTTCCCATCTCTACCCCATATCCTCTAACAGTTGACTTCTTGGTTAAAAAAAGTCATGCATTATTGCCAGCGGATAGAATACAGATAAAATTACCTCTTTGAAGCTAATCAAACTATTCAGTGTTTTCTCACCTTGCCTTTTTCACTTAGTAACATATCTTGGAGATCTTTCCATGTACTTAATTATAATTAGGTATATAACACTACTACCTAATTATTTTGGGATGACTACATATATTTTTTCTTCTTAATGAAAAGATTGTGTTTGTGTGTGTGTGTATTTACCTTAAGCATAAGAGCAGAATATTTCATTGACTCAGATGAAATGTGATGTTTATCTTTTAGAGCTTTACTTTGTGTAAAAATATCCCATGATGTTTTACTTGTAACATTATCTTAGATCCTTGGGAATTTTTTATGCTACAATCACCACAAATTTAGGGGTTTTTTCCCCTTACAGTTCTCTCACTTTTCTCTACCTTTAATGAGTTGTATGTAACTCATGCTTCTTTAACTTATGAAGCCTTTCTTCAAGGTGGTACTTTAACAGCTAGGTTTAAATTGTTAAGGATCACTTTAATGGTGAAAAATAATGTAATCATTTACATTTGTACTATGTTTGGCATTTATGTGATGCTTTCATTCTCAGTTCAGCAGACAGTAGGTGTGGCAAGCCCTGTGCTTGCATTTATTGCAGAATTGCAGGTGAATAGCACATGGTCCTCACCCTGAAGAAGCATATTGTCTAAAGGCCTTTCATATTCATTAATCAGCTATGAACACAGGAACATTTCACAGTTACTGAATAACATTGGGCTATACTTGGTTTACTTATTTGGTCCTTTTTATTAAAAAAATCATGATTGTTAAAGTAAGAACCAGAAGCAGGGGTTCCTGTCTAAATGTCATTTTTTTTTTTTTTTGGAATAAAAAGAATTAAAGAGTAAGCTAAAACCCAACAGAGCAGAAGTAGAACTAAAATAGGATACCCTTGTATCACTCTTTCCCAATTGATAGTGAGCAATAGTGAAAGCCTTTTATCATGAGCCACTGTGTAATGCCCTCTCCTCCATGATCCATGTATCTTAGAGTTACCCTATTGTAGTTCTTAATCACCCAGGTAAACTAGAGACTGCCCTAGAATCTATCAAACCATGACAGATCCCTTCTTTTTACTTCTTTGAGGCGTATCGGTTGGTTACTGATGCTCAAAATGACTCCCAGAAGAACTGACGCTTTCTTCCTTCCCTGGTACTCATTGTAGTTTGTGTTTACCCTGGGGAGGAATAGAAATACCCTGTTTATCTTAAATTCAAGCCCCCTGAAGTGATGCCTTATCAAATTCCGGAGATCTCCCATATACAGATGGCACTTTGAGTATGATTTATTGATCAAGATAGGTCTTACTTTATAAGAGCATTATTCGGTCTCTCATTCCCAATAGAAGTAGATTTATGCCCTCTTTAAAATTCTTATTTCATTCAACATGTAAAGAATATCTTCCCTAGCAACCAGCCACATGGAAGGTTCATATTTACTAACAGGTTTGTTGAGGTATAATTTATATACTGTAAAATTCACTCATTTTAAGTGTATATTTTAACAATTTTTAGTATGTTTACAGATTTGTACAACTATCACACCATATAATTTTAGAATATTTCCATCATTTCAAAAGAAACCTCCTGCCCATTTGCAGCCACTTCTCATTCCCAGGCAGCCACTAACATACCTTCTGTTCTATAAATTTGTCTTTTTTGGACATTTCATATCAACGTAATCATATATGTTCCTTTATGTCTGGCTTCTCTTACTGAGTATAACGTATTTGAAGTTTGCCCATGTTGTTAGAAGATTTCTTTAGGACTGTTAATTATTAATTAAGAATTCTCCATACCCAGAGTACTTAGGTCACCTTCTGTATCGTTTCAAATTGTATCTAATTCAAAATGTAAGGTATGATTAAATTAATTCTCTTTTAATAAATACATCAGAAAAAAATGTGAGATGTAAAACATAATTTTACAGCTGTTTAGGTTTTTTGTTGCTAGATTGTAACTTTTCCTTATATATTCTAAATGAACATCCACTTAACTTAACTGATTGTATATAAATTTGAGATCTAGGTATTATTTCTACTTCAAAATATAAAAGCTGAAGGCAGGGAGGTAAATTCAGGGTGATGTGATAGGAAAACCTGTTGAGCACTACCTAAAAAAAGTTACTTGTGTAAACCTAGCTTACCTAATCAGTCAGAGAAACTGTGAACGTTGAAGCACAGAGAAGCACAGAATTGCCGGAGCCATCTCCTGAGTGATGACGTTTCTGCCACCAAACTAGAAGTATTTCTTCTCCCAACCTCTGCCCCCAAAATGAGTTAACTAAAATCTGAGTCATTCATGTCAAAACCTGATATTTCATTTTTTTTTAAGTTTCTTTACTCTGAGAGAGAGCAAGAGAAAGAGAGAGAGCACTCATGATGGGAGGGGAGAGGCAGAGAGAGAGAGGGAGAGAGAATCCCAAGCAGGCTCTGCAATGGTCAGCATAGAGCCTGACATGGGGCTCTATCTCAGGAACCATGACCTAAGCCGAAATCAAGAGTTAGGATGCACTGAGCCACCCAGGCATCCAAAACCTAATATTTCTTCTTTTTCTTTTTTTAAATATAATTTATTGTCAAGTTTGCTAACATACAGTGTATATAGTGTGCTCTTGGCTTTGGGAGTAGATTCCCGTGATTCATCGCTTACATACAATGCCCAGTGCTCATCCCAGCAAGTGCCCTCAATGCCCATGACCCATTTCCCCCTTTCCCCTCCCCCAATAAACCCTCAGTTTGTTCTTTGTGTAAGAGTTTCTTATGGTTTTCTCCCTCTCTGTTTGAAACTATTTTTTCCTCTTCCCTTTCCCCATGGTCTTCTGTTAAGTTTCTCGAATTCTACATATGAATGAAAACATATGATATCTGTCTTTCTCTGACTTATTTCATTTAGCATAATACCTGATATTTCTTGTGTAAGCCTATGCATTGAATAGAACATGGCAAAGAACATAAATCCAGAGGAAGGAGACAGCAATAATAATAACAGCTAATTCTGACTACCTAGTATAAGATGCTACATTTGACATGCAGTACCTAATCCAGATCAATGAATACTATTCCCATTTCAAGATGAAGGAATCTATACCACTTAGCTTGTAAGTAGAGGAGCCAGGACTCAAACTCAGTTCTATCTGACTCCAGAGTTCATATTCTTTAACTACAATAAGATTCCCCAAGTGAGTTCCAATTTATAAAGCATAATTCTAGGAACTTTTCATCTTTTTGCTTAGAGGTACTGAATTGACATCACTCCTGTCCCCTCATTTCTCCAATCAGGGTCATCCATATATCCGGCAAGGATACTTCATTAAGCTTGGGCTTAGAGGGGGCAAAGTCAGGAAATGTTGATTAATTGTATGCTATGGTTAGTAAATAACTGTCATGTGTCATTATATGTAAATCTCTAATTTCCACATATTTCTAATAGAAAACATACTAAGTACTCAAAATCATACCAGAATCACTTCTGTACTTCTCTGATGATTTAGAAGTTACTTGAATAACTAATCATTAATAGGGACCCTACTTATCCCACTATAGATATGACAGCTTATACATCATTCTAACTGATAGAATCCAGATGAACCCACATTCATGGTATTAAGATTATTGCTAGAAAAAATCTTATAATAGTATAAAAAATAGATATTTCATCAGTCCTTTTTTTCCCCTCTGTTGGTAAATACTTGACAAGAGAGGTTCTTAAATATCTACAAAACAGGAAAAGAATTTTTTTTTTCTTAAACTTCATGGTCTGGATACATTGAATTTCCTACAACAGGTCTCAAAGGATTACATTTTTGGCAAAAAAATGGGAGAGGGGGTGACAAAGGGTCTTTTTTCATCTTTTTTTTTTTTTTTTTTTTTTTGCTGTAAAATAAAATACTTAGCTTAAAAATAAATTAGCAGAGAGAGTGAAGACAGGCATCAACACTGGGCTGAATCCAGATTTGGCCTGGAAAAGATATGAATGTGCTTATTACAGCAGATGCCTCCAACACAGCAGAATTTT
The DNA here is from genome assembly GCF_046562875.1 of Panthera onca. Taxonomy (NCBI): domain Eukaryota; kingdom Metazoa; phylum Chordata; class Mammalia; order Carnivora; family Felidae; genus Panthera; species Panthera onca. Next base: position 48,677,325 of record NC_138348.1, read on the forward strand.
AGAATGGCCAGAGCGATAGTGTCTTGCTTTTATTTCCTCCCTTCATATTCTTATTCTTTCAGACAATTTAGCATTCCTTCCTCCTCCCCTCTCAGCACATCCTCTTCTTGCTTCTCCCACTGTTTCTTTCCAGTTTTAGATGGCTGCTCCTTTTTTCCTAGTCCTGGAAAACTCCTACTTCTGAGAAACTGTGAATTATTATAATACTTTGGAATTACTATTCTTTGTTAATATTAGTTTGTCTTCACTGTTTAAACTAGTGATATAAGACAACTGTGGAGTTTGGAGATTTGAAGAAACATTGTTACTTATAAATGTAAAGTTACATTAACCACCTGGTAGAAAATTGTATTTCACCTGCTTCCTTTGTGTAAAACCCTGTACTAGGCATTGTATGAGTTGTGGTGATGCATAAGACATGGTTTCTGCTGTCTAGTACTTGATTATCATGTAGGGTAGGCAGGCATGAAAATCGCTAGTAGTAAGCAAATAGGAAACAAAGTGAAATGTTCTACTAAAGAATGCCAACAATGAAGGTACTCTCCCTGAACATAATGACGCTGTGATTCATCATAATTGTTTCCCCTTTTGCCCTTTCTCTCTGGGTTCAGGCCTTGATAAGTGTAAGTTTTGTTCTCTTCCTCATATGGGGGGGCTTCTTGATCAGGTTTTCTAATCAACTTTCCATGATTTCCTGGGCTTATTCCTCATTTTCTCCTCTTTTCCTTCTTTTCAGAAGCCTCTTTCTGTTATTGACTCTGCCAGTCTTAGAGCATCCTTCAACATTAGTGTACATGAAAGCCACACTAATCAAGACTCTTTTATTAATATTATAGAGAAACTTATTCACAAAGGATAATTTAGTACAAATAATTAAACTTCAACCTCAACAACTGTTATGTCTTCTTGTTGGATTGTCCCCTTTATTATGATATAGTGCCCTTCTTTGTCTCTTGTTACAGTCTTTGTTTTAAAGTCTAGTTTGTCCAATATAAGTATTGCTACTCTGGCTTTCATTTGACATCCCTTGGCATGATAAATGTTTCTCCATCCCCTCCCTTTCAATCTGCAGATGTCTTTAGGTTTAAGATTAGTCTCTTGTAGGCAGCATATAGATGGATCTTGTTTTTTTATCCATTCTGTCACCCTTTGTCTTTTGATTGGATCATTTAGTCCATTTATATGCAAAATAATTATTGATAGTTATGTATTGCCATTTTATTTATTGTTTTGTGATTGTTCCTGAAGATTTCTCTGATCCTTTCTTGTCTTTCTCTTTCATGATTTGCTGATTTTCTTTAGTGATATATTTTGATTTCTTTCTCTTTATTCTTTGAATATTTATTAGCGGTTTTTGATTTGTGGTCACCATTACGTTTGTGTATAACTTCTTTTACATAACAGTCTATATTAAGTTGATGGCCATTTAAGGTTGAACCCACTGTTTACTCCTGTCTTCCCCACATTTTAGGTATACAGAATCATATTTTACATCCTTTTATTTTGTAAGTTCTTTGAATTTTTTATAGAAATACTTATTTTAACTGCTTTTGTGATTCCTACTTTTGTACTGTCACTTTTGGTCTTTCCCACTCACAGAATCCCTTTTAGTATTTCTTTAGAGCTAGTTTAGTGGTCATGAACAACTTTAATTATAGTTTGTCTGTGAATCTCTTTATTTCTCCTTGTATTTTGAATGTTAGCCTTGCTGGATAGAGTATTCTTGGCTGCAGATCTTTCCCACCCAGCACTTTGAATATATCATGCCAGACCCTTCTGGCTTGCCAGGTTTCTGCTGAAAAATATGCTGATAGCCTTATGGGTTTTCCCTTTTAAGTAACTGTTTTCTTTTTTGTTGCTGATTTTAAGATTTTTTTTCCTTCTCATTATATTTTGCCAGTTTAATTACAATATGTCTTGGTGTGGATCCGCTTTTGTTAGGGGTTCTCTGTGCCTTCTGGATCTGGATATCAGTTTCCTTCCCCAGATTAAAGAAGTTTTAAGCCATTATATTTCTTCAAATAAATTTTCTGCCCTCTTTTCTCTCTTCTTCTTCTGGGACTCCTATAATACAAATGTTATTATAATTGATGGAGTCACTGAGTTCCCTAAGTCTATTCTTGTTTCTATAATTTTTCTTTCTTTCTTTTGTTCAGCTTCATTGCTTTCCAATAGTTTGTCTTCTAGGTCACTGATTTGTTCCCCTGCTTTTTCCTGCTGTTCATTCCATCAATGGAATTTCATTTCTGTCATTTCATTTATTGAGCCCTTTATCTCTGCTGTGTTATTCCTTATCTCTATCTTAATGGTCTCACTGGCATCTTTCACACTTCTCTGAAGTCCAGTGAGTATCCTTATGATCATTGATTTAAATTCTCCATCAGGCATGTTACTTATATCTGTTTCACTTAGATATCTGGCCATGGCCTTATCTTATTCTTTCACTGGGGATAAATTCCTCTGTTTTCTCATTTTGTCTAAGTCTCTGCCTGCTTCTGTGTGTTAGAAAAACCAGTTATGTCTCATGCTCCTGAAAGTAAAGGCCTTATGAAGAAGCGGTCATGTAGTGCCCAGGGCCTGATGCTTCAGGGAGTATCTCTGGTGTGTGTTATGTGTGCTCTGCTCTTGTGTTCTGGGCACTCTATCCTTCAGGCCAGTCATCTGCAGAGGCTCTCCTTGCATATTGTGGACAGTGTTTGATCCCTGGCCTGAATGTGGCAAGTTTTAATAAGGTGTGCTCCAGTCTACTTGTGAAATGAGACCTGACACCAATTTCTCCAGAACTGAGTCCCAGCAGAACTCCCTCATTAGGAGACGTGGTGTGGGCTGGGGTTTGTGCTGGTCTTCTGATGAAAGTGCCTGCCACACTGGGACTAAAGTAAGCATGACTGAGAAGGGCAGTCCCACCAGATCACAGACAGTCCCAACCAGGATCTTAGTGTATAAGTGAGTTAGGCAGCCACTATGTGCACTGTACTAGTTCCCATAGGTGGCCCATGCTTATGCTGAGGGGCAGGAATGAAAAATTTGTGCTGGCTGGCTCCTTTGTTGCCATAGTGGTCTCTCTGTGAGTGCTGGATGGAACACACTCCGTGAAGAGCAAATAATCTCCCCACTGTGTGCCCTTCACTCTTCAAATTACTACTTCCGCACCATCTGTCCTGAGGTTCTTTGCCTGCTTTCTCTCCAAGAGCATCCCTGATGCCGCCAGACTTTCCCAGAGCCCAGCCTGCTGACACTAAAAACTTCAGGTGTTAAACCTCTCTGGTTGCAAGAACTCATGAAATTCAGCCCCTCTCACCTTCCAAGCCAGTGGCCATAGGGAAATGTTCTCCTTGTATGTTTCTCTCTCTCTCTGTCTCTCTCACCCTTCTCCATGACCACAGCTTTCTCCCTCCCCTCTGTAGCAGCCAGGATCCATTTCTCCCCTAAACCATGTCCCCACACTTACTACCTTCTTTGATATGGCTTCTTCTCTACCTTACGTTGTGGAGTTTGTGCTACCAGTCTTCATGTCAATTTTTGGGGTACTTAGGATAATTTGATAGTTATCTAGTTGTATCTATAAGATGAGGCAAGTTTAAGATCATCCTATTCTGACATCATCTTCCCCTAAGAATCTAGGAGGAATTACTTTGCGTCTGACCACCTCGTTGGATTCCATTAATCTGCTTGAGCAGCTGACAGAACTCTGAAACATGTTACTTACTAGATCACCAGTTTACTATGAAAGGATATAACTTAGGAACGGCCAGATGGAAAAGATGGAAAGGGCCAGGTATGGGGAAAGGGTGCATAGCTCCCATGCTCTCTCCAGGTGCACCTCTCTCCCCAAATCTCCATGTGTACACCAACCCAGAAGAAGCTCTCCAAACCCCCAATATTCCATGTTTTAGATATAATTATGCTACTTTTAAATTCTTCCTTAAGACATCGTCTGACTTCCTCTTATCTAAAATCTGGGCTTATCTAAAACTCAGTTATCTGAGTTTTAGAAAACAGAGTGTAAGCTCATGAAATAATTTTTCCCTCATGGATTTTCTTTTTTCTTTTTTTTAATGTTTATATGTGAGAGAGAGAGAGAGAGAGACAGACAGACAGACAGACGGAGCATGAGTGGGAGAGGGGCATAGAGAGAGGGAGACACAGAATCCAAAGCAGGCTCCAGGCTCTGAGCTGTCAGCAGAGAGCCCCACAGAACTTGAACTCACAGACTGTGAGATCCTCACCTGAGCTGAAGAAGGATGCTCAACCAACTGAGCTACCCAGGCTCAGTTCCTCATGGATTTTCTAATACTTGAAGTTCTGATTTGTATACAGAATTCACTATGAAATAAAAAATATATACCCACAAAGATATTATCAGAGTAAAAAAATAAGCCATACTAAAAGCCACTTTAACTTCTTAAACCTTGGGAAAATATTTTTATTATTTTAATAATGTATTAACATTATATGATGTATGTAATATATATGATATAATATTTAATAATATATTATGAACATGTGCTGAGCTGTTCTTTGTAGGGAATGGTGGGATGATAGATGGTACCCAGCTACCATAAATACCACAAGGACTGAGAGCTGATTTCAGGAGAGGAATTGAGTTAGCTCTGAGCCATCTGTTGTTTTATGCTAGATTCCCTTCATGACTAGTTCAGGTTATAAAATAAAATTTTGCTTTTAGTGGAAAGCCAACTGCTCTTCGTGAGACCAAATTTTTACCCACTTTTCTAGAATTACTTACATTAATCAGCCCAGATTGTGTGTGACTTGCAATTCAAATAATGTATATTTTATGGAAAAAAACTTAATTATCCTCACTTTAAGGTAGAGAACACTTAAATTTTTGTCTGATAATATCTCATTTAAATAGCTAATGAATGGAATAGTTTCGTAGAAAGAGGAAGCCCTGAGCCTCCTCCAGGGAACCTAATGAACAGCTTACCCACTGCCACCAGTCAGCTGCAGCCGTCCTGAAAAAACACTGCCTGGAAGGAAAAAAGACCTAGCATCTCAGTGGGACCCACAAGTTACAGAGGAGAGATCCTACATTCTTTCCCTCTGTTTGCATAAACTGACTATTCTTGGAGGCATGAGATTGTTAGGTCTGATGTTTGGCTTGTTACCTCCCCTTCCACTTCTGGTCCTGGAGTAGTGGGAGGTGGCAATAAACACAGCATGGGTATTTTACTGAAGACATTTAATGAATCACAGCTGTATGAGTACAACCCCTATCCATTTTCTTAAAGGAGTAGGTGGCAAGAGTTCTTGTAACATTTTTATGTAGTTGGCTGTGGTCATGATATACATTTAGAGACAAACCAGTGGGAAAGGCGAACCTCTTTCCCACTAAGCACACTGCAGTTTGTAACTCATTTTCAATAGATCACTTCAGCAGTTGTTTATTGAGTACCTGCTATGCATGAGATGCTGCAAGGGTGGTGATGAGGAGGATTATAGGAAAGTAAAAATGTGTTTAGTATTTCCTGTGTGCCATGCATTGTGGCTAAGTACGTTATGTTAATTGTGTCATAATCTTCATAATAACCCCCATGGTCTAACTATTATTGTCTCAATTTCATATCTGAGGAAACTGGGTCTAGATAAATTTAAAAACCTTGCAATGGTCGTACAACTAATAAATAGGAAAAGGTGGAATTCTAAGGACTTTTCAGTCTGGCAATATAGCATACCAGATATTCTGAAACACCCCTCCCCCCACACCAGCAGCAGCAGCAGCAGCAGCAGCAGCAGCAATAGAACACTAAAAATCTAGGATAAATACAAATATCTTATTAAGTGCATAACTAAGCACAAGAAAGTAAGAGAAATATTACAGAGTGAAAGATGGAAAAGAAGCAGGAATTTGACGTGATCTGCTGCCATGGCTTAAGCTGCAACTAACTTGAAGACATTTAGCAATACCTGGAACCTAGAGCCTTCAGTATTGGGTGGAGAGACTGAAATTTGTAGACATATTTATAATTTAAGGAAACAGTTTCTAAGCCATGGTCATCTCTTCCCTGAATTATTATCCTCTTACTGATTTCCCTGCTTTCACCTTTGCCCCTTACATTCCATTGTCAACATAGCTGGCAGAGTTACCTTTTTAAAATGTAAGTCAAATCAGGTCATTCTTCTGCTCAAAACCCTCCAGTGGCCTCTTATCCTACTCAGAACTACTTCCCCAAATTAACTTCATGATTTTGTCCCTTAGTTTTCTCATGTCTGTGCCTAAATATCACTTTCAGTAAGACCTGTCCTGATAGCCCTATTTAAAATTCTACCCATCCCTCTCCAGCACTGCTACTCTCCTTTCCCTGTGTGTGTGCATCACATATGTTTATTACATTTATTTTCTGTGTCTTGCCACTTGAATGTAGACTCCAGCAAAGCAAAAAGCTTCATTTGTTCACTGGTATATCCTCATCTCCTAGATTGTATCTGGCACATAATTCGTCCTTAATAATGGCTGAAGGAAATTAATAAAATGTGAAAACAAATATGGTACAAAAGATCAACAAAGGCCAAAGTTGTTTTTTGAAGATTAAAACTAGACTTCATACTCCATTTTGGCTAACTCCAGAGTCTATCACTTTAACCACTACAGAGTACACAGCTTCCAAAATACAGTTCCCTTCCAACTTCACAAATTTTGCCATCTAGTAATTGGACATCAGAGTCACACTGACAGGACTTTAATGGCTCCTGGACATGTTACTTTACTTCTCTGTGCCCCAATGTCATTAATTACAAATAAGGATGATAATAGTATCTACCTTGCTGGATTATTATGAGCATTAAATGCAATAGCACGTGTAAAATGCTTACTGCACTTGAAGGTAAACCTTCAATAAATGTTAATGACTGCTACTGATTTTTTTTGTTATTGTACCTTTTGCTCCTCTTTCTCCTCTTCCCTTCCTCTTGTCAAGTTAACTCAGTTCTCCCAGGAAGTGTTACGAATGTGATGAAAGCCAATCAAAAATGCTATAGGTGGGGTACCTGGATGGCTCAGTCAGTTAAGTGTCTGACAGTGTTAGTTAAGTGTCAGGTCATGATCTCACAGTTAGTGAGTTTGAGCCCCGCATTGGGTTCGCTGCTGTCAGCACAAAGCCTGCCTTGGATCTTCTGTCTCCATCTCTTTCTGCTTCTCCCTGTCCTGTGCGGTCTCATGCATGCACTCTCTATCTCTCTCTTTCAAAAATAAATAAACATTTTTAAAAAGTCCTATGTGGGGCACCTGGGTGGCTCAGTTGGTTGAGCATCTGACTGCAGCTCAGGTCATGATCTCACGGTTCATGAGTTCAAGCTCCGCGTCAGGCTCTATGCTGACAGCTCAGAGCCTGGAGCCTGCGTCAGATTCTGTCTCCTCTCTCTGACCCTCCCCCATGCTTACTCTGTCTCTCCCTCTCTCTCTTTCAAAAATAAATAAAACATTAAAAAAAAGTCCTACAGGTGTACACACTAATTGTCTAATACAAGAATCAACCCTCAAACCAACTGTGCAATTAATTCTTATTGGCTCTGTGTTGAGTTTTGATGGCTAGAACAGATCAGTAATGTGGGGAAGGGGTGGGGTTGAAGAATGAAGGATGTGGTTTATGTATTGCTCTTAGATCAAGAGAACTTTGGGACAACCGTCCAAGGGCTCCATAACAACAGCCTTCTCTCCATACACACACACACACACACACATACCCCACTCTACCTATCAGCCTATACACTCCCTATTAAAAGGTCATATGCTGATTACTTGAATGAAAAACAAACAAGATATTTGACTAATTCCCCAATGGTATCATATCACGTATTTAGAAGCATGTTTAGTGTTTAGTGTTTAGAAACAGTCTGTCACTAAACATTTGACACTTGAGTAGAAGGATTCTAAAAGTTCTATTCAAGCCTGCTATCTATTCTTCCTATCCTCTTTTATAAGATTGCAAATTCAAATGCTTAAAGAAACCAGGCGAGTAATATAAATGATTGAAGGGAAAATTGTACAGAACTGGAGAATGCTTGTTTCATGTATTTAGTTCCAGTCATTTCTTGTCAGGCAAAAATGAGGGCATAGTGTTACCAGGTCCCACACTTTTCAAAGAAGACATCTGCTTTTAAATTTTTTTTCCACAGGGCGCCTGGGTGGCTCGGTTGGTTAAGCATCCAACTTTGGCTCAGGTCTGATCTCACCATTTGTGAGTTCAAGCCCTGCATTGGGCTCTGTGCTAATAGCTCAGAGCCTGGAGCCTGCTTCAGATTCTGCGTCTCCCTCTCTCTCTCTCTCTGACCCTCTCCCACTCACATTCTGTCTGTCTCTCTCTCTCAAAAATAAGTAAGTAATAAAAAAATTTTTTAATTTTTTTCCTAATTATTAATAATAAAATTCAAAACAAAAGAAATTCAAACTGCCAGTCTGTAGCCGCTGCTATAAAACTGTGTTGAGCTGTGCAGGAAACAATGAGAATTGCAGAGTTTTAACCTGAAAGATAGGTCTAGCTAAAGATATGAATTTGAGAGTCTTGTAAAGAGAGAGGAGTACCAAGCCCAGTTGGGAGGAGAAAGAAAAGAAAATAATAAAGGTCAGAAACTTGGAAAAAATCTGAGGAATGAGAAAAGGAAGAAAAGCCAAAGAATGAGACAGCTTAAGAGACTCACATGTAGGAGATTAGGAGAAAATACTAAATCCCTACTTTTGGAATAGAAGTTAAAAGAAAGTTGCTAATTTGAGCAGTCTTTTAGTAGGTTATGTAGTGCCATTAACTAATGGCACTTATAAATGATTAAACTAATCATTTATTTCACAGGAAAGCAATGAGAAAGGAAATATAATTATGACTAAAGCTAGGCTCTAATTTATTCCACAGTAGCATGGAATTTGATGTATTCTGTTGGCTCCTCCAAGTACATATTCTTTAGAGAAAATATACTGAAAATGCACTGAAGGGAGGCAGCATCCATCTGCTGAAAAGTCAGACAGGGCTGCAGAGTTGGGTCCTCTGTAAGTATGTTTCTGATTCTTCCTCAGACTTAGTGTACTTAATATCCTGGATCCTGTGGCAGGATTCCAGGGCAGTCAAATAATTCCTGACATACTAATTTAAAAATAAAATTTTACAACAGAATAACTTAATCAAAACATGAAAATTTGTTTGAATATTTTCAACTTCTAGAGAAAATGGACTTCTCTCAAAAGTGTACTTCTTCTGAGGCACCTGGGTGGCTCAGTCGGTTAAGTGTCTGACTTCAGCTCAGGTCATAATCTTGAGGTCTGTGAGTTTGAGCCCCACGTCGGGCTCTGTGCTGACAGCTCAGAGCCTGGAGCCTGCTTCAGATTCTGTGTCTCCCTCTCTCTCTTTCCCCCACCTCCACTCATGGTCTGTCTCTGTCTTCCAAAAATAAATAAATGTAAAAAAAAACCAAAATTTTAAAAAGTATATCTCTTCTTACTTTGCTGTCATCATATATAGAATACAGTATAAACTGTCCCCCAAATTGAGAAAGGAACTAGCCAGCCTTAATGTCCACTCTGATTTTGCTTAGAACCAGTAAGATCTCTGCTATTCCCACCCACTGTCCCACCTATTATAAAACTTGGGGGAGAGGGTGGAGGGGAGATGATTATGAATTATACAGGCCTAGACTAGACAGGATTTTATTTATAGGCAACATGAGGGTTGGAAGAAAATATTATTAGACTATAGATTTTTAAATTATTTAGAGAATATTTCAAATTTTTTAAATAATGCAATTAAAAGTACATGAGCCACTTGGGAGCATTGACATGATGTGTAGTAATGGGAAAATGTTATACTGTTTGAATATCTAGGTCCCAAAAAGCTTTGGCTTTTATATTTACTGCCTTAAAGTATTTCCATGAAAAGTTGAGAATGTGTTTATATGATTGAATACATAATGTATTTGTTAGGTTTTCTTTTAATATTACTGAGAACAACTGGAGAAAAGTAGCTATTCCTAATTTGGCTCAGAACATACATGTGACCGTC